>NC_140021.1:27687996-28432996 GCF_964263955.1 Coregonus lavaretus
ACAAACACTCTGGGAAAGGAAACAAGCTCTTGGCTTGTAGAAAGTCCTTCGTAAAAACGGGGTCTGTCAGTCACGAGGCTCTGCTCAGCAAACACATACTAGTGTTTTGAAACTGGTGAGCCATGGCAAGACTGCTCAAAATGTGGGGGAGGGAGGGGTAGAGTCTATAGAAAGGAAAGACACTGATGATAAGACACAGTGTGCTGCTGCATGGTAACCTGACGGTCAGCCTCCTTGAACTGTGAAGGAGGTGTGTAAGTGAAAGCGTGTGTGTGTGTGTTTCACTAACACTGATGTTTGTTAGCTACGAGAGAGGAAGCTAATGAAGACATGCAAATACATACATGAGTGCAGCAATTATATTTAATGAGTACACAGCACTTGTGCATTGCGGTTTTACCAAGGTGGAGTAAGATATGTGCGGGGGCCTCACGTGCATGTTGTCCGCCAAAACGCTGGTGTTGTGGTTGTCATGGCATTATTAATTGATCGGCTTATGTATGCTAATTTAGTTTTCCCTGTGATGCGGTGGGCGGGGGAGCCGCGTGGGAGTGCGAGAGACGAATGCAAATTATAACGCGAGTGGCGAACAAAGACGAAGAAGGAGGAGGAGATGGAACGGAGGCGCTGCGACACCACAGCAACTCCACTTTTCCCTTACTCACGTCGGGCTACGGGCCCGTAGCAGCTTGTTCCTTTGTCCAGGCTTTCATTAATGAGGGGGGATATGGGACAAGAGCTGTCACTGTGTTAATCCATTTTAGGAGCTTTGTAAAAAGCCTTTTCTGCATGGAAATGTGCTGTTTCACTGAGTCCGTGGCAGCAGCTGGAAGGGACATAGCCTTAGACATTTGTCAGAAGCCCAGGTGAGGGCAAAGAGAGATGATATAGAGTGAGAATTCAGTGATACAGTGATGAACTGTGCCCAGCGGGCTAAACTGATTACAATGCCATCATTATGACGTATTTTATGATATCATGGTCAGGTTGTATATGGACTGGATATGTTTAAATCTTTTTAGCAACCAGAAAAACATCAAAAATATGACTTATTTCCCTGTTGTTATAAAAAAAGATTGACCTGGTGTAACAGAGACCATTTGGTGGTTAATATGTCTTCTCAACCGAAAAAAAAACGGTATACAACCAAGAAATTAAGTAATCAAGACGTCATGTGTCAAACTGTGTCAGCTGGGTAGTATTTGAATCGTGCTAAATATCCTGAGGCTGAGCTGGTTATCAAAGCCCATCAAGCTAAAACAATATCCACCAAGCCATGTGTTGCTTCGCGCCCAAAGGAAAATGTGGCCCTAAGGGAGCATCGAAAGGGCATTTGTGGAGTAAATATCTCATATATGTACAGTTATTCACATAGGAGCCCTAATAACATTCCCACAATCCCCTCTTGCCCTCCAATGCTGTCCCACCAAAAGCTCAAACACAATTGATGCAGAGACTCAGACTGTATCGTATACCTTTTCAGTTCTTTCACATCAGCAGCAGCACAAATGAAGTCAAGGAGAGTAAGGTACTTTAGATTGTTGAGATATACACTAGTTCTCCCCCACACTGTGTCCCATGTACAGTACCAGTCAAAAGTTTGGACACACCTACTAATTCAAGGGTTTTTCGTTATTTTTACTATTTTCTACATTGTAGAATAATAGTGAAGACATCAAAACTATGAAATAACACATATGGAATCATGTAGTAACCAAAAAAGTGTTAAAAAAATCAAAATATATTTTATATTTGAGATACTTCAAAGTAGCCACCCTTTGAAAACAGCTTTGCACACACTTGGCATTCTCTCAACCAGCTTCATGAGGTAGTCACCTGGAGTATGTGTAATGTGTGTCAGCCAATCAGTTGTGTTGTGACAAGGTAGGGGTTGTATACAGAAGATAGCCCTATTTGGTAAAAGACCAAGTCCATATTATGGCAAGAACAGCTCAAATAAGCAAAGAGAAATGGCAGTTCATCATTACTTTAAGACGTGAAGGTAAGTCAATCCGGAAAATTTCAAGAACTTTGAAAGTTTCTTCAAGTGCAGTCGCAAAAACCATCATGCGCTATGATACTGAAAACTGGCTCTCATGAGGACCGCCACAGGAAAGGAAGACCCAGTGTCATCTCTGCTGCAGAGGATAAGTTAATTAGAGTTAACTGCACCTTAGATTGCAGCCCAAATAAATGCTTCACAGAGTTGAAGTAACTGACACATCTTAACGTCAACTGTTCAGAGGAGACTGCATCAGACCTGATCATCTGATCAGACCCTACACCCAAATGAGGGCACTACATTTATCCACCTCTGGTCTGCTAGCCCCCCTACCTCTACGGAAGCACAGTTCCCGCTCAGCCCAGTCAATACTATTCGCTGCTCTGGCACCCCAATGGTGGAACAAGCTCCCTCACAATGCCAGGACAGCGGAGTCACTGACCACCTTCCGGAGACACTTGAAACCCTACCTCTTTAAGGAATACCTGGAATAGTATAAAAGTAATCCTTCTACCCCCCCACCCCCCCATAAATAAATAAAAAGAGGAATAAAAGTGGTTGTCCCACTGGCTATCATAAGTTGAATGCACCAATTTGTACGTCGCTCTGGATAAGAGCGTCTGCTAAATGACGTGAATGTAAATGTAAATAATAATAATAATAATAATAATAATAATAATAATAATAATAATAATAATAATAAATAATAATAATATGCCATTTAGCAGACGCTTTTATCCAAAGCGACTTACAGTCATGCGTGCATAAATTTTTACGTATGGGTGGTCCCGGGGATCGAACCCACTACCTTGGCGTTACAAGCGCCGTGCTCTACCAGCTGAGCTACAGAGGACCATAAATGCATGAATCAGGCCTTCATGGTCAAATTGTTACAAAGAAACCACTACTAAAGGACACCAATAAGAAGAAGAGACTTGCTTGAGCCAAGAAACACAAGCAATGGACATTAGACCGGTGGTAATCTGTCCTTTGGTAAGATTAGTCAAAATTTGAGATTTTTGGTTCCAACCGCCGTGTCTTTGTGAGACCCAGAGTAGGTGAATGGATGATCTCCGCATGTGTTGTTCCCACCGTGAAGCATGGAGGAGGAGGTGTGATGGTGTGGGGGTGCTTTGCTGGTGACACAGTCTGTGATTTATTTAGAATTCAAGGCACACTTAACCAGCATGGCTACCACAGCATTGTACAGCGATACGCTATCCCATCTGGTTTGCGCTTAGTGGGACTATCATTTGTTATTCAACAGGACAATGACACAACACACCTCCAGGCTGTGTAAGGGCTATTTTACCAAGAAGGAGAGTGATGGAGTGCTGCATCAGTTGACCTGGCCTCAACAATCACCCGACCTCAACCCATTTGAGATGGTTTGGGATGAGTTTGACTGCAGAGTGAAGGAAAAGCAGCCAACAAGTGCCCAGCATATCTGGGAACTCCTTCAAGACTGTTGGAAAAGCATTCCTCATGAAGCTGGTTGAGAGAATGCCAAGAGTGTGCAAAGCTGTCATCAAGGCAAAGAGTGGCTAATTTGAAGAATATAAAATATATTTTGATTTGTTTAACACTTTTTTTGGTTTCTACATGATTCCATATGTGCTATTTCATAGTTTTGATCTCTTCACTATTATTCTACAATGTAGAAAATTGTAAAAATAAAGAAAAACCCTTGAATGAGTAGGTGTGTCCAAACGTTTGACTGGGTCTGTAGTTGTTGTTCCAAATACATAATGATGTATTGTACAGTCAATCTCTCCAATCTTCATCCAATCATATTTCAGAGGTAACTCGTTTCAGTCTCATTTAGGAGATACGTTAGATGAAAATGAGATTTTAAAATTAACAGCTGGTCAGGCTGCTAGCATACAGGTACTCTAGTAAGTGACAACGTTGATTCTAGGTTGGCTCCTGCTTGCAAAATGTGAATGTTTAGGATAACACCTACAAGGAGTATCTTTGTACTGCTTTTCACCAGCCAGTCAGCACACTGTTGAGGAACATAGGGCAACTGGAAGGTAGAGGCACCTCTGTCTACTTTAGCAAAGCAGTTTTAAGCTCTACATTTTCCCTATGGTTGTGTTTGCTTGTTCATATCATTTGCCATGTTGGGAGAGAAAATAGCTCTTGCAAGCCTATTGTGAGTTACTTTATTCTTGACATTTCAGCTTTATTCTCAAAAATATTTCAACTTCAATCTCGAAGTATTAAGACATCTCAACATTAATACAAATACTAAAAATTGGTCCTAATACAAAATAGAGGAGCAGGATTTGTTATTATCAAATGATCAAGGCGTGTTTATGGTTGAAATTAATGTAAGTCACATGCAAATGTGCAGAAACAAGTTGACCCCGAGCTTCAGATTTATAATTCAACAAAACCAAGATGTTTAATTAATTGACTTAATTGAATTAGAAATATGTTAATGACCCTATCTATCTCTGGGAGACAAAGAAGAAGGCAGACATAAACATGCAGAGAGTGATTTCATTTTTGAGGGTTCAGTGAGAAAAGATTGAAGGTATCGATATTGTGACACGGAGGAGAGGATTGGACAGGGCAAGATAATCTCACAACAACAACCTTACAGGATCACTATCACAAGTGCTGTTCTAGCTAGAGAGAGGGTTCGCTTAGGGGGTTATTAAATTGTTCCACTGGGTATAAACTCCAAACGGAAATGTTATTGAATGCCTAAATAAACGGTTAATATCAGCGTTGGGTCCCATTTTTAAAGTCCCATTTATTTTCAATGGGGATTTTTCCATTCTCAAATTAGAATTCCAGTTGACTTCCTGAATTTAAATTATATATTAATTCACAATGTTTGGCAAGTTGCATCCTAAGATTCTTCATGATCTTCACCAAAGTGATGTATGGATACTCTTACGCCAGTGCTAGATATTATGCCAAATCTAGGGGGGAGGGGTACAGTTCAAGTAGGTATCGGAATACATACTGATTGCAGAGGAAACAGCTTTTTTACACCAAAGTGAATACAAGACAAAATACAAGATTTGGGTCTAGACGTTGTGGCAGCACCTGGGGAGGTGTGCCGCCACAGACCAGGCTAGGTTTCTAGAACAGAGCCCTTTGAGACAGCTACCTGCTCACTGCCGCCAGTCCTCTCCTCTGCTGTGAGGGAAATAGCAGCTGATAATGGTGTGGTGACTGATTGAGGTGCCAGCCACACCCTTAATGAGTTCATGAGGGTCAGCTGTTTGCACTTACAAGCCAGTGGCTGCGTTCCAGGCTGACTACATGACTGTGTTTTTATATTTCCACACTGAATGAAATCAAATAAAATGTTATTGGTCACGTACACATATTTTGCAGATGTTATCTCAGGTGCAGCGAAATGCTTATGTTTCTAGCTCCAACAGTGCAGTAATACCTAACAATACAAAATAATACACACAAATACCCAAAAATCAAAAATAAAGAAATATGTGTGAATAGAAAATATGTGTAGGGCAGTAGTTATATAGGATGAGCCTTGACTAAAATACAGTATATACATATGAAGTGGGTGCAATTTCAGCCTGTTGTGGTGTGATGGAGTTCAGTTAATTAGTTAATAGACTGATAAGAAAGAGTTTTAAAAAACAGCTAGTTTTCAGTTTTCTCCTCCCTACTCCCAGACAGTCCTAGCAAAATTCTTGCTTAGAAATTGCTCTTTGCTAAGAAGCTAAGTTTATTTTTGACCATTGTAATCGAAAAACAATCACAGTAAAGTACTTAATTGTTACCCAGAAATGATTTGATATTGAGATAAAAATGGCTGCATTGGACCTTTTAAGGTGAGGGTGTGGATATGACGTGGCTAACTCTCACAGCACCCCAACGGAAAGGGGGTTTAACACTCATCAATATTTCTGTTCTCGGTGTGTTCAGCGACTGCTGTTTTTCCTCATTAACTGTAGCTTTGTATTGGATAAAGAGCCGGGCTTGCCTAGTTTCCCAGTTGTAAATTGTGTGCCGATAGAAAATACTGCAGTAGAGCAATATCACCCTTTTCACTTCTGCATACAAGTAAGGGAACCTGACAAAATCTTTGTGTCTGCACTATCCATAATCCACATACTCTATCAATTTCCTGAATAAATGCACACTACAACCTCAAATATACAAAGATGGCAAAAATAATGATATGTCAAGTCAAACAGACCAGACAGAAAGACTGAGTTAACTGTTATGTTCATATAGAATGAATTTGTTGTTGCTCCATACGATTCTGTTTGTGAATTGACTTCCTGATATGAAGTAGTAGTGAGGGAGTGATGATGAACATGTCACTGTGAGAGCGTGGGCCCTGCATCCCCTGGCAGCTGCAGCCTGGGGACCCAACAGTCATCCCTGATCAGCCATGTTAAGCTAATTGAGACGTAATGGCTTAATTAATAACCCGACACGCTAATTTCACTGTGTTTAAAGGGATAGTTCATCCAAATTAACAATTTGGTTGGTAAATGCTCAGGTTAGTGGCTGGTGGTTATTTTACCCTACCGAAAGGTGGATTGCACTCTGTCCTTGTCCATAGAGTTACAAAGTATGGAAAAAATATTGGGGTGGATAGTAATAAATAGGAGTTGCACCACAGTCTTTGCAAAGGTTTCGAACGATGGTCAGTGATGGCTTGACCTGTAACATTGTCACGATCGTTCATGGATGAGACGGACCAAGGCGCAGCGTGATAAGCGTACATTTTATTACGTACTTAACACGACATAAAACAACAAACAAAACGATACGTGAAGTCCTAGGTTACACAAAAACAAACCTTTACGGAACAAGATCCTACACCGACTAGTGCCAAACAGGCTGCCTAAGTATGGTCCCCAATTAGAGACAACGAGATACAGCTACCTCTGATTGGGAACCACCCTGGCCAACATAGATCTAAATGATCTAGCACATCAACATAGAAAATATACCACAGAAACTACACACCCTGGCTCAACATTTCAGAGTCCCCAGAGCCAGGGCGTGACAAACATGACAAAGCTTATTATTCACTTGTTTGTTTTGTTTTTTAATTTGGATGACTGGTAGAAAAAAAATGTAGCGAAGACATCCAACAATCAGATATGGAGCGTGGAAAGGCACCTTTAATTTGAAAAGGATTAGACTCAAATGGCAGGGGAGTGAAGAGAGGAAGTTTCATAAACTGGAACTTGACACAGCTTAGTCTTGATCCAGAGTTTAGAGGAGGTTAAGCCTCATTGTCATCCCCCTCATGTATAATTAGTGATTCTAGATTTCGTTGTCTAAAGGGAACTTTGGAGTCAAAGTCCTCCGAATTAGGTCAAACACAAAATTAGCTCATATATTTGACAAGACGCACACATTACGGGGACATTATTCAGAGGACTATTCAACAGAGTTTCCATCTTTAATACACAGAAATATGTAATAAAGTATATCACTAATGACAGTGATATAATGAATGTAGTGAAATATCTGTCTGTAAAGTTAACAGGGAAAGTATAAGGCTTGGGCCAGGTTTTAAGTTTTGAACTGGGTTGGTAACCTGTTGATCAACAAAGTTTGGCCACCTCTCAATGAGTTGTGACTTGTGACACAGATTGATGAGTGCTTTTTAGGGTTAATGCAATCCAATCGGCATCTGCAGAGAATGGAGCATTCATGGAGCATTCATGCTTCTCGTGCGGTTCAAAGAGGAGATACCAGAGGCCTCCACATTGTTCAAATTTTAAGAGGTGTGCTGACCAGCCACGACATTTTCTCCACAATCATAATTGCCACGAAGGCCTTTTGCACCGTGGAATCCGGATTGACCATAAATGATATTTTACGCACTGCTGCACAAAAGTTGCACTTTCTGTATTTTGAAAGTTCTATCTTGAAAACTTGTTTGCTGACATGCTAAACATTTTGGGACTGTATCAACAGTGGACTAATGAAACTAATACCAAAATATATCGTTTTGGAGTGGTATTTTCCTTTGAAGAGACTTTACGGAACTTTGGCGACTATGTAAGTATTTTTAAATCTCCTGCTTTGGGCTGGATTTGCCAATGTGTAGGACTGCAAGCTTGGCCCACGTGGGCCAGCCCCCTAGCAATTTGAGTTCCAGTCAATGAGCTTCAGCCCCTAGCCATTTGAGAGACAGCTAGCAAGATGCACATTGACGAGTTGCACAGTGAAAGAAGGCTGGCCCAGGCCTGCCCAGCGTAATCCAATGAGGTTGCAGGGCGGGCCCAACGGCACAGCAGAGAGAGAGACCGAGAGAGGGTGTGAGAGCAATGATGTACTGCACATACACTACATGACCAATAGTATGTGGACACCTGCTCGTTGAACATCTAATTCCAAAATCATGGGCATTAATATGGAGTTGGTCCCCCCTTTGCTGCTATAACAGCCTCCACTCTTCTGGGAAGGCTTTCCACTAGATGTTGGAGCATTGCTGCGGGGACTTGCTTCCATTCAGCCACAAGAGCATTAGTGAAATCGGGCACTGATGTTTGGTGGTTAGGCCTGGCTCGCAGTCGGCGTTCCAATTCATCCCAAAGGTGTTAAATGGGGTTGAGGTCAGGGCTCTGTGCAGGCCAGTCAAGTTCTTCCACACCGATCTCAACAAACCATTTCTGTATGGAACTTGCTTTGTATACGGGGGCATTGTCATGCTGAAACAGGAAAGGGCCTTCCTCAAACTGTTGCCACAAAGTTGGAAGCACGGAATCGTCTAGAATGTCATTTTATACTATAGCGTTAAGATTTCCCTTCACTGGAACTAAGGTGCCTAGCCCGAACCATGAAAAATTGTCCCAGACTATTATTCCTCCTCCACCAAACGTTACAATTGGCCCTATGCATTGGGGCAAGTAGCGTTGTCCTGGCATGCGCCAAACCCAGATTTGTCAGTCGAATGGTGAAGTGTGATTCACAGCTCCAGAGTCCAATGGCAGCGAGCTTTACACCACTCTAGCCGATGCTTGGCATTGCGCATGGTGATCTTAGGCTTGTGTGCGGCTGCTCGGCCATGGAAACCCATTTTAAGCTCCCAACCAAACAGTTATTGCGCTGACGTTGCTTCCAGAGGCAGTTAGGAACCCAGTAGTGAGTGTTGCAACCGAGGACAGAATATTTTTACACGCTTCAGCACTCGGCGTTCCCGTTCTGTAGGCTTGTGTGGCCTACCACTTTGCGGCTGAGCCGTTGTTGCTCCTAGGCATTTCCACTTCACAATAACAGCACTTAAAGTTGACTGGGGCAGCTCTAGCAGGGCAGAAATATGACAAACTGACTTGTTGGAAAGGTGGCATCCTGTGACGGTGCCACGTTGAATGTCACTGAACTCTTCAGTAAGGCCATTCTACTGCCAATGTTTGTCTGTGGAGATTGCATGGCGGTGTGCTCGATTTTATACACCTGTCAGCAACGGGTGTGGCTGAAATAGCTGAATCCACTCATTTGAAGGGGTGCCCACATACCTTTGTATATATAGTGTATCTGCATATATATGAAGTAGTATGCCATTTTCTGAGTTTTGGCTCTTGAACGTTACTTTCAGATCTAGTGGCAAAAAAGTATGCAAATCTTCCAGAAAGTCTCCCCTTACAGAAAAAAACATAATTTCACATGTGGAAAATCACATGATTTCACGTGAAGTTTCACATGTGGATTTTCACGTGATCACATAACGTTTCAAATGTGGATTCAAATTTTTACATTTTAATATTGTTCATGAGATTTCACAGGTGATGCCCAGCAAACAAAAATGAGTTGTTAGGATACACACTCAAACAGTGCTTTTAACATACAGTGCATTCAACGTACATATTTGACACCCTTTGACATACATGATTACATTGTGTATGTTTATTTATACAGTCATTATTATTCAACATGTCCTGAATAATAACTCACATCCTCTTGGTTCACTGCATTTTGATCTTCTTGCTACGCCACCATGTCTGTGTCAATGGATGATTTCACATGTATTCCTAAACTTTGGATTTAAGTAAAGTAAATCTCAGCTTTGTTAAAAATACACTCAAGAAAAACGATTATATTTATCATAGTGATTCAGGAGTAACATTAAAACAGAATAAAATACCCCACCAACATTAGAGAACTATACAGAAAACCCCTTAAATTGCAGGAATAAGTCCATGAAATCAATGATGAGAGAATAATCAGATTAACTGTTAACTAAAATAGAAGTGCAGATGGCACTCTTTTGCTAAGTGCAGAGATGTATTATAGGTAATAAATGTGTAGAGGAATGCTACAGACTTTGCGGGGCAGCAGAACGATCAGCGCACCCCAAATCCAGAGGTTGTGAGTTCAAATCCCAGGTTGGATCATATTGAAAAGTCAGTACTAAGTGATCATGTCAAATGAAATCATATTGTCATTGATTTAAATATGTTTTACACTATTTTAGCTGAAGAGCATACCACTTACTATAAAACCCCCATATCATTTCATTCACTTACACATGTGAAATTTGCATTTTCACATGTGAAATTTGCATTTTCAAGTGTGAAATCGCATTTTCAAGTGTGAAATGGCTGTTTTAACATGTTGAGCTGAAATGTTCACATGTAAACAAAAGACACAGATCTGTTGTTCACATGTGAAACCATATGTTCACGTGTATTACATTTAGAATGCACATGTTAACACCACCTTTGCACATGTGAGGAGAATAACATATTTTGAAATTTGCACCTTCTAACTCTAACGTGTGGAATGAATTGCATTTTCACGTGAAAAACGTTCACGTGAAAATAGAATTTGCACTTTCACGTGTGTTCAAATTTGTGGTTTCATGGTATCACATGTTGACATTTTTCATCCCCATGTTGTCACATTTATTTCACATGATATCAGGTTTTCACACATGTAGTTTCATGTTATCACATGCTGCTTTTACATGTCACGTTATCACATTAACTTCACATAAGATCACAAGAGATCACATGTAAAACACATGTGAAATTGATGTGGTTTTTCTGTAAGGGTAGTCTCTTAAAGATGTGCTATGAAGAAATTGTTCTACCATTTCCTGGCTGCTAAAATTCTAATAGTTCACCTAATTTCAGTTTGTGACAAAACAATTACGTATAGTTTAGAGAAACATTGTACCATCTAAACCACTGTGAATTTCTATGCGAATTTGGTCAGGTCGTCCAAAAAGTTACATATTGCAGCTTTAACATAAATAAATTCAGCACGCCATTGTAAATGTATCCTAGTCTACTACATTCATGTGGTGACCACGCTGTGTTGTGTTTTGTACCTTGTATGGTAATTTGTAGTAAATTAGCTATGTTTTCCAAGCCAGCACTGAGCCATCAATGAGTCGAGATTATGAAAAATGGAATTACCACTATCGGGCAGAATTTAAAGGAGTGCAATTAGGTCACCCAATCCAACTTCTCCCTTGGAATCTGCAAGTAAAATGTCACATGGTGAAACATGGGGCATGAATCAATAGCTGACATTTCTGCTGCCATGCACATATGGATCCATGGTAGGAAAGATGGCGCTGCTGCTCGCCCAGAAGATTAGAAAACAAGGATAAACACACCCAGTTGGGGGGCAGTGTGTGTGTGTGTGTGTGTGTGTGTGTGTGTGTGTGTGTGTGTGTGTGTGTGTGTGTGTGTGTGTGTGAAGATTGACTGCTAGACCCACATACACACTACCCATATCTCTTACTGTCCTATGGGTAGATGTGAGGATGGTCATGCCATAACTGCCACAGGTGCCTCCTGAACATGCTTGTTTTTTAAATCTGAAAACTACACTAATCAGTGCTTTCTTGGGACAGGTCTCTCTTAAATAGATGTGTTATGTCCTGGTAGGTGAGCAATGGTATTATGCGTGTGTCTTGCTCCAACAACACTGTTAATAGGGTCTGTTTGTCCCTGTAAGTCAGGTTTGTTGATCAATTATATTATCTAGGCCAATTATTTATTAAGTGAATGCATTTTCACTTGGTCTCCGTATTGGAGCCCAGGCAGTCATTAGTCTTGTCAAAGTAACCCAGATACCGAGTGGCGCAGCGGTCTAAGGCACTGCATCTCAGTGCTTGAGGCGTCACTACAGACCCCCTGGTTCGATTCCAGGCTGTATCACAACCGGCCGTGATTGGGAGTCCCATAGGGCGGCGCACAATTGGCCCAGCGTCGTCCGGGTTTGGCCGGTGTAGGCCGTCATTGTAAATAAGAATGTGTTCTTAACTGACTTGCCTAGTTAAATAAAGGTAAAATAAATAAATAAAAAATATTGTTTGGAATTATGTTGAAATGTTGTTGCTATAAAGGGACAGTCCATAATATTCAACTTGGGTAATTACAGAAACGACTCACCTCCATTATGCAATTATAATGTGGTTTCCAAATACTATGTAACAACATTGTATTAACATTGCAATAACATGTAGTTATAGTGTTACTTAACAAGAGCAACTTGTGAGATTTAGGCTAGAGGAAGAAGAGGTTGGGGGTAAATTGGGCTTTAGTGAGAGACGAACCGGTTGAAGATGAATGAAGGGGGACAAAAGAAGTGATTGAGGAAATGGAATTAGAGAAAGAGAAACATTTATGGAAAGAGGCAGAGCAGCAGGGAAGGAAAGGAGGTAAAGGAATATGAGAGAGTGATAGAGAGAGTGAGAAGAGGGATGATAATTGGAGAGAACGGAGGAAGAGAGATTGGAGAGGCGTGAGAAATGAATGGATGAAAGGAGGGGAGAAGGTGATGCCACAGCAGCGTCATGCTGTGAAGTCCTGCCGAGGAGAGTGTGTGTGTGTGTGTAAGACATACCCCACTCCCCTCCAGCCATGTATTTTGGCTGAGGTCATAGCTGTGTGTCGTTGTACCATCCTTTCGTGGACGTCCTCGGCACCCGCGGCAGTGTTTGCGCTCCATGCCAAAGACTGGCAGCTCAACTCTGCCACACACACAAGCGACTGTCAGGATTTTTGTATACCCGTCTTTTATCTTTTTGTGCGTCACTGCCTCTCACTCACGGATGAGTGAGCGCAATGATTATTTTTGAACACCTGTACATTGCACTACAGCAATACACGACTACATATGTACTATGCGCAGACAGGAGTAACTAAGAGATTGAGGTAGAAATCAGTCACAAAGAGACTATCAAATTATTATTACCATAACTGATTATCTCATTACATGTCAATGTCTTCACTTTGTGTATGAGGAAGGAAGGGAGGGCGATTGATTCCTCCTTATGACGTTCAGATTTAGTTGTGTGTTTCTCAGTCAGCGTTGACCCTCCGTGCTCCCCTCCCTCATTACCATATAAAGCAGAATCCCTCCGCAGTCGAGGGAAAAGTATGAGATCGGAGTGGAAACGAGGAGCTTTGCTGTTTGCTCTGCCTTCATCTCTCTACGGGTCACCAAGGTCGCCAAGGAAATAATCATCAGAACCAGAGTACAGTTAACACCCCTATCCTCCCATGTCGAGCGACAGATTTCACAGCTGAACTAAAGTCTTCTCCTGTCACTCACAAGACAACTGCTGCCCTCTACCATTGAAGTAATTGTGGCAATGTGATTGCAGGTCAAAAAACCTATATCACGGTAATTTAGCCTAGCTGGTTGCTAAGATATTTAGATGAAGGACGATACGATATGAGCATTCCTATTGGACGAGTTCAGATTCTCTGTTTTGAGAATTAAAGAATGTTAGCTCGACCGAACGTGACCGAGGTGAAGGGTCTGTGGTCGTGTTGCAACCGCATTTGGTTTTTATGCGTATCTGAATGCTATAATGTATTATCCTCACCCAGGGCACCATTTATTTAAAGGATGTTTCTGTAATGTAAATATTGTGGACAATATAAGATTAATAAACACACAATACATCATCTACTCTTTCCTGATTTTATTATTATTGAAAATAGTTGGTTTGCTGCTTAAGTTGGCTTGTGATGTTAATTAATCCATGTTTAAGGTGGTTTCCCCATCCTCACAAATGAAAGTCTGTTTGTTTTGAAAGATATATAGAGCCTCAGCCGAAAAAGGATGGAATCATGTTCGGTTAGCCTTGTTGAGAGTTCATCAATACAGGACGCATCTTAAAGCAGTTCAATGCATTGACTTTTCATCCCGGGGTTGTCCGAGAACAGTCCACATCAAAACAACGTGTTATTGATTTATTGTCACACCATTAAGGTGATTCACTGGATGATACAGTTTCCCGTCCAGCTTTGCACCTGCAAACACCTAGCTGCTAGTCCAGTTCCTCACCAGGGCTTCTCAAGACATGTCCTGGGGTCTCTTCAGCAACTAATCATTAAGCTCTTGAATAGTTGAATCAGATGTGCTATCTTTTGGTCTGCAGTAAAAATGTGTAGGCTGGAGTTGAGAACTCCTTTTCTCTAGGCTATTCGTTCTCAAAACACTTCAGATATTGATACTTTCTGCAGCATTATGTCTGTGTCGTATAATTGTTAGATCACAGGTAGTGCTGAGTGATTAGTGCTTTTTGAGGTCGGTTTGGTTTCGATAATTTTTTTAAACATGAAAAGCATTATGAAATAATTACGTTACAATGATTGCCATAACATAAAAAATATTCCGTTGTCTCTCTCAGGTCCACATTGGGTAGACATCAATAGAAAAATAGGAAAGTACTATGAAATAATAAAATATTTCAGTTGGGTATATTACTTCGTTTTTATTTGATTACTTTATTAATTTTCAAACCTTGAAGTAATCATCTCATCTCTGCTCAGGCAGTAGCAGTCAACCAGCCAGACCATCTAACGTTATGTGCTCCTCATACTGTACTGCAGGGTTTCCCAAACTCGGTCCTCGGGACCACAAGGGGTGCACGTTTAGTTTTTTGTCCTAGCACTACACAGCTGTTCAAATAATCAACTAATCATCAAGCTTTGATCATTTGAATCAGCTATGTACAATGGCTTGCGAAAGTATTCACCCCCCCTTTGGCATTTTTCCTATTTTGTTGCCTTACAACCTGGAAGTAAAATGGATTTTGGGGGGGTTTGTATCATTTGATTTAAACAACATGCCTACCACTTTGAAGATGCAAAATATTTTTTGTCTTGTGAAACAAGCAAGAAATAAGACAGAAAAACAGAACTTGAGTGTGCATAACTATTTTGCAGCAATTACAGCTGCAAGTCTCTTGGGGTATGTCTCTATAAGCTTGGCATATCTAGCCACTGGGATTTTTGCCCATTCTTCAAGGCAAAACTGCTCCAGCTCATTCAAGTTGGATGAAGTTGCTGATGTACAGCAATCTTTAAGTCAAACCACAGATTCTCAATTGGATTGAGGTCTGGACTTTAACTAGGACTTTCCAAAACATTTAAATGTTTCCCCTTAAACCACTTGAGTGTTGCTTTAGCAGTATGCTTAGGGTCATTGTCCTGCTGGAAGGTGATTCTCCGTCCCAGTCTCAAATCTCTGGAAGACTGAAACAGGTTTCCCTCAAGAATATTTAGCGCCATCCATCATTCCTTCAATGCTGACCAGTTTCCCAGTCCCTGCCGATGGAAAAACATCCCCACAGCATGATGCTGCCACCACCATGCTTCACTGTGGGGACATAACGAATACCTTCTTCAGTATATTTGGGGAGTCTCCCACATGCCTTTTGGCGAACACCAAACGTGTTTGCTTATTTTTTTATTTAAGCAATTACTTTTTTCTGGCCACTCTTCCGTAAAGCCCAGCTCTGTGGAGTGTACAGCTTAAAGTGGTCCTATGGACAGATACTCCAATCTCCGCTGTGGAGCTTTGTAGCTCCTTCAGGGTTATCTTTGGTCTCTTTGTTGCCTCTCTGATTAATGCCCTCCTTGCCTGGTCCGTGACTTTTGGTGGGCGGCCCTCTCTTGGCAGGTTTGTTGTGGTGCCATATTCTCTCCATTCCTTAATAATGGATTTAATGGCGCTCCGTGGGATGATCAAAGTTTCAGATATTTTTTTATAACCCAACCCTGATCTGTACTTCTCCACAAGTTTGTCCCTGACCTGTTTGGAGAGCTCCTTGGTCTTCATGGTGCCCTTTGCTTGGTGGTGCCCCTTGCTTAGTGGTGTTGCAGACTCTGGGGCAGGTGTGTATATATATACTGAGATCATGTGACAGATCATGTGACACTTAGATTGCACACAGGTGGACTTTATTTAACTAATTATGTGACTTCTGAAGATAATTGGTTGCACCAGATCCTATTTAGGGGCTTCATAGCAAAGGGGGTGAATACATATGCACGCACCACTTTTCCATGATTTATTTTTTAGAATTCTTTGAAACAAGTAATTTTTTTCATTTCACTTCACCAATTTGACTATTTTCTGGATGTCCATTACATGAAATCCAAATAAAAATCAATTTAAATAACATTTTGTAATGCAACAAAATAGGAAAAACGCCAAGGGGGGGCAATACTTGCACTGTAGTGTTAAGGCAAAATTCAAAACGTGCACCCCTTGGGGTCCCGAGGATCAAGTTTGGGAAACGTTGCTGTACTGTCTTTAGTCATCCTGTTTAGCTATTCTTCCTAAGTATGCTGCTGAGCTGTCTGATGAAATTATTTTACTCGTTTTTCAAAGTAGATAAGGTACACATTCACAAACTGTCTCTGTCCCTTTCATCATTGTGTTGTGTACATCCCTCTCTCATGCGGTCTGTGCTGCATGTGTGTATCTAACCTGACGTAGCAGGCGTAAAAGTGTATCCGTCCAGAGATCTGTATATAATGAGGAGATGCTCATATATCCACCCTAACAATGGGAGTCGTTGGCCCAAAAGCGGGAAGGAAGGTAACAAGCTTAAGTCCAAAATAAGCCCATAGAAACGCATTGTACTTATTTTGGACAGTTTTTGGCGAGGGTGAAATCTCTCGCTTCGCCTCTTCCTTTCTGATCTGTCCCTGAGCACAATGGATTATGGACATTGTAGTTAATCACCCAATTTCTGTGCTGAACTAGGTTGAATATTAGCTTAATGGAAACTACAACTTCCTTCAGCTCAGTGTCCCACATAGTTCTTGACTTGTTTTCTCAGATTTTTCTCGTGAATGATTTGATTTCTCTGTAGAGAAACGGTGCATTGGACTCACAAAAAAAAAAGTTCAGGTAAATGAACCAACGTCGGCCAGTTAGTGGTTTATTAACCAAATCCACCCCCCCCCCCCCCAAAAAAAAAATGTTGGTTAATCGCTCACCACTAGTCACAGGTACATTTAAATCAGCTTTAGGTGGGTAACGACTCCAAAAAGGTCTCGGAACAACTGCTCTAATCTCCTATTGTGTTCTTTTTCCAGCGGGAGCGAGTAACAAGATGGGCTGGGCATTTGGACTGGGCCTGGAGCGCCTGGCCATGGTGCTGTATGGGATCCCTGACATCCGCCTCTTCTGGAGCCAGGACGACCGATTCCTCAAGCAGTTCTGCCTGCCCAACATCAACGACCCAGTCACCTTCCAAGTAAAGCCCTAGGTTATATTTATTGACTTTTTCAACCACTACTTTTAGCTTTTAATGCAGAGTTTGGCCGTTGAGGTTTCGACCATAGAGATAGATAGAGGTCGCACTTGCCTCAAAGCCCATTTTAAGGTAGGCAACTGGAGGATACTTCAGAGGGATCAGCCAATGAATTATACTCCTGAGCAAACATTCCAGCACTGCAGATGGCAGTAGATCACCAACTTTGGCTTGTTCAGACTACACATTCCATGCATCTCTTCAGTTTGTTTATGAACTGCCAATAAACTCATAGAAGTAGAAGAAGACATGTACTACATTAAATTGACTACACTCAATGGTGCTGCCCATGCGAAAGATAGATTTGCCCTCTTTCCATGTCTATGGTTTCTGTCTGAACGTTCCGAGAGCACCACTTTCTCCTCCATAGCCGTTGCTAAGTGATAATTGATGCTTCCACGTGTGCTGTTTATTTCTGATAGTTTTCAAAACCTATGAAGATGTCCAGTGAAAGCAGATATGCAATTTGTTGACACCAACACTACATCACCAACATTTCTAGAATAAAGGGGCTGCTAAAGTGGCAGCTGTCCTAAAACCTGGCCGAACACTCTTAATACATGGCTCTGGTTTCAACCAAAAGCCATTATGATGCTCCCAGACATTTTACATTTACATTTTAGTCATTTAGCAGATGCTCTTATCCAGAGCGACTTACAGTTAGTGAGTGCATACATTTTCATACTGGCCCCCCGTGGGAATCGAACCCATAACCCTGGCGTTGAAAACACCATGCTCTACCAACTGAGCTACACGGACCATATCATGTTATCCCGTAGCAGCCATGGTTTTAATTAAGAAGGTTGAATGGCTGAAACATTAGCAAACATTAGGGTGTTAGCATAAATAAGTGATAACTTGCAAGCATAGTGTACAGGATTTGTTTTCTATTTTAGCTCCTGGACCAAAAACGATAACAACCAAACTTACTACTCGATAAAATTAGAACCCAAAAACGGAATGAATATTAGAATGAAAGCATGGATGGATGAATGACGCATGTCGAATCATTTAGGAACACGTGGTTTTGTAGTTCATACCTGAAGGTAGTGTATGGTTCATTAGTTTTCATTTAATGGCGGTCCTTGCTCAGGCATGCTACATATGCTTCACTTCAGTGGATAGCAGACAGCAATTGCGCTAAGCTAACGATATGGTAACTTCAATAATCTCCAAACTTTACGCAGAGACATAGAAATGGTATCCATGAGTTCGTCTGACTCTGGGTAAGTAGATAAACGACCCAAATCTCGAAATCTTGCTGTATCCCTGTTAAGAGAATTTATTAACTAACTATTTCAGTGTCTCTGTGCATCTCCCAAAAGGTTGTAAGGCTTTTGGATCAAGAAACGGACAGAGATCCCAGTCTGCAATAGCCAGGTGGTCTTTATTCAGAGAACTCTGCCCAGAGAATTCTGTAATCACAATTTCAGAGTCCATCTTTTATACACACACGTCATACAAAAATCCCACCCCGCTTTAGGCGGGTTGTATTTTTCCACTGTACATGGGTTTAGCGCATGTTTTCCTCTGCTCTCCTGACCATCAGGTCACACACACACACGCACACACATGTTCTTATCATAATCTACTCCCTGCTCGGGCAGGCTGCATTCCTCAGTTATCGCCGTCCTCACAATATTCTGACTGCCTCATTGTACTTCTAACTAAGCTACACATATTATCATATTATAGTCTTATGATTCTAACATTTTTCACACAGTTTCAGGGTGTAATAATTAGTCATTAATAATTAGTAATTACCAAATTCTTCTATCAATCCCTTTAAGTCTTTTCAGAACATTTGTTTTTGCCACAGGGTTTGGCAACTGCACATAATACCTTCTTAAATCGTGTCCCGTATCTACATATATCCTGACACTCAACTCAATGCATCTGTCACGATCGTCATAAGAGGCAGACCAAGGCGCAGCGTGATATGCGTACATCTTTTAATGAGTACTTAATACATGAACAACAAAACGATACGTGAAGTCTACAGGTTCACCAACACAAACCTATACAGAACAAGATCCCACCATGAACTGTGCAAAACAGGCTGCCTAAGTATGGTACCCAATCAGAGACAACGAACAACAGCTGCCTCTGATCGGGAACCACCCTGGCCAACATAGATCTAAACGATCTAGAATAAACACATAGAAACTACAACATAGAAACTAACACCCTGGCTCAACATAAAAGAGTCCCCAGAGCCAGGGCGTGACAGCATCATGAGCTTGGCTTAACTATTAACCCCATCATTTAACCAAAAAAATGTTGTTTTTTACGCTATTGCTTGTAAATTATGTTGTTGTAAACGAACAATGTTTAGCCTCAAAATATGGTTAAATCTACAAATTTAAAAGTGGTTTCATTTCTCCAGCTCTATCCCTCAGCTTTATAGCAAACCAAATGGCTGGACTTGCTTTTTTGTCATTTTTTTCTCTCTAATAACGAGTAATCCTTTAAACAGTCTGGGTGAGACAGAGAAAGGAGAAGGACTGAATCAATGGTTATGTTCCTCAGAGTCATTAATGCTTCCTGGTTATAATGACTTGATGGTAGCCATTGTTGTTGTTGAAGGATTTGGCCAGAAACTGAGATAGCTTAATGGCTTTTTAGCTAGCCGGTATTGATAGATTTTTTGGGGCCAGAACTGGGGCCTTTTAGAATGTGCTTACTGTGCACATAATTGCACATCATTAATTAGATTGGTACATGATGAGACTTTCACATCAAATCAACGTTTATTTGTTGCGTGCACAGGATACAATAAGTGTAAACAGCACAGTGAAATGCTTACTTATAAACGCTTCCTCAATACTGCAGTGTTCAATATCAATGGTAAGAAAATAGAAAATCCAGAATAGGCACTTAAAGCATGGATTAAATCCTAGGTCAGATAAATAAAAACACACGAGGAATAAAACACGTGAATGTACGCATTTAATTCATTTCATTGACCTAGGTAGGTTTGTCCAACACCTACACACACAAAAAATTTAACCATAGCGGATCCCTTTTTGGTGCTATATAAAACATTTTTTAAGGTTATATAAATGACCCTGCTTATAAGCAGAGGCGTCATGCCCATAAGGGGTACATGCCCCCTCAGATTTGTCATGTTAAAATAAAATATATATTTAAAAAATCTTCTCTGTAATACTTCTAGCCACCTATGAATGTTATGAAGTTTGCTTTAGCTAGTCCAGATAGGTTCCCAACCTCATAACTAGTTACCAAAAAGCCATTTCAGGTTATTAATCAAGTTATATAGAGTAGCTAGCTTGTCTATCTTAGCTGGCATGTGTGCTGACAAGGTTGGTAGACTTTGGAAAAGTAATAAATAACTTAATGTACTGAATAAGACTCATTCCTAAAATCTGGGAACCACCAGTCAGGAGGATACAGACAGCTCAAGAGGTATGCTGAGATATGCAGAAAAAAGATACATGTTTTTTAGATAGAATTAAGCATAATGATTATGCCCCTAGATAGCAGGAAAAAAGCTGCTTCAGGTGTTTGAAAAATTTCAAATTCTCCAACTTCAGGACGGGGGGACCTAGTCCTCCTCCGGACCACCCCCCAGCCATCCTTACGTACTTTGTGCCCCTTTAGATTTTTGGGGTGCTGCTCATACGGTCCTAAATGGAACCTTAATGGTGCTTTAAAGAACCCTTTCTTAAGGTTCTATAAAGAACCATTAAAACCTGTTAGCCTCCCGTGTAGCTCAGTTGGTAGAGCATGGCGCTTGCAATGCCAGGGTTGTGGGTTCGATTCCCATGGGGGGGCAAGTATGAAAGATTTATGCACTCACTAACTGTAAGTCGCTCTGGATATGAGCGTCTGCTAAATGACTAAAATGTCAAATGTAAATGTAACTCCGACCCCCGAGATACAGCAGAGATAAAATATGTCACTAATTACTGTTACAAAAGGAATTTTGTAAAAAAAAAAATGTACCTAAACAAATGCAAATTCCCATTGGAACACAGCCATTTTAGAAGTGCTGGGCTTGTGCAACGTGCCATACATTCATTTTTTGTCTGACAGGAATGATATACATATAAGGAGAAAGGTACCTATCCATTGATGAAAATATATCCTCTGTCTGATTCCCAGTTCATCCACTAGATAGCAGTAGGAGATATACATGACGTCTCTTGGCCACTTGACCAGTTGCGTCTGGTTTGGGTAGTGAGTGACTGCCAAAATGCCTCAACGGATTTTCAAGCCTGACATCTTAAAATGACCTTAGCAATCAGGACTTTCGCGTTATGGAGTTTATTGTGTTGAAATAAGACACAGAAAGGTGAAGAAACTTCCAACTTCTTTTCCTATTGTAAAAGATGAGCTAGCTAAACGGAGCATGTGGAGGATGCATTCAAGGTAATGTGGATGGAGAAGGAAATGCATTGCTTTACATTGACCATCAGGGTGGACCCTTTCCATGCACTTTTGGTGACTTGACCTACATTACATACTCTATGAATATGTCCATAGCGCATGATTTATGGCCTTTACGGTGGGGTGGCGGTAAGATTTGAGTTCGATTTCCAAGAAGACAAGGCCTGTAGCTTTCAAATGATATGTCACTTTCTATTTTCTGATAACGTTTTTTGGGGGGGGTTTAACAGGCTTAATAAAAGGTTCTATATAGCACCAAAAAAGGTTTCTATGGTTACAACCCTGCTGTGAGCAAACCACGCCCCAAATTGTAATGAGCCGCCACCCTTACATTTTTATTATCGCTAAAAGAAGAAAGAACCCTTTTCTGAACTGAAAGGCTCAAAGGGCTCTTGAGTCATTATGATTCATTTACATTTACACTTACATTCCACATAGAACCATCACCCTTCCCTAAGAACCCCTGAGGAACCTTCTTATCTTATTGTGTACCTGACTGAGCGATACTTCTTGAATATGGCAGACACTGCACTGAGACATTACTTATTTATCAAGTGGATTTTTTATTTTTGGCAGATGTCCACTTTTCACAAGTAATTTTAATTAGTCAATGAAAGTTTCCGTTGTCAAAAAGCCATCACCTTTCAATATAGGTATTCTGCAGGCCTTCTATGAAACACCCACACTATGCAAGACATTCTATTACTCACAATATGGCAGTGCCGGACCGTGCCCCCACTATATACAGTAAGACAATACTACCCACAATATTGCAGGACCGCGCCCACACTATATAAGACACATAATACAATATGGCAGGACCGTGGCCACACTATATAAGACACATAATACAATATGGCAGGACCGTGGCCACACTATATAAGACACATAATACAATATGGCAGGACCGTGGCCACACTATATAAGACACATAATACAATATGGCAGGACCGTGGCCACACTATATAAGACACATAATACAATATGGCAGGACCGTGGCCATACTATATAAGATACATAATACAATATGGCAGGACCGTGGCCCTGCAGGGGGAAGTGAGCAGTCGGTGAGCGATCACCCCGTCTCCCGCTCCCGCTCATTTCTCAGCCCATCTCCCCCTCCACCTCCCTCCATCACTCACTTCCGGGGCCAGAGCGGGAAGGGAGGAAGGGGGAGGAGAAGAGAGAAATCACGCCCGCCACGCCGCCTAATGATCTTGTTGCCATTAATTTATTGCTCCGGCTTGTACCGGGAACTGGGTTTGGATGGACTGATGTGTCGCCAATATTTTTGCCACAACTGTATATTTCTAATGGCTCTGTTGGTTGGACTGTGGTGTTTGATGCAGCAGAGCTTGGGGTTTGAGCCCACATATATAATTAATATACAGTGGGGGAAAAAAGTATTTAGTCAGCCACCAATTGTGCAAGTTCTCCCACTTAAAAACATGAGAGAGGCCTGTAATTTTCATCATAGGTACACGTCAACTATGACAGACAAATTGAGAAGAAAAAAATCCAGAAAATCACATTGTAGGATTTTTAATGAATTTATTTGCAAATTATGGTGGAAAATAAGTATTTGGTCAATAACAAAAGTTTCTCAATACTTTGTTATATACCCTTTGTTGGCAATGACACAGGTCAAACGTTTTCTGTAAGTCTTCACAAGGTTTTCACACACTGTTGCTGGTATTTTGGCCCATTCCTCCATGCAGATCTCCTCTAGAGCAGTGATGTTTTGGGGCTGTCGCTGGGCAACACAGACTTTCAACTCCCTCCAAAGATTTTCTATGGGGTTGAGCTCTGGAGACTGGCTAGGCCACTCCATGACCTTGAAATGCTTCTTACAAAGCCACTCCTTCGTTGCCCGGGCGGTGTGTTTGGGATCATTGCCATGCTGAAAGACCCAGCCACGTTTCATCTTCAATGCCCTTGCTGATGGAAGGAGGTTTTCACTCAAAATCTCACGATACATGGCCCCATTCATTCTTTCCTTTACACGGATCAGTCGTCCTGGTCCCTTTGCAGAAAAACAGCCCCAAAGCATGATGTTTCCACCCCTATGCTTCACAGTAGGTATGGTGTTCTTTGGATGCAACTCAGCATTCTTTGTCCTCCAAACACGACGAGTTGAGTTTTTACCAAAAAGTTCTATTTTGGTTTCATCTGACCATATGACATTCTCCCAATCCTCATCTGGATCATCCAAATGCACTCTAGCAAACTTCAGACGGGCCTGGACATGTGCTGGCTTAAGCAGGGGGACACGTCTGGCACTGCAGGATTTGAGTCCCTGGCGGCGTAGTGTGTTACTGATGGGAGGCTTTGTTACTTTGGTCCCAGCTCTCTGCAGGTCATTCACTAGGTCCCTGTGTGGTTCTGGGATTTTTGCTCACCGTTCTTGTGATCATTTTGACCCCACGGGGTGAGATCTTGCGTGGAGCCCCAGATCGAGGGAGATTATCAGTGGTCTTGTATGTCTTCCATTTCCTAATAATTGCTCCCACAGTTGATTTCTTCAAACCAAGCTGCTTACCTATTGCAGATTCAGTCTTCCCAGCCTGGTGCAGGTCTACAATTTTGTTTCTGGTGTCCTTTGACAGCTCTTTGGTCTTGGCCATAGTGGAGTTTGGAGTGTGACTGTTTGAGGTTGTGGACAGGTGTCTTTTATACTGATAACAAGTTCAAACAGGTGCCATTAATACAGGTAACGAGTGGAGGACAGAGGAGCCTCTTAAAGAAGAAGTTACAGGTCTGTGAGAGCCAGAAATCTTGCTTGTTTGTAGGTGACCAAATACTTATTTTCCACCATAATTTGCAAATAAATTCAGTAACACTCCTACAATGTGATTTTCTGGATTTTTTTTCCTCAATTTGTCTGTCATAGTTGACGTGTACCTATGATGGAAATTACAGGCCTCTCTCATCTTTTTAAGTGGGAGAACTTGCACAATTGGTGGCTGACTAAATACTTTTTTTCCCCACTGTATGTGGTAGCTGGAATTTGCTTTGGATGAAAGCCTCTGCTAAAAGAAGATATTGTAATATTCAGTAGTACCAAAGACATACAAGCGAATACATTTACTGTATGTCTTTTGGAAGAACAGCGGTTTATGCTAAATCCCAAATCAACTCTTTGGCACTCATGTAGATCTGAAGGGATAGGATATAAGCAATATGGTACTTGCATCACCTTGCTTTCAGATAGGCTTCGTGGAACTTTGCCCTATGGCTTACACCTATCCAATCTCTTCAGATCTTGGGCTTCCGAGTGGCGCAGCGGTCTAAGGCACTGCATCTCAACTCCCGTCCCCACAGGGAGTGTGTGCCGCAGGGATTCCGTTAGGAAAATGTGGTGTCGGACAACGTGACCGGGAAGATTTTAATTTACCAGCCATTTGAGAAATTTACCGGACCCACATGCATTGACTGCATAACCCATTAGGATATCCACCCACGGCGCTCAGAATGAAAAAAATCACATTTAGATTATGGTAATGCATCTTAACAGAACATGCAACTCATGTAATGAAGCAGCCAATAAAACAGCATTTTCAAACATTTGCCAAAATGCAATTCGCAGGAAAACACAATTCTAAACAGCGCACCTGGGAAAACATAATTCTAAATAGCACACCTGATAGCGATTCCATCTCTAGAAAATTAAAAAGAGGGGGAATCTAAAGATGCAACAACTAGGATGTGTTACTAATATAACTAGGATTGTGCCTTTGGCTTCAGGACAACAAAATAAAGTTGATATGAAAACCAATAGGACAGGAGAGAAATGGCATAGCGGTGGGTCCAATAAGGAAGTAAATGGAAATACATTTGCCAAAATAATATAATTACTCCTGTCTATACAGAAATAAATAAAATACTTCACCAGAAAGCATGACTACACCGGATCATTAGCTTCTTAAATTTTTTTGCTGTGGATTGTTTCAAATCACAAGCTCATAGGTCTATGCCTATTTGGGAAGCCCGCAATTTGGGCAACGTGCATGGCAATAGGCCTAGCTGATTATTGAGTTGTGGCTATCAGTGAAATGCTTCTCTAATGTGTGAAGATAATGTGGCTTGAGTATAATTTAAAATGTTTAGACAAGAAGAAGGGGAGGGGTGTGTGGCAAATATATAGGCAGGTCTCTCTCCAGAATGTCTCAGCTGTCTCCCGCATTTGTTTCATTGTGTGAATTATTTACCCTTAGATCTTTTTAAATTTTATTTCCCTATTAGATATGTCACCAGTAGTAAATGTACTGTTAATCCCTGTAATTTGGTTACATACATTTCTGTTAATGCATGTATTAATTACAGTAATTTACCGTTCTCATTATTGGAGTGGAAACATTGTTTGCAGAGTTCACAACCTGTTACGCTTGTGAGAAACAAGTTTTGGTTTATTTCATAACCATCATTTGCGAGATTTGTAAATGTTTTCATTGTCTTTTGTTTGGAGTGCTCCATGTGAGCAATGAGCATGTGTCTGGTTTCCCTGTCCTGATAATGTTGAGGGAGAGCCCTGTGCACGCATAGAAGTACCTGGCCTGCTGCGCGGAAATGTAGGAAAGTGTTTTTTTAAACATCCATTGTGAATAATAATATATTAAAACTATAGTTCCTCACAGTAAGCCATTTGAAAAATCTTTACAATCTCCCCCTCGAGAATCACCAATCCTCGGTGTGAAAGAGCAATGGATGTTATAGACCTACTGCTGCATTGGCCTATAGGCCATTTCTTTAAATGCCAATGGATCACGGTGTATCAATTGTGAATGGGAGGCGTGCTTCAATCACCAGTTAAGAAATAATAATAGTAGCTCTTTTTAATTGTGCGCCAAAACTGTTTTTAACACGCGATTGCATTTCGATTTTGTTGCGCAATGAATGGGCTTATAAAAGCACAATTTACTCCAGCAGCAACCAGCTGAGGATCTGGTGGAGAAATCCTGCTCAAAGTAGGTGCTGTATGCTGTGTTTGTGTGATAGTTGTGTTGGATAAATAAGATACATGATGACTGACAAAAATACACACAGGCCAATTTAATGACACTAAATTATGCAAATTAACCTGTAGACCGATAAGCATGATGGTCAAATGTATTTACATCGACTGGTATTTACATTTATGAATAAAAAGCATTATTTTGCAATGGGATTTTTTTTTCCCGACCAAAGGCAACAGTTTTATTTATCGGCTTTTCATTTTTTTTATTGGCCAACTTCACAGCAGACCCAGAGGCCTGTCTAGTTCGCTCCCTGCAGTCTGTTCCAGTGTAGCCTTTGGAAAGTTCCACTGAATAAAGACGCATTAACAGAGACTCACCCGGAAGCCAGGGAAATATCTCTCCTTCTGGTGGTGGCTTCTGATTTTTTCCTCTTTTTGCGGTCTGATTTACTCGCAGCCCATTAAAGGGATAGTCAGATGAACTTGTGGATACCATTTTGATGTATCTGTGTCCAGTATGAAGGAAGTTAGATGTAGTTTCATGAGCCAATGCAAACTAGTGTTTGCGCAATGACTGGAAGTCTACAGGAAAAGCTAGCATGCTACCTCTAACTTCCTTTGATGCAGATACATCAAAATGGCATCCACGAGGGAAGTGGTCCGATGAAGCAGACGTGAGGCTAAAAGACTGTTTTGCTAGGATAGACTGGGATATGTTCCGGGATTCGACCGATACCATTGAGGAGTTTACCATATCAGTCACGGGCTTCATCAATAAGTGCATAGACGACGTCGTCCCCACAGTGACTATACAAATGTATCTAAACCAAAAACCATGGATTGCAGGCAATATCCGCACTGGGCTAAAGACTAAAGCTACTGCTTACAAGGAACGGGACACGGACCTGGACACATACAAGAAAGTTCAGATGAGACATCAAACATGCAAAATGACAATATTGGAGGAAGGTGGAATCCTATTACGCCGGCTCTGACGCTCATCGTATGCGGCTGGGCTTGCAGACGATAACGGATTACAAAGGGAATCCCAGCCGTGCCCAGTGATGCAGAACTCCCAAATGAGCTAAATGCCTTTTTATGCTCTCTTCGAGGAATACTGAAAGCCCCTGTTGTTCCGGATGACTGTGATCTCGCTCTCCGTGGACGATGTTAGTAAAACTTTTAAACAGGTTAACACTCACAAGACCGCCGGCCCAACGGAATACCAGGGCGCGTACTCAAAGCATGATCATACCAGCTGGCAAGTGTCTTCACTGACATTTTCAATATCCCCTTGTCCCAGTCTGTAATCCCAACATGTTTCAAGCTGACCACCATTGTCCCGGTTCCGACGAACTCCAAGGTAACCTTCCTAAATGACTGTCGCACTTTACATTTACATTTTACATTTTAGTCATTTAGCAGACGCTCTTATCCAGAGCGACTTACAGTTAGTGAATACAGTTTTTATACTGGCCCCCTGTGGGAATCAAACCCACAACCCTGGCGTTGCAAACGCCATGTTCTATCAACTGAGCTACATCCCTGCCGGCCATTCCCTCCCCTACCGTGGACGACGCTGGGTCAATTGTGCGCCGCCCATGAGTCTCCCGGTCGCAGCCGGCTGCGACAGAGCCTGGATTCGAACCAGGATCTCTAGTGGCACAGTTAGCACTGCGATGCAGTGCCTTAGACCACTGCGCCACTCAGGAGTTTAGCACTCACATCTGTAATTATGAAGTGCTTTGAAAGGCTGGTCATGACACACATCAACACCATCATCCCAGACACCCTGGGGCCACTCCAATTTGCATACCGTCCCAACAGATCCACAGATGACGCAATCTCAATTGCACTTCACATTAACCCTCTCCAACCTGGACAAGAGGGGAAATAACTATGTGAGAATGTTGTTCATAGACTACAACTCAGCGTTCAACACAGTCCCCTCCAAGCTCATCACCAAGCTGGGGACCCTGGGACTGAACACCTCCATCTGCAACTGGATCCTGGACTTCCTGACAGGCTGGCTCCAGGTGGTGAGAGTAGGCAACAACACCTCTGCCACGCTGACCCTCAACAAGGGGTCCCCTCAGGGTGTGTGTGCTTAGTCCCCTCCTGTGCTCCCTGTTCACCCACAACTGCATGGCAATGCATGATTCCCAACACCATCATCAAGTTTGCTGACGACACAACGGTGGTAGGCCTGGTCACAGACGGTGAAGAGACAGCCTACAGGGAGGAGGTCAGAGACTTAGCAGTGTGGTGCCAGGACAACAGCTTCTTCCTCAACGTCAGTAAGACCAAGGAGCTGAACGTGGACTAGAGGAGAAAGAGGGGAGAGCATGCCCCCATCCACATCGACGGGGCTGTAGTGGAGCGGGTCGAGAGCTTTAAGTTCCTTGGCGTCCACATCACTAAGGACTTAACATGGACCACACACACCCGCACAGTCATGAAGAGGGCACGGCAGCGCCTCTTCCACCTCAGGAGGCTGAAAAGATTTGGCATGGGCCCTTGGATCCTCAAAAACGTATACAACTGCACCATCAAGAGCATGTTGACTGGCTTCATCACCGCTTGGTATGGCAAATGCACCGCCCTCGACCGCAAATCGCCACAGAGGGTGATGCGGACAGCCCAGTATATCACTGGGGCCAAGCTCCCTGCCATCCAGGACCTCTATATCATGCGGTGTCAGAGGAAGACCCGAAAAAATGCCAAAGACTCCACCCACCCAAGCCATAGACTGTTTGGTCTGCTACAGTCCGGCAAACGGTACCGGAGCATCGGCTCTCGGACCCACAGGCTCCAAGACAGCTTCTAACCCCAAGCAATAAGACTGCTAAATAGTTTATTAAATGGATACCCGTACAATTTGCACTGACCCTATCTTGCACTAGGTCTATGCACACTCACAAGACTATATATACACACTATATACACACTATATACACACTCGCTCACACACACTAAACTGACAGTCTCACACAAAACCCACAGACATTCACATACACTACATACGCATACACACACACATGCATGCTGACACAAACACACATACATACATACACACACACACACACACACACAGTTTTACACTCATCACATGGTGCTGCTACTCCGTTCTTTATTTTTGTCTTATTATCTATCCTGATGCCTAGTCATTTCATGTACATATCTACCACAAATGCCTTGTACCCATTGATTTGGTACTGATGCTCCCTGTATATGGCTTCATTCTTGGGTATTTTTCTTCCTCTTGTGTTACTAGTTTTATAATATTTTGTTTTACTCTGCATCGTTGTGAGGGGCTCATAAGCAAGCATTTCACGGTAAAGTCTACACCCGTTGTATTCGGCGCATGTGACAAATAAAATGTGATTTGATTTGGTTATGTATTCCACAACACAATTCGAAAGGGATCGTGTCATCGTGCCCCTACTCATTTCACACTATCGGTTCTTCATCACACACTATTTTTGCTCTTCTTCTTCCTCTTAGTTTGTCTTTGTGAAAACACTATCCCAAATGGATCACCCAAATAATTTCAAATAATCTAAAAGCAGCTTTGAATGTGGATTGTGTAGCAGCTCAATGATTAGGTTTGAAGTGACTTCAGATGATTTGGGTATGAAATTCTATTGGCTGTTGCATAGAAATTGATTAAAAAAAAGGTAAAACAAAGCGATTGGTGGCAGTGGCTAAGACAAACCCAAAGTGTGCATTGCTGTCTCTCATTGTTATTCTTTGTTCTAAAAGTGCACTCATATTCCCTCTCCTCTGCTCCCATCTCCTCTCCTCCCCATCCCTCTTCCCTCTCCTCCTCCCCTCCTCAGCCCCTCAGTAAGTACCCACCTCTGATCAACGACATCTCCTTCTGGCTACCGGCCGAGGGCTACGCAGAGAACGACTTCTATGACCTGGTGAGGAACATTGGAGGAGACCTGGTGGAAAAGGTCACCCTGGTCGACCAATTCACACATCCAAAGTAAGACGCCATGTTCTTTACAAGAAATAGAGCTGTAGGACTTGAACACAGTGTTTCCCAGTACTAGCACACCTGGGTCAAATTCATTAGTGCACACTAGCAAAATGTTTTGTAATGGAAAACGAAAAAACAAGTGTTTCCTATTGGACAAGTTCAGGTAGTCTCTCCCCGTTTCAGTCTGTTTACTTCCGTTTGGTTCCTAGTTAATACGACCCTGGTTACTCTTAACCGTGTTTCGCAGTATTAACTAGCACATCTGATTTCAACTACCTGACTTACACCTGATTCAAGGGCTTGATTATTAGTTGACCAATTGAATCAGGTGTGCTTATACTGGCTTAGATCAAATAAGTGCAATTGCAGGGGGTACTCAAACACTGCTCTCATCCATCACACATCCAAAGTAAGACAACATGCCCTCAAGAAGATATACAGCAGTGGTACTCAAACGGCAGGCCTGGGGTGCCATGACTGAACAACGATGGGCATATTGCCACTCACTCTGATAACGGAATTATAGCCGAAACGTTGGTGTGTGTGACTTTCATTTAATTATTTATTGAATTGCTACCACCATCATCAGGTTTTCAGTATCTAACCCCTCCCAGACAATTGCCCCCTCCCCTCATGCCTCCCTTAAAACTGTGCTTGTTGTGAGAGACAAAAAACACTTATAACACTGGGTATAACAATGTTGTGACTCTAAGCATGACATATTAGTTCAAATGTAACAAACATGTTAAACAATGTACTGACTAATGATAATGATATGACGATGTAGTGAATGCTCTTAATTTGGTCTGTACGGTCTTGTTTGCGATTTGGGGTAAAGTAAGATCTATTCCACTGCTTGACAAATGGGCTCGGAGAGAAAAGGTTAAGCGATACTCAATTAATCAGAGGGGCTCGGGATTGGATTGTTTGGTGTTTGATAGCGGATATGTCTCGTAGCTTATCTATCTTTTCTACTTTGACCGCTCCTTATTATGCAAGATAATGGAGCCCGACTGAGCCGAGTGCTGTTTGCTCTGTTGAGTGGAGCCCTTAGTCTAATGACAAGGAAGGACCAAGGGTCAATGTTTGTTAATGGGACATCTTAATTTGACCCGATTCACATCGGCGACATGAGGCTCGCTCTGTTTGTTTTGCACTCACGCACACACCTACTCCCTCTTTCTCTCTCTGTCTCTCTATTTCGATCTCTCTCTCTGTCATACACACATAAAACTCTCACACTCTCACACACACACACACACACACAATTAACAAACAGAGCCTTTGGACTAATCCCAGCACTGACAGGAACAAACAGGATTGGCCCTGTAATAGATCAATCACAGAGACTGATTGGCTTTGCCTTAGCTAATGAATTACTACTTCCATCAAATTCCTATAAAGGATTTAGATTTCGGGACAATTGAATGCTCTGATTCGATATGTAGCAGTAACAACTTTTTAGTAGGGCATTGCCTTGCTCGCCCCCTGTTTTGCATTTGAAATTTGCACAAAACCTGAAAACACCGGATAAGTGAAAGCAACATGGCAGATGTCTTCGCTTCACCAATCAAACCCTTTCACAAGTCAGTGCAGCTCAAGGAAAGGAGACGAGGAGAGGAAGTCACTTTACACCTTATTGAGATTCACCCTTGAGAGGGACCCTCTGTAGTGAAAAAGCTGTTTCCTTTTCCTCCACAAACCTGTCCTTAGCATTCACCCCTGAGCCTCAGCCTTGATGTCTCATTTTTAAATACAATGCGTAAAGGGCAGGCGGTGGACACAGCTTGACGCAGGACTTATGCCCGCCACGCATCCTAGTGGCTTACCGAACAGAGAGTGTGTGTAGTGTGTTTAATGGTGAAACAAGGGGCCCGCAGTGCGTAAAAACGCCTGTGCGCATTAATCTCTGTCCCTGCTTTTAATCTTTTTTAAATAGCAACCTTTTCCCTACCCTCCGTTAGGGTCTAATGTGGCTGTGTGCAGGTGTGTGTGTGTGTGTGTGTGTGTGTGTGTGTGTGTGTGTGTGTTTACTGTGAATGCGAGAAAGAACAGTATCAAAATTGTTACAAGTGTCTGATTCACAATATGTAAATGTTGTCTGTCTGTCTATCAGGGGCATGTGTCTTTAAGGCTGTGTGTTTTTGTGAATTTGAGACAGCATATTGTGACAATGAATCTCCTCTAAGTCATGAGCATTTTGGGATCATTTGTGACGCAGTTTCACCAGAGCCCCTGCATTATCCCATTTTTACCCAGAGAGAGATGAGTCGAGGTAGGCCGAGCTCACATCGATATGCAGCCTCCCTTAGACAACACACTTTATGATTACTGCCGCGGGATATCAAGCTCCATTTTACCTGACAGACTGTCCTCCCTGCGAATGCCACTTTTATGAACAAGATGGCGGGCTAATTGTTTATTTTTTGCACAGCATCAACGCTGACTCATGGAATTGGGCAAGCTGCTCCTGATGAGGGCGGGTGGGAGGGCGATCGTACCCTTCTGTCTCTGTCTGCACACCATTTATAGATAACCTGCACAAGCAGGGAGGAGTATTTTAACCAAAAGAGAGATGAGTCGAGGTAGGCCGAGCTCACATCGATATGCAGCCTCCCTTAGACAACACACTTTATGATTACTGCCGCGGGATATCAAGCTCCATTTTACCTGACAGACTGTCCTCCCTGCGAATGCCACTTTCATGAACAAGATGGCGGGCTAATTGTTTATTTTTTGCACAGCATCAACGCTGACTCATGGAATTGGGCAAGCTGCTCCTGATGAGGGCGGGTGGGAGGGCGATCGTACCCTTCTGTCTCTGTCTGCACACCATTTATAGATAACCTGCACAAGCAGGGAGGAGTATTCTGAGACTTGTGTAAAGTGAAGTGTTACTCATAACATTAGGTTATAATTTGATCACCGCAGGGTCGACAGAAAGCGGATGTAATCACATGATCTTATGCGATGTTAATGTGATAATGTAACAACATGTAAAAGCAACATGTGATAACGTGAAACTACACATGATAACATTTGAAAGTTTTTCACATGTAAAACTGCAAATTTAATTTTCACATGTGAGTAATGTTACTCCTGAATCACTATAATAAATATAATTGTTTAACTTGAGTGTATTTGTAACAAAGCTGAGATTTACTTTGAAGTTCAAAGTTTAGGAATACAGGTGAAATCAGTTCTTGACACAGACATGGTGGGGTAGCAGGAAGATCGGAATGCCGTGAACCAAGAGGTTGTGAGTTCAAATCCCAAGTGAGAACATACACAATGTAATCATGTATGTCAAAGTGTGTAAAATATGTATGTTCAAAACACTGCGGCTGTGTGACGTTCCGGGGACATCCTAATAACTCATTTTTGTTTGCGGTGCATCAGCTGTGAAATCTCATGAAAAATATCCACGTGAAACTTCATTGTGTGATTTTCACATGTGAAATCGTGTGATTTTCCCACATGAAATCGTGTGGTTTTCCCACATGTGAAATCGTGTGGTTTTCCCACATGTGAAATCATGTGGTTTTCCCACGTGAAATCGTGTGGTTTTCCCACATGTGAAATCATGTGGTTTTCCCACGTGAAATCGTGTGGTTTTCCCACATGTGAAATCATGTGATTTTTCTGTAAGGGCCTTTAAATGTCACATCAGAAGCTCCTCCAGGTGATATACAGCATTCAAACAAACCATTCCATCTTTCTCAAGATTTCGATGTGGCGAAATACAAGTTGCATTGGCGGAAAAATCACGACAAAGTGGAATCCTCAGATCAAAGTCGAGAATTCCGTTTGAATACATTTGCGTCGTACTGTAGTCATAGTGAGACGTTTTACTGGCCTGCACTAGTGTTCCTCGGACGTGGCGCTACAAATCAAATCTGATAGGCACTATAATGCAACACAAATCTGCATTTATTGGTCCATAACGCTGTCAGATGTAATCGGGACAGATTCATTTGTAAAGCCAACTGTGCTGTCAATCAAGCTGACAGCTTGGACAGGAAGTCAACGGCCTGCAGGCGAGCGGGGAGGGAGCTGTTGTGTTACAACCTCTCATAGAAGGTAGTAGCCAGAATTTTCTTCATACCCGCTCTTATCTGAGTTAGTGAGTGGCACCGTCAGTTGGTAACATTGTATTAACATATAGTTACATAGTAACAACGTTGCAGTGACATGGTAATATGTAAATGTAAATGTAAAATGTAATATAGTTTATCGACTTAGCTATATTACCATGTCACTACAAAGGTGTTACTATGTAACAGTATATGTTACAACTCTACAACCTTATGAAGGGGCAAGTTCCATTGATACCCCCCTTGCTGGTTTATATTTATGAGAAGAGGCTTTTGCATGGTTTGTCAACACCAATGTGCGTCTTCAGGCTATTGTCTGGTTGCTGTGATGTATTTATTCTCTTCTCACACGGGCATGCTTTCCATATGTGACGTTCATGACTAAGTGTGTGTGCGTGCGTGTGAGCGCGTGAGTGTGTGTGGATCCCTGTGTATGTATTCTACAAGACCATCACAACACACTACTTGTTGTTAACTATAACTATAGGAGGTATTTTTTTAAAGCCACTGTCATAAAATAGCACCAGAATGCTCAATATAATTTGAAAAGCTTCTGCTGAGTGTATAGTACAGTATATAGTAGTATATTATATAGTAGTATAGTTTATAATATATAGTACAGTACATACTAGTATAGTAAATAGTAGTATACTATATAGTAGTATAGTGTATAGGATACTACTATATTCTATACATACTAGTATAGAATATAGTAGGATCGTGTATATAGTAGACATGTGGTCCTCTGTAGCTCAGCTGGTAGAGCACAGCGCTTGTAACGCCAAGGTAGTGGGTTCGATCCCCGGGACCACCCATACACAAAACAATAAAAATAATAATAATAATAATGTATGCACGCATGACTGTAAGTCGCTTTGGAAAAAAGCATCTGCTAAATGGCATATTATATATTATTATATAGACCAGCCTTGTGTCCTCTGAGGCGAACGTTAACACTGTCTAACCTGAAGCCCATCTCACCTCCACCACACCTGGCCTGACCCCTCAGTCAGTCCCTCACAAGGCCCACGCATCTCTCCTCTCAGCTTAGATAGAATAGGGAGCACCCGGCCGCCATCTTTTGGATCAAATTAACAATTTACCGCTGGCACGCGCAGGAAGAAAGAAACAGATGGGGAGAGGGGGAGGAGGGTGAGATATGTAGACAACAGGAACATGGAGGAAGTGTGTGTGTGTGTGTGTGTGTGTGTGTGTGTGTGTGTGTGTGTGTTTGTGTGTGTAAGAGGGAGAGAGCGGAGTGCCATGCAGAGTGTTGTGTCCCAGGATCAGTGAAACGTTTAGAGATAAATGGAGAGGAGAGAGAGGTGTGTGTGTGAGTGGTTGACAAATGGCCGTCTTCGGCAGTGGGTTGCTGTAGAGAGCCAGACTTGTTAAAAAATCTGCCCTCTTTGTTGGAAACCTCCCGGGATCTTTCCAGAAGGCGAAGCAGCAGGCTAATGCTGAGCACCGCCCCCGAGCCAGAGTGGAGCAGGCAGAGAAGGAGAGAGTGAGAAAGAGAGAGACCAGGGAGGAAGATAGAGAGATGAGGGGCGGGTGGGGTTGTGTGTGCTAGAGAGAGAGAAGGAGCTGATGGAGAGACAGAACATTCCAGGGATGGAGAGAGAAGGGGATGACAGAGAGAGAGAACAGAGAGAGGGAGAGATTTGGCAGGGAGGGGGGGGGTATCCTGGGAGCGACAGTATAGACCGATAGGGGGGACCTGGCAGAGGGAGAGAGACCAGGGAAGAAGAGAGAGTGGTATGAGTTTAATGGAGCTACTGCAGGAAACGCCTTTGAATAATGTATCGTTGTTTACTATGCACACTTCAATACGGTACAGTGCATTACCCTATATCACACATGATTTGTCACTCACAAATGTAAGATGTTAGAAAAGAATATGCATATAGAATGCATATTACAGTCCTATTGCGGATGGTATAGTATTTGCCAAAACACATGCTGTAACAATGTGTATTATCCAGGTAGTACCAGGTAGATTGGGTAAAATGTATGTGTGTGTGTGTATATATATATATATATATATATATATATATATATATATATATATATATATATATATATATATATATATATATATATATATATATATATATAGTAGAAGTATTTGATACACTGCCGATTTTGCAGGTTTTCCTACTTACAAAGCATGTAGAGGTCTGTAATTTGTATCATAGGTACACTTCAACTGTGAGAGACGGAATCTAAAACAACATCACATTGTATTATTTTTAAGTAATTCATTTGCATTTTATTGCATGACATAAGTATTTGATCACCTACCAACCAGTAAGAATTCCGGCTCTCACAGACCTGTTAGTTTTTCTTTAAGAAGCCCTCCTGTTCTCCACTCATTACCTGTATTAACTGCACCTGTTTGAACTCGTTACCTGTATAAAAGACATCTGTCCACACACTCAATCAAACAGACTCCAACCTCTCCACAATGGCCAAGACCAGAGAGCTGTGTAAGGACATCAGGGATAAAATTGTAGACCTGCACAAGGCTGGGATGGGCTACAGGACAATAGGCAAGCAGCTTGGTGAGAAGGCAACAACTGTTGGCGCAATTATTAGAAAATGGAAGAAGTTCAAGATGACGGTCAATCACCCTCGGTCTGGGGCTCCATGCAAGATCTCACCTCGTGGGGCATCAATGATCATGAGGAAGGTGAGGGATCAGCCCAGAACTACACGGCAGGACCTGGTCAATGACCTGAAGAGAGCTGGGACCACAGTCTCAAAGAAAACCATTAGTAACACACTACGCTGTCATGGATTAAAATCCTGCAGCGCACGCAAGGTCCCCCTGCTCAAGCCAGCGCATGTCCAGGCCCGTCTGAAGTTTGCCAATGACCATCTGGATGATCCAGAGGAGGAATGGGAGAAGGTAATATGGTCTGATGAGACAAAAATATAGCTTTTTGGTCTAAACTCCACTCGCCGTGTTTGGAGGAAGAAGAAGGATGAGTACAAACCCAAGAACACCATCCCAACCGTGAAGCATGGAGGTGGAAACATCATTCTTTGGGAATGTTTTTCTGCAAAGGGGATAGGATGACTGCACCGTATTCAGGGGAGGATGGATGGGGCCATGTATCACGAGATCTTGGCCAACAACCTCCTTCCCTCAGTAAGAGCATTGAAGATGGGTCATGGCTGGGTCTTCCAGCATGACAACGACCCGAAACACACAGCCAGGGCAACTAAGGAGTGGCTCCGTAAGAAGCATCTCAAGGTCCTGGAGTGGCCTAGCCAGTCTCCAGACATGAACCCAATAGAAAATCTTTGGAGGGAGCTGAAAGTCTGTATTGCCCAGCGACAGCCCCGAAACCTGAAGGATCTGGAGAAGGTCTGTATGGAGGAGTGGGCCAACATCCCTGCTGCAGTGTGTGCAAACCTGTTCAAGACCTACAGGAAACGTATGATCTCTGTAATTGCAAACAAAGGTTTCTGTACCAAATATTAAGTTCTGCTTTTCTGATGTATCAAATACTTATGTCATGTAATAAAATGCAAATTAATTACTTAAAAATCATACACTCAGACCTCTACATGCTTTGTAAGTAGGATAACCTGCTTAAAGGGAAATTACATTTGCCTTCAAATTATTTGTCAGGTATGAAATGTCAACCATTACATAAAATTACATTTATCTGGTTTAGAAATCTGAAATCATTTTAGGCGGATCCATATGAAATGAATGTTCCATACTTTAAAATCATTAAAGGAAAAAAAAATACAAAATCCCTGTCTTCATTCCCTTCTGTACTTAATATAACTCCAACATATTTATGATATCCCATTTGTACACAGTATTCCAAGCTATTAGGTCTTTTTTAGCCCACAGCGTTAGTGCACAGTGCACCGTATTCCTCCGAGTTTTCTAACAAGCAGTGTTTTATGGCATTAGCCGGCTCAAGTGAGCATAATGGGAGCTGGACCAGATTTATGCTGTAGCTGCTGCCAAACTGCCTGGGGCAGCTGGGTAATCTGGGTGTAATTGAGAGTGTGGGTAACCAAAACATGGGCAGGCAAATGGATAGGGAATGTTGTAGGGAAACTGATCTGGGGGCCGACAACCAAATGAACAAAATCTGACAGAGAAAAACCTGAAAGTAATCTTAATCTATGAACTATTTGTTTACCTTGATTGAAGCTTGAATCTACATGATTGCATACTTTTGGGTAATTGGCTATACACAGTTAGCAGGTAACCCCCCCGCCCCCCCATTTGATTTGTATGTCAAGTGCCTTGCACACAGGAAATCGAGCGCAAACCTTGACAAATAGCATGGAAATCAAATCAATGGTGGAAACAGACGCAAAAGAGCTACCACGGAGCGAGGGAGAGAGCTTCACATCTGCATTGCTCGCTGTTTGGGGTTTTAGGCTGGGTTTTCTGTAAAAGCACTTTGTGACATCTGCTGATGTAAAAAGGGTTTTATAAATACATTTGATTTGATCCACTGGGTTAGCGGCACAATCCAAGGGAGGTATCGACAAAATTTTCTCGATAATTATAATGGTTCCTAAATAGCAGAAGATGCGGTTGGGTGATGTGTACGGGGAGTAAATGGGGACTCTGTAATTAGTGTTAGGCCCTGGAAGAGAGTGAGAATAAATGGGATCAATCTACAGCCACCCCCCGCCACACACTAAAGGCATTTCTGCCGCCATTACTTTAGCCTTTTATCCTATCGGCTATTATCCTCGTCCCAGTCAAATAACTCGGCGAGGGAAGCACTTATATTATATTAGGTGGTGTTTCAAAAACATGCCAATTGATTCGGGTTGTCTGCTGAGCAAAGGGACACATTTGATTGTTCATGACTCATTCAACAAAGTTATTCCTTACTACACAAGGACTTCTCGCTTAGCTTGCTTCTAAGAAATGACGTGGGGCCTTGTTTCGATGTGTCACGGTGGAGAACTTTAATCAGGCCAAACTGGGGGGAGGGAGGGAAGGAAGGGAGGGAGGGGGGAGAAGGCCAGAGCCTACTGGATCAGTGCAGGAATTAGAACAGTGGCAGGCAAGCGACGACAGGCCAGGCTGGAATATCTCTTTGCGTCTCCCCTGAGGGATCATGGAACGATCATTTAAAATGCAGGACTTGTGTATGTATGTTATGATGAGTTTCTGGTATTGAGAAGTTCAAGATGCAAGAATTTACTTAGACATTCTGTGGAGATTTTACCAAGTATTTATTTGATCACGAGCCCGTGGGTTTATCTAGCAAACGGACATAGCATTGCCCCACAGTTGAACTGCCCACACACACAAATCTCACAGCTTTTATACTCTTGGTTACACATTTCTTCAACCACATCTGGCCATCGTCAATGAGCACTCCCATTCTTTGATGTTATTACCCCAAGTCAGTATCCTGTCCATCAATCATGCTATCCTAAACATCAGCACCAAGCCAATTATCTAGTAACTCTAACCTGGTCCCCACGATACTATGACATGACATCATAACACTATAAAAACCTCATATCAATGTATTTGTGACTTTGTGTATTGATATCTTTGGTTTATCATCAACCACAAGGGTCTTCGTGAGTTTGAGAAGCTGTATTGAAATGGAAACCAAAAAGTTTTGAGTTTGGCCCCATCTTCCTGGGATGGCAGGTAACCAATTGAATATTGGGTTTAGCAGCAACAGAGAGCACTTAAGTGAGCGTCTGTTTGAAACCTTCATGTTAGTGCTCATGGGTTGCTAGTCAACAAGAGGAATGAGATCTACAGGTCAGTCTTCATGGTTGAATTTGGCGTTTGCCATTTCAGTGCTGGGCAGTGGCTGGGCGTCTAGGAGGCTTATGCAGCCAGCAGAAGGTCAAGTTAAATGTCACTCTATACTCTGCTCTTATAAACAGAGAGCCATGGGGGACTCACAAGGCAGTACATTTCCTAGCCGGCCGCCTCACCCTCTCCACAGCAGAGCAAGCAAAACCGACTGCGGGATAACCCTGCTCAGCAATCATCATTACAAACAACACTCCCAGGCGTGTGCACGCACACACACACACACACAAACAAACACATACATACTCAGTCCCACAGCTGTCCCCCTCGACCTTACAGCCTCCGAAGACAGCGAGCTGTCCACTGCCTTATAGAGCAGTCTACTGTCCAGAGGCCAAAGATCACATCATGAGTGACAGGTATATAACAGGAGAGGAGAAGAAAATAAATCTGGGAAGGGAGGGGAGGAAAGAAGCAACAGGGGAAGGGAGGGTAGGGAGGGGGAGAGGACTGGTGAGACAAGAAGAGAGGAGGAGGGGAGACGAGGAGAGGATGGGAAGGAAGAGTAGTCGAGTGGAGAGGAAAGGGGGAGTGCACAAGGTAATTACTCCATTACATGAAAGAGACCGATGTCTATACCAGTTCAATGGGTAATTACTCCATTACATGAAAGAGACCAATGTCTATGCCAGTTCAATTAGAGAGTGGGAGACAGAGGTGGTTAGAGAGAACTCCATACAAATCTGCATTCACCCCAACTCAGAAAGGTCACAGCTAATGTGTGGGAGAGGAGGAAGAAATGGAGGAGAGGATGATGGACAGGAAGAGGAGATTAATTAATCCACTTTCTCCCCACACACAAATGTATTTCCAATTAAGATAGAGCAGAATAAACCAAAGGACAGACGAGGTGAAAGAGACTAAGAACCAGGGGAAAGCTATTAAATGGACAATATAGTAGTAAATTATTATAATTTTTTTGCTGAAGGAGCTCTGTTTTGGTGGCCTCTGGTACATTCTAATGCCTTGATTCTATCTGAAATACACAGCGAAATTATTTTATACTTTAGTGCGTTTACCACCAAGATTGGAAAAATGTGTTGTGGTATTGTGTAGAAAAACATGACTTTACAACTTAAATTACAGAAAATGTATGAATTCAGTGTATTGTTAATTGTTTTGGATTTTGTCTAGGCCTTTATGATCAGGACTATTTTCTAAGTAAGAGAACATTAAATTGTTTTTACATTTAACCTGTCTTCTCTTGAGATTAAAGTCTTATTTTCAGTTTTACTGTAAGATAATAATTGCCACGATGATGTTAGTTCTTAAAATTATGTATTTTATTAAAACAGAAAAATGAAGTAAATAGCCTACATTATCGTGAACAATTAATTAAAGGTTTTGTTTTTCCAGGTTTTGTTCTGTTTTTCACTCTCAAAATCACACTTTTTTTAAGTAGACAAACAACAAAACTGGATGTTCTAAGTCAACAACAATGCTTAAACCACATCTGCACCTAGCAACAGGCTGTTGTTTAGCAGTGTTTTTGTAGTGCACATGTGATCATAGCCACAGGAAGCAGTTTGTGGGTGGGGGTGCACAGGGGGAGGGTGGAAAAAAGTTTTTGCCCACGCTGCAGATTAATATTGGTCAGCTAATACAGAAGACAAAGAAATATTTGTCAAAAATATATATATTTACTTGTTTATTTTTATTCTGATTTTTCAGGGGTTGCTGCAGCACCCTCAGCACCCCTACTTCCCACAGCTATACATGCGAAATTGTGCATCATTAGGTCATTGTTGTGGATGTATCCAAATAAATGTCACTAGAAAACAGCTTATACGCACGCAAATGCAGCTACTTTGCTGCTATTCTGGATGCACTTTTTGACATGACTGTAAGTTAGCCATAGTTGGCTAGCTAGCAAGCAAGGGATAAGAACGTTGCCAGCCAGTATGGCAATGGAAAATGTTGAACTAAAACTGGGTTGCGTCCATAGATACAGAACAAAAAGACTGAACGACTGCGTCTCTGGCAACCGAACCGATAGAACGAACGACCAGCCGGCTTGGTAGCAACCCTAGATTTGTGTCGGGGCTATATCTTGTGGAAGGATGAAATAGTATGAATAAATTAATCAAAATAATTTTTTTTATGAAAATATATAAATCATTATTTGTATATGTTGGTAACCCATTGTTTAAAGTGATAATGCCCCACCCTGGCCAATATATCCTCCAAACACCGGCTTTTCGGGCATTTTCACTTAATTGCAAAACAAATACTCACTGTATTGTTGAAAATAATAATGACATCATTCTGCCAAGTAAGCATAGGCTACTTTGTAGACAACATTTAATTGAGAAGGTCTTTGGGACTGCCTTTCCATCTACAGGAAGAATGGTTTCATTAGCATCCTTGCTAACGACGTACTGCACAGACACAAACAGACAGGGGCGTTCTCATTGCCTCTTTCAAAATGTGCAGGAAATACGAATCACTGATGCATTCTGTTCATGTCTTATGATAAACTTGGGCAAATTAATTAATTTTCAATATACTTAATGCCTGGATTCCATGAGTGCCCTATCATATTTGGACTAGAATGAGGCTCTCCATTACTTATTTTCCTGCAGTGATGATTCTCCATCTTCATCGAATTTTCTCATAATTTATCTGCAGATAATTGCCAAAAAGCCTAGGTCTACCAGTAGCCTATGCAAATTAGGGAGCCAAATGAACGGAGTCACTTTTATTGCAAATAAGAATATAATATTTTTCTAAACACTTCTACATTAATGTGGATGCTACAATGATTACAGATACTCGTGAATGAAACTTAAATAATGATGAGTGAGAAAGTTAGAGGCATAAATATAGCATGTCTTGCGGGTACAGTATGATATTTGTGTGTCTGTAACTTTCTCACTCATCATTATTCACGATTCATTCAGGATTGTCCTTAAGCATCCAAATGAATGTAGAAGTGTTTAGAAACATATTCTATTCTTATTTACAATACAATTGACTCCAAAATGACACAATACATTATTTGCCATTCATTTCTATTGGGCACAAAATAATCTGAAACAACCAAAACAAACATCAAATGCATCCAACAAGTTTGTAGAGTCACCAGCTTGATGTAATCATTGCGTGCTAAGAATATGGGACCAAATACTAAACCTTTAATACAAATATAAGTGAATTTGTCCCACTTTTGGTTCCCTAAAATGGGGGGACTATGTGCAAAAAGTGCTGTAATTTATAAACGGTTCACCCGAGATGGATGAAAATACCCTCAAATTAAAGCTGACAGTCATAGTCATTGTATCATTTGAAATCCAAAGTGCTGGAGTACAGAGCCAAAACAACAACAAATGTGTCACTGTCCCAATGCTTCTGGAGCTCACTGTAGCTTAGGTCCAAAATAAGCCCATAGAAATGCATTAGGCTTATTTTGGACAGATTTTGGCGAGTGAAACGTCTCGTCTCACTTCGCCTCTTCCTCTCTGCTGCGTTTCCCTGTCATCGCTCGCTTTGTGACTGATCATTAGAAGATGCATATCGTTCAATCTAGTGGGAGAGGGTTCGTTGGACTAGCGAATTGAAACTTTTAAATGAAAAGTAGCCTAGTTAATATGAAGTGGAAAATGTAGCTGGCTGAAAATTAGTCTGTAACCGGCTGATTAGCCGACAGCCTGTGCTAATGGAAAACACTGTATATAGGAGATGGAGCTCATTTGCACCTATAGATTGAGAAATGAGGGGAAAGCATGAGACAGACAGGAAGGAGATTAAAAGTACAGAAACAGGTTGGGGTGAGTTCACATCATAATTGAGGTTTGCCGACGCTACTTTGACTTTTCCAGTGTTGTTATTTTCCTGGAACCCTCGTCTTTCGCTCAGGGGGCAATGGAGGGAGGTGTGTGTTGGGGGGATACCTCGCTGACAGATTGATTGCACAGTGCTTTGGGCTTTTCTGTCACTCAATCACTTGGTGACAGGGGTGCATTGTCTCGTACCTGTTATCATTTAGCAATCTCTGGCTTTCATTAAAAAGGATTTTGATTCATTATGGAGAATTGTGTGTAAGCTAGATCTGGACGGAGAAAGCTATTTGCAAAGTAAAACACAGGTGCGCACCTGATTGTAATACGCACAGGAAATGCGAAATTCCGTTATATGATCTTTTTGTGATACACCTCACTGGAGCAAACTCTCCTTGTAATTGAAAAAAAGTAATTTCCTATTCAAATGTGAATTCTCAATAGTGCTTGGCAGAGTTCTATTTATTTACCCCGAAGGCAGCCAATGAAAAACATGCCAGCAACACAATAGACACACCTCTTTTTAAGGGATAGTTCATGTACATTGATTTAGCTTAAATTGTTTTTAATCCATAACAAGCAAACAAACTTAAAAATCGTCTGGATGAAACAACAACACCATAGTTCAGAAATGAGCTCTAACTTCAAAAAGTGAACAATCCATTTTATACACAAACCAAAATCAGTACTTTCACTTGATACGATTGTGCTGCCTGTTACCCTTGGGGCCCCTTTACTTTTGTGGCCATGTTATCTGGGATTATAACACTTTCTATGAAGTACATTTAGATAACTAATTTATAGTACCTCCTATCTTTTTAGAACAGCCCATGGCTTCTTATGTTGGCCTTCATCAGTGCATACAGGTAGCAGAGGATCTTAAAACTTGTTGTGAGCATGTAATACAGTTCATGGCTCCTCATAACATCTCATAACCCTTCCTGGCACAAACAGGGCCGGCTCAGTCAGCTAACCGAGACACCAAAGCCACTGAGCCGCAGGGGCGTGTGTGTGTGTAAATAGGAACCACTGCTGTGGAACCACCCGCCTCCAAGCCCCATCGCTCTCAGAGTGTCAGCAGTACTGCTAGCTTACGGTCTTCCATTTTTTGTTGTGTCGTTTTCACTGTAAGCTGATCTGTATTGTTTTGTGAAGCAGTGGCTAAGGATTGTAGAGATCATAGAAATAGTCATATGAATGATGGATATTGGACCACCACTCTCTTATCAATGGAGATGTCGGTTTGAGGCTCGGGAGGGGCAGGCAACGGAAACCAATTTGTGTGGAGGCTTGAGTGCAGGATACATGCAACAAGAACAACAAAACAAAGCCCCACTTTGGTATCTGCTTTTTGTTTAGTCCTCCGAACCTGCTGCTTCCCAGTTCTAGGACCCAAGTCCTTTTAGCACAAATCTATTTTTGAATAGGTACTCTAATGTACAATGTGGATTAACTTAACCCAGCATTAAAGCTATTGATTACCTCCCCCAAAGCAGCCATCCGAAGCATAATATGCTCAAATTACCCGGGCGCTCGCGGAAGAAGCGTTTGAATTAATTTCATTGTGGAGAGAGGTGTGGCCCTGGATTTGTAGCCATGTGGACATAAGCGGAAAGATGATACCGTTTCCATTTTACTGTAACGATGAGGCCGTCTTCCTGACTCTATCGGTCATCTTTGTGGCAATTAGGATGTGTTTAGGCGACGGGGCTGATGGTAAAGAGGGGCCACACCCCTCTTAAGCCTCCCTTAGCTCTTCTACCCCACAACACCCACACACCCTCTGCCAACTCTATCGACCACCTCCCTGCCCCCCAGATTCCTCTTATAATTAGAGAGAGAGGCCTCACTCCAGGGCATACGATGACGAGCCAGGAGGAGAGCTTGTTTGTTTACTTCTAATTGCATTTGAATAATGTTTGTCAAAAGGCTGGAACCCTTTGACACACCATGCTTGTCTGTTGGTTTGCAGGAATGGACTTTTCCTCAGTCTTCCGCAATACAACTGGTGATGGATAAGTGATATTGTGCAAGAGGCTTTGATATTTGGGGAATATTGGCCTGCTAAAGGGGCATTGTAGCGCACAAGGCACCTGTTGTACCAGTATTTCAGAACTTCTGACATGTTCGTGAACACAAATGGAACGGTCAAAATGTACCCTGCCGCAGTCACTGCTTAGTTTCTAAGCAACGATGCTAGCCAGGTACTATCCTACCACATTTAAACTCCAGAGTTAGAATAACTTCTGTTCAGACTCTCAGGGCATAATGTTCTGTTCTAACAAAAGTAAAACCTCTATATCCACTGCCATTTCTCTGAAATCCATAACACAGAACAATTATTACAAAGTTTAGCCTGTCAATTTATTATTCTGCCTACCTCAATGTTGATCAGAGGTGAACCACCAACATGTGTCAACATGTTATCCACTCGTGAGCAGTGTCATGGCTTGAATGATCATTGGCCAATTAATCAGCTAGCAGAACTGGAACTAGCCTATCGGTTCATTACAAATTGAACCAAAATCCTAACAGATCAGCAACTGTGTTCTCGTGTGAATATTCTCCTCAACGCTTGATCTAAAACTTTATTTTCTGATACTGCCCCCTCTCCCCTAGATGATCCTCTTCCCAGTACAGTATAAGTACAGTGCATTCGGAAAGTATTCAGACCCCTTCACTTTTTCCACATTTTGTTACGTTACAGCCTTATACTAAAATTGATTAAATTGTTTTCCCCCCTTATCTCCACACAATACCCCATAATGCCGACGCAAAAACAGGTTTTTAGACATTTTTGCAAATCACATATTAAAAATTTAACACTGAAATATCACATTTACATAAGTATTCAGACCCATTACTCAGTACTTTATTGAAGCACCTTTGGCAGTGATTACAGCCTTGAGTCTTCTTGAGTATGACGCTACAAGCTTGGCACACCTGTATTTGGGGAATTTCTCCCATTCTTCTCTGCAGATCCTCTCAAGCTCTGTCAGGTCGGATGGGGAGTGTCGCTGCACAGCTATTTTCAGGTCTCTCCAGAGATGTTCGATTGGGTTCAAGTCCGGGCTCTGACTGGGCCACTCAAGGACATTCAGAGACTTTTCCCGAAGCCACTCCTGCGTTGTCTTGGCTGTGTGCTTAGGGTTGTTGTCTTGTTGGAAGGTGAACCTTTGCCCCAGTCTTAGGTCCTGAAAGCTCTGGAGCAGGTTTTCATCAAGGATCTCTCTGTACTTTGCTCTGTACATCTTTCCCTTGATCCTGACTAGTCTCCCAGTCCTTGCCGCTGAAAAACACCCCCACAGCATGATGCTGCCACCACCATGCTTCACCGTAGGGATGGTGCCAGGTTTTCTCTAGACATGACGCTTGGCATTCAGGCCAAAGAGTTCAATCTTGGTTTCATCAGACCAAAGAATCTTGTTTCTCATGGTCTGAGAGTCCTTCAGGTGCCTTTTGGCAAACTCCAAGCGAGCTGTCATGTGCCTTTTAGTGACGAGTGGCTTCCGTCTGGCAACTCTACCATGAAGGCCTGATTGGTGAAGTGCTGCAGAGATGGTTGTCCTTCTGGAAGGTTCTCCCATCTCCACAGAGGAACTCTGGATCTCTGTCAGCGTGACCATCGGGTTCTTGGTCACCTCCCTGACCAAGGCCCTTCTCCCCCAATTGCTCAGTTTGGCTGGGCGGCCAGCTCTAGGAAGAGTCTTGGTGGTTCCAAACTTCTTCAATTTAGGAATGATGGAGGCCACTGTGCTCTTGTGAACCTTCAATGCTGCAGAAATGTTTTGGTACCCTTCCCCAGATCTGTGTCTTGACACAATCCTGTCTCGGAGCTCTACGGATAATTCCTTCTACCTCATGGCTTGGTTTTTGCTCTGACATGCACTGTCAACTGTGGGACCTTCATATAAACAAACAGGTGTGTGCCTTTTCCAAATCATGTCCAATCAATTGAATTTACCACAGGTGGACTCCAATCAAGTTGTAGAAAAATCTCAAGGGTGATCAATGGAAACAGGATGCACCTGAGCTCAATTTCTAGTCTCATAGCAAAGGGTCTGAATACTTATGTAAATAAGGTATTTCTGTTTTTTATTTGTAATACATTTGCAAATATTTCAAAAAACCTGTTTTCACTTAGTCATTATTGGGTATTGTGTGTAGATTGATGAGATCTTTTTATAAAAATCCATTTGAGAATATGTCTGTAACATAACAAAAGGTGGAAAAAGTTAAGGGGTCTGAATACTCTCCGAATGCACTTGGCTGGATGTATCAAGATTAGTTTGGGCTCCAGTGAAGAAACTTGAGTGTGCTAAATCGGGACTTGGCTTTGTAACTTACTGTATGTCAGCGCATAGACTGCACACGCATCATTGACACAGTAATAGTGTCACAGTGCGTCACAGCGTTGCAGTCTGACATTCCAAGTGAGGTTGCGTACAGCACAACAAGATGACTAAAGATAAGAATGACTGTCTCTCTGTAATAACGACACAGTCATTCTTATCTTTAGTCATCCTTATTTGTTGTGCTGTACGCAACCTCACTTAGAATGTCAGACTGCAACGCTGTGACGCACTGTGACACTATTACTGTGCCAATGATGCGTGTGCAGTCTATGCACTGACATACAGTACTTTACAAAGCCAAGTCCCGATTTAGCACACTCAAGTTTCTTCACTGGAGCCCAAACCAATCTTGATACATCCAGCCAACTGTGTGCCCAAAGAGGAACGCTTCCACCGAGGGATGTAAAAGTAGCCATGCTAAACCAAGTAACATTTGTAAATGTAATATTGAATATTACATTCGCAAACCAGGAAGGATGTGCAAACCAGATTGAAAGTCTTCAAGGGATATCGGAGTGGGATGGATGAAGTTTTGTGTCTGCTATGTAAATGTGAAGTCTTGATTGATGGTTCATCTAGCCATAACAGGGTAAATTACAGCTGGGGAGTTTAGTTAACCCTTGGCTCTCCATGAGAGTCGGCCCGTGTTTAGCATGTCACAAGACATTACAGTGGATGCCCCCCCCCCCTTTGTTTTTACACTTCTGCTACTCACTGTTTATTATCTATGCATAGTCACTTTACCCCTACCTACATGTACAAATGACCTTGACTAACCTGTACCCCTGCACATTGACTCGGTACCGGTACCCCCTGTATATAGCCTCGGTATTGTTATTTTATTGTGTTTATTGTGCATGTGACAAATACAATTTGATTAGATTTGATGGCATACAGCTATCTTTCCTCTTGACAGACACAGCTGGAGAGTTAGGGCTTACTCAATAGAAACTACCAATAGTGGACTAATTCATGGTAAGGCATTGGAGCACTCAGAATTACACAGTCTGAGATGTACTTCATCTTAGAATGTTCAGGCTTTATTATAATATGCTTCATGTATGCATGTGAGGGCTGGAAGCCTTCTTTATTCATTTAACAGTGTATGCCTCCCATCCTCCATGTCCTCTCAATGGAAATGCCACTGCAGTATAATTCTATGACCTTAAGACTACTCCCTAAAACAAGATCAGAGTTTAGGAGAGTAGGCTATGGAGACTGGTGAAGAGGTATGGCAGGGGGATGAAGGATAATGGTATATCATACACTGCATTTGAGGAACAATGGGAAAGTAATTCTGCTTTAAAAGTTGATTAACTTGTAACCCCACTTTTGAGAAAATGGCCCTTGAATGTTTTGCTACACCTACTGGAGAGCTCTTCTTTGTCTACATCCATTCAGCATTGTTCACACACTCTTAAGCCAGCCCCACCCATCTCTTTTAAGGATTCACATGTGAGGTAATGTGCTAAACAGTGAGTAGTGTAGTAAAGATTAAAACTAAAAGTGGTAAAAGTTGTAGCCTACAATAAGGAACAATTCCAGGTAAACAGAAAGTGTTCAGATAAAAACATACTTTATAAATATTAGATGACGCTTACTAAGACACACTTGATGGGTCATATGAAAGAAACGCTATAACCCCCAGCCACATCTTGCTAAGTGGATGGGTCTCTACAGAAGGTGTAAACGGTACAGCCAAATGGTTACTTGCATGGTAGCAATATCAAAAAATAGTGTCAATATAAAGAAAAAAAGAACAAGTGTCAATGCCAGTAGAGAAAGATAAAATAATATACACAAGACCAATATCATATAGTATGTACAAGACCAATATCAATAACGATATCAGTGATAGATGAGGTAGTTATATGTATACTATCAGGGGTAAAGTGGCTGATCTCGTACATTTTGCAACGCCATGCCATACCCTGTGGACGGCGCTTGATTGGAGCTAATTTCCTCCTACAACAGGACAATGACCCAAAGCACAGCTCCAAACTATGCAATAACTATTTAGGGAAGAAGCAGTCAGCTGGTATTCTGTCTATAATGGAGTGGCCAGCACAGTCACCAGATCTCAACCCTATTGAGCTGTTGTGGGAGCAGCTTGACCGTATGCCCATCAAGCCAATCCAACTTGTGGGGTGAAATCTCTTCAGATTACCTCAACAAATTGACAACTAGAATACGGTCTGCAAGGCTGTAATTGCTGCAAATGGAGGATTCTGTGACAAAAGCAGAAATTATTATTTCAATTAAAAATCATTATTTCTAACCTTGTCAATGACTACATTTCCTATTCATTTTGCTATATTTCCTATTCAAACTCATGTATGTTTTCATGGAAAACAAGGACGTTTCTAAGTGACCCCAAACTTTTGAACGGTAGTGTGTGTATGTGTGTGTGTATATATATATATATATATATATATATATATATATATATATATATATATATATATATATATATATATATATACACACAGTGGGGAAAAAAAAGTATTTAGTCAGCCACCAATTGTGCAAGTTCTCCCACTTAAAAAGATGAGAGAGGCCTGTAATTTTCATCATAGGTACACGTCAACTATGACAGACAAATTGAGAGAAAAAAAATCCAGAAAATCACATTGTAGGATTTTTAATGAATTTATTTGCAAATTATGGTGGAAAATAAGTATTTGGTCACCTACAAACAAGCAAGATTTCTGGCTCTCACAGACCTGTAACTTCTTCTTTAAGAGGCTCCTCTGTCCTCCACTCGTTACCTGTAGTAATGGCACCTGTTTGAACTTGTTATCAGTATAAAAGACACCTGTCCACAACCTCAAACAGTCACACTCCAAACTCCACTATGGCCAAGACCAAAGAGCTGTCAAAGGACACCAGAAACAAAATTGTAGACCTGCACCAGGCCAAAACACCAGCAACAGTGTGTGAAAACCTTGTGAAGACTTACAGAAAACGTTTGACCTGTGTCATTGCCAACAAAGGGTATATAACAAAGTATTGAGAAACGTTTGTTATTGACCAAATACTTATTTTCCACCATAATTTGCAAATAAATTCATTAAAAATCCTACAATGTGATTTTCTGGATTTTTTTCTTCTCATTTTGTCTGTCATAGTTGACGTGTACCTATGATGAAAATTACAGGCCTCTCTCATCTTTTTAAGTGGGAGAACTTGCACAATTGGTGGCTGACGAAATACTTTTTTTCCCCACTGTATGTATATATATATATATATATATATATATATATATATATATATATATATATCATTTTTGTGTGTATATCTATCTATCTATCTATATCTATGTCCTTAATCAGTATAAAGGAGGAAATGTTGCTTACTTGTTGAGCAAAATCAAAGCTGTAATGCATCTTGATGTCTTTGCTTGCTGGTTCAGTAGGGACCCCCAGAGACAACTGCATGTCTTGACAGGTATGTCCTGGGCTTAGTGCTTGAGATGTGGTGCAGCATTTTTCTCCACAGATTCCTGAAGGAAGACAGCCCGACTACACGTACATCTGGAAAATACAGAAATAATGTGAGATCAATAAAAGTAGTGCCAATCATGTTGGAGGTAAATTAAATAATCAAAACGTGTTGTTTATGCTTTACATACCAAGTGTTGTCATCGATTCCTTGTAGAGACGCCACACTGCTGCTTTTGTCACATGAGATGACAGCAGCTTTCCACCAAAGTGTTTGTGTCCTGGGTGGCATCCTGTTAATACTATTGCATTATCCTCTGTGCTGCAAGTCCTCATGCTTCAGGTGTAACCTGTGCTTGCTTGGGCCAGCTCTCTTTTTGATGGGAGGCATTATACCATTCTCCTTGTATGACTGGTGGAGGGGAGTCAGGCTTGTTCTACTGATGCTGAAAGACAAATTCCAGATACAAATATTTTTGCATTATTATACAATAGATAGCCAGATGTGTCTGACAGTGATTATGGCAAACTTGATGGGTCACGTAATCATCTGGCGAAGTGGAGTCTTTTGTTTAGACATCTAGCTAGCTAGCTAGCTAGCTAGCTAGCTAGCTAGTCAATTAACCATAATCCCAATCCATAGAGTACTAGCAATACAAACCGATTGTCATAGCTAGCTAAAGTTAACCAAATAGGTTCAATGTTAGCTAGTTCAATGTTAGCTACACAGCAGACCAATCTGAAACTCATCTCTCGGCATGTCCAGCCCATTCATTATCTCAGCCAATCATGGCTAGCAGGAAGGTTCCTGTCTTTTTCTGTGGCTAAACCAACTAGGCTCGTAATTTTAACAACTTTGTTCGTATTTACAGATGGCATACAAGTTTGTTATTAAGGCACATGAAAGTTCAAATGTTCCAGAAGGCATTTTTGCCAAAAAACGCATTTTGATTAAAAAATAAACGTTCAAATGCCTCTCCTGTGTGAAGTCGTGACTTGCGACATATGCCTAGTTTCCAGAAACGAGTCACAAATGTGCTACTCTGGCTCACTAATTAGCAAGAGCTTGGGTTTCTGGCCTTCTGCATTGGCGAGAGGCCAGGGTGAGGCTGGCTAGATACCTGGGTTAAGGCATATCTCTGTATGCAGTGCTACTGTAGAAGCCATTTTATATTTTGAAACTTCCTCATCAGCCAGTATTTATATATTGATCATCTATGCCCGAGTGGTACTGTAGGAAATGAACACTGGTTCAATTCACATTCGACATGATGGCTGTCTTTTTCACCCACTTCTTCCTAAGCTTTTCTCTTTTTAAGAGTGAATCTCTACTGGTGACTGAACTAGCATGATGACTCGTGTTACATGCTTTACAGCTTGTGTGAGTATCTCTACTCTTGTTTGAGTGGTTGTATGTCTCATCGTAAACAAATACATGTATTTCTGTGTGCTACCTCCGCTTTTAACACACTTGAGAGTACTTTAGCAGGAGAGAAAATATGATTGGTTTTACTGAGAGTAAAACTCTCCTCTGCTTGTTTATGTACTGTAGGCACCACATTCTTTACCTGGATACTTAGGGCCCCGTGAGATTACAAGTGGGGTTGAATGGCGGGAACCCGGTTGCCGAGATTTACCGCCCAAAAACACTCCTATTTCCCGGGATCAATAACTGCGAGAAACCAGTAAATTATAATAAATTATTTATATGAACAGCATGGCGTGAAATGGAACTGTTAAATTATATGTGATGTCTAAATCTGGCTTCTCTACGGCCTCAGCATGATGAATCAACGCTCAGGGTGGGGACAGATAGCCCATCTCAGTATGGAGTGCAGTTCACAATGCATGTAGACCTATTATCTCATCATGGTAACTATTTTTCTTGTGACAGGTAGGCCTACATTTGCTGCAGCATAGCCTATGCTACTGTAATATAAAGACCGAATGCACGTCTAATTTACCCATCTCCATCTGGCTTTCGGGGTTCACCTTGTGTTTTAATTGAAAATATATATATATTTATTATTACTGCTGCAGAGTTTTAAAACAGCCTATCACTCAAATATCATTGCTTTTAATCAGTGTACACACGAGCACTCTCTCGCAGTCTTTCTCTCTCTCCATCAACGCCATTCAAATTGCATCCAAAATAGATCATCCTCTTTTAGATTGATATATATAGCCCAATATATAGATGTCCTAGCCTATGTCTTTCAGGTAATACATTCAATGCTGTATTAGCCTTATATTTAGCTAATTAATGATGGGTTATGCATAATAAGCTTCTAATTTATTGCCTCTGTCTCTTGCGCAATACGCAAGCACCTGCGCTCCGCTGGCCTCTCTTTAAAAAATGCTCCTTAGCTCTTGGAGTCCCATGCAGGAAAGAATAGCTTGCTGGACATTTGCTGGACATGCAGTTCTTATACCAATAGACTATTTTTTGCTGAATGTTAAATGTTACAGCAGCCAATAGAACTCACGAGTAATTTGAAAGAAGAGCGAACACACGATGGCGGAAGGCTATAGCAGTTATTTATCCAGACCCATAACCATTCAATCTTCGTGAAGAGAAGTGGAAGCCTTCTGCATCTAATTCTAGTCCTATATTATTCAAGTATGTCATTAGAATGATTAGGATAAGGACAACAAAATGTATTTCATTTAACTTTTGAAAGCGAGGACGGACTGAAGCAACAATAGAGAGAGAAAGAGGAGGTAGGCTAAAAACATTAGGGAAAATATTATGAAAGGTACAGTGAGGAAAAAAAGTATTTAGTCAGCCACCAATTGTGCAAGTTCTCCCACTTAAAAAGATGAGAGGCCTGTAATTTTCATCATAGGTACACGTCAACTATGACAGACAAATTGAGAGAAAAAAAATCCAGAAAATCACATTGTAGGATTTTTAATGAATTTATTTGCAAATTATGGTGGAAAATAAGTATTTGGTCACCTAAAAACAAGCAAGATTTCTGGCTCTCACAGACCTGTAACTTCTTCTTTAAGAGGCTCCTCTGTCCTCCACTCGTTACCTGTATTAATGGCACCTGTTTGAACTTGTTATCAGTATAAAAGACACCTGTCCACAACCTCAAACAGTCACACTCCAAACTCCACTATGGCCAAGACCAAAGAGCTGTCAAAGGACACCAGAAACACCAGACGCATCCACCTCCACTACGAACGGTAGTGATGGATCGGGGTGGGCCAGTACCGGGGCTGAGGTGAACAGACCCCGCAGTTTGCTGAAGGCCAGGTCAGCCTCAGCAGACCAGCGGAGCCGGGACGGCCCACCCTTCAACAGGGATGTAATGGGAGCTGCGACCTTGCCAAAGCCCCGGATAAACCTCCGATAGTAGTTGGCGAAGCCAAGGAAGCACTGCACCTCCTTAACCGTGGTTGGAGTCGGCCAATTACGCATGGCTGAAATGCGATCTCCCTGCATCTCCACACCTGAGGTGGTATTGCGGTATCCGAGGAAGGAGACGGACTGCTGGAAAAACATACACTTCTCTGCCTTGGCATAAAGGTTATTTTCCAACAGTCGGGCCAGCACTTTGCGAACCAGGGACACATGCTCGGTGCGTGTAGCGGAATACACCAGAATGTCATCGATGTAGACCACTACACCGCGACCAAGCATGTCCCGAAACACCTCGTTCACAAAGGACTGGAAGATGGATGGAGCAGTCATCAAACCGTAGACCATCACCAGGTATTCATAATGCCCCGTGGTTGTGCTGAATACTGTCTTCCACTCATCCCCCTCTCGGATACGCACCAGGTTGTACACACTCCTGAGATCTAATTTGGGGAAGAAGCGCACCCCATGCATTGACTCGATCACTGACAGAATGAGGGGGAGAGGATAACTGAATCTGATCGTCTCCTTGTTCAGTGGTCGATAATCAATGCACGGGCGCAGACCGCCATCTTTCTTCTTCACAAAGAAGAAATTTGAGGAGGCGGGTGAAGTGGAGGGACGTATATACCCCTGGCGCAGGGACTCGGTGACGTATGTTTCCATAGCCGCCGTTTCAGCCTGCGAGAGGGGGTACACATGACTCCTGGGAGGTACAGCGTCTACCCAGAGGTTTATCGCGCAATCCCCCGCCCGATGAGGTGGTAACTTGGTAGCCTGCGTTTTTGAAAACGTGTGCGCCAAATCGAGGTATTCGGGGGGAATGCGCATGGTGGAGGTACTGTCTGGACTTTCCACCGTGGTTGCACCAACGGAAACACCTAGACACCTACCCTGACACTCTTGCGACCACCTCATGAGAACCCTCTGCGGCCATGAGAAGGTGGGGTTGTGGAGTGCTAACCAAGGGATACCTAATACCACAGGGAAAGCAGGGGACTCAATAATAAAAACAGAGATCTGCTCACAATGAGTCTCCTGGGTAATCATGGTGACAGGTGCAGTAACTTCCTGAACAAACCCGGACCCTAATGGTCGACTATCAAGTGCTCTGATGGGGAGTGGAATGGATAGGGGAACCAATGAAATGCCTTGACGGCGTGAGAATGCCCTGTCCATAAAGTTCCCAGCTGCGCCTGAATCGACTAGCGCCTTACACTGGGGAACTACCATGTGATCGGGAAAGTAGATGGGTAAGGTACAGTGAGCAGCAGAGGGCTCTGAACGAGTGTGGGTGTTCGATACCTGGGGTGATGTGAGAGTGCCCTGCCTGCCGACCTCCAGACCCAAAAGAGCGTTGACGACAACGTGTGGTGTACTGTCTCTTCGTGCCACCAGAGTGGCACTGTCGCTGTCCCCCTCCGCTCTCTCGGACGGCGGCTCCACCCAGCTCCATCAGCTCGGGATCCGAGTCGGCCGGGTGGGAACGGGCAGACCCCTTCCAGGACGTCCTCTAGCTGCCAGCAGGTTGTCCAAACGGATGGCCATGTCCACTCTACCATAAAGGCCTGATTGGTGGAGTTCTGCAGAGATGGTTGTCCTTCTTGAAGGTTCTCCCATCTCCACAGAGGAACTCTGGAGCTCTGTCAGAGTGACCATCGGGTTCTTGGTCACCTCCCTGACCAAGGCCCTTCACCCCCGATTGCTCAGTTTGGCCGGGCAGCCAGCTCTAGGAAGAGTCTTGGTGGTTCCAAACTTCTTCCGCTTAAGAATGATGGAGGCCGCCGTGTTCTTGGACTTTCAATACTGCAGACATTTTTTGGTACCCTTCCCAAGATCTGTGCCTCGACACAATCCTGTCTCGGAGCTCTAGGACAATTCCTTCTACCTCATGGCTTGGTTTTTGCTCTGACATGCACTGTCAACTGTGGGACCTTATATAGACAGGTGTGTGCCTTTCCAAATCATGTCCAATCAATTGAATTTACCACAGGTGGACTCCAATCAAGTTGTGGAAACATCTCAAGGATGATCAATGGAAACAGGTTGCACCTGAGCTCAATTTCTAGTCTCATAGCAAAGGGTCTGAATACTTATGTAAATAAGGTATTTATGTTTTTTATTTTAAATAAATGTGCAAAAATGTGTATAACCCTGTTTTCGCTTTGTGATTATGGGCTATTGTGTGTAGATTGATGAGGAAGAAAATGTATTTAATCTATTTTATAATAAGGCTGTAACGTAACAAAATGTGGAAAAAGTCAAGGGATCTGAATACTTTCAGAATGCACTGTATATGTATTGGATAACGTCACAATCATTTGGGCTTTTTTAGGCTTGGGTCATTAAATGTCGTTAATGTAGGGCTCATAAAATGTATTAATTTTTGGGGGAAATGCCAGGTTACCTGGGAATTTTTTATTTATTCTTGTGATGGAACATTTGTAAAATACCGGGAAAATATTCAACCCTAATTAGAAGTGAGTCATGCCAGCGCTAGCCAGTCTAGTCTGGACCAAATTAAATGATTGACCCACTGGGTAATTTGGAATCTCAAATTGCGGGCCGGATTGGAAAGCTTCGGTATGATTGCTCTCTCATTTTGTTTATGCAAAAACCACTGGGGAAATCATTGCCAAAAAGCAATCACGGCTCCTCCAACACCCGGACTGTGAAAACCTAACCTCAATAACGGCATAGGGTCCACCCCTGTCTCGGCAATCACTCATAAATCTATACTCAAGTCGCCGGCCATTATTGATCTGCTGGAATGCCACAGCCATATTTTACATTTATGCCGGTGACTACCGATGCTGCTGCTTGCTGCCACGTCACTGTTGCCTGCACCTCAGGAGCAATACAATACTTGACAGTCTCACTGACCTGAAAGACGGTTGTCAGTAGAGGCCGGGGGACTCTATTTCAGCCTCCATTTAGTCGACTCCACTTGGAGAATGGACAGTGAATAGATAGCCGGCCCGCAATCCAATGTTGATAGCATGCATCAGCTCAATAGAATAAGTGGTTTCTTAAAACCAGAGTAAGAAATACAGAAACTGTCCATAGAAGTTGTGGTGTTTTAAACGAAAAAGAGGTGATAGAATCCGGAATGTTTTATCTTCTGATAAAGGTCAAGTGGAACATTTAACAAGCAATTAACGAGGAATTTAGTTGGAAATGCGAGTCTGGAATTGGCAGCTATAAAATAAATAGGCATAAATAATTCAATGAAATAACGGGAATGAGCAGGGGTAATCTCTGGTTGAATCGCTCAGGCTAATGTCAAATGCGTTCACAAACCCAGTGAATTTGGCTTAATGACTCATTATCCCCGCTGGGCTGCTGTTGCGAAGCGATGGGACGTTGGCCTTGATGTTGGAACCATAGAAATATAACTGCTAGAAGGCACAAAGCCCCTCTGCAATTTGACTTGAACATTCATGGGTACACTCAATATTGTCGCCAGTTCACCCATCAGAGAGCAACATAAATGGGAATATCCGTTCTGGTAATTCCATTTCTATGGTTGGAACAGTCTGGCGGTCCTGAGCAGCCCCCTTATACAACCAGGACTTTACCATTGTTACTGTTATTTCCTTAGCTAAGCGCTAGCTCTATTAGTTCTCTATGGCTAGTTCCACACTTAAGCACCTGTCGCTATTGTACCGTAAATTCAGGGAGTTGGCTGTTGTAGTTTACAATACCTTTAGGGATTACACAGTACACAGACGTGATTGCCTGTTTTTGAGCTAGGGCAGTAGTCCGTCACCTGAGAGGAGTTTTCAATCAAGTTTTTTTATGTCTTCTGGAGTATGCAAAAAAATGCGTTGAGCAAATGTCATCAGGACTGGCAGTTGACTGACGTTGGACAGGTCATTTTCACAATCAGTCCTAGAATAATTATGAATAATTATTAAATAAGTGAGGGAAATGATATGATCACCCACAAAATATTAAATCCAACAACAGTAGTGTAATGACAGCTCCAGCTTTTCAGAAATATGTCAGCTATGTCAACCCCTAATGTCATCTCGTTGTCCAGCTTTTTGATGTGATATTGACAAGACGTAAAAATGTAAAAAAAATGTTGTGATTTCCATCTGAAACACACAAGCTATAGATAGAGAGCCCATCATGGTAAGAAATACTTCACTCCACGGGCCCCCCCTCCCCCTTGAATATTTCACCAACTTCAAGTGCTCCCAACACCCGAGTTGAAATAAATTAAAGCTGTCACCATCACTCCGGTGCACCTTGCATCCACAATTAATTATTGAGCATGCAGCAGTGTGGCTACCCTCCTCTCTAACCATTGGGGATCCGCGCGGGCAGCCACATCTTTGGTAATGTGGGGTCCGGTGAAACATCGATTTGGATTCCCGTAAAACCCCTCAGGCTCTCTTCTTTGTTTGTTTTCCGCCAGGACCTTATTATATTCTAAAGACAAACATGTTTTTATTCATGTGTTATTCATTAGCATAAGCATTGCTCTACTGTGCATTAGCATAACCATTGGTCTATTTTTGGTTATTTCTCGTTATGCCTGCAGCACGTGTGTTATTTACACTCATAGCCTGCATAGATCAGCACATCTATAGACCGCTCATATTTGTATAATGTGCAATGCATCATATTGCACGAGTTATTGGCATTGCCACCGATACATCTGATGGCAAACTGAAACAAGCAGTTCAAATCCATGGAAACATCAAGCTCATTCATGTGATATTGACTGGATTGATCACACAGCTGAGCTTTTGTTGTTTCAAAGCAGGGAGTGTATTTTGAACACTCAAATATCTGGGCACAACAGAGCTTCAGAGTAGGTGACTAGAGCGACTACCATACCATACCATTTTGTCGGGAAACCCAAAACATTTAACAGCACTCGTTAGCACAGTTTAGCACTCATTACTAGTTGAGTGCAAAATACTAGGAATGGTAGGATCTCTGTTAGCATGACCCAACTAGCATGCCAAAATCATCTCACTTACTTCAGACTAACAACATGAGCAACATAGTGCCTTTTAGAAGTTGATCATACTGTATAATATTGTGGATTAAAACAATCAAGTCTTGCTCCCAGTGAAGGTTTCATAAAGGAAGAAAAGAACATGTTCATGCTACTTGGTAATATGCCTATTATACTGTATCAGATGCTCTATCGATATGCATTTACAACTCCTGTAGAAAAAATCATAATATGGACACTGAACAGAAGTGATATCAGTTTCCCTACAATCTGATTAGCAGTAATGTGGTTTTAGATCTGTGAATAGAGGAACAAACTGAAGACCACATAGAGCTGAGAAAACAAGGGACAATGTGACAATTATGGACAATTAAATTGGTAATGGGTATAAAAATAATTGCATTGACTATTACTTGTTGTATGTGACTGCCCATTATCATTGCTAATGGTTGAAGAGATGGCTAGATAAATGCTCCAACTATATTCTTTCATATTTTAAGCATTCCAATAAAGCAGATGGCTTTGCTTTAGCAGCATGTATGATCGATGCATAGTTAGTAGCTAGTTTGATAGAACTCAACCCTGTATTCTGGGTAAGGAGACGGGAGTGGATGCAGAGTACAGCAGAGGGCCTTGGTGGGTTTAGGCTAGGTCTGTGTGACCTGCTCACATTGTTTTACTCCCACTTTAATGTGTCTCGGTCTCTAGCAGGGGAATTCAATGAGATGGAGAGAGAAGCGTAATGTCTTGCAACCCCTCACTGACCTACTCACACACACACACACACACACACACACATGCCCAATCCACATGCCACGCTCTAATGTAATGTACAACGTTGAGTGATTCATCTCAGCTGTCGCTCTCCCCCTGAGCGTTGTCTTGGGAGCCTGTCATGATGACGACAGTAAGGGCCACGTTATTATTGAGCTCAGGCTCGCTGCTGCGTCCAGCTGCCCATGTAGGATTTATCCCAAACCATCAATATCTCACTGGCCAGGGCCTTGCTTCTAGGGGAGGGAGTATTTATTACTCATATATTCCGACCCGGGGTCTCCAGGCCCCACCGGAGGTTCAGGTCATCAAGGAAAATCCAAAGAAAATCCCTGCAGTGGAGCCCTCCTCCCACGGCGAACCCAGGCCTTAAGTTATTTACAGTGCCGGAGCAAGACCCCGGGTGATGAGAAAGCTGCAGCTGCGTGTTAGCCTCTGATCCTTCGACAAACAACTGCCGTCCCCATGTGGCCTCCTGTAGCTCAGTTGGTAGAGCATGGCGCTTGCAACGCCAGGGTTGTGGGTTCGATTCCCACGGGGGGCCAGTATGAAAAATGTATGCACTCACTAACTGTAAGTCGCTCTGGATAAGAGTGTCTGCTAAATGACTAAAATGTAAATGTAAAATGTACTGTTGTCCTCTTAAGGTAGTTAACGTCTTCATGTCTGGTAAACCTTGGCAAACAACGTTTCAGTATGTTCTTGGTCACTGTGGTGACATGCTTTATTACTCTAGCTACCATAACATGGCTGTCTGTGCAGTAGCTAGCTATAGGCTAGCAGTCCGAATCTGTTGCTGGTTTTCTCAAGGTCAACCAGAGATGAAGTCATAGTGGGGACAGTAATACAGAATGAAGAAATATCTGAGAATTACAAAGCATTTACAATCATTACCAGGTATATACAGTTGAAGTCGGAAGTTTACATACACTTACGTTGGAGTCATTAAAACTTGTTTTTCAACCACTCCACAAATGTCTTGTTAACAAACTATAGTTTTGGCAAGTTGGTTAAGACATCTACTTTGTGCATGACACAAGTCATTTTTCCAACAATTGTTTACAGACAGATTATTTCACTTATAATTCACTGTATCACAATTCCAGTGGGTCAGAAGTTTACATGAACTAAGTTGATTGTGCCTTTTAAAAAGCTTGGAAAATTCCAGAAAATGATGTCATGGCTTTAGAAGCTTCTGATAGGCTAATTGACATAATTTAAGTCAATTGGAGATGTACCTGTGGATGTATTTCAATGCCTACCTTCAAATTCAGTGCCTCTTTGCTTGACAAAAAATTGTAGACCTCCACAAGTCTGGTTCATCCTTGGGAGCAATTTCCAAATGCCTGAAGGTACCACGTTCATCTGTATAAACAATAGTACGCAAGTATAAACACCATGGGACCACGCAGCCGTCATACCGCTCAGGAAGGAGACGCGTTCTGTCTCCTAGAGATGAACGTACTTTGGTGCGAAAAGTGCAAATCAATCCCAGAACAACAGAAAAGGACCTTGTGAATTAGCTGGAGGAAACAGGTACAAAAATATCTATATCCACAGTAAAACGAGTCCTATATCGACATAACCAGAAAGGCCGTTCAGCAAGGAAGAAGCCACTGCTCCAAAACCGCCATAAAAAAGCCAGACTACGGTTTGCAACAGCACATGGGGACAAAGATTGTACTTTTTGGAGAAATATCCTCTGATCTGATGAAACAAAACCAGAACTGTTTGGCCATAATGACCATCGTTATGTTTGGAGGAAAAAGGGGGTTGCTTGCAAGCCGAAGAACACCATCCCAACCGTGAAGCACGGGGGTGGCAGCATCATGTTGTGGGGGTGCTTTGCTGCAGGAGGGACTGGTGCACTTCACAAAATAGATGGCATCATGACGAAGGAAAATTATGTGGATATATTGAAGCAACATCTCAAGACATCAGTCAGGAAGGTAAAGCTTGGTCGCAAATGGGTCTTCCAAATCGACAATGACCCCAAGCATACTTCCAAAGTTATGGCAAAATGGCTTAAGGACAACAAAGTCAAGGTATTGGAGCAGCCATCACAAAGCCCTAACCTTAATCCTATAGAAAATGTGTGTTCAGAACTGAAAAGTGTGTGTGAGCAAGGAGGCCTACAAACCTGACTCAGTTACACCAGCTCTGTCAGGAGGAATGGGCCAAAATTCATCCAACTTATTGTGGAAGGCTACCCGAAACGTTTGACCCAAGTTAAACAATTTAAAGGCAATGCTAGCAAATACTAATTGAGTGTATCTAAACTTCTGACCCACTGGGAATGTGATGAAAGAAATAAAAGCTGAAATAAATCATTTTCTCTACTATTATTCTGACATTTCACATTCTTAAAATAAAGTGGTGATCCTAACTGACCTAAGACAGGGAATTTTTACTAGGATTAAATGTCAGGAATTGTGAAAAACTGATGTGTATTTGGCTAAAGTGTATGTAAACTTCCGACTTCAACTGTACAGTGCTATGAAAAAGTATTTGCCTCTTTCTAATTTTCTCTACTTTTGCACATTTGTGATACTGAATTTTATCAGATCTTCAACCAAAACATAATATTAGATAAAGGGAACATAAGTGGACAAATAACACAACAATTACATATTTATTTCCTTTATTTCATAAACAAAGTTATGCAACACCCAATTCCCCTGTGTGAAAAAGTAATTGCTCCCTTACACTCAATAACTGGTTGTGCCACCTTTAGCTGCAATGACTCCAACCAAATGCTTCCTGTAGTTGTTGATCAGTCCCTCACGTCGCTGTGGAGAAATTTTGGCCCACTCTTCCATGCAGAACTGCTTTAACTCAGTTTTCAAGCATGAACTGCTCGTTTCAAGTCCTGCCACAACATCTCAATTGGGATTAGGTCTGGACTTTGACTAGGCCATTCCAAAACTTCCAATTTGTTGCTTTTTAGCAATTTTCATGTAGACTTGATTGTGTGTTTTGGATCATTGACTTGCTGCATGACCCAGCTGCGCTTCATCTTCAGCTCACAGACGGATGGTCTGACATTCTCCTGTAGAATTCTCTGTGATGGTTCCTTCTATTAAGGCAAGTCGTCTACGTCCTGAGGTAGCAAAGCATCCCCAAACCATCACACCACCACCACCATGCTTGACCTTTGGTATGATGTTCTTACTGTGGAATGCAGTGTTTGGTTTTCGCCAGGCATAATGGGACAAATCTCGTCCAAAAAGTTGACTCAAGTTTGCCAAAAAGCACCTGGCTGATCATCAAGAATCTTGGAAGAACGTTCTATGGACAGATGATTCAAAAGTATAGTAATGCCTGGCGAAAACCAAACTCTGCATTCCACAGTAAGAACACCATACCAAAGGTCAAGCATGGTGGTGGTGGTGTGATGGTTTGGGGATGCTTTGCTGCCTCAGGACGTAGACTACTTGCCTTAATAGAAGGAACCATGAATTCTGCTCTGTATCAGAGAATTCTACAGGAGAATGTCAGACCATCTGTCTGTGAGCTGAAGCTGAAGCGAAGCTGGGTCATGCAGCAAGACAATGATCCAAAACACACAATCAAGTCTACATGAAAATTGCTAAAAAGCAACAAATTTGAAGTTTTGGAATGGCCTAGTCAAAGTCCAGACCTAATCCCAATTGAGATGTTGTGGCAGGACTTGAAACGAGCAGTTCATACTTGAAACCCCACACGTCACTGAGTTAAAGCAGTTCTGCATGGAAGGTTGGGCCAAAATTCCTCCACAGCGACGTGAGAGACTGATCAACAACTACAGGAAACATTTGGTTGGAGTCATTGCAGCTAAAGGTGGCACAACCAGTTATTGAGTGTAAGGGGGCAATTACTTTTTCACACAGGGGAATTGGGTGTTGCATAACTTTGTTTATAAAATAAATATGTACAGTGGGGGAAAAAAGTATTTAGTCAGCCACCAATTGTGCAAGTTCTCCCACTTAAAAAGATGAGAGACGCCTGTAATTTTCATCATAGGTACACGTCAACTATGACAGACAAATTGAGAAAAAAATTCCAGAAAATCACATTGTAGGATTTTTAATGAATTTATTTGCAAATTATGGTGGAAAATGTGTATTTGGTCAATAACAAAAGTTTATCAATACTTTGTTATATACCCTTTGTTGGCAATGACACAGGTCAAACGTTTTCTCTAAGTCTTCACAAGGTTTTCACACACTGTTGCTGGTATTTTGGCCCATTCCTCCATGCAGATCTCCTCTAGAGCAGTGATGTTTTGGGGCTGTCGCTGGGCAACACAGACTTTCAACTCCCTCCAAATATCTTCTATGGGGTTGAGATCTGGAGACTGGCTAGGCCACTCCAGGACCTTGAAATGCTTCTTACGAAGCCACTCCTTCGTTGCCCGGGCGGTGTGTTTGGGATCATTGTCATGCTGAAAGACCCAGCCACGTTTCATCTTCAATGCCCTTGCTGATGGAATGAGGTTTTCACTCAAAATCTCACGATACATGGCCCCATTCATTCTGTCCTTTACACGGATCAGTCGTCCTGGTCCCTTTGCAGAAAAACAGCCCCAAAGCATGATGTTTCCACCCCCATGCTTCACAGTAGGTATGGTGTTCTTTGGATGCAACTCAGCATTCTTTGTCCTCCAAACACGACGAGTTGAGTTTTTACCAAAAAGTTCTATTTTGGTTTCATCTGACCATATGACATTCTCCCAATCCTCTTCTGGATCATCCAAATGCACTCTAGCAAACTTCAGACGGGCCTGGACATGTACTGGATTAAGCAGGGGGACATGTCTGGCACTGCAGGATTTGAGGCCCTGGCGGCGTAGTGTGTTACTGATGGTAGGCTTTGTTACTTTGGTCCCAGCTCTCTGCAGGTCATTCACTAGGTCCCCTCGTGTGGTTCTGGGATTTTTGCTCACCGTTCTTGTGATCATTTTGACCCCAAGGGGTGAGTTCTTGCGTGGAGCCCCAGATCGAGGGAGATTATCAGTGGTCTTGTATGTCTTCCATTTCCTAATAATTGCTCCCACAGTTGATTTCTTAAAACCAAGCAACTTACCTATTGCAGATTCAGTCTTCCCAGCCTGGTGCAGGTCTACAATTTTGTTTCTGGTGTCCTTTGACAGCTCTTTGGTCTTGGCCATAGTGGAGTTTGGAGTGTGACTGTTTGAGGTTGTGGACAGGTGTCTTTTATACTGATAACAAGTTCAAACAGGTTCCATTAATACAGGTAACGAGTGGAGGACAGAGGAGCCTCTTAAAGAAGAAGTTACAGGTCTGTGAGAGCCAGAAATCTTGCTTGTTTGTAGGTGACCAAATACTTATTTTCCACCATAATTTGCAAATAAATTCATTAGAAATCCTACAATGTGATTTTCTGGGAAAAAAATTCTCAATTTGTCTGTCATAGTTGACGTGTACCTATGATGAAAATTACAGGCCTCTCTCATATTTTTAAGTGGGAGAACATGCACAATACTTTTTTCCCCCACTGTAATTGTTCTGTTATTTGTTCACTTATGTTCCCTTTATCTAATATTAGGTTTTGGTTGAAGATCTGATAACATTCAGTTTCACAAATATGCAAAAGTAGAGAAAATTAGAAAGGGAGCAAATACTTTTTCATAGCACTGTATATATATATTGAGAGAGCGAGAGCGAGAGAGAATCTCACCACAGCAAGTCTGGAACAAATAAGAGAAAGAACAATGAATGTAAGACCATTTTATAAGCATCTGAACTTTCAGCTCGTAGTTTGTATACTGTACATCATAACGTTGGTGACTGCTCTCTGTACAACTTTTGATCACTGGAGGAACCGGTGACATAAAACTACCTAATCTAACGAAATTAGTGCTCAGCAGTTTGCATTTTAGAGACCCAGATACTATATGTCACGCTCTAGGTTCGGTTAATTATTGATCAGGCCGATGGTATTCATCAAATTAAAAATTAACACAGATCATTGTGATCAAAACTCTGTCTGGCCCTGGCAGACACTTTCGACCACAGCAGGGTTTACCCCCTAACCTTCCTGTAATAAAGCTTTAGTTTAGATTACATCTTCATGACAGTGAATTGAACTGGATCTGTATTTCTGTGTTCAATTTGGTAGCTTCTCATCCCCAAGGATTTCAGTCAGAAGTGTTTTTTGTGTGTGTGTCTGCAATTCAGCTTTTAGCTGGGAATTGTTCAAGACACACAAACCAGTAATAATATAAACTTATACAAACGTTGTACACCTCACTCCCCCACATAACAGAGTAAATGTGATTACTGACAGCCCTCTATAATTATAGTATTCTATCATTAAAACAGTGTTTACATCATTAGGTCTTTATCTGGTCATTATCTGAAAGAAATGTCATCGTTACAATGGTGTCATGTGATTCTAGTGGGTCACAGTAATGTTCCCTCTAAGTAGCCCAGGATTGCCGCGCAGCTCCCCCCAGGACTGCTGCATAGAAATTGCCCACAGAGAGAAGCACGAGATTGAACTATATGCAACTTTCTAGAGCAGTGGTCACCAACCGGTCGATCTCCAAGGCATTCCTAGTCGATCGTCAAACATTTCTGTAAAAAAAACAGCGGTAAAGCCTTGTGTTCCTATTTTTTTACATTTGTCTCGGGCTGTTGGCGGAAGGTGCACCCGATTCAGCTGCCCTAGGCACCGGGTAGGCAAACTAATGCCATTAAAACCATTTCATGTGTCAGAAGGTACAAACTCTGCCTTCCTGGCGGGCCCAGAGAACAAATCAAGTGCACTATAAGATTACCGCTGAGATGACCGTGTCTGCAGTAATGTAGCAGGCGTAAAAGAAAGCTACAGCAAAGTTGATACTGTGAGATTTCAAAACGTTTAAAACCATGACTAGAGAGAGACTGTCAACGAATACAGCAAAGAGTTGCTGTTTTTTTAGCCCAGTTATAGATTATTTGTAGTCAGCACTTGGGGCTCCCGAGTGGCGCAGAGGTCTAAGCGTCACTACAGACCCCCGGTTCGATTCCAGGCTGTATCACAACCGGCCGTGATTGGGAGTCCCATAGGGCGGCGCACAATTGGCCCAGCGTCGTCCGAGTTTGGCCGGTGTAGGCTGTCATTGTAAATAAGAATGTGTTCTTAACTGACTTGCCTAGTTAAATAAAGGTTAAATAAATAAAAAATAGGGGAATGATTGCTTCCTACACAAAACTTATACATTTCTAGACATCTTTGAAAAGCGAGTCAGGTAGGGAGCTTTCTTTTTGTCTTAAAGGGACAGTGATGTATTTTGAGACAGGCTTGAATAAGCTAAGTAGCCAATAGGCAGAGGGTAGCATCATTTGTCTGATTCTCTGTAATAATGGTGTGGGAATAATAATGCATTTTGTAAAGTGGTTTCTTGCATCAAACAACACAACATTTTCAGTCACGTTTATTCCCAAGTGGATAAACAGGTTAATGTCAAGCACTGCATGTTTTTTTTTTCAAAAGTCTCATGGAATGTAGGCCTACATTGAACACCACACATTGGCTGCTATTGTAGGCCGAATAATAGACCAGTTATTTCCATGTTAAAATGTTATAGGATGCATTTTCTCCATTATTATGGTAGGCCACACTGGTAGGCCTATATTATGATCAAATAGCCACAGTAACCTACATGGCCACTGTTAAAACTGTAACTAAAAGCGGGTACAGCCTCAGTGTTCACAGTAAACGTTCACTGGAAGTTGCACAGAATTTTCACAACATTCAAGTTAGCACTCAGCAGACCTGAAATTTGCTCAGTGCCGGAAAATAATTGTGGGAACATTGGGTCACAGGTGGTGCTATTGGGACACACATACACACATACAGTGCCTTCAGAAAATATTCACACCCCTTGAATCTTTCCACATTTTGTTGTGTTAGTCTGAATTTAAGATGTTGTGTCACTGGCTTACACACAATACCCCATAATGTCACCGTGGAATTATGTTTTTAGAATATTTTACAAATTAATTCATTAAAAATGAAAAGCTGAAATGTCTTGAATCAATAAGTATTCAACCTCTTTGTTATGGCAACCCTAAATAAGTTCAGGAGTGAAAATGTACTTAACAAGTCACATAATAAGTTGCATGGACTACCTCATCTCTGTACCCCACATATACAATTATCTGTAAGGTCCCTCAGTCAAGTAGTGAATTTCAAACACAGATTCAACCACAAAGACCAGGGAGGTATTCCAATGCCTCACAAAAAAGGCCACCTATTGGTAGATGGGTAAAAATAAAACAAAGCAGACATTTCATATCCCTTTGAGCATGGTGAAGTTATTAATTACACTTTGGGTGGTGTATCAATACACCCAGTCACTACAAAGATTCAGGTTTCCTTCTTACTCAGTTGCCGGAGAGGAAGGAAACCGCTCAGGGCAGAACATGGATCATGTTTGCAATAAGGCACTAAAGTAAAACAGTAAAAAATGTGGCTAAGAAATTAACTTTATATCCTGAATACAAAGTGTTACGTTTGGGGCAAATCCAACACAACACATTACTGAGTACCACTCTTCATATTTTCAAGCATCATGTTATGGGTATGCTTGTCATCGGCAAGGACTAGGGAGTTTTTTAGGATACAAATAAATTGAATAGAGCTAAACCTGGTTGTCTGTTTTCCAACGGACACTGGTAAACAAAATTCACCTTTCAGCAGTAACCTAAAACACAAGGCCAAATATGCAATGGAATTACTTACCAATATGACATTGAATGTTCTTTAGTGGCCTAGTTACAGTTTTGACTTGAAAATGGCTGTCTAGCAATAATTAACAACCAACTTGACAGAGCTTAAAGAAAAAAAATATATATATATATATTGTACAATCTAGGTGTGCAAAGCTCTTCGACTTACCCAGAAAGACTCACAGCTGTAATCGCTGCCAAAGGTCATTCTAACATGAATTGGCTCAGGGGTGTGAATACTTATGTAAATGAGATGTTTCTGTATATCATTTTCAATACATTTGCCAACATTTCCAAAAACATGTTTTCACTTTGTCGTTATGGGCATTGTGTGTAGATGGATGAGAAAAAAATAATATTTTAATTAATGTTGAATGCAGGCTGTAAAACAACAAAATGTGGAATAAGTCAAGTGGTATGAATACTTTCTGAAAGCACTGATCAGATGAGTAGGTTAACATGTTTATGAAAATACATCAACATCTTCAATTGTATATCCCTCTACAGAGACCTTGTCAGTGGTAAGGTAGCTTTGATGTCAAACCACTACCTCTCTGTTCCAATCATTGATCTATGGAACGATAATCATAATCATACAGCCCCTTGCATGTATGGCGCTACAGGACCCCTTCTTTATTTGGGCCCACCACCATGATTTGCTTCCCCCTCATTTGTGACAGAGATCTTAATAATTGAAATTGCTGCTGTTCCGCCGGGAGACTTCTGAATTTGAATTTGAATTTGGGGCCTTTGAAAAGTTTATTCTTCTCATAGTGAGAGGATCTCTTTCTCTTTTTTTCTTTCTCTCCCTCTCTCTCTCTTTTTCTTTCGCGCTCCCTCTATCTCTAATTAAGCACATTACTTTGTCATGTGGGATGTGTCTCTTTCACTCATTGTCTTGGAGATCTGGGGCATCGGTGTAGATAGGGGAGAGATACTGTTGAATTTAACATGAAGGGAATGTGAGCGACTGGTGCACCAGGTGGTTCCGCCGGGTTCATGTATAAATGAGATTCAGTGTTTCAACACTTTTTCAATTGAGGGTTGGTGATTTTCTGATGAAAACCTCCTACCTTGATTTACAGTATGACACATCAAGGGTTAACAAAATCTGTTTTAGAGTCAATGTGAAAGGCATGCAGGTAAGGCAAGACTGATAGAAACAATGCACATTTATAGTATAGATTATAGACATGGATTACCACAGAGAACACTGCTACTCCAGCTGCTCTCTCGTCATCTGACTATGTGTTCTCTCATAGTCTGAGAGCATCTGTTCGTCACAGTGGTGGCACAGGGCTACTCATTTCTCCTTAATGGAGATTTTCTATTTTTCTCCTCTCTCACCGGTACTTCTTCTCATTTGAATTCCATGCTGTCACTGTCAGTTGACCACTCAAGCTTAACATTGTTGTCACCTATCGCCCACCAGGTGCCCTTGAAAAGTTCCTTAATGAGCTTAACACCTTAATAAGCTAATTTCCCGACGATGTCTCACCACTCATCATACTGGGTGACTTCAACCTCCCGACTTCAACTAATTTCTTTACACCTCTTTCTTTCCCCTTCTTGCCTCTTTTGACCTCATCCTTACCTAGTCCCCTCCCACTCACAAGGCAGGCAATATGCTTCATCTCATCTTTACTAGAGGCTGTTCGCCTACTAATCTCACTGCAACCCTCTCCAGGTCTCTGATCACTACTTTGTTTCTTTTTTCTCCCTCTCTTCTCAAACCCTACCCACTCAGCCCCTACCCAGATGGTCATGCACCATCGCAATCTGCGCTCTCTCTCTCCCACTACTCTCTCCTCTTCTATCCTATCATCTCTCCCTTCTGATAAATCCTTCTACCTCCTGCCTCCTTACTCTGCCTCTTCGACCCTACTCTCCTCCCTTTCTGCCTCCTTTGACTCCCACTTTCCCCTTTCCTTCCGGCCGATTTGACTCTCCCCTCCTGCTCAGTCACTAAGTCACTCGGCTCCATCATATCTCATGGTCTCTCCTATCATTGCTATCCTATCAACTACTTTTCTCATTCCCCTTCTGACGTCCAGGTGGTGGCACGCATCTCTGAGTGTCTGTCAGATACGGTATCTAAGCTTGGATGTCGGCCCACCACCTCAAGCACAACCTCGAACACGACTAGGCTGCTCTTCCTCCCGGGGAAGGCCTGCTCGCTCCAAAACCTCTCCATCACGGTCAACAACTCCACGGTGTCCACCTCCCAGAGTGCAAATAACCTTGGCGTGACCCTGGACAACACCCTGTCGTTCTCATCAAAACAATGACTCGCTCCTGCAGGTTCATGCTCTACAACATCCGTAGAGTATGACCTTTCCTCACACAGGAAGCGGCGCAGGTCCTAATCCAGGCACTCGTCATATCCCATCTAGACTACTGCAACTCTCAGTTGACTGTGTTCCCCGCTTGTGTCATGAAACCCCTGCAACTTATCCAGAATGCCGCAGCCCGTCTGGTGTTCAACCTTCCCAAGTTCTCCCATGTCACCCCACTCCTCTGTACATTCCATTGGCTTTCAGTCAAAGTTCGCATCCACTACAAGACCATGGTACTTGCCTAAAGCACAGCAAAGGGAACTGCCCCTCCCTACCTTCAGGCTATGCTCAAACCCTACATCCCAACCCAAGCACTCTGTTCTGCCACCTCTGGTCTCTTGGCTGTCCCACCCTTATGGGAGGTCAGCCTCCACTCAGCCCAGTCAAAGCTCTTCTCTGTCCTGGCACCCCAATGGTGGAACCAGCTTCCCCCTGATGCTAGGACAGCAGAATCCATGCCCCTCTTATGAAAACATCTGAAGCCCTACCTCTTCAAAGAGTATCTTAATAAAGACCCCCCCCCACAAAAAAAAAAAATATATATATATATATATAATACAAATAATAACTTGCAGATGTCTTTTCCTACTAGCATTGACATTTCTGATAACTTCTTTACTGGGGATGTACTTACTATGACTGTGATATCTCACCTAGCTATCTTAAAATTAATGTACTAACTGTTGTGTTGTTTTGTAACCCTACTTGTCTGTTGGGTCTAATTAATAAATTAGTTGTCGGATTAATGCGAAAAAAAGGAGTGTCCGGCCCTAAGTCAAGAATGCGAATCGGCAACGTTTAATGAAATGCAAATGGATTTCTGTGCCCGCGCCTCTTCCAAGCGTCTTCCAAGAAGAAGAGAAGAGAAGGCTGCCATTGCTTTGATGAGGGGGAACAGGTCTTTCATCATGGCGGACGAGCGTTTGGGCCTGAGCCAAATCCTCTTACAGAACGGACATCACAGTGATAGAAAGGGTTTGATTAAGTTGAGTTATTAACAGAGGTACCACTATGTCTTCTTCTACTGCTAAGATGTAGCAAGTACTAATGGGGGTAGACATCTTGAGAGAGACACAGTTCCATGCTCATTTGTGATTTCTCACTAGCTGAACTCATGTTTTGTGTGTTCTTTGCCAGACTGTGATGTCATCTCTTTTATTCAGTAAAGCGCTACAGTTTGGAAATCGCATATACTATTGGGGTGGCTATGTGTGTGACTGTAGATAGCAAAGCTTATTCACTCTCAAAACCAAGACAACAATGAAAAATCCTTGCAAAAGCATAATTTGTGAATGACAAAGCAGTATCTCTCTTGGAGAGCCTGTCATTGAAGTGAAAAGAAATAGAGATTTTCTCTTGAACGGCCGAGGCATTTTCCACTATCCAGTGTAGCAACTATACCCTCTAATTGCTATCATATTGGGTCGATGCGCTATCCCAGAGACTCTGAGAGGAAAGCACATCAATGAACCAGCATCGCTAACCAGGTATCGTTTTACTATCCCAGTGCCTTGTTGGTTACTAGCAGCACTACTTGGCATCATTAGCATGGCATGGAGTCTGGAGAGAGTCCCCGGTCTGCTCCTCTTTCCTCTCATCTCGGAATCTCATCTCAGAATGGCAGCCATTGGAGGGGGGGGGGGGGGGCATTGTCCCAGCAAGCAGCCTTCCCCCGTTCCCTCTTGTGAATGAAACACTACACTCATCTTTTCGCTGCCCATCCCCTGGCCTGAAGCAACATACACAACATGAAAAGCAATGATTTTTCCTGCAGCCCCAAATTCCCCTGGATCTGCAAATGGCCTCCGAAAACCCTTGATCTGATGACTCGTGATTTTATATACCTTGTACAACCGTTATGCTTTTTCTCTAAGACTTGTGTCAGCTAAATGTAGGATGGCTTAGATGTATCCCCCCAGTTAAGCGTAAAAAGCATCAAGGAGAGAAGAGAAAATAAAGCTTCAAGAAAGAAATACCAACTGAAATGACAAATTAATTAATGGAAATGTATGCAAATGCAGAGGATGTTCAGATTCCTGTATACTACAATTACTCAGATTCTTTCTCAATTACATTGGTGCGTATAGGATAACGTCTCCCTGACTATAGATAAATTACTTGAAAATATAGGATGTTTAGCATGAGATGACTTGCAATCACATGAAAACAAACAAAAATTGTTTGGAGGTGGGAAAACATATTGTCTGTGCTCTCAATTTGAATAGCTGTACAGTGTGTGGTGCAATATTGACCAGACAGACCTATATGGACTCCCAGTGTGTGTGTGTGTGTGTTTTCAAGTTTTATTTTTCCCATATGTACGGGATACACATGGTCCAACAAAATGCTTACTTGCAGGGTTCCTTCTCCACAATGCAACAACAATAACAAATAATAAGAGAAGAATGCAAACATAAAGTAAATGTCTCAGTAGAATAGAATAAACATTTTAGCATCAGTATAATACAGGAAAGAACAATTTAGTCCAATATTTACACATGTTTTGGGGATTGTGGGTCAAGTGTTTCAATTGTGCAGTATTTAGCGATCATAATAAGAGTCTGGTAGCAGCAGTTGGAATGTGTGTGTGGGTGTGTGTATGTCTGTGTGGGTGTGTGCGTGAGTTAGTGCATGTGTGTTAAGGTGCAGAGAATCAGAGCAGGTGGTCAGTCCAATTCGTGTTAAGCAGTCTGATGGCTTGTAGATAGAAACTGTCTCTGAGCCTGTTGGACGGGGCAATTCACGTACCAGGCCATGATGCAACCGGTCAGAACGCTCTCGATGGTGCAGCGATAGTATTTGGAGAGGACCCTGGGTGGCATGCCAAATTTCTTCAGCCGCCTTATGAAGTAGAGATGCTGTTGCGCCCTCTTGACGAGTGGTGGTGTTGTTGGTCCATGTCAAGTCCTCGGTGATGTGGACGCCGAGGAACTTAAAACTGCTGACTTTCTGCAGTCCCGTTGATGTGGATCGGGGCATGTTGCCTCTTGAAGTCCTCTGCTTGTTGTTTTGCTGATGTTGAGGGAGAGGTTGTTGTACTAGCACCACAAGTACAGTAGGCCAGCAGGACAGAGAAGAAGAGACTGAGTGTAAAAGACTGTTCTTCGGCACTTTGGACGCAGTTATTGGTGAAATGTCCGAACGATTCAGGGAATGCAACAGCCAACTGGTGGAGGCCCTGTGTGCCCTTGATCCAGAGAGACATGACTTTCTTCTACAGTGAAAAAGGTGAGACCACTGCTGGATCCAAGCAAAACAGATTTGGTGGAAGCTGAGTTTAGTGTCGCTCGCCAGTTTTTGCAGACTGATATCGCCCACTCTGGCTCCAATAAGGACAGATGGACCTCACTTGATATCCTCAACGATTCTCTTGGCCTCTCTCCACTATGCTGACTGTGCTAACTGCACTGAAACATGGACTGACTTTTGGGGTGTCCATAGCTACATGGGAGAACTCATTTTCCACTTTGACAAACGTGTTCAGTCAGCACAGAAGAAGCATGCTACACCCGAGGAAAGCTCAAGTAATCCAAATGGCATTTGAGGGGGATCTTACAAGAAGATTTCGGGGAGAATGGAATGATTGATTACTCAGGAAGTTCCACAGAGCATCAAGGAAGCTGCAACTCTTTTGAAAAGCAAAGATTGAAACAATCTAGCAGTTTTTTTTAATTTTTTTTAGAATCTTGCTTTAGTATGCAGGGCGCTGTCCATGGTGCTGATAGAGCGCAGCAAAAGCATTTTTTGAACTTTTGTGTTTATTATGGTATAGTGTGATTATAAGCAGAATTCAATATAATTACAATGCAAGAATCCAAGTGACGCCCCTGGGTATAGATACATATCGGTATAATTCATCATAGAAATAGATAGGTTGTATTCTATTATGGTGTTCTTGGTAGCCTATTTTATTTGGTTGCTGTAAATGGAAGTGTACGTATTGGAAACATGTTTATGGTAGGCTGACAATTGCTTAATTGATTACGTGGGTCGAATTTGATTCCCAGAAGTGTATTGTGCCATATCACAACGTGTTGCTGAACTCATGAGCGAGCGGCATTATTTTCCATGTTTGAAGCGAGCCTGTATTTATTTGGCAAGACAGCTGTGCATGGCTGCGTCTCACTGTAGTAGGCTGTAGGCTATGTTTTGGTTATTTGGATCTCCATTCACCATTTGTTTACTACGTTTGTTTACTTTTAATGTAACTAGCCTAAATATAGATTGTGTCATGCCTCTATCGATCTGATATTTTGTTTACTAGGCCTACTACTTGGTACCGCTGTCTTATTCTGTTTGCATTCATTCGCATTCACAGTTGTGCTGGTATTCTAAGCCAAACTGCTATTCAGTATTTTTGTTTGCATGCATGAATAATTAGGTTACTACTTTCAGCATTTGGTTTGCATTATTTTTGGTAAGACAGCTGTGTGTATGGCTAGCCTATATTCATTACCAAAACGGCCTAGCTGTAGGGCACTGTCCAGTGTGCTGATACAGTGCAGCAGAGAGAAGCTACAGATTCTCAAAGCACTCAATGATCTCGGAGTGTCGGCATTTGAACTTTGTTTATTGTGGTATAGCGTGATTATATAAGCAGAATTCAATATAATTCCAATGCAAGAACCCCCAAAAATGTAGCCCCCTCGCCAATGTCAACTGCCCCCTTAGTCACTTTATCCTGGCACCGGGTTTGTGTTGGAGCAGTGTGTGTGTGCGTCAGAGTGTTGGAGAGCATGAAAGAGAAAGTGAGAGAGAGAAAGTGGTATTTGTATTTATTATAGATCCCCATTAGCTGCTGCCAAGGCACTGGGACCAATTATAGTGGTCTTCCTGCTTCCTGTGTGTTTGGCACTGGTCGTCTCTCCTCCTCTTCCAAGCTTCTCTTCCCTCAGCCCGCCACTGACCCCTCTCCCAGCCCAACTCCTCCAAACATCCCCCTAAGCATCGCTCTGTCACTCTTGTGACTGTAGATACCCAATAGGTTATAATGACATCATGATTACAACCAGTTTGTGTCGCAGTTTGTAACGCTTTGTCTGCTGGATACCCTCTTCACTCACTGAAAATAGGTCTACTCACTCCTGAAAAGAGTGGCCTGGAGAGTTACACAACATGTAATCAACAAAATCACAACGTGTGTCAGGAGAACTGTATTTGTTTGACCTCACATTTGATTGAACATTTTGTTTTGACATTGTCTGCTGAGTTTCCCGCCACAACAAAGCTTGCTTTGCTTCACTACATAAATCTTTCTGAACATACTGTACATTCCCGATTACAGCACCCCAATCTTTGTTAGATCGTTTTCTAACATCTGCCCTGCCGGCCTTGGAGGCCCCATCCTCCATGCTCCTGGACAGGTCTGTTTTTCTCCCTTTGGAAGAAGCCAGTGTGAATAATCGACAGCCAGCTGGCTGACTGTAAACCAAATTATGCAGGGCAATAAAATGGAGACTTCTACAATAAATAGTGATTGTATTGTGTGTTTCGATCACTGTTCTCCTTCTGCGCACTGAATTATTGAACAACTGCGTGTTGGGTGGAAATGTCAGATGCTCTTTTTGCTAAGACAGACGGGGGAGAGAGAGCGCGAAACGGGGGAAGCTATGCATGAACCAACCGCCATGGATGGAGACAACAAATGCCATTTCTAACGGGGTGTCATGGCCGATCATTGATTATTTTTGATGAGCTCGGACCTTGAATAATTAATTTCTCCATTATCAAGTCGGAATCGCCTCAGGAAATGTCCCCTCCCCTCCTGTACAGTTGATAGTTATGGGCTGCACTCTATTATCATTAATACACAGGTCTGGTTTGGAGCAAATTCCATTAGCTCATCATCATCCATTAGCTCATCAAGTCAATGATGGAGGGAGAGGGAGAATAACCGTGTGAAAGCTCAGTGCTGGAGGAAAAAAAACACTTTTTCTCATTAGCTGGTTTTGGCTGTGAAGGGGGGGGGGGGGGGGGGGGTTAAAAAATAGGGTTTAGGGGTTAGGGACAATAGGATTTTGAATGGGACTTGATTGTTGTTCCCCAAAAAGTATAGTAAGACACAGCTGTGTGTGTGTGCGAGTGCCATGCAATGTCCCAGTGGCAATCAGTGGTGGCCTAAATTTGTCAGGGCTGGTATTTACGAAGCTGCCCACAGTAGCTCTCTAGCTGAGAGTGTGATTTATTTTCTTCTCTTTTTTCTTTTTAACAAGGATGTCGGTCCGATAAACCAATTATCTCTTTCCACGCCGTGCGCTCTAAATTATATTTTTTCATCTGTCACTCACCCCCCGACAAGGTTACCCAGAGATCACACTCTCTCGGGCTGCAGCTATTCTTAGCGTGGCAGCCCACGAGGACGAGTTTTCTGTGAAACAAGGTTGCCCTTTCAGAGAGTAGAGGAGGGAAGAAACAGACACCTCTGGCACAGCCCCCACCACCGTATAGAACACTGTAAAGCTGGAGAAATGTAATCTATTCTCCTGTCCTCCAGAGCTGGAGAGAAATGAAAGGCGAGAGCGAAGCTCCCGTTTATGGCCCTAAAGGGTTTTCTGCTTAAACGTGGCTAAACCCGGCCTGAGTGTCGCCGCCGCCTCGTCGTAGTTACAGTGTCTCATTTCCAGTGGATATCTGCATTCTCAGGGAAAACAGTTCGCCTCTGTTTTCCCAGTAATGAGCAGCAGTCGTCTGCACTGTTTTTAGAAAATGCACCCTCATATTGCGATGTGTCAAGGGGAAATGTGTTATGCCATGGAACTTCACAGGCATAGTCTGAGGTCTGCTGTAGCCTTGCCAAATTAAGAGTTTATGGTTTTGAGCTAGGACTAGAAAGTATACAGAAATTAGGACCGGTGACGAATGTACTTGAAATTAGGACTTTTATCAGAAAACTGTTGGCACAGCGACATTGGGCCCTGTTCAAATACTGTTATTAAATGCATCCTTAGGAAGGAGAGACATTAGGCACTGTTTAAAAACTGAAACCACAGCGCGACTTTGTCACCACTTCTCTGTTTGAATTATTATCTCTGCAGCAGTAGACACTGTGTCCTCCTGACAGTGGAAGTCTGCTGGTATGAAGCCGAATCTGATTTTCTCAGGGATCCCATGGTGTTTGGGCTGTTGAATCCCAAGGCTCTGTCTTTCAGAAGTCTTCTCTCAGACATTTTGTCTTAGCTGCGTGCTTTGGGGCACAATTCAAATCTCAGCCGTTGGTTTCAATGAGCCCCGGAATATGGAAATGACAAAAGGGCCATGCTTAGCTTTTGAACTACTTTTTGTGGAGGATACTACTGTTGTTCATGTTCATTTTCCTTCGCTGTACTTTGAAGATCCTCATTACTGTCCCCTAGAGAGACAGGGACTGTGTGTGTGTGTGGGGGCTCGTGCGTGTGTGTGTGTGTGCATGCGTAATCCAGTATCTTGACTACTGTAGGCTCTAATATCTCACCTAATGTCTTTCTATATCCCTTAGGAATGGAGGGATGTGACAAATATTGTTAAGCACCTTTGTGGACTAAATGAATATTGTCTGATCTAATTGGGATTGTCCATGAGGATCTCACTGGAGAGGTCAAACATAGCTCTTGCATTTGTGTTTATTGGTGTTCATTAGTCTCCAAAAATATATGTATTTTTAAATCATGTTCGTGGTGTTTAAATTCTTAAAACCACTGCAATTCCACTGTGACCTACACCCTCTCTTGATCCCTCTCAGTCCTCCTAACCCCTGTCTCTCTTCTTCTCTCCCCACAGGACGCAGAAGCACAGCCACTGTTACCGCATCACCTACCGCCACATGGAGAGGACCCTGACCCAGGAGGAGGTGCGTGTTCTCCACGCCGCCATCGAGCACACCGCCGAGCAGGAACTGGGCGTGAAGGGGCGGTACTGAGACCCTCTCCACCGCCCCCTCCCCTGGGTTGTGCTCAGTAGGCGCGAAACAGGGAAAAATCGGGTTAAAACCTGCCAAAACGGAAAGGTGCCACCCAAACTCATAGAGACACGAGGGGAGGCCTACGGACCATCCCTGGAGTCCCTCCTCTTCGTAGTACAACAAGAATGCAACTGGTTGTATTACCTATAGATGTAGGATCTTAATTTGATCACTCTTTTGTTGCTGAGAGTGTTGTAGTGTATTCAAGGTTTAAAAAGGATTCAAAAGTTTGTAATTTCCACTTAAAAATGTCAGACTTCATTTGCCCTAACGAAAAATGTATCAACCCCTACAAAAAGGTCCATTAATTATAATCACCATAATAATTCAAATTTCCTGTTGCTGTGGGACTATTTTCCTGCTGTAGCAAACTGTCCCAGACGCTTCACAGTTTTGTTGTAGCCCTGAGGTAACTCACCTGATTCAAGTAGTCCAGGGCTTGATGATTAGTTGAATCAGGTGCGTTAGCTGTGGAATAGTTCAAATGCATGGAACGGCTGGGGGTCCCTGAGGAGAGGTTTGGTACGAGACAATAGGTAATGACTAGACCTCCTTGAAAGTGTCCTTCAATGTGACTGTTAGATAGTGGTCCTGTGTGGTAAGAGCACTGCGCTAGCAACGCCAAGGTAGTGGGTTCAATTCCTGCATGGATCACATACAAAAAATGGATGCACTCATTGTACTGTAAATTGCTTTGAATAAAAGTGTCTGTTAACTGACATATATTATATTAGCTGATTCTTCTTTACTACCACCGCAGTACCTAGCAACTCTTATCATTAGAGCCTCCAGTAACCTTTCATGTGAAGCGGTGGGCGGCTGCTCTTAAATAACGCAATCCACAGTGTGGAGGGGGAATGTGTCACCTAAAGCCTTTCATGCCATTGCCTCCTTACCAGCCTGGTGAGAGAGACCGACGAACGAACACAATACAGTCCTGTTGATGATTCATGTCGACGTTTGTATTTTTAGTATTTTCTTAACGGATGTGTTATTAAGAGTGGGGAGGGAGGAGAGGATGTGTTGGTGCACTACCTGAGAAGCATTGTAATAAAAGCCGGTATTGTCTCACCGCTGGGTGAAAGTACAAAGAGTGTCCTTTATGTCCGTTTGCTTAACAGGTGATTTCAAATAAACTGTGACGTTTGGTTAAAGTCCTGGCGATCGTTCTTTCTGAGCAGAGCACACGCATATTTGAGGAGCTGCAGAAATGATTTTATACTGCAGATTGAGCACCAATGTTTTTGGAACAACCTCTACCCTCATCAGTCTTGTTAACAGTGATTATGCATTCACAGTAGATCTATTACGCCCGCTATTCTGTTTAAGACTGTAAGAACCTGTATGAATACCAGATGAGACTATGTGTGTTCCATATTTATTTTATGCGCTGTAAGCCTCTTCATTAAGAAGTCATTAGAAACAATAACACATCATCATCCCCTGCCTCCAATCTCTGTCTATAGAATCATCATGATTCTCTTGTTGTTTCACTGCTGCCATTGGGTATGTAGGCTATACGGAGCGCTAGATTGACAAACTGACCCAACAGAATAGAGCTGTCAAAGAAAGGGCCCATTTCATTATGGCAATGTCTCAAGCTGAATCTCTGCAAAACGGAGCTGCTCTTCCTCCCGGGGAAGGACTGCCCGCTCCATGATCTCGCCATCACAGTTGACAACTCCATTGTGTCCTCCTCCCAGAGTGCAAAGAACCTTGGCGTGTCCCTGGACAACACCCTGTCGTTCTCCGCTAACATCAAAGCGGTGACCCGATCCTGCAGGTTCATGCTCTACAACATTCGCAGAGTACGACCCTACCTTACACAGAAAGCGGCACAGGTCCTAATCCAGGCACTTGTCATCTCCCGTCTGGATTACTGCAACTCGCTGTTGGCTGGGCTCCCTGCCTGTGCCATTAAACCCCTACAACTTATCCAGAACGCTGCAGCCCGTCTGGTGTTCGACCTTCCCAAGTTCTCTCATGTCACCCCGCTCCTCCGCACACTCCACTGGCTTCCAGTTGAGGCTTGCATCTACTACAAGACCATGGTGCTTGCCTACGGAGCTGTGAGGGGAACGGCACCTCCTTACCTTCAGGCTCTGATCAGACCCTACACCCAAACGAGGGCATGAGGGAGGGGAGCTAGCTCCCCTACCTCTACGGAAGCACAGTTCCCGCTCAGCCCAGTCAAAGCTATTTGCTGCTCTGGCACCCCAATGGTGGAACAAGCTCCCCCACGACGCCAGGACAACGGAGTCACTGACCACCTTCCAGAGACACTTGAAACCCTACCTCTTTAAGGAATACCTGGAATAGTATAAAGTAATCCTTCTACCCCCCTCCCCCACCCCCCCATAAAAAAAAAAGTGGTTGTCCCACTGGCTATCATAAGTTGAATGCAGCAATTTGTAAGTCGCTCTGGATAAGAGCGTCTGCTAAATTATGTAAATGTAAATGTTTCTTTTTTTGAATTGGTTGGAGAGGAACAGAGAAAATGGAAGCCCTTGGGAGTACAAATTAAATTGCGACGTGATGAGTTTCTCCGTCCATTTGGTATGATACTGTATGTTATGTTACGTTTCGTATGGTATATATTAATTTGTGGATGTCCATCATCCATTTTGTATGATATGTTACAAATTACATATGTTCCACCAGCTCGATTCGGTCTTATGTAGCAACATTTGAAATTGTGTTTTTAGAGACTCAGAGCTAGAAAATGGTATATCATATACTACAGTTGAGAAACAATGGGAAAGTAATTCTGCTTGGAAAGTTGATAAACTTGTAACCTAACTTTTGAGAAAATGCTCCTTGAATGTTTTGGTACCTACTGGAGACCTCTTCTTTGTCTACACCCACTCATTATCGTTCACACCCTCTTAAGCTTTAGCCCCACCCATCTCTTTAAGGATTCACATGTGGGGCCATGTGCTAAACAACCAACTATTTCAAGACTAAAGGCTGGCTTATACAACGGGTGTGTTTGTAAATTTAATCTGGAGTGCCAGAGTGTGCTCTGTGCGTTCGTAAACTCAGAGCTTTGTCAGATTATCCGTTCGTAAATTCTGAGCGTTTCGCTCTCAGAGCGTTCAGAGCGCACACTGGACGCTCTGGCCGAGGAGTAGGGTTGATCCGAGCGTTCTGACCAAACAACAGCAGTCAAGCAACCAAGCTAACTGGCTAACGTTGGCTAGCTTAAGGTTAGGCATTAAGGTTAGGAGTTAGGATTAGGAGTTAGGGTTAGGGTCAGCTAACATGCTAAGTAGTTGAAAAGTAGCTAAAAAGTAGTAAGTAGGTGCAAAGTTGCTAATTAGCTAAAATGCTAAAGTTGTCCATGATGTGATTCAAACACGCAACCTTTGGGTTGCTAGACGTTCACGTTATATCCTAAACCACCCTTTGCCGACCATCCTCCCTCCTTTTGTTTTTGGCTTAAGTAACCTTCTGTATTATGTAACCATTCAAAACACAACATATCAGATTTATTTGAGTTTCACAGATTTACATTTACTATGTTACGTCTAGTCCTTGAGGCCAGGCTGCCAAACTACAGCCTTGGGCCATGGCACCAGGACATTTGGGACGCTTGAAGAGAAACATCAGGTATTTTTCACCCAGTGAAAGATTAGGAAATTAAAGACAATACTTAGGTGCTCCAAGGCCCAGAGAAAGTCCATTTAGAAGAAATTTAAGAGTTTCATTCCAAAACGCTAAATATCCATTTTCAGATTGTTTTATTGTTTAAAGAAATTATGAAAGAGATTGGTGTGTTTTTTCAGTATCTAATCATCGCATGGGGTTTTTCAATGACAGATATGTATTTGTTTAAAATCTATCACTTGATGGTTTTATTTCAGAGAGACAAATAATCATGTTTTTTTGCTAAATGCTTTATATCTGCCTCACTCAGAGAAATAAGTAGTACTGCTACTCTAGGTTTTACATAGTCAAATGTAACAAATAACTACATTTTTTATAAAGTTTAAAAAATATATTCAATACAGTAATATGAGATCTGTATGTAAAAGATTTACATTTGACATTTCAGTCATTTAGAAGATGCTCTTATCCATAGAAACTTACATTAAGTGCATTCATCTTAAGATAGCTAGGTGAGACAATCACACTATATATACAAAAGTATGTGGACACCCCTTCAAATTAGTGGATTCGGCTATTTCAGCCACATCCGTTGTTGACAGGTGTATAAAATTGAGCACACAGCCATGAAATCTCCATAGACAAACATTGGCAGTAGAATGGCCTTACTGAAGAGCTCAGTGACTTTCAATGTGGCACCATCATAGGATGCCACCTTTCCAACAAGTCAGTTCGTCAAATTTCTGCCCTGCTAGAGCTGCCCCGGTCAACTGTAAGTGCTGTTGTTGTGAAGTGGAAACGTCTAGGAGCAACAACGGCTCAGCCGCGAAGTGGTAGGCCACACAAGCTCACAGAACGGGACCGCCGACTGCTGAAGAGCGTAGCATGTAAAAATGGTCTGTCCTCGGTTGCAACACTCACTACCGAGTTCCAAACTGCCTCTGGAAGCAACGTCAGCACAAGAACTGTTCATCGGGAGCTTCATGAAATGGGTTTCCATGGCCAAGCAGCCACACACAAGCCTAAGATCACCATGTGCAATGCCAAGCGTCGGCTGGAGTGGTGTAAATCTCGTCGCCATTGGATTCTGGAGCAGTGGAAATGCATTCTCTGGAGTGATAAATCACACTTCACCATCTGGCAGTCCGACGGACGAATCTGGGTTTGGCGGATGCCAGGAGAACGCTACCTGCCCGAATGCATAGTGCCAACAGTAAAGTTTGGTGGAGGAGGAGTAATGGTCTGGGGCTGTGCCCATCACAGTCACATATACAGGATAACATTCCATTCCAGCAAAACAATTGATATACACTGAGTTTACAAAACATTAAGAACGCCTTCCTAATATTGAGTTACATTACTCAGAACGGTCATATTTCACACACACACGAAGGTGCCCATAAGCAATGATTTCTGAAGAAAAACACAAATGTGAATCGTTTTAGAAATAAAGTCTTCAATTGCTAATTTTCTCTGAGCGTGGTGGTGGTGCAGGCTAGATCAATAGCAGCCCCAGACCCTGACAAACGCCACTGACAAGGGCCCATATCAATTGGGGAAAATTAGCTTGGGGGGGGGGGGGAGGTTGGGCAAAACAATAAACAACTATCTATCGTTCTCTTTAGGGAAAAGACTGAGATAGAATACGGTGCGTAACTGCCTCTGGGCAATGGGGGAAATCGGTAGTTTATGATGACATGATTTCATGGGGGAGCTTATCGACATATTGTCACATGTACATTTAATTGCCACTCCGATTTCTTTTGGGAAGTCATCTAAAGAATGTCCTGCATGAATTCCAAAATAAAAAGTGGACTTTGTCATTCGATTAAGGGGCAATCTGTGATTGGTACATATTTGGTCTTTTAAAATAATTATATACAGTGGGGGGAAAAAAGTATTTAGTCAGCCACCAATTGTGCAAGTTCTCCCACTTAAAAAGATGAGAGAGGTCTGTAATTTTCATCATAGGTACACGTCAACTATGACAGACAAAATGAGGAAAAAAAATCCAGAAAACCACATTGTAGGATTTTTAATGAATTTATTTGCAAATTATGGTGGAAAATAAGTATTTGGTCAATAACGAAAGTTTCTCAATACTTTGTTATATACCCTTTGTTGGCAATGACACAGGTCAAACATTTTCTGTAAGTCTTCACAAGGTTTTCACACACTGTTGCTGGTATTTCGGCCCATTCCTCCATGCAGATCTCCTCTAGAGCAGTGATGTTTTGGGGCTGTCGCTGGGCAACACGGACTTTCAACTCCCTCCAAAGATTTCCTATGGGGTTGAGATCTGGAGACTGGCTAGGCCACTCCACGACCTTGAAATGCTTCTTACGAAGCCACTCCTTCGTTGCCCGGGCGGTGTGTTTGGGATCATTGTCATGCTGAAAGACCCAGCCACGTTTCATCTTCAATGCCCTTGCTGATGGAAGGAGGTTTTCACTCAGAATCTCACGATACATGGCCCTATTCATTCTTTCCTTTACACGGATCAGTCGTCCTGGTCCCTTTGCAGAAAAACAGCCCCAAAGCATGATGTTTCCACCCCCATGCTTCACTCCCGAGTGGCGCAGTGGTCTAAGGCACTGCATCGCAGTGCTAGCTGTGCCACTAGAGATCCTGGTTCGAATCCAGGCTCTGTCGTAGCCGGCCGTGACCGGGAGACCCATGGGGCAGCGCACAATTGGCCTAGCGTCGTCTAGGGTAGGGGAGGGAATGGCCGGCAGGGGATGTAGCTCAGTTCGTAGAGCATGGCGTTTGCAACGCCAGGGTTGTGGGTTCGATTCCAATGGGGGGTATGAAAAATAAAAATAAAATAGTAATGTATGCACTAACTGTAAGTCGCTCTGGATAAGAGCGTCTGCTAAATGACTAAAATGTAAATGTAAATGTGTTCTTTGGATGCAACTCAGCATTCTTTGTCCTCCAAACACGACAAGTTATATTTTGGTTTCATCTGACCATATGACATTCTCCCAATCCTCTTCTGGATCATCCAAATGCACTCTAGCAAACTTCAGACAGGCCTGGACATGTACTGGCTTAAGCAGGGAGACACGTCTGGTACTGCAGGATTTGAGTCCCTGGCGGCATAGTGTGTTACTGATGGTAGGCTTTGTTACTTTGGTCCCAGCTCTCTGCAGGTCATTCACTAGGTCCCCCCGTGTGGTTCTGGGATTTTTGCTCACCGTTCTTTGATCATTTTGACCCCACAGGGTGAGATCTTGCGTGGAGCCCCAGATCGAGGGAGATTATCAGTGGTTTTGTATGTCTTCCATTTCCTAATAATTGCTCCCACAGTTGATTTCTTCAAACCAAGCTGCTTACCTATTGCAGATTCAGTCTTCCCAGCCTGGTGCAGGTCTACAATTTTGTTTCTGGTGTCCTTTGACAGCTCTTTGGTCTTGGCCATAGTGGAGTTTGGAGTGTGACTGTTTGATGTTGTGGACAGGTGTCTTTTATACTGATAACAAGTTCAAACAGGTGCCATTAATACAGGTAACGAGTGGAGGACAGAGGAGCCTCTTAAAGAAGAAGTTACAGGTCTGTGAGAGCCAGAAATCTTGCTTGTTTGTAGGTGACCAAATACTTATTTTCCACCATAATTTGCAAATAAATTCATTAAAAATCGTACAATGTGATTTTCTAGATTTCTTTTCCTCAATTTGTCTGTCATAGTTGACGTGTACCTATGATGAAAATTACAGGCCTCTCTCATATTTTTAAGTGGGAGAACTTGCACAATTGGTGGCTGACTAAATACTTTTTTTCCCCACTGTATACCCATTGATTCTTGACGAATGTAAATTATAAATGCCTCATGAGCTTAGTTCAACTGTCATACCCCATCAGAACCCAAAATGTAAGCTTGTATTACTCAAAACATTTTGATCTCATGTATGGGCAATCGTTACATTCATAGCTCTGTCTATGAATATGAGTGGTTCTCCAGCCCAATCCTTCAACTGTTTATCAAAACAGTGGTGGGGTCCCCACTGTGTTGTTGTTTGAACTGCAGATAACCCCTTTAACCTCATTCTGACACACACATCCCTTACAGATATTACACTACGCCACAGGAGGTTGGTGGCACATTAATTGAGAAGGACGGGCTCGTGGTGATGGCTGGAGCGGAATAGGTGGAATGGTATCAAACACATGGTTTGATGCCATTCCATTCGCTCCATTCCAGCCATTATTATGAGCCGTTCTCATTAGCCTCCACTGCACAACTCATGTGCATAATTAGATTTTCAAATGTAAAAGTTTTTCCACATGTGAAAGTGCAAATCCGATATTCACATGTGAATCTGCAATTCACATGAGGTGAAAACGTGAAAAGGTGGTGTAACGTGAACTCTAAATATAATACATGTGAACAAATTATTTCACATGTGAACAACTGATCTCAAGTCTCTTTTTTTTACATGTGAACATTTCAGCTCAACATGTGAAAACAGCTATTTCACATGTGAAAATGCAAATTTCACATGTTGTTTTTGTAAGGGAATGAAATGACATGGGGGTTTTAAAGTAAGTGGTACGCTGTTCAGCTAAAATAGTGTAAAAATCTTTAATCAATGACAATATGATTACATTTGACATGATCACTTAGTACTGACTTTTCAATATGACCAAACCTGGGATTTGAACTCACAACCTCTGGACTTGGGGTACGCTGATCTTTCTGCTGCGCCGCAAAGTCTATAGCATTCCTTTACACATTCATTACCTATAGTACATCTCTGCACTTAGCAAAATACTTCCATCTGCACTTCTATTTTAGTTAACAGTTAATCTGACTATTCTCTCATCATTCATTTCATTTTCTTATTTCAGCAATTTGAGGGTTTTCTGTATAGTTGTCTAATGTTGGTGGGGCATATTATTCTGTTTTAATGTTACTCCTGAATAACTATGATAAATATTATATTTATATTATATGTATTTTTAACAAAGCTGAGAGATTTTATTTACATAAGTCCAAAGTGTAGGAATATAAGTGAAATCATTTATTGACACATGGTGGCGTAGCAGGAAGGTTGCAATGCTGTGAACCAAGTGGTTCTGAGTTCAAATCCTTGGTGAGGACATGTTGAATAATCATAACTGTATAAATAAACCTACACAATATAATAATGTGTGTCAAATATGTATGTTGAAAACACTGTTTGTGTGTGTATCCTAACAACTCATTTTTGTTTGCAGGGCATCACCTGTGAAATCTAGTGAAAAATATTCACACGTGAAGTGTTCAAAAAACACATGGTTTCACATGATTTCACGTGGAATTTCACACAGTGCTTGCCATTCCATGTTTGTAGATTCGGCTTCAACAGAGCGTGTGGTATTTATCTCCAACGTAAAAGGGGTTTATGTTTCAAGCACACTGAGACACCCAGAGCTGTACAGCAGGCTGCTCTCCTGTCTTTGTTTAAACGTTTAAATGTTGCAAAGACATTGCTTCTTGTCTCAAAACTGTGTTGTGAAATCCAATAGTTCAAGAGGTATAACTGAAAGAGTCAATGGCACATTTCGATGGTGTTTCAATGAAGTCAACCTTTTTGAAGACATTTTAAATAATAGCCTATTACAGGGAGGAACAACTCCAGTACTCGGGGGCCTGATTGGTGTCACATTCGCCCTAGCCCCAGCTATTACACCCAAATAATCAACAGTAATCATGGTCTTGTCGTCATCCGAATACAATTAGTATAATCAGGTGTTATGTCTAGCATTGGGGCAAAGTTGTGACACCTGTAAGGCTCCTGAAGACATACCCATTCCCCAAGCCACATGACTCAGATTTGTATGCGTAATATACTCAAAAGCTATAATTATGCTCCAGAAGACAGTAAATAGTCCTGATTGTCAAGAATGTCTGTGGTAGGTATCCTGTGGACTGTAATGTTTATAGATATTTCAATAACCCTTTATTTTAAAGCCCAACATTTACCAGGTAGTGACTTTACTTAAATCAGGTAGTTACATAAATCAGTAATTGCTTAATAATTGCATAGTAATTACACGATTTGTTTGAGATTTATTGACACAAGCGTAACTATGCACCATTTTGTACTGCGTGGTTACCAATTAAATTATTTGAGGTAAGTACCAGAAAGTAGACCAACAAAGAGGTGTAATGGGTTCGCACTAAAAAATATATCGCATAAAGCTTACTTCATTATTCAATGTTTTAATTGTTTACTGCATCAGGGATAGCGTACACAGACGTTTCGGCTTTACAGCCTTTGTTTGTCTGAATTTGAGGGTTTTATGCGCCAGCCAAGCTTTTGGGAGAGCGCGATGGTTCTCTTTTGATTAAGTATCTGAAAGTATCCATTGTTCCCACATAGTTTCTTAGTTACTTTTAAATACTAGGTACAATACAGTACCAGCTTAAACCAGGATTTCAAATAATTGTACTGGTATTCTCCTTCACTATGCATTGTATTATTGACCTCAGTGTCAAGTACTCATGAACATGAACATCTAACCCTGAAATTTCTGCACCCGATCTATTCAACCCATGGCAATGTTTCCTCTTCCAGTCCCACCCAATCAGGGGCCTCGAAGTGAATGGCATTTCCCTTGTCGGGTAAGTGGACATTGATAACCGGAAGGCAGTCTTAAACTGTTGGAGGCAATTTGTTGGAGTGACAGTTGCAACAATCAGTGTGTGCAGTCTCAGTAATTTGTGAGTCATTAATCCGGTTTAGCCAATCCTCTCCCATTTAGATGACGGCTTGTGTTCATATGTTGATCATATCAGCAGGCATGGCAGGATATGTGTCATACCCTACAATCTTAGAGAAAAGGGTTCCAAAAGGGTTCTTTGGCTGTACCCATAGAAGAACCCTTTTTGATTCCAGGTAGAACCCTTTTTGCTTCCAGGGAGAACACTTTTGGGTTCTACATGGAACCCAAAAGGGTTCTACCTGCAACCAAAAAGGGAACTTCAAAGGGTTATTCTATGGGGACAGCCGAAGAACCCTTTAAGGTTCTAGAAAGCTCCTTTTTTGCTAGGAGTGCAGGGGGACGGAGTTAAACCATCTAATGAACTGTGTACACGTTTACTATGGACGTTCTTGGTAGCGCTGCAGTATATGTACGACCCGTGTAATTATTTGAGGTATGAAAAAATCGGACAAACTATTCCTTTAAATGTGCCATTAAATTATATTATCCCAGTATCTTTACATCTTAGTGCACCTTTCTTGAATGAAAATGGATTGATCTGCAGTATGCCGCTTAGGAGACCATGCCCATAGTATTGCTCAGTATGTGCAATATTTAAAATGTACATACCTTGATCAAAATAGAACGTTTTCCTCAGTAGAAAATATACATTCAGTGAGCTTAAAATATTGCAGACCCTCAAACCTTGTGCTTCTCTTTATATCCTAACAGTGCTTAATAAATATTAACCTGGTCAAGGACCTTTATAATTGGGTGAATGTGGTCCTAGGGTGCACGTAAGCTTGACATGTTCAAACAGACAGAGCTCTGGCAAACAGCCCACCCAGAAATACAACGCATCAGACAGCCCTATTCTCCTCCAAAGGGCAACTGTCACAAAGCACACAACACCAACTCATCATTTGTCTCTTGTGTTTCTCCTCTCGTCCCGTTCATCTTTTTCTATTAGAGGTCTATCAAACCCGTAATGACAACATATCATGATGTGTATCACATATCTATCCACTATACACCCAGGAGGGCGCTCTGGTGCAGGCGAGGTATGGGTTAATAACAGCATTAGTGTCAGCCGATGCCACCATGGCAAAGGGAAAGACATTAACATGATAGCCAAACCGGCTCCGCGCGTGCACGTTGATTTTGTCTATCCCCACCAGACACGTTCATGACACGCAGGTTAAAATACCTAAACCAACTGTGAACTATATTAATTTGGGGACAGGTTGAAACACATATGAAACATTCATGGGCATTTGGCTATCTTGCTGTTGCTAGCTAATTTGTCCTGGGTTGTTATTTTACCTGAAATGCATAAGGTCCTTTTTTTACTGGATCTTTGCATTATTTTTACCCATTTTGAGTCACATAAAATGGTGTGTTCTTTAATCAAAAAAATTTATCCACAGATAAAAGTGGAAACCTAGTTCGTTTTTAGTTAGTTTTCTTTGATTAATCTCTCCTCGTTCCGCGTTCTTCTTCTTCTGTGGATTTTAATGGCAGTTGGCAACCAACTTTAAGGTACATTACCGCCACCAACTGGACTGGAGTGTGGACCTCGTTCATCTTTCATTCACCCACGTGGGTATATGCTCGTAAAAACCAATTAGTAGATGGGAGAGGCGGGACTTTAACACCTGTGCACGCAATGCAGCTGGTTTGGTCAGCATGTATAGTGATGCACTTTATTCAGATCAGGTCCCATTAAGAGGCCCACAGCATCTCTCCCGGTCCGCCCAGCAACTGGCGACTCACCTCCGCAGACACCCGTATTAATCTCGGCCAGGCTTCAGCTCCACCCGGGATTTCACCCCAGCACTGGCCTACACACCTTAAACACAGGGGTAGGGGGGATGGAAAGAGGGAGACAGGCACAGCCAAATCTGGAAAAAGTGGTAGGGAAAGGGGGAGAAAAGAACAGCCAACCAGGGAGGGGGGAGACAAATACAGGCACAGCCAGGAGTGGGGGATAGATGCACAGATAACTGGGGGAGTGGGGGATAGATGCACAGACAACTGGGGGAGTGGGGATAGGGGGGTGTAGCCTTGCCATGATGCAGGGCTACACCTGTGTTCTGGGTAGAGAGCCATTCTCTGTTAAGATGATGCATGAAGGGTCATTATTAAATTGCAGAGGCTTTTGGGCATGGAATTTTGAAAAAAATGAATGAAAATGTTCTGTAAGTTTTATTTATTTAAATGTATTTGGGTACTTCTTCCCATTCTAAAGCAACTATACTGAACAAAAATATAAACGCAACATGCAACAATTTCAAAGATTTTACTGAGTTACAGTTCATACAGTGAGGGAAAAAAGTATTTGATCCCCATACTGGGGTATGATCTAAACGTAGAATATCAAGAAAAATTGGATATTGGTTTGGGGTAGGTCAATATACAGTGAGGAAAAAAGTATTTGATCCCCTGCTGATTTTGTACGTTTGCCCACTGACAAAGAAATGATCAGTGTATAATTTTAATGGTAGGTTTATTTGAACAGAGACAGAATAACAACAAAATCCAGAAAAACGCATGTCAAAAATGTTATAAATTGATTTGCATTTTAATGAGGGAAATAAGTATTTGACCCCCTCTCAATCAGAAAGATTTCTGGCTCCCAGGTGTCTTTTATACAGGTAACGAGCTGAGATTAGGAGCACACTCTTAAAGGAAGTGCTCCTAATCTCATCTTGTTACCTGTATAAAAGACACCTGTCCACAGAAGCAATCAATCAATCAGATTCCAAACTCTCCACCATGGCCAAGACCAAAGAGCTCTCCAAGGATGTCAGGGACAAGATTGTAGACCTACACAAGGCTGGAATGGGCTACAAGACCATCGCCTAGCAGCTTGATGTGAAGGTGACAACAGTTGGTGCGATTATTCGCAAATGGAAGAAACACAAAAGAACTGTCAATCTCCCTTGGCCTGGGGCTCCATGCAAGATCTCACCTCGTGGAGTTGCAATGATCATGAGAATGGTGAGGAATCAGCCCAGAACTACACGGGAGGATCTTGTCAATGATCTCAAGGCAGCTGGGACCATAGTCACCAAGAAAACAATTGGTAACACACTACGCCGTGAAGGACTGAAATCCTGCAGCGCCCGCAAGGTCCACCTGCTCAAGAAAACACATATACAGGGCCGTCTGAAGTTTGCCAATGAACATCTGAATGATTCAGAGGAGAACTGGGTGAAAGTGTTGTGGTCAGATGAGACCAAAATCGAGCTCTTTGGCATCAACTCAACTCGCCGTGTTTGGAGGAGGAGGAATGCTGCTTATGACCCCAAGAACACCATCCCCACCGTCAAACATGGAGGTGGAAACATTATGCTTTGGGCGTGTTTTTCTGCTAAGGGGACAGGACAACTTCACCGCATCAAAGGGACGATGGATGGGGTCATGTACCGTCAAATCTTGGGTGAGAACCTCTTTCCCTCAGCCAGGGCATTGAAAATGGGTCGTGGATGGGTATTCCAGCATGACAATGACCCAAAACACACGGCCAAGTCAACAAAGGAGTGGCTCAAGAAGAAGCACATTAAGGTCCTGGAGTGGCCTAGCCAGTCTCCAGACCTTAATCCCATAGAAAATCTGTGGAGGGAGCTGAAGGTTCGAGTTGCCAAATGTCAGCCTCGAAACCTTAATGACTTGGAGAAGATCTGCAAAGAGGAGTGGGACAAAATCCCTCCCGAGATGTGTGCAAACCTGGTGGCCAACTACAAGAAACTTCTGACCTCTGTGATTGCCAACAAGGGTTTTGCCACCAAGTACTAAGTCATGTTTTGCAGAGGGGTCAAATACTTATTTCCCTCATTGAAATGCAAATCAATTTATACCATTTTTGTCATGCGTTTTTCTGGATTGTTTAGTTGTTATTCTGTCACTCACTGTTCAAATAAACCTACCATTAAAATTATAGACTGATCATGTCTTTGTCAGTGGGCAAACGTACAAAATCAGCAGGGGATCAAATACTTTTTTCCCTCGCTGTATAAGGAAATCAGTCAATTGAAATAAATTAATTAGGCCCTAATCTATGGATTTCACATGACTGGGAATACAGATATGCATCTGTTGGTCACAGATACCTTTAAAAAAAGGTAGGGGTGTGGATCAGAAAACCAGTCAGTATCTGGTGTGACCACCATTTGCCTCATGCAGCGCGACACATCTCCTTCGTATAGAATGTTGTCCTACTCCTCTTCAATGGCTGTGCGAAGTTGCTGGATATTGGCAGGAACTGGAACACGCTGTCGTACATCTCGATCCAGAGCATCCCAAACATGCTCAATGGGTGACATGTCTGGTAAGAATGCAGACCATGGAAGAACTGGGACATTTTCAGCTTCCAGGAATTGTGTACAGATCCTTGTGACATGTGGCCGTGCATTATCATGCTGAAACATGAGGTGATGGCGGCAGATGAATGGCACGGTATCTCTGTGCACTCAAATTGCCATTGCTAAAATGCAATTGTGTTCATTGTCCACAACTTATGCCTGCCCATACCATAAACCCTCCGCCACCATGGGGCACTCTGTTCACAACGTTGGCATCAGCAAACCGCTCGCCCACACAATGCCATACACGTGGTCTGCGGTTGTGAGGCCGGTTGGACGTACTGCCAAATTCTCTAAAACAACAATTCTCTGGCAACAGCTCTGGTGGACATTCCTGCAGTCAGCATGCCAATTGCACGCTCCCTCAAAACTTGAGACATCTGTGGCATTGTGTTGTGTGACAAAACTACACATTTTAGAGTAGCCTTTTATTGTTCCCAGCACAAGGTGCACCTGTGTAATGATCATGTTGTTTAATCAGCTTCTTCATATGCCACACCTGTCAGGTGGATGGATTATCTTGGCAAAGGAGAAATGGTCTGTGATTTTTTATTTCAGCTCATGATACATGGGACCAACACTTTACATGTTGCGGTTATATGTTTGTTCAGTGTATTTAATGACGTTTAGAGGCATTGGGGAGATGTGTTGACGCATGTCCCATGTGGCTCAACTAGGATCAACTCAAAGCTCAGCGCAAACCAGAACAGATAGCAGTCAGGGGGAAGTATGAGGGGAAGGGATGTTCATTTGTGTTCTCTAGAGCTAACTCTTTGTGACTGAAATAGGTAAAGATCCTTTATTCTATGTATTAAACAAACATAGGAATAGTTTTGTTTGCATTGAAAACACTGGCTGCCTGAGTTGGAGTCTTCTTTGCAGACTGATAGCCCTTACGGAAAAACCACATGAATTTCAAGTGATTTTATGTGAAGTTAATGTGATAAAATGTAACATGTAAAAGCAACGTGATAACATTAAACTATACATGTGAAAACATTTGAGCACATGTGATAGTGCTTATTCAATTTTCACGTGAACGTTTTTCACATGTGAGAGTTTGATTTTCACATGTGAGGTGAAAACATGTCATTCTCCTCACATGTGAAAAGGTGGTGTTAACATGTGAACTCTATTGAATACATGTGAACATATAACGTTTTTTTTGGTAAGGGAAATACTGAAATGGGATGGGGGTTTAAAAGCTGGAATCCTTCGTTGCTACATCCATTTTTGGACATAAATTAATGATATATACCCATTTGATTCTTGAAGAATCTAACTTATAAATGACTTATGAGCTTAGTTCAACTGTCATACCCAATCAGAATCCAAAATATAAGCTTGTTTTACTTCAATGTTTGTAAACAATGTAAACAAACAAATAGTTTTAACCATGTTTTTAGGCTATCATGGATGGTCAGTCCTGCATCCATTGCTCTGTCTATGAATTTGAGAGTGGTTACATTTTCTCCAGGCCCATCCCTCCACTTTTCACCAAAACACAGGCGCGGTGACCACATTAATAAGATAAGTGTTATGCTGTTGTGTATAAAAAAAAAGTGTGAAAATCTTTAATAGTGTAAAGATATTTAATTAATGACAATATGATTACATTTGACATGATCACTTAGTACTGACTTTTCAATATGACCCCACCTAGGATTTGAACTCACAACCTCTGGATTTGGGGTACGCTGATCGTTCTGCTGCAACACAATGTCTGTAGCATTCTCAGAAGTCCCCTACACATTCATTACCTATAATACATCTCTGTACTTAGCAAAAGTGCTGCTACACCATACAGTATATACACAAGTATGTGGACACTCCTTCAAATGAGTGGATTCGACTATTTCCGCCACATCCATTGCTGACAGGTGTATAAAATCAAGCACACAGCCATGCAATCTCCATAGACAAACATTGGCAGTAGAATGGCCTTACTGAAGAGCTCAGTGACTTTCAACGTGGCACCGTCATAGGATGCCACCTTTCCAACAAGTCAGTTCGTCAAATTTCTGCCCTGCTAGAGCTACCCCGGTCAACTGTAATTGTTGTTATTGTGAAGTGGAAACGTCTAGGAGCAACAACGGCTCAACCGCGAAGTGGTAGGCCACACAAGGTCTCAGAACAGGACCGCCGAGTACTGAAGTGCGTAGCGTGTAAAAATCGTCTGTCCTCGGTTGCAACACTCACTACTGAGTTCCAAACTGCCTCTGGAAGCAACGTCAGCACAATAACTGTTCATCGGGAGCTTCATGAAATGGGTTTCCATGGCCGAGGAGCCGCACACAAGCCTAAGATCACCATGTGCAATGCCAAGCGTCGGCTGGAGTGGTGTAAAGCTCACCGCCATTGGATTCTGGAGCAGTGGAAAAGTGTTCTCTGGAGTGATGAATCACACTTCACCATCTGGCAGTCCAACGGACGAATCTGGGTTTGGCGGATGCCAGGAGAACGCTACCTGTCCCAATGCATAGTGCCAACTGTAAAGTTTGGTGGAGGAGGAATAATGGTCTGGGACTGTTTTTCATGGTTCAGTCTAGGTCCCTTGTTCCAGTGAAGGGAAATCTTAACAATGACATTGTAGACGATTCTGTGCTTCCAACTTTGTGGCAACAGTGTGGGGAAGGCCCTTTCCTGGCACAAAGCGAGGTCCATATAGAAATGGTTTGTCGAGATCGGTGTGGAAGAACTTGACTGGCCTGCACAGGGCCCTGACCTCAACCACATCGAACACCTTTGTAATGAATTGGAAAGCCAACTGCGAGCCACGCTTAATCGCCCAACATCAGTTCCCGACCTCACTAATGCTCTTGTGGCTGAATGGAAGCAAGCCCCCCAGCAGTGTTCCAACGGCCAGTGTAAAACCTTCCCAGAAGAGTGGAGGCTGTTAAAGCAGCAAAAGGGGGGATCCACTCCATATTTAATGCCCATGATTTTGGAATGAGAGGTTCGACAAGCAGGTGTCCAAATACTTTTGGTCATGTAGTTTAAATCCCAGGTGAGGACATGTTGAATAATAATTACTGTATAAATAAACATACACAATGTAATCATGTATGTCAAAGTGTGTCAAATATGTAAGTGGAAAACACTGTGGCTATTTCGTGACATTCCGAGGACATCCTAACAACTTTTTGCATTTTGCAGTGCACCATTTGAAAAATTATATTCACATGTGAAACTTAATGTGAATTATCATCACATTTCAAGTGTTCCAAAACCACACGGTTTCACATGATTTCACCTGTGAAAGGTTATGTGATCACTTGTAAAAATCCACGTGAAACTTCATGTGAATTATCATCACATGTGACGTGTTCCAAAACCACATGGTTTCACATGATTTCACATGTGAAATAAAATTTTGCATATGTAAAATGTGAACATTTTAAATCATGTTGTTTTTCCGTAAGGGACAGCCAATACTATGTCTGCAGCAGGGTTGGGGTCAATTCCATTTAAATTCGGTCAATTTAGAAAGTAACCTGACATTCAAATACCAATGAAATGACTGAACTGGATTGGAACTGATCCGAACCGCAATCTTGGCAACACATAACCAAATATTATGTGAGCGGTGCAGCTACTTGATCAAGTTCTGGACATGAGGAAGTGATGTTTGGACTAGTGCTAGAGATCGGCAGTTGTTAAGTCCCTTTGAAAGCCTCTGACAAAGGCCCTCCTCTTCTGAAAATTCCAAATATTTCAGCTGTAGCGGGATTTCTCTGCGAAATCATGATTCATCCAACTATAACAGTGGTTTAAATCCAGCTCACCAGACTTTGCTCATATCCCAGGGTAATGATTATAGACTGACAGACACAAGAGACTACTCCAAAATGTGGTCTGCAGTCATGTTACATCTCACAGGCCTGGCAGCTTGTAAAATCACTGAATGTTGTAACAGTCATCTATAAGCATTAATAGGTGACAGTCAGCCACACGCTCAGACAGGCCTTGAGCTCACACTTGTCTACAGGTGGACATTGGGTTCATGTAGACATAGGTTCATATCTCAGCCTACTTACCATTCTACAGCTGCACTATCGAGAGAATCCTGACTAGTTGCATCCAGGGACGGCCTGTTCAATAGGGCGATATGGGCGACGCACTGCCAAACGGGAAAAGGAAGGGATTTTTTTTCTAATCAATTATATCGCGGCAACAGTAGTTATCAGTGTTGTAATCTGATCTGACTGCCACTAAATGTCAAATCAGGCTAAAGTCGTGCTTCAAATGGCCCCGCCCGTTTTTGGGCGATTTCAGTCAGGTTGAAAATCGCCCAGAAGTCTCTCATAGCCTGTCATGTAAAATCTATTTTTTTCAAATTTCAAAGCTTTCAATACATTCTCTATGGGTGTCTGTGGGCTTGCACTTACGCGCTTTCGTCATACGTGACGTAACCATGAACGTAACTAAGCAAATAGCGGCTAGCAGCGTCTCTTTGCGACCTGCAGTGTGGCGTTATTTTATGTTTTTAATTTGTACACTTAGTGGCGTTATTTTATGTTTTTAATTTGTACACTTAGTTTACAAACATTCTGCCAACCATGGATTTCGAGTGGTGGGTTTTGGACTGATCTTGTTGATCGTGTACATACCCGCTACGAACGGACTAAATAATGAAAACGTTGCTGGCAGCGGAATCCAATACAGCTGGGAGACTTGGCTGGATGACAGAGTCCCGGACAGAGAAGTGGAGCCGGCCGGCTTCACCCTGGTCGGAGCGGACCTCGATCTGACAGTCACAGGGAAAATCGATCCTGGTAAGAGAGCGACTCTGTACCCCCGAGCCCCGACATTGAACTGCTTTCTGTGTCACTGTGACCTTACTATCTGCCCCGTGAGTTTCCCCAATTGTTTGTTACCGTTGTGTACTGTTGATAATCACAAGTTTACTGGAGAACTGAGACCAAGTAGAGACTTTGGACAGGGTGGATATGCACAAGATTTTAGTCAGACCAAGCTATAACATTATATATTTACTACGACAGTACATTCAACCAAAAGCTAATATAACAAAGGCATCAGAGATTATTTATAATCTGTCACAGAAACTGGAATCCATCTCCCCAGATCAGTCAATAAATGCTTCTGGTATTGACTTATATGCTGCCCCTGTCTTCATGTTGTTGCTGGACATATCTTTTTTAAAATGTGTGTAGGTCACCTAAATCATCAGAAAAATTGCCCCTCCTGAGAATTTTTTCAGGAGCCGCCACTGGTTGCATCACCTCTTTGGATGGCAACTGCTCGGAATCCAACAGCAAGGCACTACAGAGTGCGTACGGCCCAGTACATCACTGGGGCCAAGCTTCCTGCCATCCAGGAACTCTATACCAGGCAGTGTCAGAGGAAGGCCTTAAAAATTGGCAAAGACTCCAACCACCCTAGTCATAGAATGTTCTCTCTGCTACCGCATGGCAAGCAGTACCGGAGCATCAAGTCTAGGTCCAAAAGGCTCCTTAACAGCTTCTACCCTCAAGCCATAAGACTGCTAAACAGTTACTCAAATTGCTACCTGGACTATTTCCATTGACCCCCTTTTTCACGCTGCTGCTACTCGCTGTTTATTACCTTACTTTAAAGAAAAATCTGAATTGTTGGTTAAGGGCTTGTAAGTAAGCATTTCACACTAAGGTCTACACCTGTTGTATTCAGCACGTGACAAATAACATTTGATTTGATTAATTGACCGCTGGCATGATGCAAGCAGGCCATGATTACCTGTAGCATTTTTACTCAACCTAGATACAGTATATTACTGCATTACAAGACAAAAAAGACAAAGTAGTAATCTGTATAGTAATAACTAATAGGAAGTAGTAATCCATCACATGATTGAAAAGTGTTGTGGAAACCTAAGACTGCAACACTAAGAAATGTTGGCATACAAAGCTAAGTTAATGTTATGCTTAGCTTTGTATGTTAACAGATGGGGTGCCACAGAGTAATAGAAAACCCGCTCTAGTCAGAGCTAGCTACGTGATTTAGCAATCGAGGAATGGCTTAACCTCACATTGTTTGTTGCCCGGCCGCTGCGGAGCATGCAAGGACAAGCAAGATTCTGAGCCAGAAAGACATGGAATGGGTGTCACAGAATTGGAAGCTAGCATCATCAAAAGTAGTTGCCATGGAAATTCGAATGTTTTTACATCCAGCTCCTTTTTTCCAGGAAAAGATGAGCTCACGGTTGTGTTACTAACAGCTGTCTTGTCTAAGTGGTATTTTAACAGGTTTTCACCATATATAATTCACCAGATATACAGTAAGTTCAAACTCATGTATTGATGTTGAAGCCGACTTATTTTTACATCATATGTACACTTTTGAGAACCTTTTATTTGAATCATTTGATTTGATTTGGGTCAAGGAACAGTTTTAGTTTCATTACCATATCTGTGTATAATCTGAATTCTATGTCATGCAGCAGCAATACGGTTTGTGCCCTTCAATATCATGATCAAAAGTGAATTATGTGAATAGGGTTCTATCTTGAACATTACTGCAAACACCATTAATATTTCTTATGTGTGCATGGTAATAGGAACTTTTCGATCACCATAATTAATGCCTGGCTCATTTGTATTCAAAATATGCGGGATGGATCCACAGAAGAAGCCTGCACAGCATTCACAAAGAAAGCATGAGATATGCGTTACCCAAATGTTGTTTTGAATTTCATCAGATTGTTTTAGGACGGTAGCAGCAACCTAAAAGGATATAATATTTTATTGCAATGTACATGTATTGTGAATATCATGGATATAATTTAACTGATTTAATATATCCTCGCTGCATGTTGGATTTGATAGACCTATATCTTTCAGAGATCACACCAGCCAATTGATACTAATAACTATACCATATTTTTATTTGATATGATATCCTATAGAGGGGCTTCAAATAGACTGACAGTTGGAATATAAAGGAATGTATTTGTATGAATTCTTCAGTAGCCTACAGAGACAATACTGTGAGTAATAATAGGGTTCACTTCTTAGTGTTTCTCCCTCACACTCCCTCTCGTCGCCCTCTCTGCAGAATCGTCATTCACAGAGGCTAGCTTACAGGGGAATAGATCACAAGAGATCTCTTTCGGTTCCTTGAAGTCACGCACCACCATATAATTAAATATTAGAGTGCACCACCACATAAAAACAAGGAACGCCGACCGTGAGCTGACGACACGAGTGCGAACGTGCTCGGAGTGGGTTCTTGGTTCGGTGGTCCCGCGGGGTGCTTAGTTTAGCAATTCAGGGCAGGTATTTTTAGAAGGCAGCAGCATTGCACTTCACACGGCAGCGTGTTCTGCCTTGGAGCATCTAAAGAGGTCTCATTTCATAGCAAAGCGCTCTTCTAACAGATACCGATGAAGACGTTTTTCCATGGTGCGCGGCTGAGGAATCCTTAATCAGATGCAACAGCCGTGAAAAAACCTCCCCACATCTTGTTATGCCCTTAAGAATGATGTGAGAAAGAGCGAGGGGATGGAGAGATTGAAAAGAGAGGTGTAAAGGTAGCAGGCTAGCAGCCTTAGTACCAGACACAGGTCCTATGAGGTTGGAAGGGGATGTTATTGTAGAAAGGCCCACTGATCGTGCCCAGAGTAGGGTACTGCTTTACATTTTATGGTGAGGGCATTAGAAATTCGTAAGGGTTTCAAGGGAGAACTTGTTGTTCTAAGCATGCCATGTCGACCCCTCTACTGTACAAACAAGAAACGCATCTTTGGTATCTGCCCATGCAAACCCACAGGCTTGCATAGTTATGCTTTTGACACACACACACTCTCTCTCTCTCTCTCTCTCTCTCTCTCTCTCTCTCTCTCTCTCTCTCTCTCTCTCTCTCTCTTTTATTCAGACTAACACAGACATCCACACACCCACACAAACTGCATGCATAGCTGCCGAGGGCTGCAGTGCTGACCTCCTGTCCCCCTGCTCCCTCTCCTGTGCTCCTGGCAGTGCCGAGGCTGTGGCGTGACTGTGATTGATCTCCTAGGGTGCAGGTGATCCGTGGCAGATTCAAACGCCCGGGCACCCCCAGAGCCCAGGGAATTAGTGCTGCTTCCCTCCCTCTACCTCTCTCTCTCTCTCTCTGCGTCTCCCTCTTTCATCCTCTCTGTATCTATTTATCTTTCTCTCACTATCTATCTCTTTGACTCCCGCTTGCTTCCTCTCTCTCTTCCTCTCTCTCTTTCCATCTCTCTCAAGCGAGATGATTATGACAAAGTGCTTTTCCTCTCTATTCTGAGTTCATCTAAGAGAGAGACCGGTGTCTGAGGGGGAAAATAATAATGTTTGTAATAAAACTTACCTAAGGGGAATGGAACTTGTAGAATGATCCTACACTTAATCATCTCACAAAAGTTACCCACAGTTAATTTGAGAGGAAAAGAGTGAGTTGGATGAGTTGACAATGTATTGATCATTGCAAAATCACAGTTGCCATATTTTGGATGGGGTAGGAGTCAATATTAGGAACTGCGTTATAGTTTCCAACACATCCATTTGACAATACAACTTATCTTGTAGACTTTAATTACACATATCCTCTAAAATCTTTGTGACTGTGGATTATTATAATAATGATGTTAATTTGTGATATTTTTGACAACTCCTTCAGTTCTCCTTTCAGTCAAAGTAGTTTGAGTCTTTGAGATTCATACGTTATGATCTAACAATTACTTCAGCAACATTTAAACATTACAAAGAGATCAGTCACTGCATAGTTAACATTCCAAGGAAGTCATTTAGATGCCAGAGGTGTCTCTTTACTCAGTAAACTGGAGAGACACCTTTTAGACTCCTGAGGGAATCCTTGTAGACTCTCAACATGATAGCATTGACTGGGGAGGCCACTGAGTCAACCATGTAGACTTAATAACCAAGTGGAATTGACCTTGTGAATTAGTAGACAGAGGGAAAGTTTCATTGTCGACAGAAATCTCCACCTTTGACAAGTGCAAGTCTTAATGACTCAGGGAAATGTTTGAAGTGGGAGGGAGCTCAGCATTAATCAAGCACTCGCCTGCTCTCCTAAAATCGTTGACGAGCGTCCCCACTGATGTTCAATAGGTCACAATGCCCTCCAATGTAATTTTTCACTGGCAGAGCTCCCCATGACGCTGGCTATTTGTTTTAATACAATTTAATTGGAAATGTACTGAGGGGACATGTCTTGCTGTTGAGGCATATTCCTACGCGGATCATGTTTATTAGAGCACATAACAGAAACGTTTAGAAATGTTTTGCAACGGAAAACAAAACTGAGCGTTTCAACTTGGACAAGTCCAGGTTGTCCCTTCCCTTCCGGTTTCAGTCTGTTTCCCTCCATTTGGTGCTGAATGAACACGTCCCTTATTTCAGGTTGGAGTTTCCGATCAGGGGATTTGAACAAAATGGAAAAGTGGGCTAGAGTCCAATTTGACCCTGTGCCCTGTGTTGCCTCCCTGCTAAGACCTCAGATGATTATGGATTCTACCAGGCAACACAGTGTCAGCACACATCATCTCCCAAACAGTCACCTTTTCATGACAAGCAGGCAGGACTTGGGGAAAATTCCTTATCTGATTAGGATTGTCCAGAGAAGATTTGTCGCCAGATGGTTGCGACAAGCACATCTTGAGTCAGCCATGATATTTGGAAAAATCTGTTATGACCGTGGATGGCAAATGCAGTTGGGTGTTTCTGTTTCTTTGGGTGTTTCTACTCTTTAAAATAATTGAAATCATGTAAAATAGACTATGATAAAAGTACCCATGTAAAATAGACTATGATGAAAGTACCCAGAGGCAATACAGATATTTTGCCTCTGGGGGTGCAAAATGGGGTCCCCAAAATGTACAGACATATTGTCCAGCAATTACCTAATTGGACAGAAAGGGGCACACCTCCCCACACCATTGAGCAAAATCATATATTGTTTGCCTGAAACTAAGGATTTGTGTGGTTTCATGAGATACTAATTTATTCATATTAAATATACGAAACCTACAGCCAATATTCAAACTAGAATGGAGTGTAAAAAATGTGCCAATAAACTAGAGTATCTCTAATTGTGAAATTGAGGAAAGCACTAAGAAAGCTTGCTGCTAAAATGACTTCTTGATGAATCACCTGACAACACGATGACAGTAGTACTTGGGGCAAACAGTTTAACATGTTCATGATCAAATTATATCTAATTTAGATTGGAGACCATGTTGTGCATTATAGATCCTTTTGACATTTGTCTGTATCTCAACCAATCAATCATTACATCAACATGTTCCAATTGGGTTTGTCTTGGTATGAAATAGATGTGCTTCAATAAGGAGGATTAAACTACCACTAATGTTTGATGTTTGAGTCACCATTGTTATGTTCATTAAGTGGAGGGACTACCTGGATTTGTTCCAATAATAATCACTCCTGTTCGCTTTCTGTTGCGAAACATTTCAAAATGTTTTCTGTGGCATATCCTAATGAACACAACCCAGGCTCTTTATCAAAGATGATTTTAGACTTGTGCAGTTGAGAGCGACTTCTGGTCAGACATTGATGTGTCGGGGGATGATGGGATTCCATTGGTCCTAACAAGAAGAGGAGTAACTGGTTCAAATAGCAACCACTATTCCTTACTTCAGTCTTTTTATATTAGATCAATGTGACTGCTTACTAAATCTAGTCACAAAGGTTAGATTTTCCATTGAGGAATGTTTTATGTCCAATATCACCTTCAAGTCCTACATCATTGGAAATGATGGACCTACCTCCAAAATAATATTATTTTATTCCTGGATTGCGTCACAAATGGCACCATATTCCCTATATAGTGCACTACTTCTGAACAGAGCCCTATGGGCTCATTTCAAAAGTAGTGCACCATAAAGGGAATATGGTGCCATTTAGGACGCATCCCTGGTTTTCATTGTCACACTGATTAGATTTCTGAGTCGAAGCCCATCCCTTGACACTGACACATGGCATCCGATGAATAATCTTGTATACCTTCAATGTAATGTCCATTCTCTCCCAGTTAGAAATCTGCTGAGGAGGCACGTGCGCTATTGAAAGGTGCTCCACAAATGTTCGCTTGATTGATTCTTTCATTTATTGTCTGAAGACAAAATGTGATAGCCATTAGCTGACTCACAAGGCCCCAGCAGAAGCCGTGTTTTGTGTGGAGGACAAACGCTAGCTCTCACACGCTCTCTCTCTCTCACCGCTACAAAGCCCCAAAAGTGACAGCTGATTAATGGCAGTTATGGCGTCTGTAGTGAGAGTCAATGGGCAGAACTGGCAGGTATGTAGAGAAAGGCTTTTTCTCTCTTGAGGGACATTTCCAGAAGAGGTGCATTCCAGAAAAACAGGCCCTGCTCGAAGGTGTTAAGATTTCATCCTTTCTTCCTCCCTTGGAGGAATTTGCTGATCTGCCATGGCTGGATTGGTGAAAGATGTGACCGATGGTTAGTGACATTTATCGATTTGTGTTAAGTCAGTGAATACCAGCACTGCCCCCAGTTTCTGCTGTAACGTCAATCTCCTCTTCTCTGAACTCTGCAAGGCTCTCCAAAGGATTTCACTAGGAGTTTATTTTTGCAATAATGCGAAGATATTTTATGTCCAAAACCCGAATCCCAATTTAGTGGTGGTTTTTACATGGGTTATACAGCTATTGTTGTGTAACCTATGATTGTACAAAGTTGTTACCAGGAGAATGTCTAAAGGACTGAAGCTTGTCTAAGAACAGACAACTGTGTATTTTGAAAAACTATATCTAAATGTCGTATTTTTTGATGATGATGATTCTACTGTTTTGGAAAAGAGTATTGGGATCCCTTTCTGGGCAAAGACCCAACTTAGTGGAGATTATCATGCAATTGTTGATCTTAAGGATAAGTGTCTACTGTGAAGACTCTTGTGTTCTCTATCAGGCCTTATTGACGCATCTATTGCAGGAGATTGATGGCGTTGTGAGCTCAGATTGAGCTGTAGTCTGTTCTGCACTAAGCTTGGCAAGCAAGGCTAGGAACTGTCTAGCTAATGTAGAAGCGATCCATGGACCTGACTGACTGGCTTAGACCTATATGGTGCTGAATGAACAGCAGGGGAGGTAGGAGCTGTCCATGGTTCTGAAAGACGAGTGGGCCTAAAGGAAAGCAGGATTTTGACCACATGTTCAATAATTTGGCTGCCACAACCTGCCACACATCTACCAAATAGAAACAAAGCATTTACTGGGTACATCAATGTAACTTGTAGCAAGCAAGAAAGAACCTAGGTCAATTTGAGCTCAATACCCTACCTTTATACAGTGAGAGGGCTTTCGTTGTAAGAGGAGGCCTTGAAAGGTGAGGCAGACTCTTCTTGAGACTGGAACAGGCATATGTACTTTGGAAGTCTGCCAAAACCAACTTCAAATATGTCATTGTTTGCTGAAATGTCCACTTGCTCTTCAAAATTCCTAAGTCTGCATTCTATTCTGATATTGTTGAACTATTACTTTGGAAAACATAAATAGCTTATTCTTTATCTTTTTTTGGCTGCCTGGACATTGTTCCCTTGTTAATCTTTCATATATTTTTGGCAGCTTTTTCTTTTTGAACTTGTGTGTGGATTGTAGCAGCTATCTTCAGTTTATTTTGCATGAAATCACAGGGTTCAAATAGGAATAGCAGGTTACTTAGTATGCTGATTTCACATGGTTCACAACCGAATATGAAATAGCCAAAGAGACAACAGTATAATTAAACACTTGAATAGAAACATGCTTTAGAGAAGTATATGCTTTGATCAAATCATATAGGCCTATAGGCTAATTCTGATACAGTGGGAGAAAAAAGTATTTAATCAGCCACCAATTGTGCAAGTTCTCCAACTTAAAAAGATGAGAGAGGCCTGTAATTTTCATCATAGGTACACGTCAACTATGACAGACAAAATTAGAAGAAGAAATTCCAGAAAATCACATTTATAATGAATTTATTTGCAAATTATGGTGGAAAATAAGTATTTGGTCAATAACAAAAGTTTCTCAATACTTTGTTATATACCGTTTGTTGGCAATGACACAGGTCAAACGTTTTCTGTAAGTCTTCACAAGGTTTTCACACACTGTTGCTGGTATTTTGGCCCATTCCTCCATGCAGATCTCCTCTAGAGCAGTGATGTTTTGGGGCTGTTGCTGGGCAACACAGACTTTCAACTCCCTCCAAAGATTTTCTATGGGGTTGAGATCTGGAGACTGGCTAGGCCACTCCAGGACCTTGAAATGCTTCTTACGAAGCCACTCCTTCGTTGCCCGGGCGGTGTGTTTGGGGTCATTGTCATGCTGAAAGACCCAGCCAAGTTTAATCTTCAATGCCCTTGCTGATGGAAGGAGGTTTTCACTCAAAATATCACGATACATGGCCCCATTCATTCTTTCCTTTACACGGATCATTCGTCCTGGTCCCTTTGCAGAAAAACAGCCCCAAAGCATGATGTTTCCACCCCCATGCTTCACAGTAGGTATGGTGTTCTTTGGATGCAACTCAGCATTCTTTGTCCTCCAAACACGACGAGTTGAGTTTTTACAAAAAAGTTCTATTTTGGTTTCATCTGACCATATGACATTCTCCCAATCCTCTTCTGGATCATCCAAATGCACTCTAGCAAACTTCAGACGGGCCTGGACATGTACTGGCTTAAGCAGGCGGACACGTCTGGCACTGCAGGATTTGAGTCCCTGGCGGCGTAGTGTGTTACTGATGGTAGGCTTTGTTACTTTGGTCCCAGCTCTCTGCAGGTCATTCACTAGGTCCCCCTGTGTGGTTCTGGGATTTTTGCTCACCGTTCTTGTGATCATTTTGACCCCACGGTGTGAGATCTTGCGTGGAGCCCCAGATCGAGGGAGATTATCAGTGGTCTTGTATGTCTTCCATTTCCTAATAATTGCTCCCACAGTTGATTTCTTCAAACCAAGCGGCTTACCTATTGCAGATTCAGTCTTCCCAGCCTGGTGCAGGTCTACAATTTTGTTTCTGGTGTCCTTTGACAGCTCTTTGGTCTTGGCCATAGTGGAGTTTGGAGTGTGACTGTTTGAGGTTGTGGACAGGTGTCTTTTATACTGATAACAAGTTCAAACAGGTGCCATTAATACAGGTAACGAGTGGAGGACAGAGGAGCCTCTTAAAGAAGAAGTTACAGGTCTGTGAGAGCCAGAAATCTTGCTTGTTTGTAGGTGACCAAATACTTATTTTCCACCATAATTTGCAAATAAATTCATTAAAAATCCTACAATGTGATTTTCTGGATTTGGCTGGGTCTTTCAGCATGACAATGATCCCAAACACATCGCCCGGGCAACGAAGGAGTGGCTTCGTAAGAAGCATTTCAAGGTCCTGGAGTGGCCTAGCCAGTCTCCAGACCTCAACCCCATAGAATATCTTTGGAGGGAGTTGAAAGTCTGTGTTGCCCAGCGACAGCCCCAAAACATCACTGCTCTAGAGGAGATCTGCATGGAGGAATGGGCCAAAATACCAGCAACAGTGTGTGAAAACCTTGTGAAGACTTACAGAAAACGTTTGACCTGTGTCATTGCCAACAAACGGTATATAACAAAGTATTGAGAAACTTTTGTTATTGACCAAATACTTATATTCCACCATAATTTGCAAATAAATTCATTAAAAATCCTACAATGTGATTTTCTGGAATTCTTTTTCTCAATTTGTCTGTCATAGTTGACCTGTACCTATGATGAAAATTACAGGCCTCTCTCATCTTTTTAAGTGGGAGAACTAAGCACAATTGGTGGCTGACTAAATACTTTCCCCCCCCACTGTATATGTACATAGCATATGCCATGTAAGATAGGCTAATCACATTTGGACATTCTTTTTGTATAGCTTAATTTTTTTTATCAGTCTACTGTAGTTTGAATTAAGAAGACATGTCTGTATAGTATATATAGTATGTATGTATAGTCACACTTTGTCGCCCTGATAAAAACTGTAATAACCAAAACGTGCCAGAGTGACCTAGCCTACTTCAATTATTCTATGCAAAACAATATTGTCGTCTTTAATTTTAACCAAATAATGTATCGTGCTTCGTTTGAAGAAAGATATGAGGCTATGATTATGCAGTATTCAAATTGTGATTGTTCGCTTTTATCACTGATCTAAGGGTTTCGTTATTATAGTAATATTACTATCACAGGAAATGGCACAACGTATGGCTCGTTATAGACCACAGAATAGGCGTGGGGCGTAATAGGCGTGTAGTTATAGGCCCTACCCATAAGAAAATCTAATCTACAAAAGCTGCATGCAATTACATCATTTCGCTCAAATATAGAAAAAATAAACATAAAAAATAGAGGCAGGCTTGTATGTCTCTTTCTCTTCTTGGAAGGGGAGACAGTCATTCATACAACTTTCATCCATATTAATGCAGGAGCATGCTTTTGAAATCAAAGCTGTATTCCATTGGGGACAGGAAATACAAATTAGCTTCTGATTTACGAAATTTGTGCGCAATATTAGTCACATAAAAAAATATATATATTTCATATTGCTTTACCACATTAGATCGTAGACCTATAGGCCTAAATATAAAAAAAATAATGTGCTAAAGCCCACAACGTTCATTCGTTAGCGACATACTTTTTTATTTATCATTAGGGCTCATGCAACGCAAACGCCTGTCGCCTGCCACTGCTAATCTCGATTCCATCTAATCGTTTGCACATTAGGATGCTTTATCGGATATATTTCATTTGATACGAGAGACGGAAGGATTTTTTACATTCTAAATACTGTAGCCTGTTTCAATGTTTCTATTTTTCCTAGCCACAGTGGCCAGTCGCTTTGAGATTTTACGTTTTTGCCCAGAAAGACAAACAGCAATATGGCCTGCTGCTTTCTCTCCCCTCTCCCCCAAATCAATGAAGTGACTCGATGTGTGTGTGTGTTCGAGTGAATATTAAATGATTGACTGCTTCATCTCGTTTGCTTCAAAGCCATAAATGAACCCAACATCCAAAGACCGTGAGATATTTTTACCAAAGACACCTGTCAACATCATTGAGCTAGGCCAACATCAGCTATGCTGTTTTACACACCACTAATGTACACATTTTGGCAGCATAATGTAGGCTACACATTTTGGAACAAAACTAAAAATAGTAACATGTTAAAATCTGAACCACACACTTATTTTCAAACATGAACTGTTTTATTTAATATTCTTCGTACTTTTAGCAATCAGATTTTTTATATAATAATCAATCTATTTTTAAAACTGTTTGGGATAAAGTATCGGTATATTTATTTAATTCCTTTGATATACATAGTCTCTTATTTACTTAAATTATTAGAAATAGTCAGGTATTATATGCAACATCCCCAAAAACAAACAAAAAAACATAATACACATCTTTTGAAGGTAGTGAAACGTGGTCTATGCCTTAGCAACATCAAATAAAGCTAGCTTAATTTCACTTCATCCAACTACTGATTTCGCATTCTGAGTATTCTCGTGCTACTGTAGCCTACTTTTGGGATGTATGGTCTCATGTAGGCTATACCCTAGGGGTAGCCTATATTTGTTCGTAAATTGATGGGTAATGGGCCGACATAATGGCAACAGTCATATCACTCTTCAGCCACTGTTTTCGTTGTCTACATTGGCAAACTTTAAGTAATCGTATTGCCATAGTCTACTTTTCACGTAATAACCAACCTGCCATTGAATTCTTGTAGTCGTTCCTGAGTTCAATTTTTTCATTCTTATTACTATGATATATTATATTTATTTTTTCTAGGGTGATGGTTAGGCTAAAAGTAGAAACATCAGATCCTCAAACAACCATTTCAATGTATACTTGGCTCGACATGATACATTTCGCAAAATAAAGTAAATAACATCTAAATGGTGAATATTGGAGACCGACCTGGAGATTTCCTTGAGCTAAGCGTGCCTCGCATTAGCCTACAGAGTATGAGCAGCTTGCAATCACCTGAAATAACAGATGTCTAGGCCTATAGGCTACTAATATAAATAATTAATCGTCGACTTTAATACTATGTAATTCCACGATTGCAACCGGGCGAGGATCCATCAAAATGTCATCATAATTTCAACTCAACACCTGCTAAATATTTAATGTAATTGACCCCAGGTCAGACAAATATGGTGCACCAGTCCCGGAAGACGACCCGCCAATGTCTCTAGCAAAATCAGGTCGCTTTCCCGGATGAAGTATAAATCCATTTGGGTGTAAATGAATTCAAACGTCTCTTTTGTTTTTTATTTTTTGTGTCGATAGCTAGCACTTTTTTTCCCTTTTATCTTCTTCTTCTTTGTTTGTTTTTTGGCCTTGTTTTTTAATTTTTCTATTTGCTAAAATGAGAGCCAAGTCACTAAGGCGGAAAGTGCCGTTAGAAGTATGGTGAGACCTAAAGGGACTGTGGATTTGGAGGCCCCGTTCCCCCCGCCACAGAGTTCAAACAAGCTCCCTCTGAACTCCAAGTTTCTGGACTCCTTTTTAAGCTTCTCCCATAGATCTGATGCTCCCTCTTGGCAATCCACCAGCGCAGTGGTCGCACATGAGTGGAAGTCATCCCAATATCTGCAAATCAAATGCAAAAGCAACAAGACAGGCGTTAGAATATTATATTACTGTTATAATACTGTTCTCTCTCTTCATCAGTTGTCCGTGCTGTATTCGAATAGCCTAAATAGTTTTATTTTAACACTGTTTTAATAACAACAGAACACCTAAAATAATTCCAGTAATAAATGCATAATAATAATAATACTATATAATAATAATTATATTTGTGTATTGTAATCTATAGGCCTAATGTCGATAGGCTAGTATTAACACCTCCCTGGTAGGCCAAACAAAATCTATATTGGTTGTAATCCACACACTCTGAGAAAGATTCCCTGAAGTCACGTGATTTTATCCAACCCCTCCCTCCTTCAATTTCTCTACTCCTCTCTCAATCCAATACAATTTCAATTCAATTTAAGTGGCTTTATTGGCATGGGAAACGTATGTTTACATTGCCAAAGCAAGTGAAATAGATAATAAACAAAAGTGAAATAAACAATAAAAAATGAACAGTAAACATTACACTCACAAAAGTTCCAAAAGAATAAAGACATTTCAAGTGTCATTATGTCTATATATACAGTGTTGTAATGATGTGCAAATAGTTAAAGTACAAAAGGGAAAAAAAATAAACATAAATATAGGTTGTATTTACAATGGTGTTTGTTCTTCACTGGTTGCCCTTTTCTTGTGGCAACAGGTCACAAATCTTGCTGCTGTGATTGCACACTGGTATTTCACCCAATAGATATGGTAGTTTATCAAAATTGAATTTGTTTTCCAATTCTTTGTGGGTCTGTGTAATCTGAGGGAAACGTATGTCTCTAATATGGTCATACATTTGTCAGGAAGTTAGGAAGTGCAGCTCAGTTTTCACCTCATTTTGTGGGCAGTGTGCACATAGCCTGTCTTCTCTTGAGACCCAGGTCTGCCTTCGGTGGCCTTTCTCAATAGCAAGGCTATGCTTATTGAGTCTGTACATAGTCAAAGATTTCTTTAATTTTGGGTCAGTCACAGTGGTCAGGTATTCTGCCACTGTGTACTCTCTGTTTAGGGCCAAATAACATTCTAGTTTGCTCTGTTATTTTGTAAATTCTTTCCAATGTGTCAAGTAATTATCTTTTTGTTTTCTCATGATTTGGTTGGGTCTAATTGTGTTGCTGTCCTGGGGCTCTGTGGGGTCTGTTTGTGTTTGTGAAAAGAGCCCAAGGACCAGCTTGCTTAGGGGAATCTTCTCCGGGTTCATTTCTCTATAGGTGAAGGCAATGTTATGGAAGGTTTGGGAATCGCTTCCTTTTAGGTGGTTGTAGAATTTAACGGCTCTTTTCTGGATTTTTATAATTAGCGAGTATTGGCCTAATTCTGCACTGCATGCATTATTTGGTGTTTTACAATGTACACAGAGGATATTTTTGCAGAATTCTGCATGCAGAGTCTCAATTTGGTGTTTGTCCCATTTTGTGAATTCTTGGTTGGTGAGCGGACCCCAGACCTCACAACCATAAAAGGCAATGTGTTCTATAACTGATTCAAGTATTTTTTGCCAGATCCTAATTGGTATGTCAAATTGTATGTTCCTTTTGATGGCATAGAAGGCCCTTCTTGCCTTGTCGCTCAGATCATTCACAGCTTTGTGGAAGTTACCTGTGGCGCTGATGTTTAGGCCAAGGATTGTATAGTTTTTCATGTGCTCTAGGGCAATGGTGTCTAGATGGACTTTGTATTCGTGGTCTTGGCAACTGGACCTTTTTTGGAACACAATTATTTTCGTCTTACTGAGATTTACTGTCAGGGCCCAGGTCTGACAGAATCTGTGCAGAAGATCTAGGTGCAGCTGTTAGGCCCTCCTTGGTTGGGGACAGAAGCACCAGATCATCAGCAAACAGTAGACATTTGACTTCAGATTCTAGTAGGGTGAGGCCGGGTGCTGCAGACTGTTCTAGTGCCCTCGCCAATTCGTTGATATATATATATATATATATATATATATATATATATATATATATATATATATATATATATATATATATATACATGTTGAAGAGGGTGGGGCTTAAGCTGCATCCCTGTCTCACCCCCCTGGCCCTGTGGAAAGAAATGTGTTTTTTGCCCATTTTAACCGCACACTTGTTGTTTGTGTACATGGATTTTATAATGTCGTCTGTTTTCCCCCCAACACCACTTTCCATCAATCTGTATAGAAGGCCCTTATGCCAAATTGAGTCAAAAGCTTTTTTGAAATCAACAAAGCATGAGAAGACTTTGTTGCCAATTTTGCCATTGGGTGGAGAGACATTTTTGCAGTTTTAACGCTAATTTCCCTCAGTTCAATACATTTTGCCAAAACTTATACCATGTTAAAGGGATACTTCAGGATTTTGGAAATGAAGCCCGTTATCTACTTCCCCAGAGTCAGATGAACTTGTGGATACCATTTTATGTCTCTGCATCCAGTATGAAGGAAGTTAGAGGTAGTTTCGCAAGCCAATGCTAACCACTAACTGCTAACTACTAGCATGCTAGCAGTTACAGTGGGGGAAAAAAGTATTAAGTCAGCCACCAATTGTGCAAGTTCTCCTCCTTAAAAAGATGAGAGAGGCCTGTAATTTTCATCATAGGTACACGTCAACGATGACAGACAAAATGAGAAAAAGAATTCCAGAAAATCACATTGTAGGATTTTTTATGAATTTATTTGCAAATTATGGTGGAATATAAGTATTTGGTCAATAACAAAAGTTTCTCAATACTTTGTTATATACCCTTTGTTGGCAATGACACAGGTCAAACGTTTTCTGTAAGTCTTCACAAGGTTTTCACACACTGTTGCTGGTATTTTGGCCCATTCCTCCATGCAGATCTCCTCTAGAGCAGTGATGTTTTGGGGCTGTCGCTGGGCAACACGGACTTTCAACTCCCTCCAAAGATTTTCTATGGGGTTGAGGTCTGGAGACTGGCTAGGCCACTCCAGGACCTTGAAATGCTTCTTACGAAGCCACTCCTTCGTTGCCCGGGCGGTGTGTTTGGGATCATTGTCATGCTGAAAGACCCAGCCATGTTTCATCTTCAATGCCCTTGCTGATGGAAGGAGGTTTTCACTCAAAATCTCACGATACATGGCCCCATTCATTCTTTCCTTTACACGGATCAGTCATCCTGGTCCCTTTGCAGAAAAACAGCCCCAAAGCATGATGTTTCCACCCCCATGCTTCACAGTAGGTATGGTGTTCTTTGGATGCAACTCAGCATTCTTTGTCCTCCAAACACGACGAGTTGAGTTTTTACCAAAAAGTTATATTTTGGTTTCATCTGACCATATGACATTCTCCCAATCCTCTTCTGGATCATCCAAATGCACTCTAGCAAACTTCAGACGGGCCTGGACATGTACTGGCTTAAGCAGGGGGACACGTCTGGCACTGCAGGTTTTGAGTCCCTGGCGGCGTAGTGTGTTACTGATGGTAGGCTTTGTTACTTTGGTCCCAGCTCTCTGCAGGTCATTCACTAGCTCCCCCCTTGTGGTTCTGGGATTTTTGCTCACCGTTCTTGTGATCATTTTGACCCCACGGGGTGAGATCTTGCGTGGAGCCCCAGATCGAGGGAGATTATCAGTGGTCTTGTATGTCTTCCATTTCCTAATAATTGCTCCCACAGTTGATTTCTTCAAACCAAGCTGCTTACCTATTGCAGATTCAGTCTTCCCAGCCTGGTGCAGGTCTACAATTTTGTTTCTGGTGTCCTTTGACAGCTCTTTGGTCTTGGCCATAGTGGAGTTTGGAGTGTGACTGTTTGAGGTTGTGGACAGGTGTCTTTTATACTGATAACAAGTTCAAACAGGTGCCATTAATACAGGTAACGAGTGGAGGACAGAGGAGCCTCTTAAAGAAGAAGTTACAGGTCAGTGAGAGCCAGAAATCTTGCTTGTTTGTAGGTGACCAAATACTTATTTTCCACCATAATTTGCAAATAAATTCATAAAAAATCCTACAATGTGATTTTCTGGAGAAGAAAATCTCAATTTGTCTGTCATAGTTGACGTGTACCTATGATGAAGATTACAGGCCTCTCTCATCTTTTTAAGTGGGAGAACTTGCACAATTAGTGGCTGACTAAATACTTTTTTTCCCCACTGTACCATAGACTACTCATTGTGCTAATGCTAGTTAGCAATTGCGCTAACGCTAAATTACAACTTCCTTTAAACTGCATGCAGAGATATAAAAAGGATATCAACGAGTTCATCTGACTCTGAAAGTAGATAAAGGGCTTTATTGCCCAAAATCCTGGAATTCAGGGCCCCTGGCCACATGCCCTGCGTGGTAGGTATGTATTCGACCATGGTTATTACAATTTTAGATAGCTGGCTAGACCAATTTACCAAACAAAAATTGTTAGCTGAAATTGATAATTGAGTGACTGTCAGTGACTGACATAACAAGAGAAAAACTGCTGATGCACAACCAAATTTCGAAATTGCACCTTGTTTATTTTACTATTGTAAGTGTATTCTACTATTTTTTTGGGGGGGCCCTAATTGACTGCTTATGTTGCTTATCGCTTATGTTGCTTATGCCCGGAGCCGGCGAACTACAGTGAGGGAAAAAAGTATTTGATCCCCTGCTGATTTTGTACGTTTGCCCACTGACAAAGACATGATCAGTCTATAATTTTAATGGTAGGTTTATTTGAACAGTGAGAGACAGAATAACAACAACAAAAATCCAGAAAAACGCATGTCAAAAACGTTATAAATTGATTTGCATTTTAATGAGGGAAATAAGTATTTGACCCCTCTGCAAAACATGATTTAGTACTTGGTGGCAAAACCCTTGTTGGCAATCACAGAGGTCAGACGTTTCTTGTAGTTGGCCACCAGGTTTGCACACATCTCAGGAGGGATTTTGTTCCACTCCTCTTTGCAGATCTTCTCCAAGTCATTAAGGTTTCGAGGCTGACGTTTGGCAACTCGAACCTTCAGCTCCCTCCACAGATTGTCTATGGGATTAAGGTCTGGAGACTGGCTAGGCCACTCCAGGACCTTAATGTGCTTCTTCTTGAGCCACTCCTTTGTTGCTTTGGCCGTGTGTTTTGGGTCATTGTCATGCTGGAATACCCATCCACGACCCATTTTCAATGCCCTGGCTGAGGGAAGGAGGTTCTCACCCAAGATTTGACGGTACATGGCCCCGTCCATCGTCCCTTTGATGCGGTGAAGTTGTCCTGTCCCCTTAGCAGAAAAACACCCCCAAAGCATAATGTTTCCATCTCTGTTTGACGGTGGGGATGGTGTTCTTGGGGTCATAGGCAGCATTCCTCCTCCTCCAAACACGGCGAGTTGAGTTGATGCCAAAGAGCTCGATTTTGGTCTAATCTGACCACAACACTTTCACCCAGTTCTCCTCTGAATCATTCAGATGTTCATTGGCAAACTTCAGACAGGCCTGTATATGTGCTTTCTTGAGCAGGGGGACCTTGCGGGCGCTGCAGGATTTCAGTCCTTCACGGCGTAGTGTGTTACCAATTGTTTTCTTGGTGACTATGGTCCCAGCTGTCTTGAGATCATTGACAAGATCCTCCTGTGTAGTTCTGGGCTGATTCCTCACCGTTCTCATGATCATTGCAACTCCACGAGGTGAGATCTTGCATGGAGCCCCAGGCCGAAGGAGATTGACAGTTCTTTTGTGTTTCTTCCATTTGCGAATAATCGCACCAACTGTTGTCACCTTCTCATCAAGCTGCTTGGCGATGGTCTTGTAGCACATTCCAGCCTTGTGTAGGTCTACAATCTTGTCCCTGACATTGGAGAGCTCTTTGGTCTTGGCCATGGTGGAGAGTTTGGAATCTGATTGATTGATTGCTTCTGTGGACAGGTGTCTTTTATACAGGTAACAAGCTGAGATTAGGAGCACTCCCTTCAAGAGTGTGCTCCTAATCTCAGCTCGTTACCTGTATAAAAGACACCTGGGAGCCAGAAATCTTTCTGATTGAGAGGGGGTCAAATACTTATTTCCCTCATTAAAATGCAAATCAATTTATAACATTTTTGACATGCGTTTTTCTGGATATTTTTTTTGGTTATTCTGTCTCTCACTGTTCAAATAAACCTACCATTAAAATTATAGACTGAATATTTATTTGTCAGTGGGCAAACGTACAAAATCAGCAGGGGATCAAATACGTTTTTCCCTCACTGTAGCTAGCCAATCCCCCATTCTCACATCCCTAACGTCCAATCACATGTACAGTTTTTGGGCTATAATATTCCATTCCCACATAGGTTGTGTGTTTCAAAGGAGCCACTGCTCCAAATTGTCATATTTAGCTGGCGTGTGGCTCCCCCCTGAACCTGACTCTGTATCTAATCCAATGGAGTTGTCAAATAAACTGGGCCCTTGTGCCATTTTGCACCAACCTGTTTGGAATATGGGGTGTGGTTTGCCTGCTTGATCCTTTTTGTAGTTGATCAAATTCTGCATGGGTATTTTTCTTTCCTTTTATTTTTCAACTTACGTGCAGATGGTCTGTAGATTTTCCTTCTCGTCCAGCTCCTGTGGATAGTTAGCCATATTCTCCCCCAGTCTCAGCAAGCAGTTGGAGAACCCTTTGAATACTGTATCACATTTCCCTGTTGCTCTCACCGCATGTAGCAGATAAGCTGGAATTGGGGGGGAAAAAATAATTTATTCACTTTTGTAATTTTAGTTCACTCTTTTTTATCGTGATTAATTGCAATGTCTGAAAACATAAAAATTACATAATCTATACAGCAAAAAACAATGCAATGTCAAAACAAGTTAACATTGAGGTTAAAGAAAGGATGCTTTATCAATTTACCAGATTTTGCTAACTGTTACATTGGACAAAATCAAAACGTCAATATTCGTGTAATGCTTTTTGTATAAAAAAAAATCTTAAATTATGCCTACAGCTCAATTTGAACAACTCCTGTGATTAACTTGATTACTTTGTTTTATTGTTTGACAGCCTTACTTTTTTAGGATGATGACGTTTTGTTTCCATTTGAATGCCTATGTCTTATAATGACAGGCTAAAGTTAAGTTGCTTTTCATGGTGATTTGTTTTTAATTTTATCCAGTTTGTTCATTCACCATTTATTTCCTTAATTCAGCCTATTTGGTTTTTATATAGCCTGGCTGACATGACTCACAGTGCAGGGAAAGATGTGACCACACTGGTCTGGAAAGGACTGGAGGCCGTTTGTTAATGCAATATTTGCTCAGAAATTGTGTGATGGGTTTGATTGGTTCTCTCAAATGTTTTTTTTTTCTCGGGGGTTGAGACCTCTGGTTGTTTGGATTTGAAATTCCAACCATTGTAATAGAAGGGGCAGCACTGGGGGCTGTGTGTGGCTGTGCCTGTGGGTGTTTGGGTGAAAAAGAAACAGAGGAGAGCCAACCAATAAAAGCACAGCCCTCTTCATTATCAACGCATTTTGACATCAAAGACATATTCAAGACTGAAGTCAGGAGGACTTCGAGAGTTAGGCGTTAACCAGACTATGTTTTATATGCGAATGGTTAACAATGAACCATATAACTTATTGTCAAGAAATATCGGAATGTTTTCCCCTAATATAATGTTAGTTTTTATATATCCAACAACTTCCTTGCACTTGATCATACACTAGTGTTTGGAGAATGCATTGGGAGATCCCAGCCCATAACATTGAACGCCACGAAAATGTGTGCAACAGCAACAAAGGAGGATGAGGTAATGCACCGCTGAGCTACAGTGAGAAAAAGGGGGGTGTTTCTCACTGCATGGCTTTTGTGTGTGTGTGTGTGTATGTGTGTGTGTGTGTGTGTGTGTGCGTGTGCGTGCGGGGATGGGGGTACCCTTTGCTATTGTAAATTGTAGTAATATCTGTGTCTGTGTTTATTCAACAAGATTAGGGGGCGTTCTACATCTTTTATAATTCGTTTAATAGTGAAAATGACAGGGTTGTTGCAAAACGTACACGCCTCCATCCAACCCTTTTTACACCCTCGAACTCAATTTTTTGTTTGCCAATGGTGGGACGCACCGAGCATCTCTGGTTCGTTAAGCAGGATAATCGCTCGATTGACCATTTGTTACAATGGTGTCCCAGGTCGATTGGTTGCAGAATAATGCACAACCTCTGTTATAGGCATTTAGGTTTAGGTCATGTGTTGATAATATACGCATCACGTTTTCGTTAAATAGCGTAGTAAAACATGTGAGGCTACTCTTATTGCCATCATGCCCTATAGTAAATAGGGCTGTAGCCTACAAGCAATACAATGTCACCAAATATGTTATGCGAAATGTTGTAATAGACTCTGGCAAGGTCAAATTAATGCGTTAATTCGAAAGACAAGAATGAATGTTGCTGCGTCTCGAGGAGCAACCTGCTCGCATTTCAAATTATTTATAATGTGGCAACGAGCAAGATGATTTGATCATTTGCATTGTAAAATTACACATAACCACCCTATAACCTAGCAGTTCACCGTGTGCCATGTCACAAACCCTGTCTCTGTATTCGACTTCGAAATGCAATCATCATTATGGTCAGAAATTATATGATGCAAGATGGCAAGTTCACAGCAACTAACTACATGGCACCTTCGAATTATAGAACGATAACATTCGATCCAATACAGTCTATAATGCAGAACTAACGTTACATCTATCAAGACAACGTCGTTTCATTCGTTTTAGTAGCCTAAGAAGAATATTATCTTGTAAAATGTGGTAATTACTTTTACATTTGCAATAACAGGTTTGAAATCTATGTGCCCTCTATCCGATTTTAATTTTTAGGGGACATTTCTGCCAAATGTGTGAAATGAGGACAGTGTGTTAGAGAATCCTCTACACGTGTTTCTCGCACTCAGCATAGACTCAGCTCTTAGCTCCAATAGATAGCCATATTGCTAGCTACAGTAGCCTTCATGCTACTATTAGTCACGCCTTCACACCCACACTATAGATTTAGCTAAAGCAAGTCAACCCGCAGCAAACACGGCACATCAACGTAGAATAACCCTCTAAATGCGACCTCTGCTGACGACCCTGCAGTCACAGACAAAACACCAGGTAATATCCAAGTGATAAAAACGACTATCCATAGCCTACCAGTTGCCGTTTTCTAGGTTAATGCTGTGTGTTAGCCGATACCACATCTCAAATAGGCTAAACGATGCAATAAATCGATATGGCTAGCCTACATTCTTAGATATAATCTTAATTATAGCCTCAAAATGGAATAGGCCAAATAGCCCATAGATATAAATAAAACGTAATCTCTATGCGGTTGCCTACATTTGTTGAATTGAAAAGAAATTCTGCAAAGTGAAATACATGTTATCTTCGTAGACTAAATATAGTCTAATAGTCATATTCGTTAATGAAAAATTATCTCACATTTTTCGAAATCCTACTATACATTAGACAGTTCGATATAGCCTACTCCAATGAATTTCGTTTGAAAAAAGAAACGATGCACCTGCTAGACACTCATATCTTAAACGAGCGTCATTGCCTTTAAATGCTGTCTTTTTGTAAAATGTTTCATTCACAAAGCATGTCAAGTCAAAGCATTTCTGTTTTTCCCACAATGTCTCGGCTGCTATGGAATGAATTATTTATAATGAATTCCCTTGCCACTACATGATTCTAAGGAGCAGTGTCTTCCACTGGCAGCGTTAAGCAATGGAAACGAAACACTGGCCTATTTGTGCGAAACACAGGCGGCTGGTGGCGCTTTAATTGGGGAGGACGTGCTCCTAGTAATGGCTGGAATGTTATCAATGGAATGGTATCAAGCACATCAAATGCATGTGTTTGATACCATTCCATTCACCCCATTCCAGCCATTATTATTAGCCGTCCTCCCCTCACCAGCCTCATGTGGTGTGAACGTCCCCATACACGTTTCCAATCGAATTTACATATGCATTCGCATAGAATACAAAAATCATTATAACGAATATAAAAAAACTGGAATGTGACAGCCTTTGGTTTGTTGTGGCTATGTTCGCATGCATCCCATTGCAACCAGAAAATAAACTGATTTCATGCATTCCTTGCAATAAAAAGTCTAGATTTTTTTCCTGAAATGATCGAATAGTTGACATTTCAAATAGTTTGGCTATTACATTTACATTTTAGTCATTTAGCAGACGCTCTTATCCAGAGCGACTTACAGGAGCAATTAGGGTTAAGTGCCTTGCTCAAGGGCACATCGACAGATTTTTCACCTAGTCGGCTCGGGGATAGAACTAGCGACCTTTCGGTTACTGGCACAACGCTCTTAACCACTAAGCTACCTGCCGCCCCACTAAGCTATCATTCTTAACAATTCGCTATTCATTGTTAACTCAAATATAAAAACAAGACCATAACGAATCGACCGTGACAGAGTCACTCACCTAACTGAACAGCAAGAAACAGTGAGATATATTTTCCGGACCAAGTTAATCCCATTCTACGTGTGGTATAACCATTGGCATATGCAGATCCTAAAAACTCTGATGGAAAAACGATGTTGAGGTCTGAGCATCACACATAGCCATCAACTTCCAGAAGCACTCAAGCAGCTTTTTCTCCTGTTGCCTGTTACACAGTGTGGCGAAGAGTGAAATGGTTCACCCCTTGTAAAGCGAGGGCGTCTCTCTCTCTCTCTCTCTCTCTCTCTCTCGCTCTCTCTGCTTCACGCCCACATCGAATGCTTGACGTAAAAGTGACTGTTGGACTCCCGCTTTCTACATTTTCTCATTTGCTAGACAAGTCTTTCCCCCTAGCCCACACCGTACAGTCATTAAAAGAGCTGTGGTGATCTCCGCTGATCTCCTCATCTGTGTCATGGGCACACGTGCGCGCCAAGGACCACACTGCTGGTGTCTAGAGAGCGTGGAGCATTGAGAGAGAAAAAAGAAAGAAAGTTTGTGGTGTATTATAATATATTAATAATAATTTTACCAAAGACGAAAAGACTCAGATTTTGCCAAAAAACAATGTTGTTTAGCTATTATAAAATTGTCCACAGGCCTATATACTACAAAAGCCAAATCGGCGACCTTGCGTTTAGCCTATAATGTTCTAGCTAACTAAGTGAAACTCAATATTGATTGCACTTATTTCTCACAACAGCTTAGGGGACAAGACAAGCAGAGAAGTAGGACAACCCTCATATGTGAGATGTTGTAGCCCAGATATAGCTTATTGCACGCAATGGGAATGCAATTCTTTATTCATTCATCAACGGTATACTGTCTGGTCTCTGGAAACGAATGCTGTTATAACATACGTTCAATCCAAGTCCAGGGCCTCATTTCCCAGAGCCTTCATAGCATTAAGATCATCGTTAGAACCATCTTACGATGTATCTTTAGTAGGCAAGCTGTTTTACAAAAACGATCGTTACCAAAGTTGCACTTGAAAATGCTCGTCATTTACAGAGCGCCTCAGACCACTCATTGAACAGCTAAGTGAGTCTTTACATGCTTTTTGCCCTTCCACGTCAATTTATATATAGAAGATCTCCGCTAAACATAGAATCAAGAGGTTTAACCGTCTCTCTGTGACCTCTGATAACTTCAGAACGAAGTTGACTATAACAAATTCTCCAGTATTAAATCAACACTGACATTGTTAAATTTAACACTGGTCCAGAGTCTATATGGGTCCAAACTTGTCAGTGTTAAATTAACACACTGCTTAGTGTAAAGCCTTATTTGCATATTTCCCAGAGTGTATTGCCTTTTGTTAGTGACAGAGACATGGTGGTTGCATTCATCCATTTTCAGTCCTGTGGCCTTCACCAAATGTAATATTTTGAGGGCATAGCTCTACCCTAATACTTTGGCCTGAAACTCATGGTTTTCAGGTCTGCAAGTCACATTATGAAGGCTTGTAAGTGATGTGTAATTCCTATTGGAATCCAGCCAGAGTGGGGATATCCAACATTTAGAATGACTGCTGGGTTGGGAAGATTAAAGTTTGAGACTACCTAAACCATTTAAACTGGAACAACCATTTCAGTAACAGGTGCAATAAATTCAAGTAACAGATTGGATTAGTTTGAAAATGTATGTTATTTATATTTGAGTAGCATAATATTAATTAATCAATCAATGTACATGCAAAAACATAGATATTGAAACAAACAATCTTTAAAAAATCAACTTGCAATAGAGCATGCTGGGAAATATGATAATGATGGGCGTGGTTTTGGTTTAACACTCTTTACTAACACCAACACTCGGGTTCTTTTACACCAGTGAGTGTTCATTTAACACCTGTATCAACAAAATAAATGTTACAATGAAAAATCAACACTAGGTAACACTAGCCAGTTTTCTGTGTAGACACAAAGTTGCCAATGCAAAGAATAAAAGATGCTTCAAATGAAAAGCAAGATGACTGCACCAAGACAACTGCAAATGGTAAATACATTATAGGCTACATAGACCTATATATTTAAATCACATTGAAATACATTTTATATTAATTCAATTTCAGTCTATTTAACTAATTATAGGCTACTGTCTGTAATGTTTGACTCAATATATTTAATGATGTGCAACAACGTGTGCAATGATGTGCCAAATCTTTATTAAGTGCATTATTATAGGGTAGCCTAAGCATTTAGAATAAGCCGCCACAATATTTGCAGCCATAGATGGTATTGTCAGTATTGTGGAATCATTCTGATGTTAAGGTAAGATTTGAATGGAGAAAGCCAATCCGAGAGCAACACTGCTTTTCTTTCGATCCAATCAGTATCGACACATGGTCTAAAGACGCATTTAGCGAACGTTCTCTCTACGTGCTTGTTTGTCAAACACTTAAAACTGGGAAACGAGGGCCTGATACATTCTCATATTTGACCAATTTGTTCAATCGTATGCTATTCTGAACATGTCTAATGGAGCTATTGCATGCCTGCCTTCGCTGGCACACACAAACAAAATAGCCTATTCGGCGCCTAGGCAAAAACAATCATCTTCACATTAGTGACAAGGAAAAGGGAACCTTCCCCCTTTCCTCGACAGTATAACTGTTGTGAATGACTCACCCAATAATTTCAGATTCAGTGCCAGTCGCATGGTGTCTTATGGGAAGCTGTGTGTGTGTATGCGTGGGCGCACTGTTTGTAGGTGTGTGTGTTGGTAGGTAGGTACTCATTTCAGATTCACTGCAAGGTGTCATGGAAAGCTGTGTGTCTGCGTGTGTGTGTGAGGAAGTCATACACATTGTTTGGATAATGAAAAAAATAGGGAGGAAAAAAATAATTGTCTCTCCCTCGCTGACGTCAGCAGAATTTGTAGCGAGCCAATGAGTTTCACTTTTTTCGTGCCAGACCCGGGGCACTCACCAGAATACTAAAACGTTTCCGTCAGGCAGCTTGCTGAAGGAGAATCCTCACACAGTGAGAACGGCGGACTGCAAGACCCGTCTGCCTCGGCGGACTGCAAGCCCCCCAACAGTTTAGAACGGAGACCGCTGTAATAAGCGTTTAGTGAAGGGCTAGAAACGGTCATATTTGCTGGAGCCCTGAATACTATTACCCCGCCCCCTCTTCCCCTTTCTGATAGGTTGACTATGTTTAGAACCTTGTTTAGAACTATTACCCCCCCCCCCATTCATCAAATAACCAGCACAGTTTTTAAACAGCCTTGGATAAGTTTAGAGCCTAACTTCCAATTTATCTTTCATTTTGCAAAATATCATAAGCAAATGGACGCATAGGAATATCAGTGTAGTCTGATGAGCTAGTTATACGGGTCTTCAGAGTCTCTTGTCGCAACTGTCTGATAAAGATCCATGTTCTAGTATGATCATCATAAGATCATCAACTACAGTAGTAGCCTAGTAGACGTCGTCATCATCCGGTGTATTCCTTTTTTCCATTGATAAACTGATATCTTGTCGCCCTCTGGTGGTGGAAGCTTGTTTCTACAGTTAGAATGGTCATAATCCCACACACACACACAAACAAATTAAGCTAATAGTGGAGATTTGGACACCTGCAAGAGCAGAATTTCGAAGTTCCAACACTCAGCACTATATGGCAGTGGATAGTGACAATAAGGCGCATCACCTCCCCCTATACCCTTACATGCTGACCACACCTCCCGCGTTGTGCGCGCGAGCGTTGCAAAATAAATGTACACATACATGTTATTCAATCATTTAACCCAAACTGCTCGTGCGCATCAACGAGCATCAGCGTAGCCAGGTGCTAAAATAGAACTTGGTTGTAATGCATTTTATGCACGCTTTGACAACAACAACATCGAGCCGGGTGTGAGGGCCGTCACCGACCCAGATGACTGGGTGATCTCACTCTCTGAGGCCGACGTGAGAAGGGTCTTTAATGAGGTCAACACCCACAAGGCCGCGGGCCCCGTCTGCCTCGGGGCCCACGGCCTTGTGGGCGTTCTCAGAGCATGCGCAGAACAGCTGGCAGGCATATTCACTGTAATTTTCAAACTCTCCTTGTCCCAGTCCCAACATGTTTTAAGATGACCACAATCATCCCTGTTCATAAGAACTCTAAGATTTCATGCCACAATGATTACCACCCTGTAGCACTCACTTCTGTAATCATGAAGTGCTTTGAGAGGCTGGTTATGGCACACATTAACTCCACCATCCCAGCCACCCTAGACCCACTCCAATTTGCATACCGCCCCAACAGATCCATAGATGACACAATCTCAATTGCTCTCCACACTGCCCTCACCCACCTAGATGAGAGGAATACCTATGTGAGAATGCTGTACATTGACTACAACTCAGCGTTCAACACCATTATCCCCTCCAAGCTCGTCACCAAGCTTAGGACTCTGGGTCTGAACACCTCCCTCTGCAACTGGATCCTGGGCTTTCTGACAGGCTGACCCCAGTTGGTGAGGGTAGGCAACATCACCTCCACCACTCTGACCCTTAACACAGGGGCCACACTGAGTTGTGTGCTTAGTCCCCTGTGATAAGGGTCAGAGTGCTTAGTCCCCTCCTGTACTCTCTGTCACCCACGACTGTGTCGCCACGCACGACTCCAACACCATTATCAAGTTCGCTGATGACACGGCGGTGGGGGCTAACACGCCCCCACCCACATCGACGGGGCAGCAGTGGAGCTGGTAGACAGCTTCAAGTTCCTCTGTGTCCAAATCACTAAAGACTTAAAATGGTCCAAACACACACGCAGTCGTGAAAAAGGAGCGACAGTGCCTCTTCCCCCTCAGGAGGTTGAAAAAGTTTGGCATGGGTCCTCAAATCCTGAAAAGGTTCTACAGCTGTACCATTGAAGGCATATTGACTGGCTGCATCACTGCTTGGTATGGCAATAGCACCGCCCTCGATCGCATGGCGCTTCAGAGGGTGGTGCGGACAGCCCAGTACATCACTGGGGCCGATCTCCCTGCCATCCAGGACCTCTATATCAGGCGGTGTGAAAAGGCCCAGAAAATCGTCACATTTTATTTTTATTTTATTTTATTTATTTCACCTTTATTTAACCAGGTAAGCCAGTTGAGAACAGGTTCTCATTTACAACTGCGACCTGGTCAAGATAAAGCAAAGCAGTGCAATAAAAACAACACAGAGTTACATATGGGGTAAAAAACATAAAGTCAAAAATACAACAGAAAATATATTTACAGTGTGTGCAAATGTAGCAAGTTATGGAGGTAAGGCAATAAATAGGCTATAGTGCAAAATAATTACAATAGTATTAACACTGGAATGCTAGATGTGCAAGAGATTATGTGCAAATAGAGATACTGGGGTAAAAATGAGCAAAATAAATAACAATATAGGGATGAGGTAGTTGGGTGGGCTAATTTCAGATGGGCTGTGTACAGGTGCAGTGATCGGTAAGGTGCTCTGACAACTGATGCTTAAAGTTATTGAGGGAGATAAGAGTCTCCAGCTTCAGAGATTTTTGCAATTCGTTCCAGTCATTGGCAGCAGAGAACTGGAAGGAATGGCGGCCAAAGGAGGTGTTGGCTTTGGGAATGACCAGTGAGATATACCTGCTGGAGCGCAGACTACGGGTGGGTGCTGCTATGGTGACCAATGAGCTAAGATAAGGCGGGGATTTGCCTAGCAGTGATTTATAGATGGCCTGGAGCCAGTGGGTTTGACGACGAACATGTAGTGAGGACCAGCCAACAAGAGCGTACAGGTCACAGTGGTGGGTAGTGTATGGGGCTTTGGAGACAAAACGGATGGCACTGTGATAGACTACATCCAATTTGCTGAGTAGAGTGTTGGAGGCTATTTTGTAAATGACATCGCCGAAGTCAAGGATCGGTAGGATAGTCAGTTTTACGAGGGCATGTTTGGCAGCATGAGTGAAGGAGGCTTTGTTGCGAAATAGGAAGCCGATTCTAGATTTAACTTTGGATTGGAGATTCTTTATGTGAGTCTGGAAGTTGAGTTTACAGTCTAACCAGACACCTAGGTATTTGTAGTTGTCCGCATACTCTAGGTCAGACCCGTCGAGAGTGGTGATTCTAGTCGGGTGGGCGGGTGCCAGCAGCGTTCGATTGAAAAGCATGCATTTAGTTTTACTAGTGTTTAAGAGCAGTTGGAGGCTACTGAAGGAGTGTTGTATGGCATTGAAGCTCGTTTGGAGGTTTGTTAACACAGTGTCCAATGAAGGGCCAGATGTATACAAAATGGTGTCGTCTGCGTAGAGGTGGATCTGAGAGTCACCAGCAGCAAGAGCGACATCATTGATATACACGGAGAAAAGTGTCGGCCCAAGAATTGAACCCTGTGGCACCCCCATAGAGACTGCCATAGGTCCAGACAACAGGCCCTCCGATTTGACACACTGAACTCTGTCTGAGAAGTAGTTGGTGAACCAGGCGAGGCAGTCATTTGAGAAACCAAGGCTATTTAGTCTGCCAATAAGAATGCGGTGGTTGACAGAGTCGAAAGCCTTGGCCAGGTCGATGAAGACGGCTGCACAGTACTGTCTATTATCAATCGCGGTTATAATATCGTTTAGGACCTTGAGCGTGGCTGAAGTGCACCCATGACCAGCTCGGAAACCGGATTGCATAGCGGAGAAGGTACGGTGGTATTCGAAATGGTCGGTGATCTGTTTGTTAACTTGGCTTTCAAATACTTTCGAAAGGCAGGGCAGGATGGATATAGGTCTGTAGCAGTTTGGATCTAGAGTGTCACCCCCTTTGAAGAGGGGGATGACCGCGGCAGCTTTCCAATCTCTGGGGATCTCAGACGTTATGAAAGAGAGGTTGAACAGACTAGTAATAGGGGTTGCGACAATTTCGGCGGCTAGTTTTAGAAAGAAAGGGTCCAGATTGTCTAGCCCAGCTGATTTGTAGGGGTCCAGATTTTGCAGCGCTTTCAAAACATCAGCTGTCTGAATTTGTGTGAAGGAGAAGCGGGGGGGGGGCATGGGCAAGTTGCAGCAGAGGGTGCAGAGTTGGTGGCCGGGGTAGTGGTAGCCAGATGGAAAGCATGGCCAGCTGTAGCAAAATGCTTGTTGAAATTCTCGATTATTGTAGATTTATCGGTGGTGATAGTGTTTCCTAGCCTCAGTGCAGTGGGCAGCTGGGAGGAAGTGCTCTTATTCTCCATGGACTTTACAGTGTCCCAAAACTTTTTGGAGTTAGTGCTACAGGATGCAAATTTCTGTTTGAAAAAGTTAGCCTTTGCTTTCCTGACTGCTTGTGTATTTTGGTTCCTAACTTCCCTGAAAAGTTGCATATCGCGGGGGCTGTTTGATGCTAATGCTGTACGCCACAGGATGTTTTTGTGCTGGTCAAGGGCAGTCAAGTCTGAGGAGAACCAGGGCCTATATCGGTTCTTAGTTCTGTATTTTTTGAATGGGGCATGTTTATTTAAGATTGAGAGGAAATTACTTTTAAGGAACAACCAGGCATCCTCTACTGACGGAATGAGATCTATATCCATCCAGGATACCTGGGCCAGGTCAATTAGGAAGGCCTCCTCGCTAAAGTGTTTTAGGGAGCGTTTGACAGTGATGAGGGGTGGTCGTTTGACCGCGGACCCGTTACGGACGCAGGCAATAAGGCAGTGATCGCTGAGATCCTGGTCGAAGACACCAACCACCCAAGCCATAGACTATTTTCTCTGCTGCCACACGGAAAGAGGTACCGGTGCATCAAGTCTGACACCAACAGGCTCTTGAATAGCTTCTATCCCCCAAGCAATACGACTGATCAATAGCTAACAAAATAGCTACATGGACCGAGTTTACCTTGCATCTTTATTGACCTTTTATTTCAGTATTTGTACTGTCTCTATGCACGCTCACAGGGCCCTACACACTCACACACACTGTCACTCCAACACACATACAAACACTCACTCCATCATTTTCTCACTCACACATAATATGCACATACATTTGTACTGACTCTACACACCCGCACACCCACTCACATGCAAGCTGCTGCTACTCTGTTTATTTTATATCCTGTTGCCTAGTCACCTTACCCCTATACATATCTGATTCACTCCAGTATCACTCCAGTATCCCTGCACATGTAAATATGGTATTGGAACTGACTTTTTAAATATTTCCTGTATATAGTATGCTTACTTACTTACTTTATTGTGCATTTCATATTTCTTATTTCTCGTGTTTTTTTCTAGTAATACATTGTTATTAATTATTTCATTGTTGGGCTTTGCGTTTGCAAGAAAGTCTTTTTGACTCGTGACGGGCTGCAAGTCCCACCTCTCCCATATCCTCATTGGTTTTTAAGAGCATATACCCACGTGGGAGATTGAAAGCTGAACTGAGGTCCACATTCCAGTCCAGTTGGTGGTGGTAATCCACCTTAAAGTTGGTTGCCAACCGCCACATAAAGTTCACAGAAGAAGAAGAAGAAGACTGAAGGGGAGGGATTACTAGAAACTAACTGAGTTTCCCCTTTTATCTGTGGATTAATTGTCAGAATAGAGGACACACAATTTTGTGTGACTCAAAATGGGTCAAAATTCTACAAAGATCCAGGAAAAAAAGGACCTTGTGCGTTTCAGATAAAATAACAACCCAATGATTATATCCCAGGACAAATTAGCTAGCAACAGCAAGCTAGCTAGCTAAATGTCAATGAATGTTTCATGTGTTTCGATCTGTCCCCAAATTAATATAGTTGGTTCAGAGTTCGTTTTGATATTTCAATCTGCGTGTCCTGATCGCATCTGGTGTGGATGGACAAAATCAACATGCGCACGTCGAAGCACGCACGTGCCCGGTGTAGTCAGCATGTTAGAGTTAGGAGTGATTCGAAATTAGCATCATGGCAGCAACACTAGCTGGATCCTATCCACATTGACTTTCGGATTTAACCTTCAAAATAAAAGTATGCGGTAAAAAGCTATATGTATGATATTAAATCAATATTTTTTGCAGCTTTGCATAGTGCATAATGTAAAAATTATGTAGAACATGTCAATTATAACTACATTGGGGAGAAATCTAAACTAAAGACAATTACTACGTTATAAGAAATAATATAATAAGGTGGAGCACACTGAGAAATGGTGGGAGCTTATGTAAACAAATCTCAAGAACATAATAGCCTACTGGTAAAAAAAATATATACAATACATTTAAAAAATACATCTTTATTTTGATTGTATGATTCTTGTTTATTCACTGACGCTATTGTTCAAGGATGACATTTTGAAATGTAATGTTTGAGAAAAGTCTTACTGTATTTTTGTTGTATTGCACAAACAAATTGCCCTGTACAGGAAATACAATCGATTGTGTGTCCATAAAACCAGGGTCCAGTCTACTCACTAGAGTCCCTAGCCCCTAGAATACAAATCAGATGAGTTTGAACAAAAAGCTAGGTCATAGGATGTGTTGCTGGGCTTTAACTGTGGTCAAACAGCTTAAAATGGGGTGTCAGGACACTATAGGGTATAGCACTGTACAGGAAAAATGATTATTTGTGCTTATGTAAAAGTTGGGTGGGGAGTACTCAGTAGGGTCTGTAGAATCCATATATGGTGTCATTTCAATGAATAATATGGAGTGTTGCTGGCCTTTTACTTCACCCATTCCGTTGGCCACAATGCAAATCATGGAATACATATTGGCTTATAGAGCAAAAACTATTCTAGGGTCCGCAGCAGAAGTATTTTAGGGAATACTCAGTAGGGTCTGTAGAATCCATATATGGTGAATAATACGGAGCGTTGCTGGACTTTTATTGTGGTGAAACAGCTTAAAGTGGGTTGCCTGGACACTAATACGTTACAAACATAGCACTGTACAGGAAAAACAATCGATTGTGTGTCCATAAAACCAGGGACCCTAGAGATCCTAGAATACAAAACAGGTGAGTTTGAACAAAAAGCTAGGTCAGAGGAAGATTTGTTGACATTTGAACAGTGAGACACATATCAGCACCGTAAATTAATTGACTTTTAATTGACGTAAAATTAACCCACAGTTTATGTAAATGTCATTTAAATATGAATGAAAAAGAATCATTGTTAATGTTTAGACAATTATTTTTACTATATCATGAATACATACAGGTTATTGACACTTTTCTGCTATTACGTGGGTGACTTTTATTTAGAACATTTCTGAAATTCTGTGATCCGGAAGTACTTTTTTAGTGTTGCTGACGAGACGCTGATTGACTTGAGGAACCTTGGGTATTCGAAAGGAACCATTGCAGTCAATGGGTTCATATTTGCACCTTCAGTTAGATGAGGGGTTCTTGGAGGACCCTTTAATGTTTCAATGTACTCAAAAGGGGTGATTAACAATCATTTTGATCCAAATGTGCAATTGTCCAAATAGATCCACAAGATAGATAGATTATTTTAAATATGTTATTGGACCATAAACAGATTTGGCTCATTAATCTATACTGTCCAAATAATGATGATCCACGCTTCTTTGAAAAAATATATATAATCATTTATCAAGCCTACAAGCAATACAATGCACTATTATTATGGTGGGAGATCATAATACTGTTTGAAATACCTCAATGGACCGTAAAAGAAATCACACTACAAACGATCACCCTCATGCGCTTAAGGAAATCACGAATGTCATGGATATATTGAAGCTAGTGGATATATTGAGACTTACATATCCTGACATAGTGAGATGCAGTGCATTTGGAAAGTATTCAGACCTCTTGACTTTTTCCACATTATGTTACGTTACAGCCTTATTCTAAAATTGATTTAAATGTTTTTTTCCCCTCATCAATCTACACACAATAGCCCGTAATGAAATGTTTGCAAATGTATTAATAAAAAAACCGGAAATATCACATTTACATAAGTATTCAGACCCTTTACTCAGTACTTTGTTGAAGCAACTTTGGCAGCAATTACAGCCTCAAGTCTTCTTGGGTATGACGCTACAAGCTTGGCACACCTGTATTTGTGGAGTTTATCCCATTCTTCTCTGCAGATCCTCTCAAGCTCTGTCAGGTCGGATGGGGAGCGTCGCTGCACAGCTATTTTCAGGTCTCTCCAGAGATGTTTGATCAGTTTCAAGTCCGGGCTTTGGTTGGGCCACTCAAGGACATTCAGAGACTTGTCCCGAGGCCACTCCTGCATTGTCTTGGCTGTGTGCTTAGGGTCTTTGTCCTGTTGAAAGGTGAACTTTCGCCCCAGTCTGAGGTCCTGAGCACTCTGGAGCAGGTTTTCATCAAGGATCTCTCTGTACTTTGCTCTGTTCATCTTTCCCTAAATCCTGACTAGTCTCCAAGTCCCTGCCGCTGAAAAACATACCCACAGCATGATGCTGCCACCACCATGCTTCACCGTAGGGATGGTGCCAGGTTTCCTCCAGTTGTGACACTTAGCATTCAGGCCAAATAGTTAAATCTTGGTTTCATCAGACCAGAGAATCTTGTTTCACAGGGTCTTAGAGTCCTTTAGGTGACTTTTGGCAAACTCCAAGTTGGCTGTCATGTGCCTTTTACTGAGGAGTGGCTTCCGTCTTGCCCCTTTACCATAAAGGCCTGATTGGTGGAGTGCTGCAGAGATGGTTGTCCTTCTGGATGTTTCTCCCATCTCCACAGAGGAACTCTGGAGCTCTGTCAGAGTGACCATCAGGTTCTTGGTCACCTCCCTGACCAAGGCCCTTCTCCCTCGATTGCTCAGTTTGGCCGGGCGGCCAGCTCTAGGAAGAGTCTTGGTGGTTCTAAACTTCTTCCATTTAAGAATGATGGAGGCCACTGTGTTCTTGGGGACCTTAAATGCTGCAGACATTTTTTTGGTACCCTTCCCCAAATCTGTGCCTCGACACAATCCTGTCTCGGAGCTCTATGGACAATTCCTTCGACCTCATGGCTTGGTTTTTGCTCTGACATGCACTGTCAACTGTGGGACCTTATATAGACAGGTGTGTGCCTTTCCAAATCATGTCCAATCAATTGAATTTGTAGAAACATCTCAAGGATGATCAATGGAAACAGGATGCACCTGAGCTCAATTTCGAGTGTCATAGCAAAGCGTCTGCATACTTATGTAAATAAGTTATTTCTGTTTTTTATTTGTAATACATTTGCAAAAATTTCTAAAAACCTGTTTTCACTTTGTCATTATGGGGTATTGTGTGTAAATTGATGAGATAAAAAAATAATAATTAGAGTAAGGCTGTAAAATGTAGAAAAGGTAAAGGGGTCTGAATACTTCCGAATGCACTTTATACATGTTGGAGCCTCAATCAAACTAGTCGTCTTGACTACTTTCTTATGTCATTCTCGCTGGCACCAAAAGTTTAAAAAGTGTTGATAGGGGATAGAATGCCTTCGGACCATCAAGTAATTGGCATATACATTACTCTTACAACATTTCCAAGTGGGCGAGGATATTGGAAATGTAATCAAAGCCTATTGGATGATAACTTGTTTTTAACTTGACTAAATAATGTATAACTCACTTTTTGCGACATAACATTTTAAATGTGCCTTTAGAGGCCATGCAATTCAATACTCATCTTTAAAACAAAAGCAATTTAGGTCAAAATAGTTAATATTAACAAAGGAAATAGGACTAACAGTACAGATAAATAGCAGTAAAAACTGTACCAGAGAGGCACAGAATAAGCTGGAGGAAAAGCAAAAATAAATGGAGGAACTTATTCAAGAAATATCAAGTGTAATGTATTATAAAAAATAAAGCGAATTGGATGGAATATGGGGAAAAATGCACCAAATTATATTTTTTATCTTCAACATAGAAATGCAACCAAAAATAATTTACTGAAACTTGTTACAAATGACAGTCACCCATGATTCACCAAACAATAATTTGAAAGTGGAATCAAAGTACTTTAAGCATACGTTTTCGTTTCAGTCTCTTCCATCTCCACTAACCGAAGTTAATTGTATGGATTATTTTTCTATGAATAATGTAAAATTAACGGCTGTACAGAAAGACTCATGTGAAGGCCAAATTACAGAAGAGGAACTTTTTGATGCAATTAAACCCTTTAAGTCCTTGAAAACTCCAGGGCTGGATGGCATACCAGTTGAGGTATACCAAACATGTTTTGATGTACTCAGAGGACTGTTATTAGCATGTTTTAACCACTTTTAACCATGGTAGATTATCAGATACTCAACAAGAAGGTCTGATTTCATTATTACTGAAACAGGACCCATGTGGTAAATATAAAGATCCAGTCCATGAAAAAAATTGGAGGCCCCTTACACTTCAGTGTTGTGATGCAAATATTCTAGCAAAATGCATAGCGCATAGAATAAAAAAGTTATTGTTGGATATTATTCATTCTAATCAGACAGGTTTTGTACATGGATGATAGATTGGAGATAATATAAGACAAGTACTGGAAACAATAGAACACTATGAAAAATCTGGGAAACCAGGCCTGGTATTCATAACTGACTTTGAAAAGGCTTGTAACGGAGATGCAGGGATTCAGGAAGCAGGTGCAGTTGGTGAGTTTAATAATAACGAACATGGAGAGATATAAATCAAGAGAAGCGTCTGGACAAGAAAACAGAACCAATACTGCCTGATGAGTGAGGCTACGGAGTGCTAGATGAAGGAGAAGTAATGATGAAGTCCAGGTGTGCATAATGATAGTTGCCAGGTGTGTGTAATGATGGTTGCCAGGTGTGTGTAATGATGGTTGCCAGGTGTGCATAATGATGGTTGCCAGGTGTGTGTAATGATGGTTGCCAGGTGTGCATAATGATGGGTTGCCAGGATCGGTGGTTAGTAAACCGTAGAGTGCCGGAGCAGGAGTAGGCATGACAGTACCACCCCCCCTTGCTGGTCCTGGCAGTGACTCCTCAAGAACCTCCCCAGCTCCTGGTTCATCCAGTAACACTTTAGTTGAAGGGCTAACTTTTATTAAATACCTATGTCAACAACTGCAAGTATACATAGGATGTTTTGAGTCGAGATACAGTGGGGTCCGAAATTATTGACACCCTTGATAAAGATGAGCAATAATTACTATATAAAATAAATAATTCAAATACTGAGCATACAATAATATTGTATGCAAAAAAATATGGTGAAAAGTGGGGGAAAAAAGTATTTAGTCAGCCACCAATTGTGCAAGTTCTCTCACTTAAAAAGATGAGAGAGGCCTGTAATTTTCATCATAGGTACACGTCAACTATGACAGACAAAATGAGATTTTTTTTTCCAGAAAATCACATTGTAGGATTTTTAATGATTTTATTTTCATATTATGGTGGAAAATAAGTATTTGGTCAATAACAAAAGTTTCTCAATACTTTGTTATATACCCTTTGTTGGCAATGACACAGGTCAAACGTTTTCTGGAAGTCTTCACAAGGTCTTTCACACACTGTTGCTGGTATTTTGGCCCATTCCTCCATGCAGATCTCCTCTAGAGCAGTGATGTTTTGGGGCTGTCGCTGGGCAACACGGACTTTCAACTCCCTCCAAAGATTTTCTATGGGGTTGAGATCTGGAGACTGGCTAGGCCACTCCAGGACCTTGAAATGCTTCTTACGAAGCCACTCCTTCGTTGCCCGGGCGGTGTGTTTGGGATCATTGTCATGCTGAAAGACCCAGCCACGTTTCATCTTCAATGCCCTTGCTGATGGAAGGAGGTTTTCACTCAAAATCTCACGATACATGGCCCCATTCATTCTTTCCTTTACACAGATCAGTCGTCCTCGTCCCTTTGCAGAAAAACAGCCCCAAAGCATGATGTTTCCACCCCCATGCTTCACAGTAGGTATGGTGTTCTTTGGATGCAACTCAGCATTCTTTGTCCTCCAAACACGACGAGTTGAGTTTTTACCAAAAAGTTCTATTTTGGTTTCATCTGACCATATGACATTCTCCCAATCGTCTTCTGGATCATCCAAATGCACTCTAGCAAACCTCAGACGGGCCTGGACATGTACTGGCTTAAGCAGGGGGACACGTCTGGCACTGCAGGATTTGAGTCCCTGGCGGCGTAGTGTGTTACTGATGGTAGGCTTTGTTACTTTGGTCCCAGCTCTCTGCAGGTCATTCACTAGGTCCCCCCATGTGGTTCTGGGATTTTTGCTCACCGTTCTTGTGATAATTTTGACCCCACGGGGTGAGATCTTGCGTGGAGCCCCAGATTGAGGGAGATTATCAGTGGTCTTGTATGTCTTCCATTTCCTAATAATTGCTCCCACAGTTGATTTCTTCAAACCAAGCTGCTTACCTATTGCAGATTCAGTCTTCCCAGCCTGGTGCAGGTCTACAATTTTGTTTCTGGTGTCCTTTGACAGCTCTTTGGTCTTGGCCATAGTGGAGTTTGGAGTGTGACTGTTTGAGGTTGTGGACAGGTGTCTTTTATACTGATAACAAGTTCAAACAGGTGCCATTAATACAGGTAACGAGTGGAGGACAGAGGAGCCTCTTAAAGAAGAAGTTACAGGTCTGTGAGAACCAGAAATCTTGCTTGTTTGTAGGTGACCAAATACTTATTTTCCACCATAATTTGCAAATAAATTCATAAAAAATCCTACAATGTGATTTTCTGGAAAAAAAATTCACAATTTGTCTGTCATAGTTGACGTGTACCTATGATGAAAGTTACGGGCCTCTCTCATCTTTTTAAGTGGGAGAACTTGCACAATTGGTGGCTGACTAAATACTTTTTTTCCCCACTGTATATTATTTTATACTATTACAATTGCTCAGAGAAAGATATTTTGTTTAACAAGTAATATATGTTTATTTTTATTTACAATCAATTCTATTGGGCACAAAATAATCTCAAACACAACCAAAACAAACTGCAAATGCATCCAAAAAGTTTGTAGAGTCACAAGCTTGATGTAGTCATTACGTGCTAGGAATATGGGACCAAATACTAAACTTTTGACTACTTTATTTATACCAATCTTTAGGGGTGTCAATTTTAATGACTACCTGTTTGAGAAAAATGTATGTTACTTATTATTTAAAAAATATTTCTCTGAGCAATTGTATTAGTGTAACATAATATAATAATTTCCCAATTTCTTTCAGCATACAATTTAGCTCAATATTTGAATAATTTATTTTATACAGTCATTATTTCTCATCTTAATGGCGGACCCCACTGTACATGTAGTTTATGTGACGATACTGTGACATCAAAAACGTCAGCTTGCAGTTCTACTGATTATGAATGTGTCATTAATTGCTAAGGAATGTGTTATGAAGTCCTTATGTAGGTGCCGTTCAACTTTAAGTGTCACCAATGCCTGAAAATACATTGATTTGATTGATATTTGGCATTGCAGAAGAAATAATAAGATAAACGTATGTGCTTGTTGCTGTTTGGCCCTCCCTCTTCTGCCCAATTCCAAATCAACTCTTAGCCCCTAGCCCCAGGCATTTCTGGAAAAAATCTGCAATATGGAATTAGCTCGATCTCGCCCTCTCATAGGCTAGGTGGAATTGCTTACCCACCAATCAAATCCTTTCAGATCTACACAAGAGCCTCTAGTCGTCCATGGTTCTCCGGTCGATGGCAGGTGATTAGCAGGTGGGAGGGAATTCCCTGGGCAATGATCAGGCCTGGACGCAGATGGCCCAATTGCCTTGCACATTCCCAAGGACCGAGCAGTCCAGGACAGCATAGATCATTGTATCCACAGACCTCGTAGGGACACATGACTCCATCCAGGAGATGGAGGCGCCGGTAGCGATCTCACTACAAACACACACACACACAGATTGGCATACTAAATATACCATATTGGCTCTGTTTTTGTGAATGTGAGGTTAATGTAAGTGTGAACATCATCATGATGTGAGATCTTGCAGTTGTAAATCCTGTTACCTGTACAACTTTTCCCGGTATGACATGAAATTAGGCCCTTGCATGGCCATCCTCACGTCATGAAGGCTGAATGGAAATGGGTTTGTGAACTCCACCTTGACAACTACTTCCTGGTTCACCTGCGCTGGTCCACTCATCTGTTCAAATAGAGCTAGTACATCACAACAATCTATGGTCATATAATAAATTATAATGATCTGGGGATTATCAACTCCACTGCGTTGGCTGCATGGATGGTTTTTGGAATGTCTGCTTGATCAAAGGTGAGGAGAGATGCAGCTTTCTAGCAGCACAAGTAAGGCTTTAATTTGGTACACTACTAAGGCTGTGGCGGTCACAAAATGTCATCTGCCGGTGATCGTCAAGCAAATAACTGCCAGTCTAATGGTAATTGACCTTTAATTAACATAAACACATTTAGCATCTCCTGGCTTCCACACATAGCCTACAAGCCACTGATGCAGAACTTTGGAACATCTACGTTATAAAAGGTCTAATAGGTGTAAGCTCCCGAGTGGCGCAGCGGTCTAAGGCACTGCGTCTCAGTGCTAGGCGTCACAAGGTGTCACTTCAGACCCTGGTTCGATTCCAGGCTGTATCACAATCCGGTCGTGATTGAGAGTCCCATAGGGCGGCGCACAATTGGCCCAATGTCGTCCGGGTTTGGCCGGGGTAGGCAGTCATTGTAAATAATAATTTGTTCTTAACTGACTTGCCTAGTTAAATACAAATAAAAAATAAAAATACACCTTCACAATAAATGCATTCTTTATTTCAGTCAGGTCTAAAGAAACATGATGTGAAGAAAATGTAGTCTATTTTAGAAGAACAGAATAGCATACTCTGAGTTGTCCTTATGTTAGGTTCTGATCTGGCTATGGCTGTGGGCTACACTAGTTCATTTAGCAGACAAGATTTGGTTAGTATGAATTTGGTTATTTTATAGTATGTAGAATACAATTGAACAAAGCTGAATAAAATAGAAAGGATATTTTTTCCAAACGATTTGAAGGAGTGCGCACATGCGGCTATTCTGTGTTGAGCGGTTAACAAATAAATAGTTCCTCCTATATGCTTAATTTAGAGTTATTTATGTAACGTTAGTTGTGATACAAATGTTGGGCTAAATGTTTTGAATTTTAATACATTGTAAGGCTGCATGATGCAACTCTAATGATGATTTGAAAAAAGTCACGTGAAAGGCATGAGCTCTGCTTTGTTTTTTGCACAGGCTGTACACACTCCATCTGTCTCTCATTCACAATTTGACAAGCACTTGATAATGCCTCGAATTTCCTGGCGGCATCCCCTTTGTGTGGCCGTAATGCACCCTAAACAAATCCATGCCTTTTGCGGCCAGTGGCAGTTGTGCCCTTGGGCTAAATCTAATAATTATAATTCTCTTCTCCATGAGTGCTGCATACTCTGAAGCACCTCTCACTCACATCGCTCTCAATCACGTGATCGGGTCTTTCTCACAGGCTACAAGTGAAGACAGACACATCAGGGCCAAAACTGCGTGCATCCTTATCCAATTCCGAGGTGAAGATATTGGAAGAACTGTCCACATTTACTTTTCGTCAGCCAGGTAGGCCTAACAAACAGCAAAAGCACTAGCCTATGACAATCTACTATCCCCCATAGTACAGAAGTTGACCTATTCTGTGCGAGAAATAAATATTCCAAACATAGTCTGGGACAGTTGTGGGATGCGATAGATCCCAAATTAAGACAACAACTAGCATTAAAAAAAACGTTTTTACGCAATGAGCCTGACGCAACAGATCAGAACCTTTAGCTTATACTTTTGATAAACTATTAGGCTATTTCTTCACATTATAAGCGCAGCAATGCGCACACGGCAATGTTCCATTAGCGGGAAAACACCATTATCAAAAGTGACCGCAAATGCGATTATGCATGTAATGCTTTTATTATAAAGGTGCATTTTATAATGTTGCCGGACAAATTCAATCAGCAACAGGAAAACTCTAATACTAACTCTAATACTCTAATAAAACTCTAGTATGTTTGTCTGCATATCACTTTTATAATAATCTTTTGATTATTCGGGATTCACCGTAAAGCGGATTAATGTGCTTAATTTTAAGAAGTTATTTGGCCACATTAGTTGTGATACAAACATTTTCAAAACATATAGGCTTATGGGCTAGGCTACATGAGATGTTTGACTATGATTAGAAGAAGTCCAAAAAAAAAGGCATTGTTTCTTGCCTTACGCTGGGCATCATTCACAAGTGATAATATATAATTCACAAGTGATAGGCTAATATTGTCACCGATCAGTTTTTCTTTCCATGTCAGCAGTCTATGGAACAACGTAAGAGAGCAATCCATGATTTGGTTTTGTTTACCTGGCCACTGTCACCAAATTACTGCTGACAGGGTAAGGAAACCAAAATGTTTTTTTTTTTTGGGGGGGGGGCGAACTATCCCTTTAAGGGAATAAGGAAATACATCCTAATAAAGAGGACTAATGGAACTTCCAGACCCACCGAAAAGACCAGCTCGGGGCCTTCCAGGTTCACTATCTGCATGGCCGTCATGTCCTGGTTGTTCTCCATGCTCTTGGCTGTCACCATGAAGCGCAGATTGGACTGGCAACCCAGCTTGGGCATGTACTTCTGGGCCAGCACGACCACCTGCACCCTCGACACTGTTGGTCACAGGGAGAAAGAGTTTTGACAATAAACCCGAACCGGACAAATTCAATCAGCAACAGGAAAACTCTAATACTAACTCTAATACTCTAATAAAACTCTAGTATGTTTGTCTGCATATCACTTTTATAATAATCTTTTGATTATTCGGGATTCACCGTTGCTTACCATTTGGTACCAGGTTGTTACCTGTAAAGCCTTTTGAAGTACGTACTGGAGAGTATCCCATCATTACCTCACAATCTCTTACAATACAATACATACACACATACCTGCTGAAACAGGATGGTAACATAAATCTCTAAGGACTGTAAAGTAAAGCATTTCCTATAAGCAGTTGAGGATTTTATTTCAGAGGAGTGGTCTGAAAGCTTTGCAGGACTATCGTACAAAGTTGTGATACATGGAGACATTCTCAAGCCTATAAAAAGACATACAGTACAGTACGTATGTAAAGGGTCACCCCAGTTTCCACTCACTCCCCATGGGGTTCAGAGTGACGTCAAAGCTCTCCTGCTTGAACTGAGCTCTTTGGATGTTAGTGTAGTAGACTGTGGAGCCCACCAGGAAGCCACGGATGATGCGTGTGTCTTCACTCAGGTTCCTGAAGACCACAGCCATCTGGAAGTCATGGCCAATCATCACCTGCTCCACTGGTGTCTCCAGCGTCATCTCCACGTTAGCCTGTGGGATCTCCTGCTCGTCGTCGTCTTGCATATGTAGCTTGTTGGTTCTCTCGGCTTTCTTCATGGTCTCTTCATCCTTACTGCTGCCTGTGCGTGTGTGGGGAGATGGAGGGGAATAGAGTTAACATGGGACTGGTGGTCTGGTGCTTAAACAGAAACCCAGCCTAAAACCCCAAAGAGCAAGCAGTGCAGATGTGGAAGCACGGTGGCTAGGAAAAAGGAACCTAGGAAGAAACCTAGAGAGGAACCAGGCTCTGATGGGTGACCAGTCCTCTTCTGGCTGGTGGAGATTATAAGAGTACATGGCCATTAAGGCTAGATCATTCTTCAAAATGTTGAAATGTTCATAGATGACCAGCAGTCTCAAATAATAATCACAGTGGTTATAGAGGGTGCACCAGGTCAGCACCTCAGGAGTAAATGTCAGTTGGCTTTTCATAGCCGAGCAATCAGAGGTTGAGACAGCAGGTGCGGTAGAGAGAGAGCGAGAGAGAACACATATATCGCTGCATCAACGGTTTGAAACCGGCCCACTGCTATTTTAGAAACTCCCTTCTATCTTTTCTCTCTCTCTATTCCATACAATAGCCAAAAAACTATACAATATAAATTACTGCATCGATACAGCAGTAATTGAAAAGTAATTTGAAAAGCAGTGGTAGCGTAGTCATTTCTATACTTCATTCTTGTTGCATTAGTTTCATGAGAAATTGTACAAACTGCCAATAACAAACGGACTTTCAGTAAAATGTAGCATTAAACGTGCAGTTGCACCCTTGCCAGCCTACTCCCTTGTCCAGGTGCCACATACCTTCTGGGTATTTGTACGTCTCTGTAATGTCCATTGGCTCATAATTCTTTCCACCAACGGACTTCGTCACTACTTTCTTGCCGACATAGGTTGTGTCCACTCTTAGTAACTCAGTTTTCCCAGTTTGTGGATTTAGCTTGTGGTAGTAAACGTTGCTATTCACCTGAGGTTAAAAGAAAGAGATAAATGTCAATATTGTGATTGTTTAAAAAATCAAGAAAATGTAATGCAAGTGTGTGCAAGCATATACAGTTATAAAGCATAAGTGTGTTATGCTTCATAATGGTATAGATGATGAAGGCATTATAATAATAATATGCCATTTAGCAGACGCTTTTATCCAAAGCGACTTACAGTCATGTGTGCATACATTTTTATGTGTTGGTGGTCCTGGGGATCGAACCCACTACCCTGGCGTTACAAGCGCCATGCTCTACCAATTGAGCTACAGAGGACCATTATGTTAGAACAGTGTTACTTGTCAAGCTCAAAGAAAATGTATGGTTTTACCGCAATTTCTGTTTAATCCACCAGAAAAGACAGAACAAATATTACAACAAATATTATGGTTAAACTCAAATATAGTATTTGATGAAATAATTTTTTTTTTGGAGAAAAATAAAGAATAAAGGTATCATCTTTATTAATGACATCATAAATAGGACCGGTGAAGTTATGTCACGCAGCTAACAAAAATATATGGAAATGTCTGCTCTATACAAAATTATAACCAACTAATTGCAGCATTACCGCAAAAACAGAGGGGGCAAGTGGAAGGGGGAGAAGATAAGGAACTGTCGACCCTACATTAAAAACCAAAATTGGTTAAAGAAAATTGTGATAAATAAAAAAGTATATCAGTTTCATTTAAGGACCAAAAAATGTACAGCTGCACCATACAGGTTGCAAAATAGTTGGGAAGAGATTTTCAATGTCCTGATTCCATGGCACATGGTTTATGAACTGATACACAAAATGACGCCTGATTCAAAACGTGGAGTTTTTCTATAAAAATTATTATATAAAATTCTTGCATCCAATAGAATGTTATGTATATGGGGGATACAACCATCCCAGCTCTGGAGATTTTTCTGCAAAAAGACAGAATCAATAGATCACTTGTTTTAGTACTGCCGATATGTAACTTGTTTCTGGTCGCAGGTTAAGGAATGGCTGAAAAATTGCATAATTTACCTGGAGCTAACTCTGCAAATAGTGACTTGAAAAGCCATAGTCAATCGATCAATAATATAATAATACTCTTAGTAAAAATGTTAATCTTTAATTTACAATCAGCAGAAACTATGAGAATAGAAAGGTTCAGTATTTTTGTGAAACATTACAGCACAGTTGAGAAATATATGGCAATTAGAAATCAAAACTGGATGGTTTTTAGAGATAGATAGGATGGTTTGAGGGTATTTGAAGGGTGGGACTAAAAACAAATAAAAGAAGATTACTAATGTAAAATATACTGTGTCCGTCAAATGTATATAGTATGTATAAGCCTAAATATTGTTGTCCATTAGTTTGCTCCAATTAGGGGATGGGTGATAGGGTTAGGGGGAAATAATAAAGAAGGAATATATATACAGCACCAGTCAAAAGTTTGGACACACCTACTTATTCAAGGGTTTTTCTTTATTTTTTACTATTTTCTACATTGTAGTTGACATCAAACCTATGAAATAACACATATGGAATCATGTATTAACCAAAAAACTGTTAAACAAATCAAAATATATTTTATATATGAGATTCTTCAAATAGCCACCCTTTACCTTGACAGCTTTGTGTCCTTTGTCCTTTGGTCTGGAGTCCAAATTGGAGATTTTTGGTTCCAACCACTGTGTCTTAGTGAGACACGTTGTGGGTGAACGAATGATCTCTGCATGTGTATTTCCCACCGTAAAGCATGGAAGAGGAGGTGTTATGGTGTGGGGGTGTTTTGCTGGTTACACTGTCTGTGATTTATTTAGAATTCAAGGCACTCTTAACCAGCATGGCTACCACAGCATTCTGCAGCGATACGCCATCCCATCTGGTTTTTCAACAGGACAATGACCCAACACACCTCCAGGCTGTGTAAGGGCTATTTTACCAAGAAGGAGAGTGATGGAGTGCTGCATCAGATGACCTGGCCTCCACATTCCCCCGACCTCAACCCAATTGAGATGGTTTGGGATGAGTCGGACCGCAGAGTGAAGGAAAAGCAGCCAACAAGTGCTCAGTATATGAGGGAACTCCTTCAAGACTGTTGGAAAAGCATTCCAGGTGGAGCTGGTTGAGAGAATGCCAAGAGTGTGCAAAGCTGTCAAGGCAAAGGGTGGCTATTTGAAGAATCTCAAATATAAAATATATTTTGATTTTTTAACACTTTTTTGTTTACTACATGATCCCATATGTGTTATTTCATCCTTTTGATGTCTTCAATATTATTCTACAATGTAAAAAATATTACAAATAAAGAAAAACCCTTGAATGAGTAGGTGTGTCAACACTTTTGACTGGTAGTGTATATATAAATAAAAGTATTGTTTTACCTCAGCAAAAACAAATGGGGCTTCAAATTGATAGCTGAGCATTCCTTCCTTGATGGCTTTCACAGAGCATGGTCCACAGCGGTAATATCCTGCAAAAATAATGTCAACAACCCATCAATGACACTGTCTGTTTGACATTTAAAGGGAAAGTTCACTTTTATTTATCCTTTTGCGTATTTTCGACTTCCCTAGGGTGCTGTTGTTTACATTTTTAAATTTTAGTCATTTAGCAGACGCTCTTATCCAGAGTGACTACATTTTTTTTTTCATACCCGTGAGAAACAAACCCACAACCCTGGCGTTGCAAGCGCCATGCTCTATCAACTGAGCTACAAATCATTTTGATATCCATTAGCTGGTTATTTAGCATTGTCTAGAATATATTTGCTAGCATTGTTTTGAGAATATTCCAATGCAATTGGAAAAAGGTTTGTATTTGTGGATTGTATCAGGGGATTGCTACATTCCCCAAAAATGCTAGCCAGGAGATTATAGACGTTGTTTATTAAATAACCTAGCGAACATTGTCAAGGTGCAATCAATGCTTTTGAGAGCCATTTTCTTCATTTTATTAATTTTATTGGCACCCTTGCACTTTTATAAATAATTCCCAAATTCTTCTAAAATAAATTTAAATTGCAAAAAACTTTTGGTGAAATGGTATGGACAAAATTATTAGCAACCAAGAGCTAATACTTGGTTGCACAGCCTTTGGCCAAGGTAACTGCCCATGAATGCTTCTTGTAGCCATCGAGCTTTCTACTGGAAGTTTGGCCCACTTGCCATAAGTTTTCGATGGGATTCAGACATGGACTCAATGCTGGCCACTCCAGAACAGTCCAGTGTTTCTTCTTGAACCAGTCCTGGGTGCTTTTTGATGTGTTTGGGGTCATTGGAAAACCCACCACCTTTGACAGAGACTCAGTTTTTGGGCACTGGGTTGAAAAGGGCAGTTCCATAAGGGCAGACAAAGTAAATCAAGGATCTGGAAAGATTCTGTTTCATGGAATGGTCTAAGATCCCTCCTAATGTGTTCTCCAATCTCATAACAATGAAATCCCCAGTGTTGTTATCCTCGCAAGGATAGGGTGCTGGAGTACTGAAAACAAAGGTTTAATCATTTTGACCCCTATCTTTGTGAGATTTTTTTGTATTTTTTGTTAAACAAAATCTGTTTAGCTGAGCAATTGTATTAGTATAAAATAATATAATTTTCAAAAAGGAATTAGAATAGAATATATCTCAGTATTTGTATTATTTATTTTATAACGTTTTTTTTGCTCATCTTTATCGATGGTGCCAATAATTATAGACCCCACTGTATATGAAGGGTTTGATTCCAAAATGCGATAAACACCAATTTTTTACATTTACATTTTTTCCTCTGAAATGAATGCTCATGGATCCCTTTCTATGTGTATGAATTATGGTTGTTCTCATACTTTTAAAACATATACTTTAGATGTGCTTTAGAATGTGTTTTGTTGCAAACCGAGATATCCGACACACTTGTTTCATACCAAAATGTGCTATATCCAGAGCCATGTGTTTGGAGAGTTGGGACATTGAGGTTTCTGCATTATGATCCGTTTACATGACACAACAACATTCTTTGGCAGCCATACGCCAAGGTGATATTCACAACATAAGAAGGAATTCCCCTCAACCACGCCCACAAATTGGGGAAAACAAACATTCTTTCTTTACAAAAAGCTAACTTTGTCGTAGATTTTTTTGTTATACAGAAATAACAAATTATGCCGAAAAGCTGCTGTGTTTTCAATGTACATGTAACCAGGTCAAAAATCCCGACCTACGGTTCGCAATGCTCCCATGTAGGGAAATAGAGCCTGCGAGAAGAGCCCTGTGGCTTCAGGCTATTTGGAGTGGGAGAGTGGGAAATATGGGGACCTGGTGTCCAAGTAGGCTACATGTAGCTATGTGTGTGGAAAACCTTTCATCACATGTAAGACATTTAACTTGTTTAGTCAAAATCCACAAAGAAATGGTTAATTGACCACAAAATCAACATTTTGCAATCGCCATCTCGGTCTCCGGACTTGAACCCCACTGAAAGCCTGTGGTTTGAATTGAAGAGGGCAGACCATAAGTGCAGACAAAGGATATCAAGGATCTGGGAAGATTCTGTATGGAGGAATGGTCTAAGATCCCTCCCAATGTGTTTTCCAATCTCATAAAACATTTTAGAAAAAGGCTCAGTGTTGTTACCCTCACAAGGGTTGGGTGCTGGAGTATTGAAAACTTTTTTAGATTTGTTTTATTACTTGTTAAACCAAATCTCTTTCTCTGAGCAATTGTATTAGTATAAGATAATATAATTTCCCAAAAAAATGTACGCTTACATTATAGCTCAGTATTTGTATTATTTATTTTATACAGACTTTTTTGCTCATCTTTATCAAGGGTGCCAATAATTATGGACCCCAATGTATCTTAAATGGATGCGTTTTCATAAATTTGACGATGCAATTTTGAAGCCCATTCTAAGCCTACAAAATGTGCATAAAGAAGTGAAAATGACGTCGCCCTCTCCCATCGTATAGCAATAATGTGTGTGGGCCCTACTTAATTATCTTATTTTCCCTCTTACCATCACTGGTTTCCTGGGGGGTGGCATCCACCACCTGCCAGCCACCTAAGTCATGGCCTGCGGGGAGGTCAGGTCTGGACATGTTAACCTCATTCCAGCAGTGGTAGTTCCTGTGGAGACAATGCACACCTCTCTCGAACACTATCTGGCATCCTGCATCACTAAGGGACATAATCTGGCATCATGCATTACTCAGGAACACCATCTGGCATCCTGCATCACTCAGGTACACCATCTGTCATCCTGCATCACTCAGGTACACTATATAGCATCCTGCACCACTCAGGAACACTATCTGTCATCCTGCATGACCATTTTCTTCTTGAAGCACGACCCAGTGATATAAAGATAACAGGAGCCTCTAGTCTATTTCACCCCCCACCACGCTATGACTAAACTGTTTTTACAGTACGTACAGTGAGATATATAAATATGAAGATATAGAAACCTACATTCTGGGATTTCATTTTCATTCAATGCGAATGAATAAGCAGAAATATAACTACAAGAAAGAGTCCCTGGTAAGGCGCTCGTTCAGTTCAAGTTGATTTCCCACAGAGTTGAAGATGAGATCTGTGATTATGTTCCCTGTGTTGTCGTGGGCGGAGTTGAAGTTGGTGATCACCCTGGCAGGGATTCCCAGGCACCGCAAGACTGGGGAAGGGGAGGGGACACCGTTAAAGAGGCAAGGCAACACTTCAAAATAAGCACATCAATTAACATGCAGTCGTTAAAAGGAAAACATTTTTAACTAATACATTCAATGTATTCAATCAAAGTGTGTTTCATTTGCACAGCAGCGGGCCTTGTGTGAGGAAACTGCTACCAATTTTTTTTGTCAATAGGAAATGGGCCCTGGGGTTTGTTCACCCAAATTACCAATTTTCCACATCTTATGCATACCTAGAAAGTGGCCTATGTGCCAGACTAGTCAGAAAGCAGTATTGAGCTACGGCTTAGCATTAGCATCTATAGGTGCAAAACAATGGGGATAGTAGAACTCCTGTAAGCATGTTCTAATCTAGATAGCACACATGCTAATCATCTCAAAATAACTAATATCCCTCTAAGGGACTGACTCCAAGAAAACAAATGGCCTCTATAGGTCATTATCAATAAAATGTCACAATACTGTGCAGAGCGTTCGATTTGGCTGCTGGGGGGCAAGGAGACCCACAGCTCTGCTAAAATCGTTGACAACTACGTGCCTTTATCAAGGGATTGTTAAATACATTTTATAACTATTTGGTGATCAGGTCTGCTGAAGGGAAGGCATACAGAAGCATATCTGTCCACTTGTGTTCCAGCACGTCCACGCCTAGAGGAGCGTTGTGATCTCTCATCGTGAAGAACAAGCGACAGTGTGCGTTGTCCTGCGATGCATAGAGCCCTGCCATAATGTCCCCACACCACCTCAACGACTTCGAGATTAAGTCACCACTCCCCTGGTAAGGGGTTTCCCGCGACAGTAAATCTGCACCTGCGTTTAGTCTGCCTGGCACGTGTTGCTCTGAGAGACAACAGATGTTCGCTGCTCCATAGCAAGAACTCTTTCGCCAGAGAGTGGAGTTGGCGGGAGTGCCTTCCTCCTTGGCGGTTGATATACGCCATCGTAGACGTATTGTCCGACCTAACCAGGTCATGTTGGCCCTGTAGGAATAGACGGAAATGCCTGAGGGCTAGTAACACAGTGTAGAACTCGAGAACATTAATATGACGTCCGAAGCTTCGCTTTATCGAACAACCACCTGATTGGTTTGTGCGACGTCATCTATCATAATTTGGCTGTTCTAAATTAGTTTGACCAGCAGGTGACACTAGTGTACACTGTGTTGATCAAAGCCTCAAGCTTTAAGTAATGAACCTATTTTCGACACAATTGGTTGGAAATGATGAATGCTTCAGGAAGCTTCGTTTCCCCATCACTACCGTTGACCGTACGCCCTTCGTGGACTGCCCCCCATCCCTGTAGTGACGCATCCGTCATGGAGACTCTCCCACTAGGGCAGCCCTGCTTCAAGAGGGATGGGTCGCTCCAGCATTTAAGTGCCGATAGACACTTTGGAGAGAGAATCACTCGCCTGTGCCTGTGGAGAAACGGGTCCAAGCGGAGTGAGGTCACCCAACGTTGGAAGTCTCTCATGAGGAGGAGACCAAGCGGAACTACCACAATCATGGAGGCCATGAGCCGAAGAATCCGCAGACACATCCAGTACGTGACTGACGTTGCCGGGCGAAACCCTGAGAGGCAGTGGTGAAAAGCTGTCACTCTCTCCACGGTGAGGGCTGCTCGACAGGCTAGAGAGTCCAGAGACAATCCCAAAAATAGTTTCTGCTGGGTTTGGCACTATTTATCCTGAAGCCTAGAGCGAGCAGGTGTGACAACAGCTTACTTTGTGAATGTCCGTGGGGCAAGGGACAGACCAAATGGCAAGTGTGCAGGATAAACTCTGATGTGGAAACAAGCATCCTTGAGGTCTACTGTGGTGAACCACTTGTTTGGCCGAATCGAATCTAACCGCATGCATTCGAAATCTGTAGACCCTCAGATGCTTGTAGAGGTGCCGTAAATCCAGGATGGGGCATGTGGATCAAGAAGTAACTTCTGAAGAAGCCGTGTTGAGCTTCCTCCCTCGGTCCCTTGGACAACAGAGACTGTATTTCAACTGAGGACTCGGTCCGCTTCCCCCTGTGCAGTGGACTGCACTATTCCCATAAAACGTGGGGGGACCCCTGCGAATTGTAGTCTGTACCCCTGGTCTACGGTGCGTAGGGGAGATTGCACTGCTCTCTGTGAGGAGCAAGGGAATTCGCCTGTCCCCTGGGGGGAAGTTGCTCCACTGTGGCGTCTCCGCATGTGGGCAACCTGGTGGCCAGACGAGGACGCCCTCGAGAGGTTGATTGATTTGAATGGGAACATTCTGAACCATCACCCTCGGCCCATGGGCCTGGATGTGATGTGAACTCTTTATTTGAGAATTGAACTTGGGGAACAGTGGTGTTGGCCTGCCCCAACGGGGGATTCTGGGTTTTGAGGTAGGGGGCTCCTGTGCTATACCTCTGCCATGTGTAAACGTGCTTGTGTGGCCTGACGTGGGACTCCTGAGGAGAATGTAGTCGTCGAGGTCGGAAGAGCTCTGCCGGCTCCTTGAGCCCCATGCCTTGTGTTCGGTGTGACGCTTCTTCCCCTTCCCTCTGGATGGAGCCGAGGGGGCCTATGCCCTGAGGCACCACGTTGCTGGTGAGTGGACTGTGTCCGTCCCTGGGTCGGAGCTGCCGGAGAAGGCTGCTGAGGCTTCTTAGGGATCCTCCAGTTCTGGGTGTGAGGTCTCATGGTAATGACCTGGGTTGGGGCTTTCAGCCTGTTTCCATGGTAACAGGGAGCCCAGTGCCTCAGTCTCCTTTTTCTTAGACTCAAACCTGGCCTGTATCTCCGATATGGTTGGTCCAAAAAGTCTGGTGGGATCGATCTTCCCATTCAGGATCTTTCCCTTCTCCCTCTGACACCCTTGCATTGTTCAGTCAGTGGGCTCTCGGTACACTTGAGGGTCCAGGTGGTATGGTTGGGAAGGTGACTTGGCTCCATTAGCTTCTCCCGGTCGACAGTGCCAAGGGCAGCTGCGTTCATGGAGCGCCCTGCCTGAGCTGCAGATCGGTAGATCCTCTCATACATGGACGCAGTGAAGTGGTCATTGGGATTAGCGAGCTTGGGGGCAGAGGAGGAGGAGCTCAAAGCCTTCGGGTTGAGGTGTTCAGCCAGGTAAGGCTCAATTGGAGGCGGACTGAGCCATCCCGACGACTCCATGCAGTGCACATCCAAGTGGTGGTAGCCAGTCACAGGAGAAGGTGACTTGAGTGGCTCTGCCCAGGAAGACTCCAACAACGCCATACAGTCTAGGAAGGCTGGTACACACTGTCGGACGGATGTAGAATTACTCAGAGGAGATTCCATCCATTTTAGTTTTCTTGGAAGGTGGGGGCGGCATGGCATACTCGACATCAAGATTGGTGGCAGGACGTCTGATTGCCTCGAAGAAGGGGAGGTCAGTTATTGACTCCTGCCCTACCTCTTCAGTCTGGCTGGGTAGCACAAACTGAGCAGAAGGGAGAAATTCTTCTTCAGAGACGTAATCCATCTCCTGGTCAGAGAGGGCACTGCCTCATGCGGCAAGAGATATGCTGTTGTCCTCACTTCCGGATTTGTCGGAATTAAGGTCTGCCCCCCCCCCCCCGGAAATATGGGGGTTCTCCGAATCAGCCTGAAGCACGAGCGAAGGGGAAGCCTGAGTAGCTTTTCCCTCCTCTGGGACTTTGTTGATAACAGAGTCATCCTCGAGCAAAGATGAGGCCTGGGCAATACTTTCCATGTACTTCACTCTACATCTAAGGACACTGGAGCCCAGCTGAGCGCAATGCACACAACTAGCAGGGTTGACGATAGCCTCCATAGCGTGTTCAATGCCGAGGCAGGTAGTACAGAAGGGATGGGGATGCATCTGGGAAATGTAATGCCCACAATTGCCAGGGCAAGCTTTGCTAGGTGTGCACTGCTTTTTCTCCCCCTTCCCTGACGACTTGGCCGAAATCTCGTTTCGATCAGACGGACAAAAGCAAATGGAATTACCAGGGAGCTAGCTAGCTACTCCACATGCTGCAACTACGTCGCAAAGTCGGGAGAGACACAGGGTAACATGCGCTTGAGCCAGGTAAGCATAACCAGAAAGCTTTATTTATCAGGGTGGTGGGAAATAAATACCGTCTTTATACTTTTGGTGTAGTGAAAGTAGAGCTAACAGGGATGCTAGCTAATTAGCTGGCTATCTTCACCTGAGTGACGATAGCCAGCTAGCCGAGACATTGAGTGAAGTACCAAGTGCCGACTCGGTGTGTAAACCAAGTTACTTGAGGTAAAAATGCACGGCTAGGTTATCTTTTACAGGAGAATGTAAACGGAATGGTGCTTGTAATGGTGGGGCAACACACTGTAAAGAAACAGCACCGCTTGTGTTAGCCAAACAAACCGAATGGGGGTTTAGCACAGAGGTTGATAGCTAAAACACCTATGGTGCCGTTAGCCCACTAGCTAGCTAAGTCACTCGAAAGTTCTGTAAGCTAACTCCAAAAACTGGGAACCGACGTAGAGCTAGAAACCACGGGTAGAAGTAGCTAAATCTTTTCAAAAACCTGCTATTATCAGGATGCTAAAGCAGTGTAGCTAGCAAATTAACAACGCTATTTATGTGCTGTAGCTAGCCAATAACAAACAAGCTAACTGAGGTAACTTCACTACGTAAAGTGAAACTGAAGTTAGCAGGAGCCACTCAATGCTCCCACACTGAAAGGAACAGTTAAGTTGAGAGCTAGTTTTCTGATGAAAGCTGCTTAATGGGTTAATAACCAAATAGTAACCAAATATACTTGTTAAGATGCGAAGAATGAGGAAACGCAGGGCGTACACCCACAAAGCTCTGATTGGCCTGTTAGGTGTGATTGAATAAGGCTTCAACCAATAACATGTAAAAGAGGGCGTATCCCATTAATGAGATTTCAAACTGAATTGATTGAAAGAGAACGATGTTGAAAAGGGATGTTAGCCAAGTTAGCTAAGTAGGCCTACGCTGGTTGGAGAGAAAAGTACATTAGGTCTACTTACCACTAAGTTTCTACCGGTAGCTTGCAAAGACACTTGAAACCCTACCTCTTTAAGGAATACCTGGGATAGTATAAAAGTAATCCTTCTACCCCCCCCCCCCCCCACAAAAAAATAAAATAAAAAATAAAATAATGCATTTTATACTTGGAAAGTGGTTGTCCCACTGGCTATCATAAGGTGAATGCACCAATTTGTAAGTCGCTCTGGATAAGAGCGTCTGTTAAATGACGTAAATGTAAATGTAAATGTAAACATTATAAGCTAACAGTGTATCGGCAAATGCACCCTTCTGCTGCTTGACAGGCAGAGCCCACAAAGGATGGGAAGTTAACCTAAACCACTATACTTGTCAGGTATAGTTCACTTATTTTATATCCTTCAAATAGCCAATTAAATCAAATCAAATTGTATTTGTCACATACACGTGTTTAGCAGATGTTATTGCGGGTGTAGCGAAATGCTTGTGCTTCTAGCTCCGACAGTACAGTAATATCTAACAAGTAATATCTCACAATTTCACAACATACACCCAATACACACAAATCTAAGTAAGGAATGGAATTAACAATATATACATATATGGACGAGCAATGACAGAGTGGCATGGACTAAGATACAGTAGAATATTACAGAAAACAGTATATACATATGAGATGAGTAATGCAAGATATGTAAACATTATTAAAGTGACTAGAGTTCCTATTTCTTGAAGTGGCCAGTGATTTCCATAGGTAGCAGCAGCCTCTAATGTGCTAGTGATTACTATTTAACAGTCTGATGGCCTTGAGATAGATGCAGTTTTTCAGTCTCTCAGTCCCAGCTTTGATGCACCTGTACTGACCTCGCCTTCTGGATGATAGGGGGGTGAACAGGCAGTGGCTCGGGTGGTTGATGTCCTTGATGATCTTTTTGGCCTTAGTGTGACATCGGGTGCTGTAGGTGTCCTGGAGGGCGGGTAGTTTGCTCCCGGTAATGCGTTCCGCAGACCGCACCACCCTCTGGAGAGCCCTGCGGTTGCGCGCGGTGCAGTTGCCGTACCAGGCGGTGATACAGCCCGACAGGATGCTCTCAAATGTGCATCTGTAAAAGTTTGTGAGGGTTTTAGGTGCCAAGCCAAATTTCTTTAGCCTCCTGAGGTTGAAGAGACTCTGTTGCGCCTTCTTTACCAAACTGTCTGCATGGGGTGGACCATTTTAGTTTGTCAGTGATGTGTACGCCAAGGAACTTGAAGCTTTCCTCCTTCTCCACTGTGGTCCCGTCGATGTGGATAAGGGGGTGCACCCTCTGCTGTTTCCTGAAGTCCTCGATCATCTCCTTTGTTTTGTTGACGTTGAGTGAGAGGTTATTTTCCTGGCACCACACTCCCAGAGCCCTCACCTCTTCCCTGTAGGCTGTCTTGTCATTGTTGGTAATCAAGCCCACTACTGTTGTGTCGTCTGCAAACTTTATGATTGAGTTGGAGGCGTGCTTGGCCATGCAGGCATGGGTGAACAGGGAGTACAGGAGGGGGCTGAGCCCACAATCCTTGGTAGTGGGCTGCGTCGGTGGCACGGTGTTATCCTCAAAGCGGGCAAATAAGGTGTTTAGCTTGTCTGGAAGCAAGACGTCGGTGTCGGCGACGTGGCTGGTTTTCCTTTTGTAGTCCGTGATTGTCTGTAGACCCTGCCACATACGTCTCGTGTCTGAGCCGTTTAATTGCAACTCCACTTTGTCTCTATACTGATGTTTTGTTTGTTTAATTGCCTTGCGGAGTGAGTAGCTATACTGTTTGTATTCTGCCGTATTCCCAGTCAACTTGCCATGCTTAAATGCGGTGGTTCTGGCTTTCAGTTTTGCGCGAATGCTGCCATCTATCCACGGTTTCTGGTTAGGGTAGGTTTTAATAGTCACAGTGGGCACAACATCTCCTATACACTTGCTGATAAACTCAGTCTAAATTATTTTCGCAAGCTACCCGGAACGTAACCCACTCCATGTGATCAAAACAATCTTGAAGCGTGGATTCTGATTGGTCAGACCAGCGTTGAATAGTCCTTAGCACGGGTACTTCCTGTTTGAGTTTCTGCCTATAGGAGTCGTGGTCAGATTTGCAGAAAGGAGGGCTGGTAAGGGCCTTATAACCATCCCGTAAGTTCAAATTGCATTGGTCGAGAATTTTAGCAGCCCAAGTACAACAGTCGATATGTTGATAGAACTTCGGCAGCCTAGTCCTTAAATTTGCTTTGTTAAAATCCCCAGCTACAATAAATACTGCCTCAGGAAATGTGGTTTCCAGTTTGCATAAAGTGTAGTGAAGTTCTTTGAGGGATGTCGGGGTATCGGCTTGAGGGGGGAAATACACGGCCGTGACTATAACCAAATAAAATTATCTTGGGACATAATACAGTCGGCCTTTGATTGTGAGGTATTCTAGGTCGGGTGAACAAAAGGACTTGAGTTCCTGTATGTTACTACAATTACACCATGAGTCGTTAATCATGAAACACATACCTCCGCCCTTCTGCTTCCCGGAGAGATATTTATTTATGTCTGCGCGATGAACTGAGAACCCATCTGGCTGGACCGATTTCGACAGAATATCACGAGAGAGCCATGTTTCCGTGAAACAAAGTATGTTACAGGCCCTGATGTCTCTCCGGAAAGAAATCCTTCCCTGAGCTCGTCGACTTTGTTATCCAAAGACTGAACATTAGTGAGTAATATACTTGGAAGAGGTGTGTGGTGTGCGCGCCTCCTAAGTCGAACCAGCAGGCCACTCCGAGTGCCACTCCTCCACCGGCGATGTTTTGGGTCAGCCGCTGGAATCAGTTAAATTGCCCAAACAAAGGATCTGCTTCGGGAAAGTCATATTCCTGGTCGTAATGCTGGTAGTTCTGGTGAGTTACCGCCACTCTGATATCCAATAGTTTTTCCTGGCTGTATGTATTGATAGAAAACATTTCTGAGCTAATAAAGTAAAAAATAATACATAAAGAAACAAAATACCGAAAAGTTTCCTAAGAGCTAGTTGCGAGGCTGCCATCTTCGTCGGCACCAGGTATGTTGCAAATGATGGCCAATATTGAGAGATATCGTCAGGCTACCCTCACATATCTGAAAGTACAGTATCAATTGATATTTACTGATCATGAACAGAATGCATTTACTTGCTGTAGGCTATAACTCTGATAGAGCTCAATGTGTGCAATCGTTTTGCATGGAGTAATCAGAAATGTGTATACTGAACAAAAATATAAACGCAACATGCAACAATTTCAAATATTTTAATGAGTTACAGTTCATATAAGGAAATCAGTCAATTGAAATAAATTCATTAGGATGGATTTCACATGACTGGGAATACAGATATTCATCTGTTGGTCACAGATATCTTTAACAAAAGGTAGGGGTGTGGATCAGAAAACCAGTCAGGATCTGGTGTGACCACCATTTGCCTCATGCAGCGCAACACATCTCCTTCACATAGAGTTGATCAGGCTGTTGATTGTGGCCTGTAGAATGTTGTCCCACTCCTCTTCAATGGCTCTGCGAAGTTGCTGGATATTGGCGGGAACTGGAACACGCTGTTGTACACGTCAATCCAGAGGATCTCAAACATGCTCAATGGGTGACATGTCTTTTGAGTATGCAGGCCATGGAAGAACTGGGACATTTTCAGCTTCCAGGAATTGTGTACAGATCCTTGCGATATGGGACCGTGCATTATCATGCTGAAACATGAGGTGATGGCGGCGGAAGAATGGCACGACAATGGGCCTCAGAATCTCGTCACGGTATCTCTGTGCATTCAGATTGCCATCGCTAAAATGCAATTGTGTTCATTGTCCGTAGCTTATGCCTGCCCATACCATAACCCCACCGCCACCATGGGGCACTCTGTTCACAACGTTGACATCAGCAAACCGTTCGCCCACACAACGCCATACACATGGTCTGCGGTTGTGAGGCCGGTTGGACGTACTGCCAAATTCTCTAAAACAAGTTTGGAGACGGCTAATGGTAGAGAAATGAACATTACATTCTCTGGTAACAGCTCTGGTGGACATCCCTGCAGTCAGCATACCATTTGCATGCTACCTCAAAACTATAAACATCTGAGGCATTGTGTTGTGTGACAGAACTGCACATTTTAGAGTGGCCTTGTAAAGATCGTGCTGTTTAATCAGCTTCTTGATATGCCACACCTGTCAGGTGGATGGATTATCTTGGCAAAGGAGAAATGCTCACTAACAGGGATGTAAAGAAATTTGTGCACAAAATTTGACAGCAATAAGCTTTTTGTGCGTATGGAACATTTCTGTGATCTTTTATTTCAGCTCATGAAACATGGGACCAACACTTTACATGTTGCGTTTATATTTATTTTTGTATATTTTTGTTCAGTGTAGTTCTGACTATGTTCTTCAAGAGGTGATGATATTACAACCAAATAGTTAACATTTATTTAACAATCCCTTGAAAACGGCCCCCAGCAGCCAAATTCGAACGCACCTTATTGTGACGTATTATTAATAACAATCTATAGGATGCAAACATAGCACTGTTGTAATAATATATTATAGACGTGACTATCGTATATATAGGTATTGGTTGAAGCTCAGTGTTAAATAAAAAATCTCCCTATCATCATATATAAGCCAATATGAATTTGCTCATCAACTTGATTGGAGGTCCACAACACACTCTCATCATGAGCCGGCCGTTACCAAGAACCACATATCGGATTTTCTAACATGGTCGATAGCAATAGAGTTTTAAGAATATTTATTGTTCCTACCTAGCTCAAATTCTAGACGGCAGATTAAAATGAGACTATAGCGTCCATAAAGTGACAGTTGGACTTAAAAAATGCTGGATTTACTAAGTTTGTAGGTATACTTTGGAAGTATTAGAATTAGGCCAAGAACGTATGTAAAGGGGTAGTCACATGACAAGATGGCGTATTGAACACACAGCGGTGCGAATCACCTCAAGATAAAAACGGAATATTCAATATCAGTAAGTTAGACTAAATATTAGCACTTCATATACTCGTGGGTAATAACATTCAATCTGGATAATAACACAAAACAAATCAAAAGGCTAGAGAAATGTATCAACAAATATTACAACAACAAGCAACACTCAAACATGACTGAGGATAAATGAGGAGAATCAATCTCCAAGAGAAAACGCGACTCCTCGACGGATACAGATGATTTATGCTTTTCACCACTGGGACTGGTAAGTGTGGAAAGCGATCTGTTGAAGTCGATAAATGACAAACTGGGCATACTAGAGTTGGTCAGTAAGGATATAAAGGAGTTGAAGGCGAGTCTTGAAATGAGTGACGAAAAAGCTGCGATAATGGAGAAGGATACAAAAAAGCAAAAAGGGACAGTCACTAAGATAGAAACAGACGTTAAGGAACTTAGAAAGGAGAACAACTTTCTAAGGGAAGCCTTACTAGACATACAGACTAGATCGATGAGAGAAAATCTAGCACTTATCCAAGTGACATGACTTGCCCTTATGGACTGAGGATCAAAGAGATTCCTGCTAGGAAAACGTTTGAACACCCCCTTTCCTGGGGGCCAGTTTTATGACTGGTCGTAAATTCCTTGCAGAGACTTTCTCTTCCTTGCCATGAAGTATTGGGAGAAAGGACCCCTTCGTTAACAAAGGAAGTCTTCCCGCCAAAACTCCAATATCCAAAAGTGGATAATGAAACAACATTCCTACTTAAAAGTATGTGGGAAATGGTTGGTGGGGACTTAAAGAACAATCATGTCAAATTCGTTACTATGTTGTGATGTCATTAAAGACGGTGGAACAACATAACTGTATCTTTGGGGGGGTGTACACTTCCCAGTTTTGAGGTTTGCATATATTTGTTGTATAAAACGAATGATTAAGTATAATAATACGTTTGTGAAGATAACAATGTGATTTTAGCATTCTAGATGAGATGATTGTTTTCCATATTGATTTGTTCTCTGTCAGTGGCCACGCCCAGATGAGCAGAAACATGATGGAACGCCCCTTTTACCCAGAGGGCATAAAAGCCCTACGGCTTAAAATGGTTGACACTCCACAAGACCAAGAAGCGTGAAGCTGAAGCTACACATTACAAAATGGTTAGACTAGAAAGACCAGAAAACGTGAGACGTTAGTCCACACGTTTGAAATGGAGAAGCTCTGAAACTCTCAACCTCTACACGAGGTGAAGAAGAAGAGAATGCACTAGACCTTATCATTTCAGTCTGCAGCTGGCATGTATAGTCATCTAGAGAACTTTCACTAAAGACACGAGATAGAGGACAATCCCTCTCAGACAACCGCTGGTACATTTGAAGTATACATTCTAACCACTACTACGACAAGAAACTCTACCAAGGACATTGAGATCTCTGGTGGGCAAACCAGAGTCCTACATCATCAACTCAACTATCGAGAACAGCAACACGTAAATACATGTTGCATTTCTAAACCGAATGAGCGTTATTAGGGTGCATAAGTATTATGGTTATTGTGAGCGTAGTTTCCAAAGTAACTACGATAGTTTGAATCTCTGTCTCTCCCTTCCACTCTGACCCTCCTGCTACCCAAGCATTCATGCTAATGTTAGTCCAGTCCACTAGGAACCTGTTTTCATTGTATTACATTAGTAATCAATAACCTATGTGTGTGTGTTTGCATTGTGTTATTATTTAGTTAGTTAGTAAATAAATATTTAAGCCAATTTGTGTATTGCTGATTCATCAATAAGGTTAGGGTTCTTGCAGGTTCAAGGATTATGCGACGTTCAGAATGAGACTGATAAGAGGTCATTATTTGATAAGTGACTGTTATCGATATATACACTGCTCAAAAAAATAAAGGGAACACTTAAACAACACAATGTAACTCCAAGTCAATCACACTTCTGTGAAATCAAACTGTCCACTTAGGAAGCAACACTGATTGACAATACATTTCACATGCTGTTGTGCAAATGGAATAGACAACAGGTGGAAATTATAGGCAATTAGCAAGACACCCCCAATAAAGGACTGGTTTTGCAGTTGGTGACCACAGACCACTTCTCAGTTCCTATGCTTCCTGGCTGATGTTTTGGTCACTTTTGAATGCTGTCGGTGCTTTCACTCTAGTGGTAGCATGAGACGGAGTCTACAACCCACACAAGTGGCTCAGGTAGTGCAGCTCATCCAGGATGGCACATCAATGCGAGCTGTGGCAAGAAGGTTTGCTGTGTCTGTCAGCGTAGTGTCCAGAGCATGGAGGCGCTACCAGGAGACAGGCCAGTACATCAGGAGACGTGGAGGAGGCCGTAGGAGGGTAACAACCCAGCAGCAGGACTGCTACCTCCGCCTTTGTGCAAGGAGGAGCAGGAGGAGCACTGCCAGAGCCCTGCAAAATGACCTCCAGCAGGCCACAAATGTGCATGTGTCTGCTCAAACGGTCAGAAACAGACTCCATGAGGGTGGTATGAGGGCCCGACGTCCACAGCTGGGGGTTTTGCTTACAGCCCAACACCGTGCAGGACGTTTGGCATTTGCCAGAGAACACCAAGATTGGCAAATTCGCCACTGGCACCCTGTGCTCTTCACAGATGAGAGCAGGTTCACACTGAGCACGTGACAGACGTGACAGAGTCTGGAGACGCCGTGGAGAACGTTCTGCTGCCTGCAACATCCTCCAGCATGACCGGTTTGGCGGTGGGTCAGTCATGGTGTGGGGTGGCATTTCTTTGGGGGGCCGCACAGCCCTCCATGTGCTCGCCAGAGGTAGCCTGACTGCCATTAGGTACCGAGATGAGATCCTCAGACCCCTTGTGAGACCATATGCTGGTGCGGTTGGCCCTGGGTACCTCCTAATGCCAGACAATGCTAGACCTCATATGGCTGGAGTGTGTCAGCAGTTCCTGCAAGAGGAAGGCATTGATGCTATGGACTGGCCCGCCCGTTCCCCAGACCTGAATCCAATTGAGCACATCTGGGACATCATGTCTCGCTCCATCCACCAACGCCACGTTGCACCACAGACTGTCCAGGAGTTGGCGGATGCTTTAGTCCAGGTCTGGGAGGAGATCCCTCAGGAGACCATCCGTCACCTCATCAGGAGCATGCCCAGGCATTGTGGGGAGGTCATACAGGCACGTGGAGGCCACACACACTACTGAGCCTCATTTTGACTTGTTTTAAGGACATTACATCAAAGTTGGATCAGCCTGTAGTGTGGTTTTCCACTTTAATTTTGAGGGTGACTCATTTACATTACATTTACATTTTAGTCATTTAGCAGACGCTCTTATCCAGAGCGACTTACAGTTAGCACATATATTATTTTATCAAACCCACAACCCTGGCGTTGCAAACGCCATGCTCTCCAAATCCAGACCTCCATGGGTTGATACATTTGATTTCCATTGATAATTTTTGTGTGATTTTGTTGTCAGCACATTCAACTATGTAAAGAAAAAAGTATTTAATACGATTATTTCATTCATTCAGATCTAGGATGTGTTCCCTTTATTTTTTTGAGCAGTGTATATATATATATATATATATATATATATATATATATATATATATATATATATAACATATATCTTCTAAGAGTTTAATTCGGGAGATGGTAACTCATTAAACAACTTCTTCCGTGGTGCCCCAAATTCCTAATGAGTTAATTGTTACATTATTAATTTAATCGAGTGACAATTAAACATAGTTAGGTGATTCGATAAATAACAGTCATACATTAAAGTAAGTCACATCACGACACAAGAAAAAGGAAAGGTTACCAAAATAATTGCGAAGGAGTTCTTGCTTACAGCACTTCAAATCCCACTCGATGCTGTCGATAAAATCCAACTCGAACGTGTACACCGTTTCGGACAAAGAGGACAGAGATATGAGCGTCCAATCATTGCCAAATTTGCTTTCTTTAAGGATAAATTAATGATTAAAAGCCTAGGTAAAAGACTTGCTGGCACGAAAATAGGCATGAATTATCAGTTCCCGAGGGAGATTGCAGAACGGCGCAAAGTTCTGTACCCAATCGTCAAGGAAAATAGATTAAAAGGGAAGCGTGTTGCTCTCGTAGTCGATAAACTGTATATTGACAACCAAATGTTCCGCGACACAAAGACTGCTCCATGGCTATTATGAAATTTCGAATAGAGGAGTCGAATAATGGAACACCCAATACTAGCAATGGTAGGGATTGTAATAATGAAACACATTTATAGTATTTATAGCATTTTATAAAGGGATAAGACAGTATTACAAGAAAGGATAACAAGCTAAATAATACATCTTCAAATATAACTAATTAGAACACAAGTATTCAATCAACATAGTGGATATAAAAACATAGCAAACAGAAGACATAGAAGGCACAGTATGTGGGTATGTGTGGATGTATTGTGATGGAAGGTGTGGTGTGCGTTTTTGTGTTTGGAAAAGTGTGGCGTTAAGTGAGTGAGAAAGGAAATGGTTGCATATCCCAGAACCAACGTGTGTCTGTGAGCAGGGGTTGTGAGAGAGAGCTTTCAATTGTGTGCAGATGAGGGATAAAATAAAGTATACATCTAATCTATTTTTTTTATTGTCCTATCATGATGGAACGGTCCCCAACCCTATATCCTAGACACCCACCTGAGCGACCCATACACCAAAGAGAAGTCCCCATCTGTTTTATGGCCCTGCTGTAAGTTGCCTATATGCAGCCAAAACAGAAAGATAAATGCAGTAACCCATGGGGAGGGGGTCACACTCGGACAATCCGAGAGGGGGCATATTATTGTGGCCCTGGTGGCACAAAATAATCAAAGATCTGACTGCACGGAGATGCTTGGGAAAAATGGTTACAACGGGGGACCAGAGTGTCTCAGGGGAAGAGGGTGGATCTGTTCTCCATCACCTAGGACTTGACATAGGTTCATCAAATCTCACATTTTTGTACATTTTTGCTCAATCTTGCATGCTTTCTCAAACAGCTGTAACTGAATATGCATTCGTAAATCAGGTCCTTTCTTGAGTTGGGCTCTGGGATGTAACAACTGTTGAGCATCTGAGCTTATGGTTGATTGTGGAGGAAAGGGGTTGAGTGTGTTAGAGTATGTGTGTGTGTGTGTGTGTGTGTATCCCACATCTGTTGCAAGGGGGTAAGGATGTTAGGGAGAATATAGGATGAACCACAATAATTGTTTGCTAAAATAATAATTGCTTGACAAAAATGTAATGTAATACAATGGCAATCCGGGTTATAGGTAACAATCACCCTCATGCTCTTAAGGAAATCATGAATGTCATGGATACATTAGAACTAGTAGATATATGGAGGCTTAAATATCCTGACTATAATAAATATACAGTGCTTTGCAAAAGTATTCATCCCCCTTGGCGTTTTTCCTATTTTGTTGCATTACAACCTGTAATCTAAATCGTTTTCATGTAATGGACATACACAAAATAGTCCAAATTGGTGAAGTGAAATTCAAAAAATTACTTGTTTCAAAAAATTCAAAAAAATAAATAACAGAAAAGTGGTGCGTGCATATGTATTCACCCCCTTTGCTATGAAGCCCCTAAATAATATCTGGTGCAACCAATTACCTTCAGAAGTCACATAATTAGTTAAATAAAGTCCACCTGTGTGCAATCTAAGTGTCACATGATCTCAGTATATATACACCTGTTCTGAAAGGCCCCAGAGTCTGCAACACCACTAAGCAAGGGGTACCACCAAGCAAGCGGCACCATGAAGACCAAGGAGCTCTCCAAACAGGTCAGGGAGAAAGTTGTGGAGAAGTACAGATCAGGGTTGGGTTATAAATAAATATCAGAAACTTTGAACATCCCACAGAGCACCATTAAATCCATTATTAAAAAATTGAAAGAATATGGCACCACAACAAACCTGCCAAGAGTGGGCCGCCCATCAAAACTCACGGACCAGGCAAGGAGGGCATTAATAGTGAATAGTTACGCATGCTCAAGTTTTCTGTTTTTTTGTCTTATTTCTTGTTTGTTTCACAAAAGAAAATATTTTGCATCTTCAAAGTGGTAGGTATGTTGTGTAAATCAAATGATACAAACCCCCCAAAAAACAAATGTAATTCCAGGTTGTAAGGCAACAAAATAGGAAAAATGCCAAGGGGGGTGAATAATTTCTCAAGCCACTGTACATGGCGGAGACTCAATCAAGCTAGTCGTCTTGACTTCTTTCTTATGTCATTCTCGTTGGCACCAAAAGTTTAAAAAGTGTTGATAGGGGACAGAATGCGGTCGGACCATCATATAATTGGCATATACATTAGTCTTACTGAATTTCCACGTTGGCGAGGATATTGGACATTTAATCAAAGCCTATTGGATGATAACTTGTTTTTAACGAGGACAGAGGAATTTATAACAGATTTTTTCCAACATAACATAGGTACAGCAAATCCCCTTATTGTATGGGACACTTTTAAATGTGCCTTTAGAGGCCATGCAATTCAGTACTTATCTCGAAAACAAAAGCAATTTAGGTCAAAATAATCCATACTAACAAAGGAAATAGAAGGTCTAACAGAACAGATAGATAGCAATTAAAACTGTAACATAGAGGCTCAGAATAAATTAGAGGAAAAACAAAAAGAAATGGAGAAACTTTTTCAAGAAAGATCAAGTGTAATATATTATAAAAAATAAAGCAAACTGGATGGAATATGGGGAAAAATGCACCAAATAATGTTTTAATCTCCAACATAGAAATGCTACCAAAAATAATTTACTGAAACTGGTTTCAAATGACAGTCACTCATGACTCACTAAATTATATTTTGAAGGAGGAAGCAAAGTACTTTAAGCATATGTTTTCGTTTCAGTCGCCTCCATCTCCTCTAACTGAAGCTAATTGTAGGGATTATTTTTCTATTGATAATATAAAACTAACAGCCATACAGAAAGACTCATGTGAAGGTGAAATTACAGAGGAGGAACTTCTGGATGCAATTAAAGACTTTAAGTCTGGGAGAACTCCAGGTTTGGATGGCATACCAGTCGAGGTATACCAAACCTTTTTTTGACATACTCAGAGGACCGTTATTAGCATGTTTTAACCACTCCTATGTAAATGGTAGATTATCAGACACTCAAGAAGAAGGTCTGATTACATTATTACTGAAACAGGATACAAGTGGGAAATAAAAAGATGCAGTCCATTAAAAAAATGGTAGGCCCCTTATACTTCAGGTTGTGATGCAAAGATTCTAGCAAAATGTATAGCACATAGAATTAAAAAGGTATTGTCGGACAATATTCATTCAAATCAGACAGGTTTTTTACATGGACGATACATTGGAGATAATATAAGTCAAGTACTGGAAACAATAGAACACTATGAAAAATCTGGGAAACCAGTTCTTGTCAAGGTGTGCTGTAGGTGTAGTGGCGGAATCAATTGCAGGACGCAGACGGATACTCCAATAAACTTGTATTTGAGCCGAAACACGGCAAAACGGACAAATCTTGCCCGAAGGCGAAATACGCACGCAGGCGAAAAAACGAAACAGAACAGCGCACAAACAGGTGCGTAACTCCAGCGCAGTGGAGAGAAGCTCAACCGAGCGAAACACATCTGACACGGAACAATATAACACAACACCTGACACACACAACGGGAACTAAATAGGACACTAATGACACTGAATGAAAACAGGTGTGACAACACTAGACAGAAGCAAACGAACATGAAACATGCAACGGTGGCAGCTAGTACTCCGGAGACAACGAACGCCGAAGCCTGCCCGAACAAGGGAGAGAGGCAGCCTCGGCCGAAACCGTGACAGTACCCCCCCCTTGACGCGCGGCTCCAGACGTGCGCCGACTCCGGCCTCGGGGACGACCCGGAGGACGCGGAGCCGGGCGCGTCGGGTGTCCACGATGGAATTCCGTCAGGAGAGACGGGTCCAAAATGTCTCCCCTCGGCACCCAGCACCGCTCCTCCGGACCGTACCCCTCCCACTCCACTAGATACTGGAGACCCCCCATCCGACGTCTCGAATCCAAGATGGACCTCACGGAGTACGCCGGTGCCCCCTCGATGTCCAATGGGGGCGGAGGAGTCTACCTGATCTCACTGTCTTGGAGTGGGCCAGCTACCACCGGCCTGAGAAGGGACACATGGAACGAGGGGTTAATACTTTTATATTCAATAGGTAGCTGTAATTTATAACACACCTCGTTCAACCTTCCCAGGACTTTAAATGGCCCTACAAACCGCCGACCCAGTTTCCGACAGGGCAGGCGGAGGGGCAGGTTCCTGGTAGAGAGCCAGACTTGATCACCAGGTGCGTACACCGGCCCCTCACTGCGGTGGAGATCAGCGCTCGCCTTATGACGTCGGAGGGCCCGCTGCAGGTGGACGTGTGCAGCGTTCCATGTCTCCTCCGAGCGCCTCGCCCACTCATCCACCGCAGGAGCCTCGATCTGGCTCTGCTGCCAGGGTGCCAGAACCGGCTGGTAACCTAACACGCATTGGAAAGGGGTTAGGTTAGTGGAGGAATGGCGTAGGGAATTGGAACACATGGGTGAACAGGGCCTCGGCAGTTTGCAGGGCGGTAGGAAGGCCCGGCATGGGGAGCAAACGACAGGCCTTAGAAAACCGGTCCACAACGACCAGTATGGTGGTATTCCCCTGTGAAGGAGGAAGGTCAGTGAGGAAATCCACCGAGAGGTGGGACCATGGTCGTTGTGGCACGGGCAGGGGTAGTAACTTACCCCTAGGCAGATGTCTAGGCGCCTTACACTGGGCGCACACCGAGCAGGAGGAAACATAAACCCTCACATCCCTTGCCAACGTGGGCCACCAGTACTTGGCACTAAGACAGTGCACTGTCCGGCCGATACCCGGATGTCCAGAGGAGGGTGACGTGTGAGCCCAATAGATCAATCGATCCCGAACCTCGAGCGGAACGTACTTCCGACCCTCCGGGCACTGTGGTGGACTAGGGTCGGTGCGTAACGCCCGCTCGAGTTCAGCATCGACCTCCCACACTACCGGTGCCACCAGACACGACTCCGGCAGTATGGGAGTGGGCTCCACGGACCTCTCCTCCGTGTCATACCGCCGAGACAGCGCATCTGCCTTACCATTCTGTGACCCAGGGATGTACGTGATCTTAAAAGTAAACCTGGTCAAGAACATATTCCATCTTGCCTGGCGAGGGTTCAGCCTCCTCGCCGCCCGGATGTACTCCAGGTTACGGTGGTCCGTCAAAATGAGGAAAGGGTGTTGAGCCCCCTCAAGCCAGTGCCTCCACACCTTTAAGGCCTGTACCACGGCTAACAGCTCCCTGTCCCCTACGTCATAGTTCCGCTCCGCCGGACTGAGCTTCTTAGAATAAAAGCACAGGGGCGGAGTTTAGGTGGTGCGCCAGACCGTTGTGAAAGCACGGCTCCTAGACCGGCCTCTGACGCGTCCACCTCTACCTGGAACGGCAAAGAGGGATCCGGATGCGCCAGCACCGGGGCCGAGGTAAACAGGTCCTTCAGCCTCCCAAACGCCCTGTCCGCCTCGGCCGACCACTGCAGACGCACCGGACCCCCCTTCAACAGAGACGTGATGGGAGCTGCCACCTGTCCAAAACCCCGGATAAACCTCCGGTAGTAATTCGCAAACCCCAAAAACTGCTGCACCTCCTTCACAGTGGTTGGTGTTTGCCAATTACGCACGGCCGACACCCGGTCTACCTCCATCTTCACCCCTGACGCAGACAACTGATACCCCAAAAAGGAGACCGACTCCTGGAAAAACAGACACTTCTCTGCCTTCACATACAGGTCGTGCTCCACCAGCCTCCGCAACACTCTACGCACCAGGGCCACATGCTCGACACGGGTAGGCGAGTACACGAGAATGTCATCAATGTACACAACCACCCCCTGCCCCTGCATGTCCCGGAAGATCTCATCCACGAATGATTGGAAAACTGACGGAGCGTTCATCAACCCGTATGGCATGACCAGATACTCGTAATGGCCCGAGGTGGTACTAAAGGCTGTCTTCCATTCATCGCCCTCCCTGATGCGCACCAAGTTGTATGCGCTCCTGAGATCTAATTTTGTGAAGAAACGCGCCCCATGCAACGACTCAGTCATGGTCGCAATCAGCGGGAGTGGATAACTGTACTTCACCGTAATCTGATTGAGACCACGGTAATCGATGCATGGGCGCAAACCACCATCCTTTTTCTTCACAAAAAAGAAACTCGAGGACGCAGGGGAAGTGGAAGGCCGTATGTATCCTTGTCTCAGAGATTCGTCTATGTAAGTCTCCATAGCTTTCTTCTCCTCTTGAGACAGAGGATACACATGGCTCCGTGGGAGCGCAGCTCCTGCCTGGAGGTCTATCGCACAATCTCCCTGCCTATGGGGCGGCAACTGCGTCGCCCTCGCCTTACTAAACGCAATAGCCAAATCCCCATACTCAGGGGGAACGTGCAATGCGGGCACCTGGTTTGGACTCTCCACCGAGGTAGCCCCTACGGAAACGCCCAAACATCTACCCACACTCTGAGCAGACCACTCCATCAGAGCCCTCTCCTGCCACGAAATGGATGGGTTATGGGTACTCAACCAGGGCATGCCCAGCACCACCGGATACGCAGGAGAGTCAATCAGAAATAGCTGGATCCTCTCCTGATGACCCCCCTGCGCACACATCCTAAGTGGCGCCGTGACCTCCCTGATCAAGCCCGTACCCAACGGACGGCTATCTAGGGCATGAACGGGGAAAGGAACATCAACAGGAAGGAGGGGAATCCCTAACGCTAAACAAAACTTTTTATCAATAAAATTCCCAGCCGCGCCTGAATCTACCAGCGCCTTATGCTGGGAATGAGGTGCTACCTGTGGAAAACACACAGGCATACAAAAATGTGCAACAGAGAGCTCTGGGTGAGTGGGGCGCCTACTCACCTGGAAAGAATCCCCAGTGCGGGACCTGTCGTTCTCTCCCCTAGGAGGCCATCCCCAGCACCTAGCCGCGGTGTGTCCTCCCCGACCACAGTTGGTGCAAGGGATGGACCCCCTAGCAAGCCGACCCCTCCTCTCTCTAGCGCCAGCACCCCCGAGCTCCATGGGGCACGGCTCGGAAGCGCTGGAGGGTGAAATGGACGGACCCCCCTCGGAACGCCCGCGGGTAGCTAGCAGGTTATCCAGCCTGATGGACATGTCGACCAACTGGTCGAACGTGAGGCTGGTGTCCCTACAGGCCAGCTCCCGACGGACGTCCTCTCGCAGACTACACCTGTAGTGATCGACGAGGGCCCGATCATTCCACCCTGCATCTGCCGCTAGAGTACGAAATTCGAGGGCGAACTCCTGAGCACTCCTCCTCCCCTGCCGGAGGAAGACCAGACGCTCCCCCGCCGCTTTCCCCTCCGGGGGATGGTCAAACACCGCCTTGAAGCGGCGGGAGAACTCGCTGTAAGTGATGGTGTCCGCGTCGATCCTCCTCCACTCCGCGTTGGCCCACTCCAACGCCTTCCCGGACAGGCAGGAGATCAGGGTGGACACGCTCTCATGTCCCGAGGGCGCCGGATGCACGGTGGCCAGGTACAGCTCCACCTGGAGAAGGAAACCCTGGCACCCGGCTGCGGTCCCATCGTAAGCCCTCGGGAGCGAGAGTCGGACTCCTCGGGGTTCTGGTGCGGGACTAGCCTGACTGGCCGATGGTGCTGGCACGGAGGGTGGCGGTGGAGGCGTCCCCCAGCCTCGGATGGTGGTGATCACCTCCTGCAGGGCGGTCCCCATCTGCAGGAGCTGGTCCCCTTGCTCCCGGACCCTGTCCTCCAGAGTCGCCTGGGCTGCGGCGGCTCCTGCTGATTCCATAGGTGGTGTTATATTCTGTCAAGGTGTGCTGTAGGTGTAGTGGCGGAATCAATTGCAGGACGCAGACGGATACTCCAATAAACTTGTATTTGAGCCGAAACACGGCAAAACGGACAACTCTTGCCCGAAGGCGAAATACGCACGCAGGCGAAAAAACGAAACAGAACAGCGCACAAACAGGTGCGTAACTCCAGCGCAGTGGAGAGAAGCTCAACCGAGCTAAACACATCTGACACGGAACAATATAACACAACACCTGACACACACAACGGGAACTAAATAGGACACTAATGACACTGAATGAAAACAGGTGTGACAACACTAGACAGAAGCAAACGAACATGAAACATGCAACGGTGGCAGCTAGTACTCCGGAGACAACGAACGCCGAAGCCTGCCCGAACAAGGGAGAGAGGCAGCCTCGGCCGAAACCGTGACAGTTCTGCTATTCATAGCAGACTTTGAAAAGGCATTTGATAAAGTATGACTGGAGTTTATATATAAATGCCTGGATCATTTCAATTTTGGAAAATCTCGAATAAAATGGGTTAAAATCATGTAAACCTAGGTGTAAAATAATAAATAATGGCTATTTCTCTGAAAGTTTTAAACTGTTAAGAGGAGTAAAACAAGGTTGTCCACTATTGGCATATCTATTTATTATGGCCATTGAAATGTAAGCTATTAAAATCAGATCCTATCACTAAAAGCTTCAGTCATACAAAAGTTATACTTAAATCCAAACAGGTTCTCTAGCAAATTAGTAAAATTGTCTCACCCCATGTTCAAGAATGGCCTTTTTCCCATTATTCAGATTACAACCTCTCACTTTCAGTTATTTTTCAAAGGAAATCATCTCCCAAATACCACTATTTCTAAAACAAGCCATAGAAAGTTGGTTGCAATTTCAATGTAATCCTCCAGAAACGACAGAACAAATAATGCAACCAATATTGTGGTTAATCTCAAATATACTAATGGATTTTTTATGTTTTAAAAAGGTATAATCTTCGTAAATGATAACATAGGTAGGACTGGTGGAGTTATGTCACACATGCAGCTAACAAAAATATATGGAAATGTCTGCTCTACCCAACATTACAACCAAATAATTGCAGCATTACCGCAAAAATGGAAGAGGAAAGTGGAAGGGGGAAGAAGTAAGGACCAAAATGGGTTAAAGAAAATTGTGATAAATAAAACAGTATACCAGATTCATTTAAGGACCAAAGGATTGACAGCCGTACCATATAGATTGCAAAATAGTTGGGAAGAGATTTTTGACGTACCAATTCCATTGCATAGTGTTTATGAACTGATACTCAAAACGACGCCGGATTCAAAACGTAGAATTGTTCTATTTAAATTATTATACAAAATTCTTGCTACCAATAGAATGTTATTTATATGGGGGATACAATCTTCCCAGCTCTGCAGATTTTGCCTGCGAAGAGACAGAATCATTAGATCATTTGTTTTGGTACTGTCCATTTGTAGCTTGTTTTTGGTCCAGGTCCAGGAATGGCTGAAGGATTGCAATATTTACATGGAGCTAACCCTGCAGATAGCACTACTGGGTGATCTGAAAAGTCATAGTCAATCAATCAATAATATAATAATACTTTTATCAAAAATGTTTATTTTCAATTTACAATCTGTAGAAACAATGAGAATAGAAGGGTTCAGAACTTTTGTGAAACATCACAGTACAGTTGAAAAATATATGGCAAATCCAATATGGATGGTGTTAAGAGATAGATGGTAGGTGTTGAATGGAGCTGAAGGATGGGACTAATAACAACTAACAACAACTAATAACAACAAGATAACTAATGTAAAGCATACTGTGTCCATAATAAGTATATAGGTTATAGGTTGAGAGTTTTTGTGAAAGAGCACAGTTAGAAAGATATGGCATATAGAAGCAAACCGGATGGACATCATGAAAATGATCGGAGAGGTTGAGGGTAGAGGAAGTTCAGGAGTAAAAACAAACAAAATAGAATTATTGTAAAATAGACTAAAATGTATACAGTGGGGGAAAAAAGTATTTAGTCAGCCACCAATTGTGCAAGTTCTCCCACTTAAAAAGATGAGAGAGGCCTGTAATTTTCATCATAGGTACACGCCAACTATGACAGACAAAATGAGAAAAAAAAATCCAGAAAATCAAATTGTAGGATTTTTAATGAATTTATTTGCAAATTATGGTGGAAAATAAGTATTTGGTCAATAACAAAAGTTTCTCAATACTTTGTTATATACCCTTTGTTGGCAATGACACAGGTCAAATGTTTTCTGTAAGTCTTCACAAGGTCTTTCACACACTGTTGCTGGTATTTTGGCCCATTCCTCCATGCAGATATCCTCTAGAGCAGTGATGTTTTGGGGCTGTCGCTGGGCAACACAGATTTTCAACTCCCTCCAAAGATTTTCTATGGGGTTGAGATCTGGAGACTGGCTAGGCCACTGCAGGACCTTGAAATGCTTCTTACGAAGCCACTCCTTCGTTGCCCGGGCGGGATGTTTGGGATCATTGTCATGCTGAAAGACCCAGTCACGTTTCATCTTCAATGCCCTTGCTGATGGAAGGAGGTTTTCACTCAAAATCTCACGATACATGGCGCCATTCATTCTTTCCTTTACACGGATCAGTCGTCCTGGTCCCTTTGCAGAAAAACAGCCCCAAAGCATGATGTTTCCACCCCCATGCTTCACAGTAGGTATGGTGTTCTTTGGATGCAACTCAGCATTCTTTGTCCTCCAAACACAACGAGTTGAGTTTTTACCAAAAAGTTATATTTTGGTTTCATCTGACCATATGACATTCTCCCAAATCCTCTTCTGGATCATCCAAATGCACTCTAGCAAACTTCAGACGGGCCTGGACATGTACTGGCTTAAGCAGGGGGACACGTCTGGCACTGCAGGATTTGAGTCCCTGGCGGCGTAGTGTGTTACTGATGGTAGGCTTTGTTACTTTGGTCCCAGCTCTCTGCAGGTCATTCACTAGGTCCCCCCGTGTGGTTCTGGGATTTTTGCTCACCGTTCTTGTGATCATTTTGACCCCACGGGGTGAGATCTTGCGTGGAGCCCCAGATTGAGGGAGATTATCAGTAGTCTTGTATGTCTTCCATTTCCTAATAATTGCTCCCACAGTTGATTTCTTCAAACCAAGCTGCTTACCTATTGCAGATTCAGTCTTCCCAGCCTGGTGCAGGTCTACAATTTTGTTTATGGTGTCCTTTGACAGCTCTTTGGTCTTGGCCATAGTGGAGTTTGGAGTGTGACTGTTTGAGGTTGTGGACAGGTGTTTTTTATACTAATAACAATTTCAAACAGGGGCCATTAATACAGGTAACGAGTGGAGGACAGAGGAGCCTCTTAAAGAAGAAGTTACAGGTCTGTGAGAGCCAGAAATCTTGCTTGTTTGTAGGTGACCAAATACTTATTTTCCACCATAATTTGCAAATAAATTCATAAAAAATCCTACAATGTGATTTTCTGGAGAAAAAAATTCTCAATTTGTCTGTCATAGTTGACCTATGATGAAAATTACAGGCCTCTCTCATCTTTTTAAGTGGGAGAACTTGCACAATTGGTGGCTGACTAAATACTTTTTTCCCCCACTGTATAGTATGTATAAGCTGGAAGTAGAGGCTTAAGTGTGGTTGTTCACTAGTTTACTCCAAATAGGGGAGTGGGGGTGGGGTTGGAAAGTAATAAAGGGAAATATATATATATTTTTAAACAAACAAAAAAGGTTTGAAGGTGCAACTGTTTTTATTAAATGCATAATTTATCGCTCTCACATACACTTTTCTGTCCGTTAAGAACCAACGATGTGCTACCTTTTTGTAGCATTTCTGACAACGCTAACATCGTTTTCAGCGAAACCCAGTTCTACCACCATGTTGGTTGTTCGGCAACAACACAGCTTCTTGCACCATGCTGCCACTGCCAGTCATAGGAAGTTCCCAAAAAAACGAGGGTGGTTGGTCTGGTTGGAAGGATGGGCATATAACCCGAATGTCTAGCAACCCAAATGTTGACTGTTCCAATCTCATCATGGACAACTTTAGCATTTTAGCTAATTATCAACTTTGCAACTACTTTCTACTTTTTAGCTACTTTGCCGCTACTTAGCATGTTAGCTAACCCTTCCCCTAACCCTAACCCTAACACTAACCTTAAGCCTTTAACATAACTCATAACACTAACGTTAACCCTAACCCGTAGCCTAGCTAATGTTAGCCACCTAGCTAACATTAACTTTAGCCACCTAGCTAACATTCAGGCCATGTCTAGACTTGACAGTTCATGCAGCTTTTGTACTCTGATCATAGAGTTCTGATCTTGGAATTCCGAACACGTCATGTGTCTACATCTACATTTAAATGTGTCCACATTGTGTCCGTTCCCGTGTTATATTCAAATGCCAGTATGCACTCTACAAATGGTGGAATAGGCAAAATATGATAACACAACAACAACTGATGGCAGTAGCTAACTACTGTAGCTAAGTAGCCAGCTAACCTCTGTAGCTAGACAGCAAGCTAGTGAGCAATGCTAAAGGGATTGCAAATGAGTTAGCATAACTCTAGCCAAACAAAACATTGTTTTTCTAAGTATTAGCTAGCTGGCTAGCATTTATGAGGCCAGCAAACACGTTCCCCACATGCTAGGAACTTATTTCCTCCAATGTTATAATCAAAAGGTGCCTCTCAGTCACAAAACACACGTTTCTGGAGACTTGTGGGAGGAGTGCTGATGATGTCTCCCACTGTATGCGTTTTCGGTAGCCTGATTGAGCGCAGACTGAGGAGAAATCCACACACAATGCATCCCTGACCACCTCCTGAAGTGGTCAGACAGATCTGAACACAATCCGACCACGCAGCGACTTTTGTGTGTCTAGACCCGTCTTTTCACTGCAAGCTTCGTATTCTGATAGCAGAAGTCGCATGTACAGTGGGGAAAAAATGTATTTAGTCAGCAACCAATTGTGCAAGTTCTCCCACTTAAAAAGATGAGAGAGGCCTGTAATTTTCATCATAGGTACACGTCAACTATGACAGACAAAATGAGAAAAAAAAATCCAGAAAATCACATTGTAGGATTTTTTAAGAATTTATTGGCAAATGATGGTGGAAAATAAGTATTTGGTCAATAACAAAAGTTTCTCAATACTTTGTTATATACCCTTTGTTGGCAATGACACAGGTCAAACGTTTTCTGTAAGTCTTCACAAGGTTTTCACACACTGTTGCTGGTATTTTGTCCCATTCCTCCATGCAGATCTCCTCTAGAGCAGTGATGTTTTGGGGCTGTCGCTGGGCAACACAGACTTTCAACTCCCTCCAAAGATTTTCTATGGGGTTGAGATCTGGAGACTGGCTAGGCCACTCCAGGACCTTGAAATGCTTCTTACGAAGCCACTCCTTCGTTGCCCGGGCGGTGTGTTTGGGATCATTGTCATGCTGAAAGACCCAGCCATGTTTCATCTTCAATGCCCTTGCTGATGGAAGGAGGTTTTCACTCAAAATCTCACGATACATGGCCCCATTCATTCTTTCCTTTACACGGATCAGTCGTCCTGGTCCCTTTGCAGAAAAACAGCCCCAAAGCATGATGTTTCCACCCCCATGCTTCACAGTAGGTATGGTGTTCTTTGGATGCAACTCAGCATTCTTTGTCCTCCAAACACGACGAGTTGAGTTTTTACCAAAAAGTTATATTTTGGTTTCATCTGACCATATGACATTCTCCCAATCCTCTTCTGGATCATCCAAATGCACTTCAGACGGGCCTGGACATGTACTGGCTTAAGCAGGGGGACACGTCTGGCACTGCAGGATTTGAGTCCCTGGCGGCGTAGTGTGTTACTGATGGTAGGCTTTGTTACTTTGGTCCCAGCTCTCTGCAGGTCATTCACTAGGTCCCCCCGTGTGGTTCTGGGATTTTTGCTCACCGTTCTTGTGATCATTTTGACCCCACGGGGTGAGATCTTGCGTGGAGCCCCAGATCGAGGGAGATTATCAGTGGTCTTGTATGTCTTCCATTTCCTAATAATTGCTCCCACAGTTGATTTCTTCAAACCAAGCTGCTTACATATTGCAGATTCAGGCTTCCCAGCCTGGTGCAGGTCTACAATTTTGTTTTTGGTGTCCTTTGACAGCTCTTTGGTCTTGGCCATTGTGGAGTTTGGAGTGTGACTGTTTGAGGTTGTGGACAGGTGTCTTTTATACTGATAACAAGTTCAAACAGGTGCCATTAATACAGGTAACGAGTGGAGGACAGAGGAGCCTCTTAAAGAAGAAGTTACAGGTCTGTGAGAGCCAGAAATCTTGCTTGTTTGTAGGTGACCAAATACTTATTTTCCACCATAATTTGCAAATAAATTCATTAAAAATCCTACAATGGGATTTTCTGGATTTTTTTTCTCAATTTGTCTGTCATAGTTGACGTGTACCTATGATGAAAATTACAGGCCTCTCTCTCATCTTTTTAAGTGGGAGAACTTGCACAATTGGTGGCTGACTAAATACTTTTTTTCCCCACTGTAAGTGTCAAGTGTAGACATGACCTCATACGTATTGGCTGTATTGGAAATTCGTAAGATATTGTATGAGGAATGCTTGCTAACTTGGTTACACATCTCAACATCAACTGTTCAGAGGGACTGTGTGAATCAGGCCTTCATTGTCGAATTGCTACAAAGAAACCACTACTAAAGGACCGATAAGAAGAAGAGACTTGCTTGTGCCAAGAAACACGAGCAATGGACATTTGACCGGTGGAAATTTGTGATTTGGACTGGAGTCCAAATTGGAGATTTTTGGTTCCAACCGCTGTGTCTTTGTGAGACGCGATGTGGGTGAAGAGATGAACTCTGCATGTGTATTTCCCTCCGTAAAGCATGGAGGAGGAGGTGTTAAGGTGTGGGGGTGCTTTGCTGGTGACACTGTCTGTGATTTATTTAGAATTCAAGGCACACTTAACCAGCATGGCTACCACAGCATTCTGCAGCGATACGCCATTCCATCTGGTTTGGGCTTAGTGGGACTATAATTTGTTTTTCAAAGGACAATAACCCAACATACCTCCAGGCTGTGTAAGGGCTATTTGACCAAGAAGGAGAGTGATGGAGTGCTGCATCAGATGACCTGGGGCCTCATGTACAAAGACTTGCGTTGAATTCATACTAAAACATTGCGTACGGACAAAGCCATAAATGTGCGTACGCACCAAAAAAATCTGATGTATGAATCTCTGCGTACGCAGCATTCCACATACATTCTCTTTGTACATCCCAATCAATGCGAAATTGAGCGCACATGCACGAGCACCACACCACACCCTGTCTCCTCCCTCAATTAAATCAATTTAAATATGGTAATTAGTCCAATTTGGCAAAAGAAACCTGCAAGAACATGGCTAAAGCAAGCAAGAAACGAAATTTCACTGAAAACGAATTAGAGGTGCTACTATCAGAGGTAGAAACAAGAAAATATATTTTATTTGGAAATCTGTCCTCTGGAATTAATAACAAAAGAAAGAAAAAAGAGTGGGCGAGTTTGTCTGATGCCGTCAACGCGGTGGGATCTGAGAGTCGCACCGTAAATGAACTGAAGAAGAAATGGTCAGACATAAAGGTGGAAGTTAAGCGGAGAACTGCTGCGCACCGACAAAGTGTGGGCAGAACAGGCGGTGGTACAGGGACCGATGAACTTGCACCCTTTGATCAGAGAGTTGCCTCTATTGTAGGAGACACGTTAATCTCTGGAATCGTATCCGCTGATGTAGGAGACTCGGATATACTACAGGACTGCCAGCAAGGTGACTCAGATTTATTTCCTTAACTTTGATATACATAGCCAGCCACCGTTTAATTTTAAAATGCATGCAATATAGCAAAAGGTACACCAGAGATTTCACGTATCCACTGCTTTTATTACAAATGCGTGTACCCATTAATAAGGAACAGACTCAAATTACTGTTAAGATGTGCCTGTGTTTAATTGGACTTAGGAACCGCAGGAACGTCCACTGGCACGCACTCAGAGTCCGCACCACCTGAGCAGCCAGAGCCCATTCAGTCCAGCGTCTCCCGTGTCTCTAATGTTCCCCCCAGTGCTGAAGCCCGTCCATCTGGCCGTGTCTTGACGCATGCTGTTCTGGAGTCACAACAACAAATTGTTAAGGCCATTGAAGAAATGAACAGTCACCTTAAAAATGTCACTGACACACTCACAGAAATAAGCCATTCATTAAAATAATTGGTCAAAAAATGAACTTTGTGTCTGAGTACCATTTATATTGTCGCAATTACACGTTGACGGGCCTGAATGGCTTGTTGATTGTGCTGCACATATACTGGTCCTGGGTCAGGGTCATCTGGCGGTGCCCCCACCTCACCAAGGGGTATGCCATGCCTGTGCGCGACACTGTGCAGCACTCCACAGGCCAGTATGATGCGGCAAACCTTGTCAGGGCGGTATAACAGCATCCCCCCGGTCCTGTCAAGGCAGCGCCACCGACATTTCAGCTGCCCAATCGCCCGCTCCACAACTGACCGAGTGCGGGAATGGGCATCATTGTATCTGCGCTCTCGGTCAGTTTGTGGGTTGGTGAGGGGGTTTAACAGCCATGTCTTTAGTGGATAACCACTGTCTCCTGATGGGCAGTAATAATAATTACAGACACAAACATTTTACTTTTAGATAGAACCATACATTTAAATGCATAACTTACCAAGTAGCCACCCATCGCGCACCCTGCCAGCTTGGAGTCTCATCCCAACCATGCTGTTTGTAAGGATATATGAATCATGGGTTGACCCAGGCCACCTTGCCACAATATTTGTTAGGCGCATTTGTGCATCACATATAATCTGCACATTTATTGAATGGAAATGTTTCCGATTCACATATGCAAATTCGTCTTCAGATGGCGCCTTTATAGCAATATGTGTGCAGTCGATCGCTCCGATTACATTAGGAAAACCGGCTATCGCTGCAAATTGTGCTTTGATGTTTGGCTGGTCACCTGCATCGTATGGGAACGTTATATACCTGGTAGACAAGCGGATGATGCCGTCCCATACAGGTGGCATTGCACGGCTCAAACACGACTGGCTTATTCCTGAGCGGTCTGCCAGTTCTCTTTGGAAAGAACCGGTTGCTAGGAAACCAAGTGTAGTAAGCACCTGTAAAGGAATGGGTAATGCGTGGCTCCTCACTGTCTCTCTTTCCAAATTCGGACCCAACTCAGCGCAGAGCTCCAAGAGTATAGCCCTTGGAAATCTGAAACGGCTGATGAGCCAGTCATCGTTGTGGGCCAGAAAATCACCGTGGTCCCTAAAAACTCGTTCTCTCCGGATTTGTCCATTGAAAATGTCTTCTAATAAAGCCAAAGCTGCCATTGCTAGACGGGTTGTATCAATTTTCACATCCTTTATATATGTATAATTTCAATTTAATTCTCCAGAAACGACAGAACAAATAATGCAACAAATATTGTGGTTAAATTCAAATATACTAATTGACAAAAAACCTTTATTTTTTGACAGAATGTTTAAAAAAGGTATAATTGTGATACTCTGGCTCCATGGACTTTGATTATTTGAGCCAGGGTTGTTCATTTTCATTGTTTGGGTGTATTTCTATGTTGGGTATTCTAGTTGTTCATTTCTATGTTTGGGTATTGTTCTTGATTAGTCATATGACTCCCAATCGGAGGTAACGAGTGTCAGCTGTCGGCTCGTTATCTCTGATTGGGAGCCATATTTAAACTGTGTGGTTTCTCCTTGGTTTGTGGGTTTTTGTTCCATGTTTCTGTCAGTGTTACAGAGGACTTCACTATCGTCATTTGTTGTTTTTCGTGGTTGCTTTATTAATTAAAGTCATCATGTTCACTCAACGCGCTGCGTATTGGTCCGCTTCCTCAGACGATCGTGACAGAAAAACCCACCATAAAAGGACCAAGCAGCGTGTCCAGGAGCAAGACAGCTGGACATGGGAGGAAGCACCTGGTAAAGAGATCGAGAGGCTGGCGATGGCCCAGGTGGGCAAATCGTGGTCCTGGGAGGACATGCTCGGGGGCAAGGGACCTTGGGGGAAGATCAAGGCCCTGGCGAGAGAGGAGCAACGGCGTCAGCAGGGCCATCATCGTTGGAAGGACGAGAGGCAACCCCAAAAAGTTTTTTTGGGGGGGCACATGGCTTGGACGACGGGGCTAACGGAGGCAGAGAAGGGGCGAATTCAAGAGGCAACCAGGTTACGGGGGTCACTGGCCAAAGTAGGGAAAGGAGATGTAGAGGCACGGCGTGAGAGACTGAGGTGTGTATCCAGTCCGGTCCGGCCCGTTCCAGTTCCCAGGGTAGAGCCAGTGGTGTGTGCATCCAGTACGGTCCGGCCTGTTACGACCCCTCGCACCAAGGATACGGTGCGCTTCGCCAGCCCGGCCCGGCCTGTTCCGGCCACTCGCACCAGGGATACGGTGCGCTTCGCCAGCCCAGCCCGGCCTGTTCCGGCCACTCGCACCAGGGATACGGTGCGCTTCGCCAGCCCGGCCCGGCCTGTTCCGGCCACTCGCACCAGGGATACGGTGCGCTTCGCCAGCCCGGCCCGGCCTGTTCCGGCCACTCGCACCAGGGATACGGTGCGCGTCGCCAGCCCTTTCCCACCAGTGCCTACACCACGCCCCAAGCCTCCTGTGTGTCTCCCGAGTCCTGTGCGTCCTGTTGCTGCTCTCCGCACTAGGCTTAATGTGAGTCCCCAGGGTCCAGCATGCCCTGTTCCGGCTCTCCGCACTAGCCCTTATGTGCGTTCCCAGGGTCCAGCATGCCCTGTTGCTTCTCCCCGCACTAGCCCTGAGATGCGTGTCCTCAGCCCGGTACCTCCAGTTCCGGCACCACGCATCAGGCCTACGGTGCGTCCCCAGGGCCAAGCATGCCCTGTTGCTGCTTCCCGCACTAGCCCTGAGATGCGTGTCCTCAGCCCGGTACCTCCAGTTCCGGCACCACGCATCAGGCCTACGGTGCGTCCCCAGGGTCCAGCATGCCCTGTTGCTTCTCCCCGCACTAGCCCTGAGATGCGTGTCCTCAGCCCGGTACCTCCTGTTCCGGCACCACGCACCAGGCCTACGATGCGCCTCAGACGGCCAGAGTCTGCCGTCTGCCCAACGGGGCCTGAACTGCCCGTCTGCCCAACGGCGCCTGAACTGCCCGTCTGCCCAACGGCGTTTAAACTGCCCGTCTGCCCAACGGTGCCTGAACTGCCTGTCTGCCCAACGCCGTCTGAACTGTCCGTCTGCCAAGCGCTGCATAAGCCGCCCGTCTGCCATGAGCCTTCAGAGCCGTCAGCCAGACCGGAGCCGCTAGAGCCTTCCGCCAGACAGGATCAGCCAGAGCCTTCCGCCAGACAGGATCAGCCAGAGCCTTCCGCCAGACAGGATCAGCCAGAGCCTTCCGCCAGACAGGATCAGCCAGAGCCTTCCGCCAGACAGGATCAGCCAGAGCCTTCCGCCAGACAGGATCAGCCAGAGCCTTCCGCCAGCCAGGATCCGCCAGAGCCGTCCAGCCAGGATCCGCCAGAGCCGTCCAGCCAGGATCCGCCAGAGCCAGCCAGCCAGGATCCGCCATTCAGTCCGGTGCTGCCCCTTAGTCAGGTACTGTCCCTTAGTCCGGTGCTGCCCCTTAGTCCGGTGCTGCCCCTTAGTCCGGTGCCGCCCCTTAATCCAGTGGGGTTTAATTGGGGGGTGGTCAGGTGGAGGGGGCTACGGAAGCGGATAGTGACTAAGGTGGGGTGGGGACCACGACCTGGGCCAGAGCCGCCACCATGGACAGACGCCCACCCAGACCCTCCCCTAGACTGTATGCTGGTGCGCCCGGAGTGCGCACCTTTAGGGGGGGGTACTGTGATACTCTGGCTCCATGGACTTTGATTATTTGAGCCAGGGTTGTTCATTTTCATTGTTTGGGTGTATTTCTATGTTGGGTATTCTAGTTGTTCATTTCTATGTTTGGGTATTGTTCTTGATTAGTCATATGACTCCCAATCGGAGGTAACGAGTGTCAGCTGTCGGCTCGTTATCTCTGATTGGGAGCCATATTTAAACTGTGTGGTTTCTCCTTGGTTTGTGGGTTTTTGTTCCATGTTTCTGTCAGTGTTACAGAGGACTTCACTATCGTCATTTGTTGTTTTTCGTGGTTGCTTTATTAATTAAAGTCATCATGTTCACTCAACGCGCTGCGTATTGGTCCGCTTCCTCAGACGATCGTGACAATAATCTTCGTAAATGATATCATCGGTAGGACTGGTGGAGTTATGTCGCACATGCAGCTAACAAAAACATATGGAAATGTCTGCTCTACCCAAAATTACAACCAAATAATTGCAGCCTTACCGCAAAAGTGGAAGAGGAAAGTTGAAGGGGGAGAAAGTAAGGAACTTGTCTGTCGGCCTTGCATTAAAGAACATAATTGGTTAAGGAAAACTGTGATAAATAAAAAAGTATATCAGTTTCACTTAAGGACCAAAGGATTGACAGCAGTCCCATATAGATTGCAAAATAGTTGGGAAGAGATCTTTGACGTACCGATCCCATGGCATAGTGTTTATGAACTGACACGCAAAACGACACCGGATTCAAAAATTAGAATCTTTCAATTTAAATTATTATATAAAATTCTTGCTACCAATAGAATGTTATTTATATGGGGGATACAATCTTCCCAGCTCTGCAGATTTTGCTGTGAAGAGATAGAATCATTAGATCATTTGTTTTGGTTCTGTCCATTTGTAGCTTGTTTTTGGACACAGGTCCAGGAATGGCTAAAGGATTGCAATATTTACCTGGAACTAACCTTGCAGATAGCATTACTGGGTGATCTGAAAAGTCATAGTCAATCAATCAATAATATAATAATACTTTTAGCAAAAATGTTTATTTTTAATTCACAATCTGTAGAAGCAATGAGAATAGAAATGTTCAGAACTTTTGTAAAACATCACAGTATGGTTGAAATATATATGGCAAATAGAAATCCTATATGGATGGTGTTAAGAGATAGATGGGAGGTATTGAATAGAGTTGAAGGTCTGTAATTGCAAACAAAGGTTTCTGTACCAAATATTAAGTTCTGCTTTTCTGATGTATCAAATACTTATGTCATGCCATAAAATGCAAATTAATTACTTAAAAATCATACAATGTGATTTTCTGGATTTTTGTTTTAGATTCCGCCTCTCACAGTTGAAGTGTACCTATGAAAAAAATTACAGACCTCTGCATGCTTTGTAAGTAGGAAAACCTGCAAAATCGCCAGTGTATCAAATACTTGTTCTCCCCACTGTAGGAGTATGGGCTAGGCTACATGAGGTGTGCGACTATGATTAGAAAAAGCAGCCAAAAAAAGGCATTGTTTCTTATGCTGGGCATCATTCACAAGTGATAATATATAATTCACAAGTGATAGGCTAATATTGTCACCAATCAGACTATTCTTGATTTAATCTTGTCTTTATAAATCCTAAATAATATATGTGTGAAATTTGTTTTGATTTACAATGGATCATTTTCATGTCAGCCAGGTAGGCTATTTTCCTGTTGTAAATATAAGCAATGTGCTTAATATTAGGAAAGTTGAGAAATTATTTTAGTAGGCCTAGCCTATAGAAAGCTGATGGGATCCTCATTTAAGTAGAGGCCATCACTCTGTTTTCTCACGCAATTGCATAGCCTATAGAAATGTTGCACAACATGAGCTCATTGGCTCACATGAAGTGTTTCATTTAATATAAATGTTAACTATTTGATTGTAATATCATCACCTCTTGAAGAGCATAGTCAGAACTACAATGAACAAAAATATTTTCCATATGCACAAAAAGCTTATTTCTCTCAAATGTTGTGCACAAATGTATTTACATCACTGTTGGTGAGCATTTCTCCTTTGCCAAGATAATCCATACACCTGACAGGTGTGGCATATGAAGAAGCTGATTAAACAGCATGATCATTACACAGGTGCACCTTGTGCTGGGGACAATACAAGGCCACTCTAAAATGTGCAGTTTTGTCAAACAACACAATGCCATAGATGTCTCAAGTTTTGAGGGAGAGTGCAATTGGCATGCTGACTGCAGTAATGTTAATTTCTCTACCATATGCTTCCTCCAACGTTGTTTTAGAGAATTTGGCAGTGCGTCCAACCGGCCTCACAACCGCAGACCACGTGTAACCACACCTGCCCAGGACTTCCACATCCGGCTTCTTCACCTTCGGGATCATCTGAGACCAGCCACCCGGACAGCTGAAACTGTGGGTTTGCACAACCGAAGAATTTCTGCACAAACTGTCAGGGAAGCTCATCTGCTTGCACGTTGTCCTCACCAGGGTCTTGACCTGACTGCAGTTTAACATCATGCTGATGTCACCGTTGTCTGCAGGAAGTCAGTTGTATGGAAATTGCAGGATTGTTTTTAAGCCCTGGATTTCTAATCCCCTGATATTATTGTTGGTTCTGATTTTAATAGCTAACATCTCGATGGCCACAATAAATAGATATGCCGATAGTGGACAACCTTGTTTCACTCCTCTTGACAGTTTAAAACTTTCTGAGAAATAGCCATTATTTACTATTTTACACCTAGGATTACTATACATGATTTTGACCCATTTTATAAGAGATTCTCCAAAATTGAAATGCAACAGGCATTTATATATAAACCCCAGTCGTACTTTATCAAATGCCTTTTCAAAGTCTGCTATGAATAGCAGGCCTGGTTTCCCAGATTTTCCATAGTGTTCTATTGTTTCCAATACTTGCCTTATATTATCTCCAATGTATCTTCGATAGGGATCTTTTTGTTGAAGCAGAAGTATCCTGGTTGGAGACAGGGGTTGTGTTTCTCTGTTGAAGCAGAGAAGCGGCCATTAGATGACATGACACAATCCTGAGATAGAAGTAAGAACATAGTAAGTACAGTGGCTTGCGAAAGTATTCACCCGCCATTTTCCTATTTTGTTGCCTTACAACCTGGAATTAAAATTTATTTTTTGGGGGGTTTGTATCATTTGATTTACACAACATGCCTACCCAAAACATTTTTTTGTGAAACAAACAAGAAATAAGCAAAAAAACAGAACTTCAGCATGCATAACTATTCACTCCCCCAAAGTCAATACTTTGTAGAGCCACATTTTGCAGCAATTACAGCTGCAAGTCTCTTGGGGTATGTCTCTATAAGCTTGGCACATCAAGCCACTGGGATTTTTGCCCATTCTTCAAGGCAAAACTGCTCCAGCTCCTTCAAGTTGGATGGGTTCCGCTGGTGTACAGCAATCTTTAAGTCATACCACAGATTCCCAATTGGATTGAGGTCTGGGCTTTGACTAGGCCATTCCAAGACATTTAAATGTTTCCCCTTAAACCACTCAAGTGTTGCTTTAGTAGTATGCTTAGGGTCATTGTCCTGCTGGAAGGTGAACCTCTCAAATCTCTGGAAGACTGAAACAGGTTTCCCTCAAGAATTTCCCTGTATTTAGCGCCATCCATCATTCCTTCAATTCTGACCAGTTTCCCAGTCCCTGCTGATTAAAAACATCCCCACAGCATGATGCTGCCACCAGCATGCTTCAATGTGGGAATGGTGTATTTGGGGTGATGAGAGGTGTTGGGTTTGCGCCAGACATAGCGCTTTCCTTGAAGGCCAAAAAGCTCAATTTTAGGACATTCTACCATATGTTTGGGGAGTCTCCCACATGCCTTTTGGCGAACACCAAACGTGTTAGTTTATTTTTTCTTTAAGCAATGGTTTTTTTCTGGCCACTCTTCCGTAAAGCCCAGCTCTGTGGAGTGTACGGCTTAAAGTGGTCCTATGGACAGATACTCCAATCTCCGCTGTGGAGCTTTGCAGCTCCTTCAAGGTTATCTTTGGTCTCTTTGTTGCCTCTCTGATTAATGCACTCCTTGCCTGGTCCATGAGTTTTGGTGGGCGGCCCTCTCTTGTCAGGTTTGTTGTGGTGCCATATTCTTAAAAATGTTTAATAATGGATTTAATGGTGCTCCGTGGGATGTTCCAAGTTTCTGATATTTTTTTATTACCCAACCCTGATCTGTACTTCTCCACAACTTTTCCCTGACCTGTTTGGCGAGCTCCTTGGTCTTCATGGTGCCGCTTGCTTGGGGGTGCCCCTTGCTTAGTGGTGTTGCAGACTCTGGGGCCTTTCAGAACAGGTGTATATATACTGAAATCATGTGACACTTAGATTGCACACAGGTGGACTTTATTTAACTAATTATGTGACTTCTGAAGGTAATTGGTTGCACCAGATCTTATTTAGGGGCTTCATAGCAAAGGGGGTGAATACATATGCACGCACCACTTTTCCGTTATTTATTTGTTAGAATTTTTTGAAACAAGTTATTTTTTTCATTTCACTTCACCAACTTGGACTATTTTGTGTATGTCCATTACAAGAAATCCAAATAAAAATCAATATATATTACAGGTTGTAATGCAACAAAATAGGAAAAACGCCAAGGGGGATGAATACTTTTGCAAGGCACTGTATGGAATTTATTTCCTTCTTAATGCGTTTCAGCTAATCAGTTGTGTTGTGACAGGGTAGGGGGGATACACAGAAGATAGCCCAATTTGGTAAAAGACCAAGTCCATATTATGGCAAGAACAGCTCAAATAAACAAAGAGAAACGACAGTCCATCATTACTTTAAGACATGAAGGTCAGTCAATACGGAAAATGTCAAGAACATTGAAAGTTTCTTCAAGTGCAATCGCAAAAACCATCAAGCGCTATGATGAAACTGGCTCTCATGAGGACCGCCACAGGAATGGAAGACCCAGAGTTACCCCTGCTGCAGAGGTTAAGTTCATTAGAGTACCTGCCTCAGAAATTGCAGCCCAAATAAATGCTTCACAGAGTTCAAGTCACAGACACATCTCAACATCAACTGTTCAGAGGGGACTGTGTGAATCAGGCCTTCATGGTCGAATTGCTGCAAAGAAACCACTATTGCTGCAAAGAAACCACTACTAAAGGACACCAATATGAAGAAGAGACCTGCTTGGGCCAAGAAACACGAGCAATGGACATTAGACTGGTGGAAATGTGTCCTTTGGTCTGGAGTCCAAATTTGATATTTTTGGTTCCAACCGCCGTCTTTGTAAAACGCGGTGTGAGTGAACGGATGTTCTCCGCATGTGTAGTTCCCACCATAATGCATGGAGGAGGAGGAGGAGTTAAGGTGTGGGGGTGCTTTGCTGGTGACACTGTCTGTGAATTATTTATAATTCAAGGCATTCTTAACCAGCATGGCTACCACAGCATTCTGCAGTGATATGACATCACATCTGGTTTGGGCTTAGTCGGACTATCATTTGTTTTTCAACAGGACAATAACCCAACACACCTCCAGTCTGTGTTATGGCTATGATACCAAGAAGGAGAGTAATGGAGTGCTGCATCAGATGACCTGGCCTCCAAAATCCCCCTACTTCAACCCAATTGAGATGGATTGGGATGAGTCGGACTGCAGAGTGAAGGAAAATCATCCTACAAGTGCTCAGCATATGTGGGAACTCCTTCAAGACTGTTGGAAAAGCATTCCAGGTGAAGCTGGTTGAGAGAATGCCAAGTGTGCAAAGTTGTCATCAAGGCAAAGGGTGGCTATTTGAAGAATATCAAATATAAAATACATTTTGATTTGTTTAACACTTTTTTGATTACTACATGATTCCATATGTGTTATTTCATAGTATTGATGTCTTCACTATTATTCGACAATGTAGAAAATAGTAAAAATAAAGAAAAACCCTTAAATGAGTAGGTGTGTCCAAACTTTTGACTGGAACTGTATGTCTTTGAACATAGGTCCAGCAACAATACCCAGATAATTTTACATGGCGATGGAAGTGGAGCCGATTTTGGGGTTGGATAATCCTTGTGAGAATCAAAGACAGTGGACATTAGGTAACATATTAAAATTGGCAGTATATATGGGCGAGAGCACAAATGATGTTTAGGAATAGTCCAACTTTGTATCACGCCGCATTAAAACAATCGCTAAAGGGTGTATATTCGAGGGTTCTGTGTTGGTACAGTGTGTAGTTAATTTGTTATTGGCGTAGAAAGACGAAGAAACTCATACAGTGGGGAAAAAAAGTATTTAGTCAGCCACCAATTGTGCAAGTTCTCCCACTTAAAAAGATGAGAGAGGCCTGTAATTTTCATCATAGGTACACGTCAACTATGACAGACAAAATGAGAAAAAGAAATCCAGAAAATCACATTGTAGGATTTTTTATGAATTTATTTGCAAATTATGGTGGAAAATAAGTATTTGGTCACCTACAAACAAGCAAGATTTCTGTCTCTCACAGACCTGTAACTTCTTCTTTAAGAGGCTCCTCTGTCCTCCACTCGTTACCTGCATTAATGGCACCTGGTTGAACTTGTTATCAGTATAAAAGACACCTGTCCACAACCTCAAACAGTCACACTCCAAACTCCACTATGGCCAAGACCAAAGAGCTGTCAAAGGACACCAGAAACAAAATTGTAGACCTGCACCAGGCTGGGAAGACTGAATCTGCAATAGGTAAGCAGCTTGGTTTGAAGAAATCAACTGTGGGAGCAATTATTAGAAAATGGAAGACATACAAGACCACTGATAATCTCCCTCGATCTGGGGCTCCACGCAAGATCTCACCCCGTGGGGTCAAAATTATCACAAGAACGGTGAGCAAAAATCCCAGAACCACACGGGGGGACCTAGTGAATGACCTGCAGAGAGCTGGGACCAAAGTAACAAAGCCTACCATCAGTAACACACTACGCCGCCAGGGACTCAAATCCTGCAGTGCCAGACGTGTCCCCCTGCTTAAGCCAGTACATGTCCAGGCCCGTCTGAAGTTTGCTAGAGTGCATTTGGATGATCCAGAAGAGGATTGGGAGAATGTCATATGGTCAGATGAAACCAAAATATAACTTTTTGGTAAAAACTCAACTAGTCGTGTTTGGAGGACAAAGAATGCTGAGTTGCATCCAAAGAACACCATACCTACTGTGAAGCATGGGGGTGGAAACATCATGCTTTGGGGCTGTCATTCTGCAAAGCGACCAGGACGACTGATCCGTGTAAAGGAAAAAATGAATGGGGCCATGTATCGTGAGATTTTGAGTGAAAACCTCCTTCCATCAGCAAGGGCATTGAAGATGAAACGTGGCTGCGTCTTTCAGCATGACAATGATCCCAAACACACCGCCCGGGCAACGAAGGAGTGGCTTCGTAAGAAGCATTTCAAGGTCCTGGAGTGGCCTAGCCAGTCTCCAGATCTCAACCCCATAGAAAATCTTTGGAGGGAGTTGAAAGTCTGTGTTGCCCAGCGACAGACCCAAAACATCACTGCTCTAGAGGAGATCTGCATGGAGGAATGGGCCAAAATACCAGCAACAGTGTGTGAAAACCTTGTGAAGACTTACAGAAAACGTTTGACCTGTGTCATTGCCAACAAAGGGTATATAACAAAGTATTGAGAAACTTCTGTTATTGACCAAATACTTATTTTCCACCATAATTTGCAAATAAATTCATTAAAAATCCTACAATGTGATTTTCTGGATTTTCTTTTCTCATTTTGTCTGTCATAGTTGACGTGTACCTATGATGAAAATTACAGGCCTCTCTCATCTTTTTAAGTGGGAGAACTTGCACAATTGGTGGCTGACTAAATACTTTTTTCCCCCACTGTATATATGTGTGTGTGTGTATTTGTGTTGTATTGTGCAGGGCACATTTGAAAAAGAGATCCAGGCCTCAATATGTCTTCCCTGGTAAAATAAAGGTATCACCTGGAACCATAGATATAAAACCTGTGCCTGAAACATCAGAGACTGATGAACTCGGTCTAATAGGATCTCATCCCAGCCTGCTATAATGTTACTGATTTAAGACTGAAGTAAAAGTCAGCTATTATTGTGCTTATTTTAATGAATAGTTTTTAGAGCTTCCTCAAATTAATTTACAGTGGTTAATATGGAACCAATGTCTTGTAGATGGTCTGAATGTTTTCTAGCACTATGCGCAATACCGTTTTTTTTAAATAAAAAGGTTGGAGTGTTTGTAAGGTGTATTAGAAATAATTTTTGAATGAAACGGGACCAGTGAACATAACAATGATATTGGCAGTTACAGTGGCCTGTTTACTTTAACCCACCCCATCCGGAAATGTTTTAAAATATTAAATGATTACAAAAAATGTAATGGTGTGACAACAGTATTGTTTTTGAAAATGATTTTATTGTTAATCAAAAGCAGTGCATAGCTGAAATGTTATAAACAGTTAATGGCAGTGAATTAAAATATTTAGTTTGACTCAAAGCCTAAAATTATGGTTTTCCAATATTACTGGTTATACAAAAAACGATCAAACAAAATAACTGAGGAATGGTGCCCACATATGGATTTTACATGGTGTGTTGTTTTTTTTTACATTATACTTTTAAATCTGATGTCAAATTATTTATCTAACGTTAATAGTTGGGTGATGTGCAAAGTTTTTGCAACCAAAATCCCAGTCCAAATAAATAAAAAATCATGTTTCCCAAATACGCATAGCTTCTTTAAATGCAGTACCTTTTCTGCTTGATTAAATCTACTGCAGATAACACTGGACTGTTGATTAGATTGAAGGTCATGATTGTGTGAGAAATGTACAGTCAAAGGTTTGTAAGATCGAAAATAACAGAAACCGAATCTGAGTCGGCTCATTCGAAACCAAATTAAATCCCTGAGATATAAATGCCATCTAATTAGAATGCATAAAAAACTCTATGCATCATATTCACATGGATCATAACTTTTAAACATTTTGGTCCCTGAGAGACTTTGGTAACACTAGTGAAGGGATACTGTGACATAACAAAAACGTCAGCTTGCAGTTCTACTGATTATGAATGTAGCATATATGGCTAATGAATGTGTTATGAAGTCCTTATGTAGGTGCCCTTCAACTTTAAGTGTCACCAATGCCTGAAAATACATTGATTTGATTGATATTTGGCATTGCAGAAGAAATAATAAGATAAACTGATGCGCTTGTTGCGGTTTGGCCCTTCCGCTTCTGCCCAATTCCAAATCAACTCTTAGCCCCTAGCCCTAGGCATTTCTGGAAAAAATCTTATCGGTGTAAGAAATCCCTTACAGAAAAATCACATACATTTCACATGTGCTAACATGTGTTTCACATCTCTGCAGTTAGCAAAAGACTGCCATCTGCACTTCTATTTTAGTTAATCCGATTATTATCTCATCATAGATTTCATATACTTATACATTTCATATACTTATTTAATAAAATAATTTTCCTTGATTGAATTTTTAACAAGCTGATATTTACTTTACTTAAACCCAAAGTGTAGGAATACAGGTGAAATCTGTAATTGACACCGACTTGGTGGTGTAGCAGGAAGGTCGGGATGCCGTGAACCAAGAGTTTGTGAGATCAAAACCCAGGTGAGGACATGTTGAATAATAATTACTGTATAAATAAACATACACAATGTAATCATGTGTGTCAAATATGTACGTTGAAAACACTATGTTAAAAGCACTGTTTGTGTGTATCCTAACGACTCAATTTTGTTTGCAGGGCATCATCTGTGAAATCTCATTTGAAAAATATTCACGTGAAAGGTCATGTGATCACATGTAAAATACACATGTGAAACTTCAGCGTTCCAAAAACACATGGCTTCACATCATTTCACAGGTGGACATTTCACCTGTGAAATCATGTTTTTTTTCCGTAAGGGATATGTTATTTGCTTGCCCTCGCACTCTCATAGGCTAGGTGGAATTTCTTATTCACCAATCAAATCCTTTCAGATCTACACAAGAGCCTCTATTCGTGCATGGTTCTCCGGTCGATGGCAGGTGATTAGCAGGTGGGAGCGGCTTCCCTGCGCAATGATCAGGCCTGGATGCAGATGGCCCAATTGCCTTGGACATTCCCAAGGACCGAGCAGTCCAGGACAGCATAGATCATTGTTTTCACAGACCTCGTAGGGACACATGACTCCATCCAGGAGATGGAGGCGCCGGTAGCGATCTCACTACAAACACACACACACACACACACACACACACACACACACAGATTGGCATACTAAATATACTAATGGAAGTATGAGCATCATCATGATGTGAGATCTTGGAGTTGTAAATCCTGTTACCTGTACAACTTTTCCCGGTATGACATGAAATTAGGCCCTTGCATGGCCATCCTCACGTCACGCAGGCTGAATGGGAACGGGTTGGTGAACTCCACCTTGACAAATACCTCCTGGTTCACTTGCGCTGGTCCACTCATCTGTTCAAATAGAGATAGTCCATTCACAACAATCTATGGTGATATAAGAAATTATAATCATCTAGGGATAATCAACTCTCCTGCGTTGGCTGCATGGATGGTTTTTGGAATGGCTGCTTGATCAAAGGCGAGGAGAGATGCAGCACTCCAGCAGCACAAATAAGGCTTCAATTGGGTACACTACTAATTTACATTAGCTCTTGGGGAAAAACTAAATATATTTCAGATATACTTTTACAGAACACTTGAAGGGATAGTTCACCCAAATTACAAAATGACATTTTTTCTTTCCATGTCAGCAGTCTATGGAAAAACATAAGAGAGCAATCCATGATTTGGTTTTGTTTACCTGGCCACTGTCACCAAATTACTGCTGACAAGGTAAGGAAACCAAAAGGTATTTTTCTTATTTGGGCGAACTATCCCTTTAAGGGAATAAGGAAATACATCCTAATAAAGGGGACTAATGGAACTTCCAGACCCACCGAAAAGAGCAGCTCGGGGCCTTCCAGGTTCACTATCTGCATGGCCGTCATGTCCTGGTTGTTCTCCATGCTCTTGGCCGTCACCACGAAGCGCAGATTGGACAAGCAACCCAGCTGGGGCATGTACTTCTGGGCCAGTACGACCACCTCTACCCTCGACGCTGTTGGTTACACGGAGACAGAGTTTTGACAATGAAACAAATTCAATCAACAACAGGAGTACATTTTTGGCAGCACATAACTTTTAGAATAATTACCTGATAATTAATATTTTGATAATTTGGGATTCACCGTTGTTTACCATTTGGTACCAGGTTGTTACCTGTAAAGTCTTTTGATGTAAGTACTAGAGAGTATCCCATCATTACCTCACAATATCTTACAATACAATACATACACACATACCTGCTGTAACAGGACGGTACCGTAAAGCTGTAAAAGGACTGTAAAGCATTTTCTATTAGCAGTTGAGGATTTTATTTCAGAGGAGTGGTCTGAAAGCTTTGCAGGACTATCGTACAAAGTTGTGATACATGGAGACATTCTCAAGCCCAAAAAGACATACAGTACAGTACGTATGTAAAGGGTCACCCCAGTTTCCACTCACTCTCCATGGGGTTCAGAGTGATGTCAAAGCTCTCCTGCTTGAACTGAGCTCTTTGGATGTTGGTGTAGTACACCGTGGAGCCCACCAGGAAGCCATGGATGGTGCGTGTGTCTTCACTAAGGTTCCTGAAGACCACAGCCATCTGGAAGTCATGGCCAATCATCACCGGCTCCACTGGTGTCTCCAGCGTCATCTCCACGTTAGCCTGTGGGATCTCCTGCTCGTCGTCGTCTTGCATACGTAGCTTGTTGGTTCTCTCTGCTTTCTTCATGGTCTCTTTATCCTTATCGCTGCCTGTGCGTGTGTGGGGAGATGGAGGGGAATAGAGTTAACATGGGACTGGTGGTCTAGAGTGGTCTAGTGATCTAAACCGCTCTCTTCGGAACACATATATCGCTGCAGCAACGGTTTGAATCCGGCCCACTGCTATTTTATCTTTTCTCTCTCTCTATCAAATACAATAGACAAAAAAATAAGAGAGGAGTGGGACTGCCCCACTCCTTAAAAAAACAACCATGGGACTGATATGAAACTCATTGGCAATTTTATTTCACCTATAGGAAAATATATACTGTATAGCCCAGGACCTCCACAGCCCAGGACCTCCACATCCGGCTTCTTCTGAGACCAGCCACCCTGACAGCTGATGAAACTGAGGAGTATTTCTGTCTGTAATAAAGCCCTTTTGTGGGGAAAAACTCATTCTGATTGGCTGGGCCTGGCTCCCCAGTGGGTGGGCCTGGCTCCCAAATGGGTGGACCTATGCCCTCCCAGGCCCACCCATGGCTGCACCACTGCCCAGGCATTTGGAATCCATAGATTAGGACCTAATACATTTATTTCAATTGACAAATGTCCTTATATGAACTGTAACTCAGTAAAATCGTTCAAATAGTTCCATGTTGGGTTTACATTTTTGCTAAGTAATTTGAAAAGCAGTAATAGCAAAGTCATTTCTATACTTCATTCTTGTTGCATTAGTTTCATGAGACATTTTACAAACTGCCAATAACAAACTTTAAACGTGCAGTTGCACCCTTGCCAGCCTACTCCATTGTCCAGGTGCCACATACCTTCTGGGTATTTGTACGTCTCTGTAATGTCCATTGGCTCATAATTGTTTCCACCAATGGACTTCGTCACGACTTTCCTGCCGACATAGGTTGTGTCCACGCTTAGTAACTCAGTTTTCCCAGTTTGTGGATTTAGCTTGTATTTGTGAACGTCGCTATTCACCTGAGGTTAAAATAAATAGATACATGCGAATATTAAGACTGATTTTAATTAAATAAAATGCATTGCAAGTAATAAAGCTTAACTGTGTTATGCTTCATAGTGGCATAGATTGACAATGAAGGTATTCAACAAAGTGTTACTGGTCAAGCATAAAGAAGATGTATTATTATTGTTTTACCTCAGCAAACACAAACGGGGCATCAAATTGATAGCTGAGCATTCCTTCCTTGATGGCTTTGACAGAGCAAGGTCCACAGCGGTAATATCCTGCAAAAACAATATCAACAACCCATGACCCTGTCTGTTTGACTTTTAAAGGGATAGTACACTTTTTTTTTTTATAATAGCTTATTTTCTACTTCCCTAGGGAGCTGTTGTTTCATCCAACCCGTTTTGATATGTCGTTAGCTGGTTATTTAGCATTGTCTAGCATATATTGGCTAGCATTTTTTCAGAATATAGAAATGCTATTGGAAACAGATTGTATTAGTTATCAGGGCATTGCTACATTCTCCAAAAATGCTAGCCAGGAGAATCTGGATGTTGTTAAATAACTTAGCGATCATTTTCAATCAATGCTTTTCAGAGCCATTTTCTTCATTTTATTAATTTTAAGTGGCGCAGTGGTCTAAGGCACTGCATCGCAGTGCTAGCTGTGTCACTAGAGATCCTGGTTCGAATCCAGGCTCTGTCGCCGCCGGCCGCGACCGGGAGACTCATGGGCGGCGCACAATTCGTCCAGGGTAGGGGAGGGAATGGCCGGCAGGGATGTAGCTCAGTTGATAGAGCATGGCGTTTGCAACGCCAGGGTTGTGGGTTCGATTCCCACAGGGGGCCAGTATTAAAAAAATATGTATTCACTAACTGTAAGTCGCTCTGGATAAGAGCGTCTGCTAAATGACTAAAATGTAAATGTAAATGTCATAGTTGACGTGTAGCTATGATGAAAATTACAGGCCTCTCATCTTTTTAAGTGGGAGAACTTGCACAATTGGTGGCTGATTAAATACTTTTTTCCCCCACTGTAATTCCCAATTTCTTCTAAAATAAGTTGAAATTGAAAAAAATCTTTGGTGAAATGACATAGACAAAATTATTACCATCCAAGAGCTAATACCTGGTTGCACAGCCTTTGGCCAAGATAACTGTCAACAAACGCTTCTTGTAGCCATCAATGAGCTTGCTGCACCCCCCCCCAAAAAAAAATCCTCAGCTGCAAACTGCTCCAATTCCGCAATATTTTAGGGATGTCTTCCACCAAGTGCTGTTTTCAGTTCTCGCCATAGCTTTTCGATGGGATTCAGATCTGGACTCAATACTGTCCACTCCAAAATAGTCTGTATTTTCTTCTTGAACCATTCCTGGGTGCTTTCTGATGTGTGTTTTGGGTCGTTGTCCTGCTGGATGACCCCCAACCTTCGACGGAGACTCCTTTTCTGGACACTGATGACTCACAAAGGTCTCTAGCAAACAGATGCGATGCTGTAATTCTGATTTATAATTACCATATTTATCTGCAATCTGTAGGGCTGATCATTTTAGTTATCATTTTGCATAGCAATGCACCATAATCAGTTTTTTCCCCAACATTCACAATCCCTGCAGCCCATAGACACGTTTTTCCTTTTCATGACTCATCTTTCACTGGGTCTGAAGCAGAGGGATCTGGCCCACAGATTCAACATCCACCAGCAGACTGTGAGCTGCATTGTGACAACATGGGGCAACTTTCTTAACACATTTCTTTGTTTCAGCCCTATATGGAGGCTCTGTCAGTGACAAGGAGATCCTGAAGCAGTCCGACATCGTTTCTCTGCTGAAACCAGGGATGGCCATAATGGTGGACAAAGGTTTCCTTGTGGACGACTGTGTGCCCTGCAAGGCCTTTTGATCAGCTTTCCTCTGAAAGAGAGCGCAGATGCCAGCAGCAGAAGTCAGGGAGACGCAATACATCTCGGCTGATGGTCCCCGTGTAGCGGCTGATTCGTAGATTGAAGGAGCACAAGCTGTTTGACACCGTCATCCCTCTCTCCATCGCTGGGAGCATCAACCAGCTCTACACCGTTGCCTACCTCCTCATTAACTACCAGAATGGGCCCCTGGTCAAAGGACTAGTGAAGCTGTCAATTTCAATACTATTAGACTGGTAACTGATTTCCCTGTTTGTGTTTCTGCTTCAGTTTATGTTCATTGTTGAAAGTCTATAGCCTGTGTTTAACAGCTACATTCAGAACCTCTCTTGAATATAAATTCCATTATGTAGGCCTGCACTCTACGATTTTGTCCAGTGTTCTCACTAACAAACCAACATGTTTCCCCAAAACATTTGACATCACTATCATTTTAACTACATTGTTGGATTCAGGGGGATAAAACAGTTATCAACTGTTTTCATAATCTAAAGCCTTATAATTCATAACATCAGGAAACATCTGCTGAAATAATCACAGATATGGTGAAGATGTACAAAGGGTGTTTTAGCTTGTAAGATAAAAAATCATTAGAGAGAAACAACAAGAAGGCACAACGGACATTTGTAATTAATATTTCAACAAGTCATCTCTGGAAAAAAGTTATATATTTATTTAAATGTAAATTATACATTTGCATACATTTCACAGAGGAGATCGTTAGGCATCTCTGCAAGTAAGAGTAAAAAAAGAAATGGTTAACCTTCTCTCTGATTGCTTCCCAAACTTGCCGATCTCTGTGGATGCGCTGGATCAGCATGTCCTCCTGGGCATACACCACAAAAATAACACCACTCCAACCCTGAGATCAGCATCTGACCTTGCACCTGCCAGTGGTTTGCATGCTGGTGTACCATTCTGGGCCTTGAGGTAAGGGCAGACCACGTAGCTCTTGACATTTGGGCACTCTCTCTCAAATGATGGACGCTTTGTGGGGTCATAGATGAGCCCATCAGGAGATGCCCCAAGCCAAGGGGCATCTGGGTGGATAAGAAATCCTCAGGGGTAATAGTTGACATTCTGGAAAAAACGGTATTCCTCCACAGCAGAAGAGTCCATCTCCAGACCTCTCTTCATCTCTGCAGACAGATAAGTTCCCCTGAGGATTCTGTCAGCCAGGTGTTCTGCAGAACTCTGCACCCTCACATGGCAGACCTCTCTGAAGCGGGAGGAGGTTATCCGTGGCTTGCGAAGGTGATGCCACTCCAGCGATAAGCTCTGCTCTCTCGTAGCACTCAACTTTGTGGGTCGTTTCCAGTGTAGTTGCCAGCCCATGTGTAGGAATTCATGCTCACTATGGACAAACGACTACACAGCTGGGTCAAGGCTGTAACCATCAAATGGCAGAGGTTGTGAAGGGGGGGCATCTTCATTGTGAAGTGATGTTGCAAGTTGTTGTAGCAGGCTGCTGGTATGCCAAGATGTTCCCTGCCTGGATGTCAGAATCCACTAAATGGGACCTCAGTGGACATGTCCATTGTAGTGACCAAAGGGGCTGTAGCGTTGACGAAGTCCCTGTACACCTCTGCCACTTGGAGGACAGAGAAGTCAGAACCCCCACCCCCCTATAAATGGTATTCCTGTGATAAAGACAAATAAATTATGTCAGTCATAGGGCCTGTAGCAACTGATAATGTAATAAAATGCCAATATTGTAATAGCTGCTAATAATGTAATAACTTTTGCATTTATAATGTAATAAATGCTGATAATATAATAAATTGCCAATAATGTAATAAATATGCTGAACGCATAACGTAATACCGTTTCTGCGTATAATTAATAATGATTACATTGTGTTATTATAAAATGATGAAGTGGCAACAACAACAAATATTCATGAATAGTGTAATAACTTTAACCAATAATGTAATATTCACATTTTTTTCCATGCATATCAAGTGTCATGCTTCAGTAATAGCTTATGACACACCAAACCACATTCCTGAATCCTAGCACTAAACCTGACTATAGCAGTAATATCAAGACTTTCAAATGACACAATTGACCCGCCAATAAGTACTGTGCAGTTTGCGAATGATTCGTTCTCTGTGAACAACTATTTTTACTGACTCGAGAGTCACAATTCGTTTTTCTGAATGACTTGTTTATTTTAGTCGTTTGTTTGACCTGCTAGTGCTGGCCGCAATGAGTCCTACAGCAGGATTAATACACGCTCCTCCGGCTCAGCGGCTCCAGAGATGTGCTCCGAACACCAACTGTCTGTCATTTGCTAGCAGGGAAATAGATAATGAGCATAGAGAAGAAAAATACATGTTTAGAACTGATAATTGATCGCATGGTGGAAGAATGACTGCAATTAATTGATTATTGAACGTTATGATGGACACAGCTTTGTAGAACAAAAACATACACAGTTCGAGTTCGTGAACGACCGTTTTACCAACTTGCCTATCCTATGTAACCACTCGATTCTTGACTGATACGCATACACAGGACCATCGGGTTCAGGCGAGTGCCCCGTTTATTGTCTGGCTGGCAATAAAGCACGCAACGTAGGTGTTCAAGTTAGAATCAGACGATTATGAATTTACATTCCTCCAGCTCCATCTTCGCCATAATCCGAAATGAAAGGGCAAACATGGCTATAATAACACAATGTGATCCTATAGTTTTACATAATTTAAAAGAGTAGAACCCATTTTTTTCTTTTAGGGAGAGATTGAAATGTATACAATAGTTACCTGGAGGAAAATGGGGGAGTGTCATGCTTTTTCAATTTCAGTCAGGGGGAGGGTTTAGTATAAATTTTTGTATTTAGTCCAGGGGAGGGTCATGTCATTTGTAATCAATGAAATGTCATATTTCTCAGGGTTTGAGAATGAGTTGCTTATTATAGTATCTCATGTGTGCCTGATGCTGCCCATCATCTCTGATTCTCTGCTGGGCGCACAATATCAAGTGCATCTAGAGTGGTCTCAATAAAATGATCCATAGCCTATACTATAGGCCAGGGATCATCAACTACATAAATGTGTTGGCCGAATCAAAATAATTTGTAGACTGCAAATTGACCGCAAGAAGCCCAAGCAGATATAATATTTGACTAAGACATAATAATTTCAAACCTTGCTTACATTTGTATATGATCACGTGTCTCTCTATTATATGTGGAGTTAATTGGGTACAAATTTCCCAAATGAAAATCACTGGGAGCTGATATCCTGGTATTTTAAAAATGTTTTATGTACAACAATGAAAGTGCCAAATAAAACCACCCGCGGGCCACCAGTTGGGTAACCCTGCTATAGGCTATAGGCCCAAGTTATACAAAGAGCATGCTCGGAGAAGCACAGGGCAAAGTTATATTTCTAAGAAAATGTACTTCTTTCCTGAGTTTTTGCGCTGCTGGGATGGTGTATATAAAACTGCAGTACACACTGCAATGGATAGGCGTTCCCAACCATGAGCCCAGGTCAGCCCTGCTCTTGCTGATGTTAACCCTTTTGTGCTGCCTAACCAATGACTGCTGTGTACTTCAGGAGGTGAGTCAATTTGTTTAAAAAATGCAATATCTGTGTGCACGGACTGGGCCTACGGATCTCCTGTTGATTGAGTTTGAGAAGGAGAGCATGAAGATGAAAAGGAGGACTGAAGGTAAGCTTGCTATTGCTATAATTGATTTTAATAAAAAACAATATGTTTCGTTGCCCCTGATGAAGCTATTTATCAGAGTTATTGACCTCACAATAAGTCATTTTCGAGAAATTTACATAACTTACATTACTTTGTAGCGGTAGCCGCGGAGATGTACAGCACATGGGTGCAGAAAGTAGGCTAATTCGAGAAGGCCTAATTCATTTAAACAGTTTTAATTTTAATTTGACTTTAGGCTACTAACAACAAGAAGCCTATTTCTTCCTATTCAAGAAATAAGAGGTAGGCCTACCCGTTTGACAGATGGAATTATAGTCTACTATCCATAGATTTTGTCAGCCAATTCTTTCAGTCACCATTAGCGTTGAATATTTTCCCAGTACACATGTTCCATCCCAAGAATAATTCACTTTTCTGCCAGGTAACCCAGTATTTCCCACCAAAACTGGAAGTGTCATTCAAAAGCTTAGAAATATGTCTGGATTTGATTAGAGCTTTGATCGGCATGAAAATTCAAGCCTGGTGCTACCTGAACCTGATGAGCCATATATTAAATACATTTTATGAGCCCTACATTAAAGATATTCTATGAGCCCAAGCCCCAAAAAAGCCCAAATGATTGTGCTGTTATCCAATGCATAACCCATGATATATAGGCTACCGCACATTACGCATGACAGAAAAACACAAAAGCCCATAGATGTAGCTATGTTCTCTTGGGTAAATAAATGAAAGAAGCTCCAGTAATATTTTTGAGTGTGGACTGTATCACTGGACTGTATTGTTTTATACTGTATTATATGGACTGTAATTATGCACCTCGCGCAAACCATGAAGCTGGGATAGAACATGCCATACTAGTGCAGGACATGCGGCCTACAAAGTTACAATTATAGGCTAGTGAATTTGATTTTAATTTTGAAATATAATAGGGCCTATTTTACATTTGTATAAGTAGTAGGCTGACGCGTATATACAGTACCGTTCATAATATTTCCCCTAATGTTATTAGCCTACCTCCTTTTTCTCTCTCTATTGTTGCTTCATTCCTTTCTCGCTTTCAACAGTTAATTTAAATACATTTTGATGTCCTTATCATCATCATTCTAATGACATGCTTGAATAATATAGGACTAGAATAAGATGCAGATGGCTTTCACTCCTCTTCAGGAAGATTGAAACATCATGGTCTGAATAAATAACTGCTATAGTCTACCGCAATTGCGCATTCTCTGTTCTTTCAAACTACCCGTGGGTTCTATGGGCTGCTGTATTTAACATTCAGCAAACAAGAGTTTGCATCCCTCTTCAAATAGTCTATTAGTATAAGAAATGCTAAAGAAAAATGTCCAGCAAGCTATTCTAGTTTAGCTTTTCCTGGGACTCCAAGAGCTAAGGAGCATTTTTTAAGGAGAGAGGCCAGCTGAGCACAGGTGCATATTGCGCAAGAGACAGAGGCTATAAGTCATTAGCCTATTATGCATAACTGCGCTCCATACTGAGATGAGCGGTCTGTCCGCATCCTGAGCGTTGATGATTGATCATGCAGATAGCTGAGAAAAGGCCTTAGAGAAGCCAGATTTAGACATTGCATATAATTTAACAGTTCCATTTCATGTCATGCTGTTCATAGAAATAATGTATTATAATTTACCAGTTTCTTAGAGTTATTTATTCCTGGAAAAGGGAGTGGGTTTGGGTGGGAATTTTCGGTAAATCTTGTTAACCCGGTTCCCGCTATTCAACCCTGGTCACCATGCACCCCTTAAATATCTCAGTGTCAGTGAAGAGCTTGGTGTGTTAAGTTAAAACAAGGGCTCGAATTGGGGGGTATCTGAGGGTATTGTGGCTATTGTTAAATAAAATGCTAAAAGCATAGGCCTACCCCTTGTTATCTTAAGATTAAAACATAAAAAAATTGACCTGATTATATAAAGCGGTCTATAACGACACTTTAGTCCGCAATGCTTTATGTTAGAAACAAACTGTAAAATACCGGGGAAATACGTGACCGATGCATATGGTATATCTTTGGTTTGTCTCTATGATATTCAGATGCTGCACTACAACCTTCTATATGAGACAAAAAATTCGACTTTACTTGGGACAAACAACAATTTATTTTGTTTTATTGGCTGGGTGGAATTGTCGCCATCTTGCTTTTACCTATCCCTTTTGGATCTACACAAGGGTCTAGAGTGTAGGGACCACTAGGGATTGTTTCTGGATTGGCATAAGCTCATGTAGCTCTTGTAACTGAGGCATATTGGCTACACAATCAAATGTATTTATTTAATTGTAAAGCAGTTGTCAAAGACTAGCTCAGGTTATGATAAATGCTCAACATTTTACCTCACTCAGCCAGTCTCTTTGGGTCTTGCTGACAGGACCACTATCCTGTTAACAGGGCCTGGCTTCACACCCTAGGAATACCAAGGGGCACTAAGAACAACACATTCACATCACTCATTTATATTATTCATATTAGCTTTCGATAACCATCCACAAAGCCTTACCATTGTTCTTGGCTTGTGCCACCTCTGGTCACTTTCAGTGCAACTATGGACAGGGGGAACCGCACCAATCCAAAGTTGTGAGTAGTGGGCTGTCTGGTAGAGCAGTTCAACTGTGTGGTTGCACAAAGTAGTCCCAGCAACACAGGAACAGTGGGCCAGGATGACAGGGAGTGAGTCCTTTAACACAATCTGTGAAGATAATGAAAGGATAAAACAATAATTATTTCAATAACAGTGCTGTTCAAATGTAAGTCAAGAACAATAGAAACAGAATGACAACACAAAGAAAAATATCCTCAAACTAGTTTCTGGGGAGCCTATCCTAAATTCACAAGTCAATTATTTTGAATATGACCGTTAAACTGTACTATGTTGACAACACTAGAATCCATTTCCAAGTAGCCTCACCATTATTTTAAGACACTTATGAATCCACAGGAACTTGTTTATAACAACCAGAAAAGTAAAGCTTTGTGCTTACTCTGTTCATCCTACTCTCAAACTGTGTGGCTTTTCAGATTTCCTCATTGACCTGTAACAAGTCGCCCTCACGCTGATCTCTATTGTCACCTGATCTTTATTGGAAACTGAGAAATACAAATAAATAGAACTTATCCTTTTAGAAAAAAATTCTGCTCATCAATATCAAAATCAAGGGGAACTGACCTAATAACAAATGGGTAGTTTTAACCCATCTAGATAGATAACTAAGAATATGATCTAAAGTATAGCTAGCAAGATAAATTGAAAACGTTAGTCAAGCTGAGAGACTGAAAGCTTGCAGCTAGCTAGCTAGTTGAGAATACTCACCCTCGTAGTTGTCGATGTAACTCGATATGTACATCCATTCTCTTTTTACGTTTTTGAAGCAACAGCTGATGCTCTCACGATACGGAACATTGTTCACCGTAATACGGGGGAGGTCTTGAAGGCAACGGGTGTAGATAGACATTTCGTGTTTACTGTGTTTTGACAGCTGTCAGTACAGAAGATCGCGTCAGGTGGTACACAGGAAGTCGCTGGGCTGATGGAGCTTAAAAGTGGAAGTGGGCGTGCATCAATGGAATTAGATTTTCATAATTGCAAGCTAGGATTGATTGTTTGGTTAGCCAAGATAGCAAGTGTGTTTGTTTGGTTACCAAGGCAACTACTCATGTAGCTACACTATATAGTGAACTTGCTAGCTACTTAAGAGGATGTTGAACACATTTCAATTATAGCCTTGGTATAAGAGGGATAATCAACTTGGGACTCATAACGCAACTCTGTGGAAGGTTAGTTCCACTCTGCTAATGCGTCGTGGAACACACCTTCCACGTCGTTCATTATTTTCCATAGAACGCATAGCCCCTAGTTGATACTCTGAGATGATATTCAAGAAATAATAAGGAATTCCCCTTGACCACGCCCACAAATTGGGGAAAACAAACATTCCTTCCAATTGACCCCCATTTTAAAAAAGCAAACTTTGCCATCTATTTTTTTTGTTATACAGAAACAACAAAATATGACGATGTGGTGAATGTTGGACGGAGTCAGGCGCAGGAGTAAAATAACTGGATTCAGATGTATTCCTTCCAGACATACAATGCGCCTACAACGGCAATCGAAACAGGTACAGGGGAAACAATCCTCCCTGACCAAACAGAGTCTCAGAAAATACAATACATTTAATGACACAGGGGAAAATCAACACTAGCTAAATAAATGAGAGAGAATCTCAACCGAGCTACTCTCCTCCCACATAGAACAATCACTCACAAAGACAAGGGGGCAGAGGGAACACTTATACACAGACTAATTAGGGGATGAGCAACAGGTGTGTGTGATTGACAAGACAAGACAAGTGGAGTGATGAGAATGGGAGCGGCAGTAGGTAGTAAACCGGTGAAAACGAACGCCGAAACCTGCCCGAACAAGGAGGGTAGGCAGCCTCGGCGGAAGTCGTGACAGACGAAATGCTGCTGTGTTGTTCAATGTACATGTAACCAGGCCAAAAATCCCGACCTGTGGTTCCCAATGGTCCCAGGTAGGGATATAGAAGAGAAGAGCCCTGTGGCTTCAGGCTATTTGGCATGGGAGAGTTGGAAATGTGGGGAGCTGTGTGTGGAAAATATTTATTCACAGGTAAGACATTTAACTTGATTAGTATAGTCCATTTGTAACTCCACTCACTACTTGTAGCTGTATAGTCCGTTTGTTTGTGTTGTTGGTCTTGGCAAGCTTAACTAGTCTCTCAAATTGCTGCTAGCACCGCTATTAAAAGGGGCATGAGGGAAGCCCTACAATATTACATTTTTTCTAAGTAGTGACAACGCCCAATGTTGAAAAGTAATCTTTAGACATGTTGTGCTTTTCTTAAAGGTAGTTTTGTAATTGACTAAAACAAGCAGACAACAAGAAAATTGCGTTTGAAAAAAGTGAAGTTTTTGTTGTGAGCCAATTGGGTAACCACAGGTTGTTTTCCCCACAGGCGGGTAGGGCAGCAACGTTCTATCTAATACTGACTGGGACTATTACATAATGCTCATTCAGGAGCTAACATGGCTGCCATTTTAAATGTTGTAGTGCTATGTGAATGCATCATAATGCAGAAACCTCAATGTCCCAACTCTCTAAACATGTGGCTCTGGATATAGCGTGAAGTGTGTAGGATATCTTATTTTGCAACAAAACACATTCTAAAGCACATCTACAGTAAATGTTTTAAAAGTATGAGAACAGCCATAATTCATAAACATAGAAAGGGCCCAAGAGCATTCATTTCAGATGAATAAATGCAAATGTGAAAACATTTGCGTTTATCACATTTTGGAATCAAAACCTTCACATACAGTGGGGTCCATAAATATTGGTACCCTTGATAAAGATGAGCAAAAAAGACTGTATAAAATAAATGATTCTAATACAAACACTGAGCTACTGTATATTGTATAAAAAATATATACTGCTCAAAAAAATAAAGGGAACACTTAAACAACACAATGTAACTCCAAGTCAATCACACTTCTGTGAAATCAAACTGTCCACTTAGCAAGCAACACTGATTGACAATACATTTCACATGCTGTTGTGCAAATGGAATAGACAACAGGTGGAAATTATAGGCAATTAGCAAGACACCCCCAATAAAGGACTGGTTTTGCAGGTGGTGACCACAGACCACTTCTCAATTCCTATGCTTCCTGGCTGATGTTTTGGTCACTTTTGAATGCTGGCGGTTATTTCACTCTAGTGGTAGCATGAGACGGAGTCTACAACCCACACAAGTGGCTCAGGTAGTGCAGCTCATCCAGGATGGCAAATCAATGCGAGCTGTGGCAAGAAGGTTTGCTGTGTCTGTCAGCGTAGTGTCCAGAGCATGGGGGCGCTACCAGGAGACAGGCCAGTACATCAGGAGACGTGGAGGAGGCCGTAGGAGGGCAACAACCCAGCAGCAGGACTGCTACCTCCGCCTTTGTGCAAGGAGGAGCAGGAGGAGCACTGCCAGAGCCCTGCAAAATGACCTCCAGCAAGCCACAAATATGCATGTGTCTGCTCAAACGGTCAGAAACAGACTCCATGAGGGTGGTATGAGGGCCCGACGTCCACAGGTGGGGATTGTGCTTACAGCCCAACACCGTGCAGGACGTTTGGCATTTGCCAGAGAACACCAAGATTGGCAAATTCGCCACTGGCACCCTGTGCTCTTCACAGATGAGAGCAGGTTCACACTGAGCACGTGACAGACGTGACAGAGTCTGGAGACGCCGTGGAGAACGTTCTGCTGCCTGCAACATCCTCCAGCATGACCGGTTTGGCGGTGGGTCAGTCATGGTGTGGGGTGGCATTTCTTTGGGGGGCTGCACAGCCCTTCATGTGCTCGCCAGAGGTAGCCTGACTGCCATTAGGTACCGAGATGAGATCCTCAGACCCCTTGTGAGACCATATACTGGTGCGGTTGGCCCTGGGTTCCTCCTACTGCAAGACAATGCTAGACCTCATGTGGCTGGAGTGTGTCAGCAGTTCCTGCAAGAGGAAGGCATTGATGCTATGGACCGCCCGTTCCCCAGACCTGAATCCAATTGAGCACATCTGGGACATCATGTCTCGCTCCATCCACCAACGCCACGTTGCACCACAGACGGGCGGATGCTTTAGTCCAGGTCTGGGAGGAGATCCCTCAGGAGACCATCCGCCACTTCATCAGGAGCATGCCCAGGCATTGTAGGGAGGTCATTTACATTTTACATTTTAGTCATTTAGCAGACGCTCTTATCCAGAGCGACTTACAGTTAGTGAGTGCATAATTTTATTTTATTTTATTTTGCATACTGGCCCCCCGTGGGAATCGAACCCACAACCCTGGCGTTGCTCTACAAACTGAGCTACATCCCTGCCGGCCATTCCCTCCCCTACCCTGGATGACGCTGGGCCAATTGTGCACCGCCCTATGGGTCTCCCGGTCACGGCCGGCTACGACAGAGCCTGGATTCGAACCAGGATCTAGTGGCACAGCTAGCACTGCAATGCAGTGCCTTAGACCACTGCGCCACTCGGGAACGAGGAGGCCACACACACTACTGAGCCTCATTTTGACTTGTTTTAAGGACATTACATCAAAGTTGGATCAGCCTGTAGTGTGGTTTTCCACTTTAATTTTGAGGGTGACTCCAAATCCAGATCTCCATGGGTTGATACATTTGATATCCATTGATAATTTTTGTGTGATTTTGTTGTCAGCACATTCAACTATGTAAAGAAAAGTATTTAATAAGATTATTTCATTCATTCAGATCTAGGATGTGTTGTTTAAGTGTTCCTTTTATTTTTTTGAGCAGTGTATATAAATTTGATTATACTAATACAATTGCTCATGTCATATGACCATACAGTAGCACCACATGGAGTTTAATAAACAGCATTGGCACATGGATTGGAACCAGTGCTGTGGTCAGCGGACATGAAAATGAGGCTCTTTGGCCACGCACACCAGGTTTGGTGTTGAAAAACAGAAGCATATGTAGAAAAGTGCCTCATACATATGGTAAAATAAGGTGGTGGATCTTTGATGTTTTGGGACTATTTTGCTTCCACTGGTCCTGGGGCCTTTGTTTAGGTCAATTGCATCATGAACTTTACCAAGTAACAGGACATTTTAGGCAAAAACCTGGTTGCTTCTGCCACAAGGCTGACACTTCGCCGCAAGTGGATCTTCCAGCAAGATAATAATCCCAAGCACTAATCAAAATCCACAAAGAAATGGTTAATTGAGCACAAAATCAACCTGTGGTTTGAATTGAAGAGGGCAGTCCATAAGCGCAGATGAAAGATATCAAAGATCTGGAGAGATTCTTTATGGAGGAATGGTGGTCTAAGATCACTCCCAACGTGTTTGTTCTCCAATCTCATAAAACATTGAAAGGCTTAGTGTCGTTATCCTTGCAAGGGGAGGGTGCTAGAGTATTGAAAACAGGAGTGGCAATAATTTTGACCCCTATCTTTTTTAGATTGTTTTGTATTACTTGTTAAACAAAATATTTTTCGCTGAGCAATTGTATTAGTATAAAAAAACAATTTATTTTTTTGCATACAATATAGCTCAGTATTTGTATTATTTATTTAGCCTAGTGGTTATCAAGGGTGCAAATTATTATGGAACACACTGTATCTTAAAATGGTAGTGTTTTCATTAATTTGATTATGCAATTTTGAAGCCCATTCTAAGCCTGCAAAATGTGTATACAGAAGTGAAAATTAGGTCTCCCTCTCCCATCATCCTATTTTCTCTCTTACCATCACTGGTTTCCTGGGGGGTTGCATCCACCACCTGCCAGCCACCTAAGTCCTGGTCTGCGGGGAGGTCAGATCTGGACAGGTAAGCCTCGTTCCAGCAATGGTAGTTCCTGTGGAGACAATGTACACCTCTCACAAACACTATCTGGCATCCTGCACCACTCAGAAACACTTGCTGGCTTCCTGCACCACTCATGAACTTACTTACATTAACTTACTACATTCGCACACACTGTGTGTATGTATGTATGTATGTATGTGTGTGTGTGTGTGTGTATGTATATGTGTATATATATATATATATATATATATATATATATATATATATATATATATATATATATATATACAGTGAGGGAAAAAAGTATTTGATCCCCTGCTGATTTTGTACGTTTGCCCACTGACAAAGAAATGATCAGTCTATAATTTTAATGGCAGGTTTATTTGAACAGTGAGAGACAGAATAACAACAAAATAATCCAGAAAAACGCATGTCAAAAATATTATACATTGATTTGTTTTTTCATGAGGGAAATAAGTATTTGACCCCATCTCAGTCAGAAAGATTTCTGGCTCCCAGGTGTCTTTTATACAGGTAACGAGCTGAGATTAGGAGCACACTCTTAAAGGGAGTGCTCCTAATCTCAGTTTTTGTTACCTGTATAAAATACACCTGTCCACAGAAGCAATCAATCAATCAGATTCCAAACTCTCCACCATGGCCAAGACCAACGAGCTCTCCAAGGATGTCAAGGACAAGATTGTAGACCTACACAAGGCTGGAATGGGCTACAAGACCATCGCCAAGCAGCTTGGTGAGAAGGTGACAACAGTTGGTGCGACTATTCGCAAATGGAAAAAACCCAAAAGAACTGTCAATCTCCCTCGACCTGGGGCTCCATGCAAGATCTCACCTCGTGGAGTTGCAATGATCATGAGAATGGTGAGGAATCAGCCCAGAACTACACGGGAGGATCTTGTCAATGATCTCAAGGCAGCTGGGACCAAAGTCACCAAGAAAACAATTGGTAACACACTACGCTGTGAAAGACTGAAATTCTGCAGCGCCCGCAAGGTCCCCCTGCTCAAAAAAGCACATATACATGCCCGTCTGAAGTTTGCCAATGAACATCTGAATGATTCAGAGGAGAACTGGGTGAAAGTGTTGTGGTCAGATGAGACCAAAATGGAGCTCTTTGGCATCAACTCAACTCGCCGTGTTTGGAGGAGGAGGAATGCTGCCTATGACCCCAAGAACACCATCCCCACCGTCAAACATGGAGGTGGAAACATTATGCTTTGGGGGTGTTTTTCTGCTAAGGGGACAGGACAACTTCACCGCATCAAAGGGACGATGGACGGGGCCATGTACTGTCAAATCTTGGGTGAGAACTTCCTTCCCTCAGCCAGGGCATTGAAAATGGGTCGTGGATGGGTATTCCAGCATGACAATGACCCAAAACACACGGCCAAGGCAACAAAGGAGTGGCTCAAGAAGAAGCACATTAAGGTCCTGGAGTGGCCTAGCCAGTCTCCAGACCTTAATCCCATAGAAAATCTGTGGAGGGAGCTGAAGGTTCGAGTTGCCAAACGTCAGCCTCGAAACCTTAATGACTTGGAGAAGATCTGCAAAGAGGAGTGGGACAAAATCCCTCCTGAGATGTGTGCAAACCTGGTGGCCAACTACAAGAAACGTCTGACCTCTGTGATTGCCAACAAGGGTTTTGCCACCAAGTACTAAGTCATGTTTTGCAGAGGGGTCAAATACTTATTTCCCTCATTAAAATGCAAATCAATTTATAACATTTTTTACATGCGTTTTTCTGGATTTTTTTGTTGTTATTCTGTCTCTCACTGTTCAAATAAACCTACCATTAAATTGATAGACTGATCATTTCTTTGTCAGTGGGCAAACTTACAAAATCAGTAGGGGATCAAATACTTTTTTCCCTCACTGTATTATTATTATATTTTTTCTGTTGTATTTTTGACTATGTTTTGTTTACCCCATATGTAACTCTGTGTTGTTGTTTTTTATCGCACTGCTTTGCTTTATCTAGGCCAGGTCGCAGTAGTAAATGAGAACTTGTTCTCAACTGTCTTACCTGATTAAATAAAGGTGAAATAAAAAATGAACATGAAATGAACACTATCTGGCATCCTGCACAACCATTTTCTTTTTGGAGCACGACCCAGTGATATAAAGATAACAGGGACATGTAGTCCATTTCACCCCCCACCACGCTATGACTAAACTGTTATTACAGTACGTAGAGTGAAATAAATATTGAAGATATAGAAACCTACGTTCTGGGATTTAATTTTCATTCAATACAAATGGATAAGCAGAAATATAACTACCAGATTGAGTCCCTGGTAAGGCGCTCGTTCAGTTCAAGTTGATTTCCCACAGAGTTGAAGATGAGATCCGTGATTATGTTCCCTGTGTTGTCGTGGGCGGAGTTGAAGTTGCTGACCACCCTGGCAGGGATGCCCAGACACCGCAGGACTGGGGCAGGGTAAGGGACACCGTTAAAGAGGCAACACTTCAAAATAAGCACAAATTAATTAACATGCAGTCGTTAACAGGAATACATGTTTAACTAATACATTGAATGTATTCAATCAATTGATTAGAGTGGATTTATGGACATAACATTCAGAAGTGTTTGATTTGCACAGCAGCGGGCCTTGTGAGGAAACTGCTTCCTATTTTTTTCTGTCAGTGGGAAATGGGCTTTGGGGTTTGTTCACCTTAATTACACATTTTCCACATCTTATGCATACCTAGAAAGTGGCCTATGGGCCAGACTAGTCAGAAAACCGAGATTTGTATATCGAGCTATGGCTTAGCATTAGCATCTATGGCAGTGGCTGTTGGTGCCGTTTTAAGATGAGGTAGGATTATTTAGTTTTTTATGAGCATGGCCTTATTTCTATTACAGCATATTGGATGACTGTCATTCATATTCCATTCACCAAGCTCAATGTAACATCCATAGGTTTAGGCTACTACATGATACAAAAATTGTCCCTGTACCCATCATGAAGTTCCTACAACCTAACCTATGAATGAAAGTTTACAAAATAGGTGCACAGGTCGAGAGAATTTTGAGTAATCAAGGTGACCGTCAGTTACACATTCAATACCGCCTTGCACTCTTGCCTGCATCTAGCTGATCTAGGGTGTAATCATTAGTCCAACAGTTGCAAATGAGTTTCTATTGGACAAATATTTCGTTCCGATTTCTTACGTTTAAGAAACATTTTAACAGAATCGTCGGAATGAATACACCAGTTATCACAAGCAAACAGTTCACTTTCATAGCAGCAACATAAAAACAGCAAGCTTTGCTTTTTGTATACATAATTCCTTCTCGCAACTATCTATTCGCTCTCCTCCTCTTACCTTTCCCCTTCCTTTGTGGATTTCAGTGCACAACACATCAGCTGTCTGTGACCAGGCAAAAATAACTTTCCAAGCCAAACCATATCATGACCGCTAACGGTTACACAGCCTACATACTGTAGTTGTCATAGTCAACTAGAACTAATAGAACTAACGCATTAGTCAATCCGTTACAATCATGCAGTACAGTGTACAGTCAGAAAGCAGTTTAGCAGTTACACCAGTGGAAATAAATTAATAAAACATCAAGGTTACCTTGACTTGGAATTGTTCCAGTGTTGGATAGCCATAGCCAGCTAGCTAACATAGCATCCCTCTCTGTTTAAGCCAGGTGTATGAGTAGGCTAAACTAGCTAGCCGCATTTGCTAGCTAAGGGAAAGTAAAGAAGATACAACCAAATATAGCTAGCTCTCTCTCTCTCTTGGTTCTTCTTAATGTTGGAAGAAATGTATTTGTTCAAAAATGTTAGCAATGCAGTGCTAGCTAGCTGTAGCTTATGCTTTTAGTTCTAGATTAATTCTCTGATCCTTTGATTTGGTGGACAACATGTCAGTTCATGATGCAACACCTCTGATAGGTTGGAGGACGTCCTCCAGAAGTTGTCATTATTACTGTGTAAGTCTATGGAGGGGGATGAGAACCATGAGCCTCCTAGATTTTGTATTGAAGTCAATGTACCCAGAGGAGGACAGAAGCTAGCTGTGCCATGGTGCTACCCTACAGAGTGCTGCTGAGGCTACTGTAGACCTTCATTGCAAAACAGTGTTGTAATCAATTATTTGGTGATGTGAATATATTTAGTATAGTTCTATCTAAAAATGATAACTTTTTTTAAAAATGTTTCACTATATATATAAAAAAAAATGTAATTCACTGAGGAGGATGGTCCTCCCTTTCCTCCTCTGAGGAGCCTCCACTGATTTATGGATGCAAAACAATGGGAATGGTAGGACTCCTGTTAGCATGTTCTAATCTAGATAGCACAGATGCTAATCATCTCAAAATAACTCATATCCCTAAGGGACTGACTCTTAGAAAACAAATGGCCTCTATAGGATGAAAACATATATCATAATTGGATGAATCTCCACCCCCCTGAGATAATACTTGATGGAAGCATCTTTGGCAGATTTTAAAGCTCTGAATTATTTTCATTAACATTCAACCAATTCTTAGTTCAACTTTGCAACACTTAGGGCAACATATATCCATAGTTTGTCAAAATTGATCAAGCACAGCAGATTTGGTAGGGGATCATTAATGGACAGCAATATATAAACATTGTCTCTGATGTTTTAAGCAGATTTAAATCTGGACTTAGACTAGACACTCAGGAACACTCAACACCTCTTGGAAATTCATTCTGGTGTGTCTTTTGCATAAAACAATTTTAATTGTCCCACAGAGAAGTAAAACCCTATGCCAGGGGTTAGGTTTTCAGAAGACTGAGGTGGGTTTTCCTCTAACTTCTTATCTGGGCTTTGCTCCTTTATATTTATTTTGATCCTAACAAGCTACAAACATACTAAGTAAATATTTATGTTTACATTTTAGTCATATAAATGCATCTCATCAATCTACACACAATACCCCATAATGACAAAGCATAATTACAGCCTCGAGTCTTCTTGGGTATGACGCTACAAACATGGCACAACTGTATTTGGGGAGTTTCTACCATTCTTCTTTGCAGATCCTCTCAAGCTCTGTCAGGTTGAATGGGGAGCGTCGCTGCACAGCTATTTTCAGGTCTCTCCAGAGATGTTCGATCGGGTTTAAGTCCAGGCTCTGGCTGGGCCATTCAAGGACATTCAGAGACTTGTCCCGAAGCCACTCCTGCGTTGTCTTGGCTGTGAGCTTAGGGTCGTTGTCCTGTTGGAAGATGAACCTTCACCACCCAGTCTGAGGTCCTGAGCACTCTGGAGCAGGTTTTCATCAAGGATCTCTCCTTACTTTGCTTCGTTCATCTTTCCATCAATCCTGACTAGTCTCCCTGTCCCTGCCGCTAAAAAACATCCCCACAGCATGATGCTGCCACTACCATACTTCACCGTAGGGATGGTATTGGCCAGGTGATGAGCGGTGCCTGGTTTCCTCCAGACGTGACGCTTGGCATTCAGGCCAAATAGTTCAATCTTGGTTTCATCAGACCAGAGAACCTTTTCTAATGGGCTGAGAGTCCTTTAGGTGCCTTTTGGCAAACTCCAAGCGGGCTGTCATGTGCCTTTTTACTGAGCAGTGGCTTCCGTCTGGCCACTCTACCATAAAGGCATGATTGCTGGAGTGCTGCAGAGATGGTTATCCTTCTGGAGGGTTCGCCCATCTCCACAGAGGAACTCTGGAGCTCTGTCAGAGTGACCATCGGGTTCTTGGTCACCTCCCTGACCAAGGCCCTACTCCCCTGACTTCTCAGTTTGGCCGGGCGGCCAGCTCTAGGAAGAGTCTTGGTGGTTCCAAACTCCTTCCATTTAAGAATGATGGAGGCCACTGTGTTCTTGGGGACCTTCAATGCTGCAGATATGTTTTGGTACCCTTCCCCAGATTTGTGCCTTGACACAATCCTGTCTCGGAGCTCTACGGACAATTCCTTCAACCTCATGGCTTGGTTTTTGCTCTGAGATGCACTTTCAACTGTGGGACCTTATATAGACACGTGTGTGCCTTTTCCAAATCATGTCCAATCAATTGAATTTACCACAGGTGGACTCCAATCAAGTTGTAGAAACATCTCAAGGAGGATCAATGGAAACCGGATGCACCTGAGCTCAATTTCGAGTCTCATAGCAAAGGGTGTGAACCCACTCCAGAGTGCTCAGGACCTCAGACTGAGGCGACGGTTCACCTTCCAACAGGACCACAACCCTAAGCACACAGTCAAGACAACGCGGAAGTGGCTTCAGGACAAGTCTCTGTATGTCCTTGAGTGACCCAGCCAGAGCCCGGATTGAGCCCGGACTTGAACCTGATCGAACATCTCTGGAGAAACCTGAAAATAGCTGTGCAGCGACACTCCCCATCCAATCTGACAGAGCTTGAGAGGATCTGCAGAGAAAAATGGGAGAAATTCCCCAAATACTGATGTGCCAAGCTTGTAGCATCATACCCAAGAAGACTCTATGCTGTAAACGCTGCCAAAGGTGCTTCAACTAAGTACTGAGTAAAGGGTCTGAATACTTATGTAAATGTGATATTTCAATGTTTTTATATTTTTTATAACTTTGCAAAGATTTCTAAAAACCTTTTTACTTTGTCATTATGGGTTATTGTGTGTCAATCAATTTTAGAATAAGGCTGTAACATAACAAAATTTGGAAAAAGTCAAGGGGTCTGAATATTTTCCGAAGGCACTGTATAAATGCCTGTAATATTTCAATTTTGGAGAATCTCTTATACAATGGGTTAAAGTTATGTATAGTAACCCTAGGTATGAAATAATGGCTACTTCTCAGAAAGTATTAAACCGTCAAAAGGAGTAAAAAAAGATTGTCCACTATGGACATGTCTATTTATTATGGTCATCGAAATGTTAGCTATTCAAATCCGATCCAACAATAATATCAAGGGGCTAGAATTCCAGGACTTAAAAACAAAGATTGCATTGTACGCTGATGATTCATGTTTTCTTTCAAATCCACAATTTGGATCCCTCCACAGCCTCTTAGAGGATCTAGATAATTTTCCTAACCTCTCTGGATTACAACCAAATTATGATTAGTGTACTATATTACTTATTGGATCACTAAAAAATTTAACTTTTACATTACCGTGTAGTTTATCAATAAAATGGTCTGACGGTAAAGTGGACATACTCGGTATTCATAGAAATTCTCACGTCAATAAATCTTAAGAAAAAGTTAACAAAAATAGATAAGATCTTGCTACCATGGAAAGGAAAATACCTGTCTATTTGTGGAAAAATCTCCCTGATTAACTCTTTAGTCATATCCCAGTTTACTTATTTGCTTATGGCCTTGCCTTCACCTAGCGACTTGCTTTTGAAATTATATGAGCAAATAATATTCCACTTTATTTGGAATGGCAAGCCAGACAAAATTAAACGGGCCTATTTATATAATGAATATTAATTCAGAGGGCAGAAATTATTCAATATTAAAGCATTAGACCTCTCACTAAAGGCTTCAGTTATACAAAAGTTACAGTATACTTAAAGCCATACTGGTTCTCTGGCAGTTTAGTAAGAATGTCTCCCCATGTTCAAGAATGGCCTTTTTCCCTTTATTCAGATTACAACCTCTCACTTTCAGTTATATGAAAATGAAATAATCTCCAAAATATCACTATTTTTAAAACAAGCAATATAAAGTTGGTAGCAATTTCAGTTTAATCCACCAGAAAATACAGAACAAATATTATGGTTAAACTCAAATATGCTATTTGATCAAAACAATTATATATTTGGAAAAATGTTTAACTGGACTGGTGGAGTTATCACATATGCAGCTAACACAAATATATGGAAATGTCTGCTCTTCTAAAAATTACAACCAACTAATTGCAGCATCACCGCAAAAATGGAAGAGGCAAGTGGAAATGGGAGAAAGTAAGGAACTTGTCTGTCAGAACTTGTTAAAGACCAACATTGGTTAAATAAAATGGTGATATATAAAAAAAAGTATATCAGTTTCATTTAGAGCTGTGCATATAGATGGCAAAATAGTTGAAAATAGATTTTTGATGTACCGATTGCATGACACATGGTTTATGTACTGATATGCAAAACGACGCTGGATTCTAAACTTAGTTTTTCAATTTAAATTATTATACAAAATTATTGCAACCAATAGAATGTAATACTGTATATATGGGGGATACAACTATCCCAGCTCTGCAGATTTTGCTGCAAAGAGACAGAATAATTAGATAATTTGTTTTGGTACTGTCCATTTGTAGCTTGTTTTTGGTCGCAGGTTCAGGAATGGCTGAAGAATTACTAACTCTGCAAATAGCACTGCTGGGTGATTTTTAAAAAGCCATAGTCAATAAATCAATAATATAATAATACCCTTAGCAAAACATTTTATATTTAACTTACAATCTGTAGAAACTATGAGAATAGAAAGGTTCAGAACTTTTGTGAAACAGCACAGTTGAAAAATATATGGCATATAGAAATCAAAACTGGATGGTCTTCAGATAGTTGAGGGTAGCTGAAGGATGGGACTAAAAACAAACAAAAGATAGCTATTATAAAATATACTGTGTCTGTAAAATGTATATAGTATATATAAGCTGGAAGTAGAAGCCTAAGTGTTGTTGTCCATTAGTTTACTCCAATTAGTGGAGGGGTGGTAGGGGAAAATAATAAAGGAAAATATATTTGTGCAAATATATATTGTGGCATACTACAGGTTAGCCACCTGCTGGAGGAATTGATGGTCAATAGAAAACATGCCCATCCAGTTATAAACTGCAGTTTTCAACTAAGAAAAGGTTGCCTTTACAAAAAAAATTTTGATCAGCTTTAATATTGCAGATGGATTGTGGCTTCCATCAATGTAATTGTCTGCTGGACATGCCAGGTCTTGACGGGCTCTCCGGCCAGGACTAATTAGGGTTGATTTGAGGTTGGTGAGTAATCAAGGGGCTGATTGCTCACCAGCCGGACGTGTCCCATAAAGTTGCCAGAAGGGCAGCACATGCGAGGTTGGGACTGGGGAAGAGAGGTTGCTCCCGTATAGTCGTGCTCAGGACCAGACAATGGAGGGAGCTCTGTTTGTTACCCTGGAGCCCAGAATACGGTATTCCATTCTCTTTCTTTATTATTTAAATAAACACCCTTGAAACCAAGCTATCACACTTGGGTCTGATCAGTGTAAACGTCTTGACAACACCCCCTGATCTGCCACACTATGTATATTTTATGTATATATTTACAAAAAATAATTATGGGAGATTGGAAATGATGCAGACAATTACATTGATGGAAGCCACAATCCATCTGCAATATTAAAGCTAATCAATTTTATTTTTGTAAAGGCAACCTTTTCTTAGTTGAAAACTGCAGTTTATAACTGGATGGGCATGTTTTCTATTGACCATCAATCCCTCAGTGCAAATCACAGGTGATTTGGAAGACGTGACCAATGGTGTGGGGTGGGCATAATAAAGTTGACTGAATTTGAAAATGAAAAGGGTATTTTATGGGGCACTCACAGGTGTTGAATGTCCCTGCATAGACCCAGCACTGGGCATAGCTGACAGGCCCTTGGTTGGCGTACTGGAGCAGGATCTTGTCGCTGCCAATCCAGAAGGTTGGTGCAGTGCCAAGGGAGTAGTCATCACTCCAGTTGCCCACCAAGACCCCGTGGTCATCTTGGGAGTTCATCTGGTTCCACAAGGAATGGAAAAATATTGACCAAAAAAACAGATTAGTGCCCCAGGCATAAGGATATGTTAGTTTGAAATTAAATGTTCAGAGTAAGTTGATAAAAGCATGCAAAACGAAATTGTGTGTTTAATTAAGGCCGGTACCACATCACTAACAGGGACAATTTTTCCTTTATTCATATCACAATCATCCAGTTGAATGTAGACACAATACACCTTTTTTAAAATACTTTTTCCTGAAATATTATATAAAAATAAGCAAATGAGGCAATATCTCATTCAATATGTACAGTATCTACTGCAAATCACATTATGTGAATGCAGACTGAAGTACAGGTTAAATGCTTGGTATGTCTTGTGGTTGTGAAAAGCACTTGGCTCTTCTCAGTGCTTATACTAGGGCTCATTTTGGAATTTATGTAGTGTGCTTATGTTATCTGCAAATATCACTCACCATTGCAGCTCCTATCCTGCAGACTTTGACAGCATCGCCTCTGTTTTCTAGAGGCATGTGTGAGTCATCCAAGATTTTGATACAGGCATCGAGAATCCCTTCCTCAAACTACAAGAGAGAAATAGAGCCTCCAGCCTCAAAAAAGGAACAATATTGACAACTGTAAATGTGTGTGTAAAGTATACAGTATATTGCAGCATCTGATCAGTGTGTGCGTGGGGCGTGAGTATGTAGTATTTTACTGTACCTGACCATAAAACCATTGCCTTCCACCCCCTGATTCCATTTGGTATATGCAGCCATTGTCGTTCATCACGTACTCCCCCCTGTCTTCCTCGTTGGGCATGTACACTTCATCATCTAAAGAAATGATAAATAAATTGCAGCCTCATTACCAGAATCTGGTAATTTGTTACTTTAGATGTGACTACATTCTTCAATTGTCCAAATAATTGACCATAAGCATTGTAAATATGAGAATTGGATGTTCATCATTTATTACTAATGCCTGACCTGTGTTTAAAAATGCATCCCTGTCACGTGAACTAATTGAGATGGTGGTCGCATGTCCTGGAATGAAGTCACATCCAGTTGAGCTCCGTATACTGTCTGGTGTCCAAGTCTTAGTTTTCATACAACTGATGTTCCACTATCCAAACCCTCCTAATGGCGCATTACATTGGTGGCAGCTGTGTTTTTGAGCGTTTTTTACGTCTGTGGAACCTATGTATTCGGAAGTTATCGCTGGACTTAAGTGATGTGACCACGCTAGGCTGCATACATGCTAGCCAGGCCCACTACTAGCCCTGTGGAGTTAGCATACGAAGAGGAGCGTGGGCAGCTGTCTCTCACTCACTGCTAGCTTTATTAGAACCCATGTCTGAAACGTCATTACCAACTAAGTACATTTTACCCTGACTTTTACACATATTGGACCTTTCTTTTGCTTTGTGGACGTAATGGGAATGGGGTTTCTCCCGCCATTCTGGACTGTCTCGAGCCTTGGATTCTACAACTTGGATGCAACAACAATTCTAACTATGTGGCTGCATGGAGGCGCGCTCGAGTGGGAGAACTCTGCTCTCCGATCGGCTGGTTATCCATATGGGATGGATGGAGCTGCCTACCTGTGTGCTGCGTGGGAGAACTATGCTACCGGCTACTGTTTTTGTGAGTGACTTGTGAATGTGGGACCGAAGGAGGCATTGGGGATGCGTTTCCCATATGACTGTGGGCCTGCTGTGTGCATGCGGACCGCACCTGATCCTCGTGGACTTCGATGGTTTGGTTGGTTAACCTCTACGGGATCGGTGTCCCCTATACAGGACTGTTGAGCTAACGTGCGCTAATGTGATTAGCATGACTGTTGTAAGTAACAGCAAACTTTCCAGGACATAGACATGTCTTATATGGGCAGAAAGCTTACATTCTTGTTAATCTAACTGCACTGTCCAATTTACAGTAGCTATTACTGTGAAAGAATACCATGCTATTGTTTGAGGAGAGTGCACAACAACAAAAACGTTTGATACATTCACCTCTGAAGGTAAATAATGTACTTACATTCAGTAATCTTGCTCTGATTTGTCATCCTAAGGGTCCCAGAGATAAAATGTAGCATAGTTTTGTTTGATAAAATCCATTTTTATATTCAAATGTAGGAACTGGGTTTTACAGTTTGAACCCCTGCTGTAACTGGCTCCACACCCACCCCACCCGGCCATCTAGATGTGTGAAAGTTAGTGTATAAGCTAATGATCCATCATGTATGACATTCCTGGGTATGTAAACTTACATTTTGTATTCCCATATCATTTTTGTATGTTCTCCATAGTTATGTACTTGAAAATGTATCAATTGACCAATTCGGCACATTTGGGCAGACTTTATACAAAATAGTCCAGTATTGCAATGCTTCACTGGATCAATCTTAAACTTTGCACACACACTGCTGCCATCTGGTGGCCAACATCTAAATTGTGCCTAAACTGCAATATTATACTGTGTCCTTTCTCTTGCATTTCAAAGATGATGGAAAAAAATATATATATTTTACCAGATCTAATGTGTTATATTCTCCTCACATTTCCAAATATTTCAAAGTGTTTCCTTTCAAATGGTATCAAGAATATGCATATCCTTGCTTCAGGTCCTGAGCTACAGGCAGTTAGAATTGGGTATGTCATTTTAGGCAAAAATTGAAAAAAAGGGTTCATCATTGAATACTATTGTCCAAGTCTTAGCTTTCATATAGCGGATGTTCCACTCTCCGAATCCTCTAAAGTGGGCATTACAGTATGTTAAAAATGACACATGCATTGGGGCAGCGAATTCCCTGGGATGTTACTGAGCAGTCCCATAGTTGTCTGACACCTATTTAGGCAGTGTTCATTTTATTAATGTCCCTTACAGAAAAACCAACATGATTTACACTTGATAACATGTGTTTCTCATGTGATCTTATGTGAAGTTAATGTGATAACTTGTGGCAACATGTAAAAGCAACATGTGATAACATGAAACTACACATGTGAAAACATGATCTTGTGACATGAATGTGACAACATGGGGATGCAAAATTTCAACGCAAGAATGCTAATTTGATTTTCAAGTGAAAGTTTTTCACATGTGAAAATGCAATTCCACGTTTGAGAGTTAGAATCTTCAATTCACGTGACGTGAAGAAGTGTTATTTTCCTCGTGAAAAGGTGGTGTTAATATGAACTATAGGTGGTGCAGTGTTTTAATTAGCAGTTTCACATATGGTGTCTCTTTTTTTTTTTTTTTTTTTTTTTTTTTTTTACATGTGAAAATTTCACCTCAGCATGTGAAAAAGCTATTTCGCAAGTAAAAATGTGATTTCACACACTTTTTTTTTGTAAAGGGAATGAAACAATATGGGGGTTTCAAAGTAAGTGGTACAATGTTCAGCTAAAATAGTGTAAAAGTATTTAAACAATGACAATATGATTACATTTGACATGATCACTTAGTACTGACTTTTCAAAATGACCCCACCTGGGATTTGAACTCACAACCTCTGGATTTGGGGTACGCTGATCTTTCTGCTGCGCCGCAAAGTCAATAGCATTCCTCTACACATTCATTGCCTATAATACATCTCTGCACTTAACAAACGAGTGCCATCTGACTATTCTCTCATCATTGATGATGTGAGGGGTTTTCTGTTTAGTTGTCTTATGTTGGTGGGGCATATTATTATTGTAAATATAATATTTTTAACAATGCTGAGATTTACTTTACTTAAGTCCAAAGTGTTGCAATACAGGTGAAATCAGTCATTGACACAGACATGGTGGCGTAGCAGGAAGATTGGAATACCTTCAACTAAGAGGTTGTGAGTTCATATCCCAGGTGAGGATATTTCAGATAGATTGTAACTTCCATCAATGTAATTGTCTGCATCACTTCCAATCTCCCATATGTTTTTTTTCTTCTTGCAAATATATATATATATATATATATACACACACATATATCCTTTTTTAAAATATATTTCCCTTCATTACTTTCCAACCCCACCACCCCTTCCCCAATTGGAGTAAACGCTTAGGCCTCTACTTCCAGCCCATACACATTTTATGGACACAGTCAAATTCTACAATAATTATAATTTGTTTGTTTTTACTCCTGAACTTCCTCCGATCATTTTCATGATGTCCATCTGGTTTGATTCTATGTGCCATATCTTTCTAACTGTGCTCTTTCACAAAAGCTCTCAACCTATAACCTATATACTTATTATGGACACAGTATGCTTTACATTAGTTATCTTGTTGTTGTTATTAGTCCATCCTTCAGCTCCATTCAACACCTCCCATCTATCTCTTAACACCATCCATATTGGACTTCTATTTGCCATATATTTTTCAACTGTACTGTGATGTTTTACAAAAGTTCTGAACCTTTCTATTTTCAATGTTTCTACAGATCGTAAATTGAAAATAAACATTTTTGCAAAAAGTATTATTATATTATTGATCGATTGACTATATGACTTTTCAGATCACCCAGTAGTGCTATCTGCAGGGTTAGCTCCAGGTAAATATTGCAATCCTTTAGCCATTCCTGGACCTGTGTCCAAAAACAAGCTACAAATGGACAGTACCAAAACAAATGATCTAATGATTCTGTCTCTTCGCAGCAAAATCTGCAGAGCTGGGAAGATTGTATCCCCCATATAAATAACATTCTATAGGTAGCAAGAATTGTATATAATAATTTAAATTGAAAAATTCTACATTTTTGAATCCGGCGTCATTTTGCGTATCAATTCATAAACACTATGCCATGGAATCGGTACGTCAAATCTCTTCCCAACTATTTAGCAATCTATATGGGATGGCTGTCAATCCTTTGGTCCTTAAATGAAACTGGTATACTTTTTTATTTATCACAATTTTCTTTAACCAATTATATTATTTAATGCAAGGCTGACAGACAAGTTCCTTACTTTCCCCACCCTTCCACTTTCCTTCTCCATTTTTGCGGTAATGCTGCAATTATTTGGTTGTAATTTTGGGTAGAGCAGACATTTCCATATGTTTTTGTTAGCTGCATGTGCGACAACTCCACCAGTCCTACCGATGATATCATTTACAAAGACTATAATTTGTATATTTGAGTTTAACCACAATATTTGTTACATTACTTGTTCTGTCGTTTCTGGACAATTAAATTGAAATTGCAACCAACTTTCTATGGCTTGTTTTAGAAATAGTGATATTTGGGAGATTATTTCCTTTTTAAATATCTGAAAGTGAGAGGTTGTAATCTGAATAAAGGGAAAAAGGCCATTCTTGAACATTGGATGAGACGATCTTACTAATTTGCTAGAGAACCAGTTCGGATTTAATTATAACTTTTGTATGACTGAAGCTTTTATTGATGGGTCTAATGCTTTAATATCTAATTATTTCTGTCCTCTGAATTCATATTCATTATATAAATAGGCCCGTTTTAATTTTGTCTGGCTTGCCGTTCCAAATAAAATTGAATATTTCTCATAATTTTAAAAAACTGTTTGCTAGGCGTAGGCAAGACCATAAGTAAATACAGTGAGGGGAAAAAAGTATTTGATCCCCTGCTGATGTTGTACGTTTGCCCACTGACAAAGACATGATCAGTATATATTTTTAATGGTAGGTTTATTTGAACAGTGAGAGACAGAATAACAACAACAAAATCCAGAAAAACGCATGTCAAAAATGTTATAAATTGATTTGCAATTTAATGAGGGAAATACGTATTTGACCCCTCTGCAAAACATGACAATACTTGGTGGCAAAACCCTTGTTGGCAATCACAGAGGTCAGACGTTTCTTGTAGTTGGACACCAAGTTTGCACACATCTCAGGAGGGATTTTGTTCCACTCCTCTTTGCAGATCTTCTCCAAGTCATTAAGGTTTTGAGGCTGACGTTTGGCAACTCGAACCTTCAGCTCCCTCCACAGATTTTCTATGGGATTAAGGTCTGGAGACTGGCTAGGCTACTCCAGGACCTTAATGTGCTTCTTCTTGAGCCACTCCTTTGTTGCCTTGGCCGTGTGTTTTGGGTCATTGTCATGCTGGAATACCCATCCACGACCCATTTTCAATGCCCCTGCTGAGGGATGGAGGTTCTCACCCAAGATTTGACGGTACATGGCCCCGTCCATTGTCCCTTTGATGAGATGAAGTTGTCCTGTCCTCTTTGCAGAAAAACACCCCCAAAGCATAATGTTTCCACCACCCTGTTTGACGGTGGGGATGGTGTTCTTGGGGTCATAGGCAGCATTCCTCCTCTTCCAAACACGGCGAGTTGAGTTGATGCCAAAGAGCTCGATTTTGGTCTCATCTGACCACAACACTTTCACCCAGTTCTCCTCTGAATCATTCAGATGTTCATTGGCAAACTTCAGACGGCCCTGTATATGTGCTTTCTTGAGCAGGGGGACCTTGCGGGCGCTGCAGGATTTCAGTCCTTCACGGCGTAGTGTGTTACCAATTGTTTTCTTAGTGACTATGGTCCCAGCTGCCTTGAGATCATTGACAAGATCCTCCCGTGTAGTTCTGGGCTGATTCCTCACTGTTCTCATGATCATTGCAACTCCACGAGGTGAGATCTTGCATGGAGCCCCAGGTCGAGGGAGATTGACAGTTCTTTTGTGTTTCTCCATTTGCAAATAATCGCACCAACTGTTGTCACCTTCTCACCAAGCTGCTTGGCGATGGTCTTGTAGCCCATTCCAGCCTTGTGTAGGTCTACAATCTTGTCCCTGACATCCTTGGAGAGCTCTTTGGTCTTGGCCATGGTGGAGAGTTTGGAATCTGATTGATTGAATGCTTCTGTGGACAGGTGTCTTTTTATACAGGTAACAAGCTGCGATTAGGAGCACTCCCTTTAAGACTGTGCTCCTAATCTCAGCTCGTTACCTGTATAAAAGACACTTGGGAGCCAGAAATCTTTCTGATTGAGAGGGGGTCAAATACTAATTTCCCTCATTAAAATGCAAATCAATTTATAACATTTTTGACATGCGTTTTTCTGGATTTTTTTGTTGTTATTCTGTCTCTCACTGTTCAAATAAACCTACCATCAAAATTATAGACTGATAATTTCTTTGTCAGTGGGCAAACGTACAACATCAGCAGGGGGATCAAATACTTTTTTCCCTCACTGTAGGTAAACTGGGATAATACTAAAGATTTAATCAGGGTGATTTTTCCACAAATTGACAGGTAGCAAGATCTTATCTATTTTTGCTAACTTTCTATTAAAATTTACTGGAGTGAGATCATTTATTTCATTTGGGATATGTATTCCGAGTATATCCACATCACCATCAGACCATTTTATTGGTAAACTACATGTAATGTAAAAATTGTATTTTTTAGTGATCCAATACCTAATATAGTACATTTATCATAATTTGGTTGTAATCCAGAGTGGTTAGAAAATGTATCTAGATCCTCTATGAGGCTGTGGAGGGATTCAAGTTGTGGATTTAAAAGAAAACATGAATCATCAGCGTACAATAACACCTTTGTTTTTAAGCCCTGGATTTCTAATCCCTTGATATTATTGTTGGTTCTGATTTTAATAGCTAACATCTCGATGGCAATAATAAATAGATATGCCGATAGTGGACAACCTTGTTTCACTCCACTTGACAGTTTAAAACTTTCTGAGAAATTACCATTATTTACTATTTTACACCTAGGGTTACTATACATGATTTTAACCCAATTTATAAGAGATTGTCCAAAATTGAAATGCTCCAGGCATTTATATATAAACCCGAGTCGTACTTTATCAAATGCCTTTTCGAAGTCTGCTATGAATAGTAGGCCTGGTTTCCCAGATTTTTCATAGTGTTCTATTGTTTCCAGTACTTGCCTTATATTATCTCCAATGTATTGCCCATGTAAAAAACCTGTCTGATTTAGAATGAATAATGTCCGACAATACCTTTTTTAATTCTATGCGCTATACATTTTGCTAGAATTTTTGCATCACAACACTGAAATGTAAGAGGCCTCCAATTTTTTTAAATGTACTGGATTTTTATATTTTCCACTTGTATCCTGTTTCAGTAATAATGAAATCAGACCTTCTTGAGTGTCTGATAATTTACCATTTACATAGGAGTAGTTAAAACATGCTAATAACGGTCCTCTTAGTATATCAAAAAAGGTTTGGTATACCTCGACTGGTATGCCATCCAACCCTGGAGTTTTCCCAGACTTAAAGTCTTTAATTGCACCCAGAAGTTCCTCCTCTGTAATTTCACCTTCACATTAGTCTTTCTGTATGGCTGTTAATTTTACATTATCAATAGAAAAAAATCTCTACAATTTTCTATAGTTAGAGGAGATGGAGGCGACTGAAACGAAAACATATGCTTAAAGTACTTTATTTCCTACTTCAAAATATAATTTGGTGAATCATGGGTGACTCCGTCATTTGTAACCAGTTTCAATAAAACATTTTTGGTAGCATTCCTACGTTGAAGATTAAAAAAGAATTTGGTGCATTTTTCCCCATATTCCATCAAGTTTTATAATACATTACACTTGATATTTCTTGAATAAGTTTCTCCATTTCTTTTTGTTTTTCCTCTGTTACGGTTTTTATTGCTATCTATCTGTTCTGTTAGACCTTCTATTTCCTTTGTTAGTGTGGACTCTTTTGACCTAAATTGCTTTTGTTTTCGAGATGAATACTGAATTGCATGGCCTCTAAAGATACATTTTAAAGGTGTCCCATACAATAAGGGGATTTGCTGTACGTATATTATGTCGGGGAAAAAAATCTGTTATAAATTCCTCTGTCCTAGTTAAAAACAAGTTATAATCCAATAGGCTTTGATAAAATTTCCAATATCCTCGCCCACGTGGAAATTCAGTAAGAGTAATGTATATGCCAATTATATGATGGTCCGACCGCATTCTGTCCCCTATCAACACTTTTAAAACTTTTGGTGCCAACGAGAATGACATAAGAAAGTAGTCAAGACGACTAGCTTGATTGAGTCTCCGCCATGTATATCTCACTAGATCAGGATATTTAAGCCTCCATATATCTACTAGTTCTAATGTATCCATGACATTCACGATTTCCTTAAGAGCATGAGGGTAATTGTTTGTAGTGTGATTTCCTTTACGGTCCATTGAGCTATTTAAAACGGTATTATAATCTCCCACCATAATAATAGTCTTGAATTGCTTGCAGAGTTGATAATTCATTATATATATTGTCAAAGAAGTGTGGATCATCATTATTTGGTCTGTAAAGGTTAATGAGCCATATCTGTTCATGGTCCAATAACATATTTAAAATAATCCATCTACCTTGCGTATCTGTTTGGACAATTTGCACATTCGGATCGAAATTACTGTCAATTAATATCATCACCCCTTTTGAGTGTCTTTGCCCATGGGAGAAGTATATTCAAAGCACTGTTTGTGTATGTATCCTAACGACACATTTTTGTTTGCAGAGGCATCACCTGTGAAATCTCGTTATTTGAATCCGCATGTGAAAGGTTAGGGGATCACGTAAAAATCCACATGTGAAACTTCATGTGAAATATCATCACGTTAAGTGTTCCAAAAACACATAGATTCACATAATTTAACATGTGGAATTTCACATGTGAATTCATGTGATTTTCCACATGTGAAATCATTTGGTTTGTCCCGTAAGGGGTGTATAATGCATATGTTTTTTATCTTATCTTAAGCGGTCCTCAGAGGACAAACAAAAATCCACATAGATTCCACTCACTGGACGCCCAGGCGTTGAACAGGAGGTAGAAGTCTGTTCCAGTGTCCTTTGGTGTCCTGGAGATTTCATTGGAACCGATGACCGCCACATTCGTGTAGTACTTTCCGATGATGGCGTTTGCGGAAGGGGTGATTCCCACCACGCACTCATCCCCTAGTTGCTGTATCATGCGGCCGGTCCAATTCACATTTTGCGAGCTGTCAAAGGAGACGATAACCTTTGTGCCATTCAACACGTTGGCATCGATACCTGAGGGAGAAGGTGACATGACAGGGGAAACGTCAACACATGTAGACACTCATGTTTTCACTGGTACTAGCTTAGTATTCAATATAAACTATGTGGTAACAACTGATACTTTCTGGTACATTCGTCAAATAATTAACCTCAGTTGGTAACAAATGGTACCAAGTTGCTACTTGTTGTAATGAGTCTTGATGAAACAAAGCAAGTAAATCACAAGTTAGTACTGTGTAATTACTGTGTTACCATGACATTTATTTTATAAATACCTGATAATTTTCTGTACTGTAAAAAAAAAACAGTTGAGTTAACAGCACATCAACCAACACAAGTCGAGGTCTGTTCAATATCACCACAACATTACAGAAGATAGGCGGTAGTCTGTGCAGTGCAACTGCAATAAAGGGGACCAGAAATTCAACAAACCATCAGTAGTGGAACAAGTACTCAATCGTCATACTTGGGTAAAAGTACAAAGTAAAGGCTATACATCAAATTCCTTATATTAAACAAACCAGACGGCATTTTCTTGTTTTTTTAATTGACGGATAACCAGGAGCACACCAACTCTCACACATAATTTACAAATGCAGAATTTGTGTTTAGTGAGTCCATCAGATCAGAGGCAGTAGGGATGACAACACGTTACATTGATAGGTACGTGAAATGGACCATATTTCTGTCCTGCCTGAGCATTCGAAAAGTAATTTTGGCTGTCAGGGAAAATGTATGGGAGTAAAAAGTACTTATTTTCTTTAGGAATATAGTGGAGTAAAAGTCGAAGTTGTCTAAAATATAAATAATAAAGTACAGCTACTCAGGGAAAAAATGTACTTAAGTAGTACTTCAAAGTATTTTTTACTTAGTTACTTTACACCACTGCAAACCATTTAACTGCAGATGGATTACTAGGCTGCTACTAGTAAGCTGCTGTAGCTGCACATAAATCAATTCACATACTGTATCTTCATAACACTTTCATAATTTCAACAAGGATGATGCATGTCCGTTTGCACCATTATTTTAGAAGTGCCTCACAATTATCAAGCAACCTCTCACTTAAATCCAATAAATGTAGGCTAAAGGATATTTTGTGTAATATTGCGCTCTGTCTGCTTATTTTTATTATTCCCTATTTTCAAAACCTTTTGAACACAGTAGACTAAGAATTTCACAGCAGATGTAAGAGAAGAACACCACATTCAGGGAGATAAAAATATATTGAGCATGAAAGCCTTTTCAAGGAATAAGTAAAAGGTAAGTCAGTTGAAGATAAAAAATGGTCACTCTGCTGTCGTTCCAGCTTTGATTGTACTTAGTTGACATATTGCTGACACTAAAGGGCCTAGGGCTCGATACAATCCATATCGCAGAAGTTCCGTGCTATAGCGCCATTTAAATTTAAAGGCAATGTTCCTACGTTTGTGGAGACTGCGTTCACAGTAAACACTGCCAGCTCAATCGGAAATTACCTTTAAATTTCAATCGCGCTTTAACGCAGAACTTCCGCAATATGGATTGAATCGAGCACATAGAGCAGCAACCTTTTTCATCAATTCCACTGTGAGTATGACGTAAGCATTCAATATAATGTGTGAGAGAGACCCTGGACACGTCCCTATTCTACACCCTTCTTCTGAAGTGTGCACGCTCTTTCATGGATTCAACAGTGGTGGAAACTCCCTAAATCCATATTGGGAAGTGACTTGGGGAGAAGTGTGGAGAATTGGGAGGCACCCCAAGATTACTATCAACAGATGTTACAGATGTTTAGATGGGAATATGTCAATAATCTGTTTTTGTTTCAACTTGGCACTTTTATCAATTAGTGGTTCTAATTGGCTACAGAGGCTAAACACAGATGACGGAGAGGAGACTAGGGTAGGAACAATTGTATTATTGAGATGCACCTTCGCCTCTGAAACACCAACTCCTCTCATTTAAACTATTACCAAATGGTGAACACTGTAATTCATACATCACCCTCAGTCAAACAATGCATGTAATGCCATTTTTAACCAACAGAAAGGAATTTATAGTATATTGGTGGAAAATGTGTTCTTACCAATGTAAAACTCAATCTGGAATTTGTCAATGGGATTTACGGGCTGGTTGAAATGGAGGGTCATCTTAAACTCCTGGGCCCTACGGATGATGAGAATGTTGTCTTTGCCTCCATACAAGTGACAGTGGTGGTCCATCTTGTTCTCATTTTGCATCATGTCCACTTTCACACATTCCAGGGTGGCTGCAAATAAGGAGATCACAGGCAAAATAATGATGTTTAAATAACCAGGTAACAAACGTAAAATGGTAGAACCCTTCATAGAGGGTTCTAGGTAGAACCATATACAGGTGGTTCTTTGAAGAACCCTACCATAGAGGGTTCTAGATAGGACCCTTTGCAAATTATTCCATCCAGAACCAAAAAGGGGACAACCGAAGAAGCCTGTATGGTTGTACTTAGCACCTTTTTTTTCTAAGTGAATGTACATTTTTGTATTTATTAAATAACACAATACCGTACGTTCTTCATGAGGCCTTATTTTGAGGGCCTAGTTTTACGCTAATACAGCTATTGATGTTACGTTTGATACCGAAGCTCAGAGGCATGTGTCAAAATCCCTAAGCAGTTAATTTTTTCTTTATTTAACTAGGCAAGTCAGTTAAGAACAAATTCTTATTTACAATGACAGCCTACACCGTCCAAACCCGGTCTACGCTGGGCCAATTGTGCACCGCCCTATGGGACTCCCAATCACGGCCGGTTGAGATACAGCCTGGAATCGAACCAGGGGGTCTGTAGTGACTGCTGCGCCACTCGGGAGCAGTTTACTTCGAAGCAGTGTGCCGGTGCCTCTGTCACTTTATCAGAAGCATGTGATCAATGACGTCCAAAGCTTTGTTTCGATGAACAACCACTTGATTGGTTTGGTATTAGTTTCAGTAGAAGACAAAAAGACTACCCTGCGCACACGCTATGGCAGCGTTTCCCACATTTTAGTTTTTGCCTCAGCACCACACAGATTATTCAAATAATCAAAGCATGATGATTTTGATAAGGCAAAAACCAAAACGTGCACTTGGGTTCCTTAGGACTGAGTTTGGAAAACGCTGCCCTACGGCATGTGGGATGTCATCTATAATTTCCCAGCATGCGCTATTGCAGGTAGATTTTTTTGAATTGTTTGTTTTAATATCTACGTTTGTGCATGTACATTGATAATCTTATGGTACACAAAGATAAATAACATACAGTTTTCTAAACTAATCCTATCAGTTCATTCACATTTTTTGCTCTCGTTACAGAAATGTTTGTTGCAGTTTAAATGTTTTAGGTAGTCTCCACACAATGTTCCTAACCCTGGCACTCATTCTGAATGCAGGTTGTAGGTGAATAAAACATTCCAACTGTTGCTTATTTCAACTCTGGCTGGATTCCAATAAAAAATTACACATCACTTTGCAAGCCAGCATAATGTGACTTGCAGGTAGGGTTGCAACATTCTGGTAACCTTTCCAAAATTCCCAGGTTTTCCAGAAACCCTGGTTGGAAGTTTCCTTGAAACGGAAGCAGAAAATCCTAAATCCTTCAACCACGGTTTTTGGACAATGTTGGAATTTGGGGAAATTAACAGGAATTTTGAAACCCTACTTGCTAGCCCAATGTGGCCTGAGGTATGAACTGGGATACAATAATGCACTTATAACTAAAGGTACAAAGGATGACCTTACAGGATACCACTACTGTGACAAGTGTTTGTACCTCCCTAAAGAACAAATCTAAATTTGAAACTCATGGTTTAAAGTAGTGATGGGGAAACGAAGCTTATTGAAGCATTGAGCCTTTCAAGCCAATTGTGTCTAAAATACGTTCATTACTCAAGGCTTTGATCAACACAGTGTACGCTAGTGGCGCCGTAGCGCTTGCACAGTGCAGCCATGTCAGGTGGTTATTTGACAAAACAAAGCTTCGGACATCACTGATCACGTTTTTCGGATAAAATGATACAGGCATCGGCACACTGCTTCTAAGTACACTGCTTTGCAATTTCAACATATGCCTGAATGTAACATCATTAGTCTACAGGCCATATCAGGCATGCAAATCACATTATGCTGACTTGCAAGGTGATGTGTAATTCCTATTGAAATCCAGCCAGTGTGGGGATTTCCAACTTATTGAATTTTTATCAACAACAACCAGTATTCAGAATGACTTCCATAATAGATGAGACTACCTAAACCATCTAAACTGGAACAACCATTTCAGTAACGGGTGCAATAAATCCAAGTAACATATTGGATTAGTTTAGAAAATGTTTGTAATTTTATATTTGAGTAGCATAAGAATAATGAATTAATCAATCAATCATGCACAAACATAGATACTGAAACAAACAATTTAAAAAATCTGCTTGCAATAGAGCATGCTGGGAAATATGATAATGATGGGCATGGTTTTGGTTATGAGTGGGTATGAGTTTCAGGGCCCTGTATTAGGATAAAACAATGCCCTCAAAATAAGGCCTTTTGAAATACATATGGTATTGCTTTATTTACAGTACCAGTCAAAAGTTTGGACACACCTACTCATTCAAGGATTTTTCATTATTTTGACTATTTTTACATTGTAGAATAATAGTGAAGGCATCAAAACTATGAAATAACACATATGGAATCATGTAGTAACCAAAAAATGTGTTAAACAAATCAAAATATATTTGAGATTCTTCAAATAGCCACCCTTTGCCTTGATGACAGCTTTGCACACTCTTGGCATTCTCTCAACAAGCTTCATGAGGTAGTCACCTGGAATGCATTTCAGTTAACAGGTGTGCCTTCTTAAAAGTTAATTTATGGAATTTCTTTCCTCCTTAATGCGTTTGAGCCAATCAGTTGTGTTGTGACAAGGTAGGGGTGGTATACAGAAGATAGCCCTGTTTTGGTAAAAGACCAAATCCATATTATGGCAAAAACAGCTCAAATAAGCAGAGAAATGACAGTCACAACTCAACATCAACTGTTCAGAGGAGACTGCATGAATCAGGCCTTCATGGTCGAATTGCTACAAAGAAACCACTTTTAAAGGACACCAATAATAAGAAGATACTTGCTTGGGCCAAGAAACACAAGCAATGGACATTAGACCGGTGGAAATCTGTCCTTTGGTCTGATGAGTCCAAATATGAGATTTTTGGTTCCAACCACCGTGTCTTTGTGAGACGCAGAGTAGGTGAACGGATTATCTCTGCATGTGTGGTTCCCATCGTGAAGCATGGAGGAGGTGTGATGGTGTGGGGGTGCTTTGCTGGTGACACTGATTTATTTAGAATTCAAGGTTTGCGCTTAATGGGACTATCACTTCATTTAACAGGACAATGACCCAACACACCTCCAGGCTGTGTAAGGGCTATTTGACCAAGAAGGAGAGTGATGGAGTCCTGCATCAGATGACCAGGCCTCCACAATCACCCGACCTCAAACCAATTGAGATGGTTTGGGATGAGTTGGACCACAGAGTGAAGGAAAAGCAGCCAACAAGTGCTCAGCATATGTAGGAACTCCTTCAAGACTGTTGGAAAAGCATTCCTCATGAAGCTGGTTGAGAGAATGCCAAGAGTGTGCAAAGCTGTCATCAAGGCAAAGGGTGCCTACTTTGAAGAATCTAAAATCTAATTTGTTTAACAGTTTTTGGTTACTACATTATTCCATATTTGATGTCTTTTATTATTCTAAAAAAAAAAACTTGAATGAGTAGGTGTGTCCAAACTTTTGACTGGTTGTGTGTGTGTGTGTGTGTGTGTGTGTGTGTGTGTGTGTGTGTGTGTGTGTGTGTGTGTGTGTGTGTGTGTGTGTGTGTGTATGTATATTCACTTAGGATCTCACTTGGTGGATGAATGCAACAACCATGTATCTGTCACTAACAAAGCAGTCATGGGTGGTGACTCCACAGTTTACTCAGAAGGCAAGGCACTCTAGGAAAGGTTTGAATAAGACTTTACACTAAGCAGTTTCTTAATTGAACACTTTTCCGGTGCCTATATGGGTCCACAGACTCAATGGTTTCAGTGTTGATTCAACACTTTTTTTTAACACTGAAGAATTTGCTGTGTAATGTGTGTTGATTGTCATTTATCATAGAAGCCCAAGGACTCGGGTAAGAAATGGTGCTGCAAATTTTTTGGGGGGTATTTTAATCTGATTACACAGATTTAATATGATTTAATCACTTACTTACTGATTACAGAGAATTAACTAGTTGTTTTTTCTCTCGCACACACACACACTCCCAACACTTATTCTATTTTTCTTGTACCATCACTGGAGGGTCCACGGGGCACTGCCACAGCCTCCCCAAAGGGCTCAATTTTGGGCAGATGGTGGTCATCTTGCTCAGCATTGGAGCTACAGATGGGGCTTTTAAGGCGCCCAAGGAATTTGGTCCCGAAACAATGTGCAGAGTAAGGCATGTTGAAAGCAGGGGTCAACAGTTGAAGCTGTTCTGTAGATAAAAAAAAAAAAAAAGATAAGTGGTCAAGGAGATATGTACTGTATTCACAAACAGAAAATGCAATTGTATCTATGGGAATAGCATTACAAATTGCAACCAGGGCCGTAGCTACATATGAGGACACCGAGGTCCAGACCTCGGTAATATTTTCGAAATTAAAAAGAAAATAATGCTTTTTTACAAATCGAAACTCAGTCGGGTTCTCAACTTCAAATCAAATAGAATTTTATTTGTCCCATGCTTCGTAAACAACAGGTGTAGAATAACAGTGAAGTGCTTACTCACAGGAACTTTACTGTTGAGAGTTAGAATAGCAGAATTCACAAGATGCAATTTCGAAACTTGGTTGTGCATCAATTAACCCATGTCAGTTAAAATGTTTTAGGTTAGTTTGTATATTAGTCTAGGTAGTCTAGCCAGCTAGCTAAATTTGTAGTAATCCTGGCCAAATTATCGACCCGGCTGTGCCCAGGGTACCTGATCTCCAGGGGGCCCCCATTGATTTCGTTAGTCACTCTCACATTTTAGATATCACAGTAACATGGCATACATGTAAGTCATGGAAAAAACTATCGGTGAAAGATACACAACAATTGGTCAAAATGCATTGAAATATTTCAGGTTGGACAATAATCTGGAACCACTGGTTCAGGCACATCAATATGCATGAGCTAACATGATGCACCACTGGTTTGATTGATATCAAAAGCTAGTTTTCCATCTAGTTGGCAACAGATTTTCCTTGGAATGTTCTAAGATCCGCATAAAAACCATATGCACATTTTCCCACTAGATGTGTTTCCATCAAATTGACTTGTTGCAGATAAAAGGCTGAGCGTGATGACGTAGCGCACATAAAAATAACTTGAGCGGTTAAATTCCCATGTTAAATGGGTTTCCATCACATTTTCAACTCTACTGTTGGTTTTGTCACGACAAATGTTGCATTATATAGCAAATCTGCCCACTCTGGTCTTGGCTCGTGCGTTCTAGCAAACAGCTTGCAGATACAGTGCAGGTATAGCCTACATGATGAGATTATTACGGACAAAAGATAAAGATTATTTTTATTTGTCAAATGGCAGTCAAGCATCAATCATCTTGTCACCATCCTGTGAAGTATCTTATTTCATCTGTAGCCTAATAAACTGCATGCTTTCGCAAGTTGTAGTTGGAGGACATCACAATATTGGGTACCGGGGGTAACTAGCCCCCTGGGGTAGTTACCTGTCATTTAGACAATGACTATCCCAATTAGCACTAGTTTATTCTAATTTGCTAGCTAGCAACTTCACTAGCAGTAAATGCTAGCCAGCTAGCTAGTTAGCATAAGCTGCTAGGAGTGCTAGGCATCAACCTTACTACCAAATCGTCTGAGGTAATACATTAAAAAAGATAACGTAACTTAATTGCAGTTGTAAATCTTTCCACTAGTGACTGATAGCTTTAAGTTAATGTTACTATATAGCCTTTTAGCTATTTTACACAGCATTTTATGTCATATGGCTAGCTACGTTTTTAAGAGAGCTTTTCAATTGGCATCTCTCCCCCTGTTTTCAGTCACAGGTGGGGACTGGAGTAGGTGTGAGCAGTGCAGGAGATGGGCTCATGAGTTGTGCTCCAATGGTACTGGAGCGTTATTTGTGACCTTGGAACAAATTTGAATTGTGCAATAGCAGAGCATAAGAGTTGCCACATCAATGTTACACTGAATGAATTAGCTAAGTTATTATGAGTTATTTTTGTTAAATGTTATACTCCAATGTTAATTAATATTATTAGTAATATTATATTCCAATATTTTATTCCAATGATTTTTTTTGTATTATTAGTTAAAAACAAATAATGAAAACCTTTTGGTCCCGAATGTCATTTTAAAGACTGCTGGGATTTAAAATCTTACATTATTCAAATAATATTTAGTGCAATTTGTACATAATGGATTGTATGGAAAATGAACAACAAAGAAAGGACAAAGAAATTAATGTGCAGGTGAGTTAAAAAGAGGGATTTTACATCAAATCTCCTCATAGTGCAGATATTAATGGGGACATGTGCAACACCATTTCCCCCCCATGTTTTATTTAAATAATTCAAACAAGACAACTAGACTTTGCTTTTAAGTATTACTTCCTAAATTAAATGGTTAAATGGGGGGGGGGAGGAGTTACCCCAGTACTTAAAAAAAACGCCCCTTTTCTAAAAACAACATTTCATGAAATGCCTAAAGTGTAAACTGTAGCCATTTATTTCCCTTTATAGTTTATTCGCCTCAGCATGACCTTCATCCACATACAAAAAAGCAACGTTTAAACAAAAAAATTGTATCAGTAACTAGACATTGTTCTTAGTTAGTCACCCTTTAGTACCCTATCATCACGTGACTCCAAGTTTACTTCGATATGATGGTTATTATATCAATAAGGCGTTTCCACCCCCATTTCTCACATAATTATTTTTACAGACACCAGCAAATCCCACCTTGTCTAGCGTATTTTGTTTTGTCGATATTTGGAAAGTATATCGTCAAATTTGCTGTTTCCATCAGGCTTATTATTACATTTTATATTCAACATACTTTACTCAAACAAAAAGGTTGGATGGAAACCTGGTTACTGAGAGAATTATATTGCTCTATTGTTAAAGAATGACACATAAACTACACACACACACACATCCAAAGATTGCACTTTACATTAATGTATTAATCTATAAAGGTTTAGATGTAGTTAACTGTTTATTATTCGTTTTTCATAGTTTATACATTTGTAACAAACAGTTATAACACAAAGGTTAACATTTTGTGATTTATTATTTTGGTGCTTGCCAAATAGTGAGCTTGTGGGCCTATTGCAACGGACATTGGCCAGCATACTAACACCAGGTAATATCTCATTAAACCGCACAGCTGATCTCATTTGCAACCATCGTTTGACACCGATTTAACGCTCCATAAAGCGGATGTCGAGCTTATCTTTTAGTCCTGATTGGTGGCACCATTTTCCAAGACTATTTAGCCCTCTGGTGATTATTATCATCAGAACAAACAGACTAAGGGCGATTTTTGTACTTGACAATCGTTCCATACAACTGAAATAAACTTTTTCCTCATTTACCATGGTAAATATACGGTCATTTACCCCAAGTTATGTAATCCATTAATTAAAGTTTGTCTTTAAAAAGTATAGTAATTTCTTATGAAGACCGGGGGGAAATATCCCTGCACTTTCAACAATTGAAATGTGTAACTAAAGCAAGTAATAGTGATGACTTATATAATCTTTTATCAAATGAAAATGTTGGCTAGTCTAATAAAGTTATTTCAAATGGCACACATATTATTTTGCCATTTTTAAGATGAATAATGTATAATCCTACTACTCCAAATTCTTATAAGTATTTTACATTCATCAGCCTTACGGTTTTCGATGCTCCTGATAAGTTGTTTTTCATTGGAGACGGGAATAGAGAGCATAGACAACCAAAGCTGCAGCTGTCTGGTATCAACGTAAGATCAACTAAATCACTGGTTTATTCGTGTGGGTTTTTCATTGCAATCAAGTTTATTTTAGCACACAGGTGCATGTAACCTCCTGTTTAGTATCGGTTTCCATGTGAAGTTCCATGTCTTCGTTCCAATCCACCCTATATGACTGAATTGTTACTGACTATAATGTTATTATTATGTTTTTATTGCCAGCCAGTGCAGCATAGGCTCAGTATTCAGGAAATAAATAAATGGCAAGCCCACAATTTCAAACAATGTGCTTTAACTGTTTGTTAGATTCATAAACATTGTTAGATCGATAAACGAATGCTTAACAGTTTATAAACTCTGTATGAACCCTTTATACATCCTTTCTAACATAAAACTTTATGTAAAGTGTTACCCTTCTGAAAGATGATAGACTGTTATGGAAATCATGATGGAGAGCTTGAACACAGCCTGTCAATATCATAAATGGCAAACGTTGATATTTCTCTCCTTCAAGAAAATGCAATCAAGATTGTTCAAGTGAGCCATTATAGATTCATTTTCAGTGCTATATGGACATCTCATTTTGATCCAGCTACATGACAAAAATACATATCCAGCCACACATCTTTGGTCGCAAATTTCAGTCACAATATAGGGCCAGTTTCCCAGACACCGATTAAACCTAGTCCTGGACTAAAAAGCATGCTCAATGGGGAACTTCCATTGAAATATATTTTTTTGTCCAGAACTAGGCTTAATCTGTGTCCAGGACACCAACCCACAAAAAATATTGAGAAAATAATTCCCACTCACCTTAAGAGGTCAAAAGCTCAGGTAGATATGCAGTTGGAGGAAGAGTCACGCCAACAGATGTCAAGTGAATGTCGCCCATGTGTTTATATAGACCATTGAGTTCCCCTTCCAAAACCTGCCCCTGTCAGTGCCCACCCTCACCCGTGTCATTTAGGGGAAGTCCAAGACAAAAGTTGCTGACAGGAGATTTTTGAGTGAGGTCGTTCTGACCTTAATGAAAACTGCTTTGAAGTCATAATTCTGTATTTCAGACATTTTTTTTTTCTCTTAAAATATAAAGAAATCATCAATATTACTGTAGGTCACAAAGGACATTAATTGAATTGAATAAACCTTATTAGGTTACACTTTATTTGGATAGTTCCCTCAAGATGATCTACAGATACAGTGGGGAAAAAAGTATTTAGTCAGCCACCAATTGTGCAAGTTCTCCCACTTAAAAAGATGAGAGGCCTGTAATTTTCATCATAGGTACACGTCAACTATGACAGACAAATTGAGGAAAAAAATTCCAGAAAATCACATTGTAGGATTTTTTTATGAATTTATTTGCAAATTATGGTGGAAAATAAGTATTTGATCACCTACAAACAAGCAAGATTTCTGTCTCTCACAGACCTGTAACTTCTTCTTTAAGAGGCTGCTCTGTCCTCCACTCGTCACCTGTATTAATGGCACCTGTTTGAACTTGTTATCAGTATAAAAGACACCTGTCCACAACCTCAAACAGTCACACTCCAAACTCCACTATGGCCAAGACCAAAGAGCTGTCAAAGGACACCAGAAACCAAATTGTAGACCTGCACCAGGCTGGGAAGACTGAATCTGCAATAGGTAAGCAGCTTGGTTTGAAGAAATCAACTGTGGGAGCAATTATTAGGAAATGGAAGACATACAAGACCACTGATAATCTCCCTCGATCTGGGGCTCCACGCAAGATCTCACCCCGTGGGGTCAAAATGATCCCAGAACCACACGGGGGGACCTAGTGAATGACCTGCAGAGAGCTGGGACCAAAGTAACAAAGCCTACCATCAGTAACACACTATGCCGCCAGGGACTCAAATCCTGCAGTGCCAGACGTGTCCCCCTGCTTAAGCCAGTACATGTCCAGGCCCGTCTGAAATTTGCTAGAGTGCATTTGGATGATCCAGAAGAGGATTGGGAGAATCTCATATGGTCAGATGAAACCAAAATAGAACTTTTTGGTAAAAACTCAACTCATTGTGATTGGAGGACAAAGAATGCTGAGTTGTTAAATAGAAATTGAATTACTAAGTGATCAAATGTAATCATATTATCATTGATTAAAGATTTTTACACTATTTTAGCTGAACGCTGTACAACTTAACTTAAAGGGGCAATCACAGTTGCAAAATCAATTTTTGGACTTATAAATTAATTATATGTACCCATTGATTCTTGAAGAATATTACTTATAAATGCCTCATGAGCTTAGTTCAACTGTCATACCCCATCAGAACCCAGAATATCAGCTTGTTTTACTCCAATGTTTGTAAACAAAGTACATGTAAACAAAGGCTGTATAAACATTTTCAGATGTATTTAGTGTTAAGTATTTCATTAGGATCCTCATTAGCTACTGCTAAAGCAGCAGGTACTCTTCCTGGGGTCCACACAAAACGTTTTCAAACCACCGCTTTACCCATGTGTTTTCTGTCTCTGGCCCAACCCATGTGTTCGCATTTGGTGAAAGGTGGGGAAGGTACTCAGATCCAGGCCGAAGCAAGGCTACATGTGAACATTGCACAAACATGGCCAGCTTGAGTGTCGATGCATTTATCAACAAAAAAAATCTATGGATGTGTTTTTCTTACAAAGACATCATTCTGATTTGCTTATAAAGACAGTATGCCTACACTTTACCTAGCAAATGAAAATAAGTTGTGTGTAGAGTACAACCACAGATAGAACAAGGAGCAGAAACATATTTAGTCCAACTTCAGCTGTCCCAGAACTACATGCACAGCTCTCTGGATGAGGTTCTGTCTTCAAGTCTTCAGTGGGTGATGAAGTCCCTTCCATCTATGTAATGCATTACAGGTTATGGACAGGTACAGTCAGGTGGCAAGAGGGGTGGAGTGCATGACAGTGTTCTGCTGATATAACAATGTAAAGATATTACACCTGTGTATCATCTTCTATTGTCATTCAGAGCCGATACAGATACTGGACCTATCAGCATTACATTCCAGTACATCACTGGGGCTGAGCTTCCTGCCATCCAGGACCTCTATAACAGGCGGTGTCAGAGGAAGGCCCTAAAAATTGTCAAAGACGCCAGCCACCCAAGTCATAGAGAGCTCTCTCTGCTACCGCACGGCAAGCGGTACCAGAGCGCCAAGTCTGGGCCCAAAAGTCTCCTTAACGGCTTCTACCCCCAAGCCATAAGACTGCTGAACAGTTAATCAAATGGCTACCTGGAATATTTACATTGACCCCCTTATATGCATTGACCCCCTTTTTTATATTTAATTTTTTGCACTGACTCTCTTGTACCGGCTCTATGTACACGCACTGGACTCTAACCACACACTCACACATCCTACACTGACACTCCAACACACACACACACACACACACACATGCATATTGACACCACACACACGCACACATTCCTTCACACTCTTCACATTCGCTGCTGCTACTCTCTGTTCATTATCTATGCATAGTCATTTTACCCCTACCTACATGTACATATTACCTCAACTACCTTGACTAACCCGTACCCCTGCACATTGACTCTGTAACGGTACCCATTGTATATAGCGTTGTTATTATTATTTTATTGTTACTATTTTTCCATTAGTTTATTTAGCAAATGTTTCTTACTTACTTTTTAAAAACTCTGCACTGTTGGTTAACAGGGTACTTTGCAGTGGGTATTACTTAAAAGTAGGCCTACTGTACTGAAAACTCTAGTGTAGCAACTTAATACACTTATTAGATCACTCACACAGAACACAAGAACCATTCGAAATACACTTGCCATTATTATATCTTTTAGCATACTGAACTCATTTAGAGCAGCATACACTGAATTGTTTGACCTCTTCCTCTCTACATGTCAGATATTAAAACATGACAGTGCAATTTCTGCGGCTAGTTGAAGTTCCTCGTTTGAACACTTCCTATAATCTAGATTGAGCAGAAAGCATCCCAGCTGGGTCATTCAGACCCTTTCTCAGTAGGTCACTGGCTGCTGACAAGTCTTTGACATGACTCGCTCAAACTACTCAGCATGACCTGCGTTGAGATTCCTCAAAGATCTCCTCTTGATGACTCTCTGCAAGCGATGGCCGTCACGGCTCATTTTCCCATTAAGACTCATAGAGTCAATAAAAATATGTTTTAATTGAAATATTAGCTTTTGTCTGAAGTCGAAAATAGACGGAACATTTTAAATCTTATTTGACCAATGCACTAACAAGGCTTTTCAGCATATGCAGCTTGACACTTGCTAGATTACTGTAAATATATTGATATAATGTACTTCAACAACAGATGTACTCACATTGGATGGGTTGATTTAGGATTCAAACCTTCTCTCAAACAGCATAATGCATACTCTTAGAGTAAGTTTACCCCATTAATGTACTTGGTAATGTAAACGTGTTTTTTCATGTAAAACATCATCCCATTCCACTCATCCCATTCCACTTCTTTCTAGTCCAGGACTAGGTGTAATCTGTGTCTGCGAAACGGCTCCTTTACCCTACATGTGACCTAGACTAATACATAGGCCTAATCCCTAGATGGGAAATGGACAAGGTAGTTGACAGCTTTTGGAACAGATTTTGAAGCTATAGATGGTGTATGTTCCTGTTATAGATAATGGAGTAATGCAACCTTATATTTTGGGTTATGATATGGTAAGACAGTTGCGCTATGCTCTTAAGACATTTTCAAGTTATATTATTTAAAGGGTCAATCTGCAATTGAAACATATAATGTTTTACTATTAAATGATTTACACACACTTATTGATTCTTGAAGAATATAACTTATATAAGAAATGCCTCATGAGCTTAGTCCAATTGTCATACTCCATCAGAACCCAAAATATATGCTTGTTCTACTCAATTGTTTGGAAACAATATAATTGTATTTTCCTCTGAATATGATTGAAATTGTCATTTTGTATCATTACCTCTATTGATTGATGAATTTGAGAGTGGTTACATTTCTCCACCCCAAATAGTCACTTTACCCCTACCTACATGTAAATATTACTTAACTTACCTCGACTAATCTGTACCCCAGCACATTGACTCGGTACCTGTACCCATTGTACTATAGCCTCGTTATTATTATTTGATTGTGTTACTATTTTTCCATTAGTTTATTTAGCAAATTTTTCTGACTTACTTTTTAAAAACTCTGCATTGTTGGTTCAGGGCTCGTAAAGCATTTCACGGTAAGGTCTACACCTGTTGTATTCGCCGCATGTGACAAATAACATTTCATTTGATTTGATTTAAAGTTGTGCCAAGGGACCCCTTATTTTGGAAAAGTTATGTTTTGAAAACTGTTATGTTTATATGAATTATCATTTATTTCCAGGTATACACAACATCCTGAAATATATGAAGATATCTTTGATAGAAAGAATACTATATTTCCCTTGACGTAGTGATTATACATTTTCTATTTAAATGCTCAACATACACAAGTTGAAGAACTTCTAATTAGAGAATCAACTTTAATATTTTTCTAAATAAATATATTTTTTTGTTTCTTCTCGACTCTAGAGTCATTTCTTCCTGTGAAGTGTACAGGGAAGAAAGTTAACAGGGTACTCTGCAGTGCCTTATTACTTCAAAGTAGGCCTACTGTACTGAAAACTCTAGTGTAGCAACGTAATACACTTATTAGATCACTCACACAGAACACAAGAGCAACCATTCATAATACACTTGCCATTATTATATCTTTTAGCATACTGAACTAATTTAGAGCAGCATACACTGATTTGTTTGACCTCTTCCTCTCTAAATGTCAAATATTAAAACATGACAGTGCAATTTCTGCGGCTAGTTGAAGTTCATCATTTGAACACTTCCTATAATCCAGTTTGAGCAGATAGCTTCCAAGCTGGGTTACTCAGACCCTTTCTCAGTAGGTCACTGGCTGCTGACAGTGCTTTGACATGACTCACTCAAACTTCTCAGCATGACATGCGTTGAGAATCCTCAAACATCTCCTGTTAATGACTCTGCGAGTGATGGCTGTCACGGCTCATGTTCCCATTGAGACTCATAGAGTCAATAAAAATATGTATAATCAATTAATTCAAATAAACAATGTTTTAAGTGAAATATTAGCTTTTGTCTGAAGTCGAAAATAGACAGAACATTTAAAATCTTATTTGACCTATGCACTAACAAGGCTTTTCAGAACATGCAGCTTGACACCTGCTAGATTACTGTAAATATATTGATATAATGTACTTCAACAACAGACACACTCACATTGGATGGGTTGATTAGGATTCAAACCTTCTCTCAAACAGCCTAATATATATTCTCTTAGAGTAAGTTTACCCCATTAATGTACTTGGTAATGTAAAAGTGTTTTTTCATGTAAGACATCATCCCATTCCACTCATCCCATTCCACTTCTTTCTAGTCCAGGACTAGGTGTAATCTGTGTCTGCGAAACGGCTCCTTTACCCTACATGTGACCTAGACTAATACATAGGCCTACTCGCTAGATGGGAAATGGACAAGGTAGTTGACAGCTTTTGGAACAGATTTTGAAGCTATAGATGGTGCATGTTCCTGTTATAGATAATGGAGTAGTGCAACCTTATATTTTGGGTTATGATATGGTAAGACAGTTGCGCTATGCTCTTACGACATTCATAAGTTATATATTGTGGTCCTCTGTAGCTCAATTGGTAGAGCATGGCGCTTGTAACGCCAGGTTAGTGGGTTCGATCCCCGGGACCACCCATATGTAAAAATGTATGCACACATGACTAAGTCGCTTTGGATAAAAGCGTCTGCTAAATGGCTTATTATTATTTTATTTTTTTGAAGGGTCAATCTGTGATTGATGCATATATTCTTTTTACTTTTAAATGATTTACACACACCCTTTGATTCTTGAAGAATATAAATTCTATAATAAATGCCTCATGAGCTTAGTCCAATTATCGTACTCCATCAGAACCCAAAATATATGCTTGTTCTACTCAATTGTTTGGAAACAATGTAATTGTAATGTAGTGTATTAAGATTATGACTTTGATAAGGTTTTAAGTGGAACCTGGGAGGATGTTTATTCAGTTTCAGAGGGAGCCATTTTGTAGTGACACCCCTGTTCGTTGGAGACAGGTGATTGGACAGTAGAGGGAGCCACCCATATTTTTGTATATCTTATAAGTATAGGCTAGAGACAGAGAACGTTAGAGCGGCCATTGCAATTTGGGAAACACTGCTCTCCGGATGCTATATACATCTGTACACTAAAGCTGAAATCTTGTGATATGAATAAAACTTATGATCAAAGTTCAGTATAAGCGGACTCCTTTGTTACAGCATTATTAGCAACATTTGACTCGACACTACAAAATGGCGTCACGAAAAGGGACGGTCTGCGTCTCTCCTATGTTCCATTCATGGGCGCCGAGCTGACTCTCGTTCCGAAGTCATGGCCAGATAAGGGTGAGTTTCCTCACCACTTTGGGCATTTGTTAGTTCGAAGGCTATTTGAGTGTGCGCTGGGGAGATGTACCGTAAAGGACCGAAGTGTGCTGTGTTGCTTTTATTGCTGAGAAAAGGGGTCTGGCCTAACCATTCTAAATTTGTTTGTACTGGTAAACAGCGCAAAAAGGGGGGAGAGTGTCTATAGATTGTCTATAGAGATATTTTGCTTGAATAAGAGTTCAAGAACAATCGATTGAGAGAGGAATAAGTAATGAGGCCTAGGCAGATGTATGTAACTTAGAGCCGTTGTGGATCATGGACAAGCCCTGATACAGGCGACCTCTTTAAGGTGGGCCAGAAATCCTATAACGCGTTAGATGTGTTTTAGGTGAGTCCTGAGGACTGGAGACCGTGGTATATTGATAATGCATATTACCGCTCAGCTGGTGGTTGACGAATTGTTTGTTTGATGTGATCTCTCGTATCGATTCCACTGGGTTCTCGTGGTAGCACAAATTTAGCTAACAAATTGAATTTTACGGCACGGCGGAGGGAGAAATGCTAACGTGGCCTGCTAATTATGCTTCATGCTACATGCTAATGCTAAATGCTAATGCTAATGCTAAATGCTAAATTCATGATACATGCTAATTTTTGATGCGGGTTATGATTAATATTTGTTCCTTGGTGGTCCATAGGAATGGGACGAGCCACCAGAAATGTGTTTAGTTAGCTTGGGCTTGGTGCCTGGTGTTTTGTGAGCTCTGTTAAGTGTTATTGTTTGACTATAAGGGGTAAAGGAGAGGAGCTATAGCAGAATGCTAACGTTCTGTTGTCTGGAGCTGAGAGGGCTCCCTTCCACGGTGAAATCGTGGTGATGAATGTACTGCGCATACGTGTGATTTTACGACACTAGAGTGACGTAGGGGTAAATAGGTCACTCCTCTGCTACACTGTGCAAGGGGGGAGACACAGACGAAGGAACAAAGAGAAGACATTTAGAGTCTAATGGTGTATTCTGGTTGTTACATCGGCTGTTGTTTGAAGATGAAACTGTTTTCTTGAGACCTATTGAATTGATAAATTAGATATATGTTGACGGATTAAAATAAATAAAATAAAAATGTTATTGAGTTATTTATGCGATTCCTGAGTTAATTCTTAGAGCGAATGTGACTGGAGGAATATTGAATGGTTGAAGTGGCTCAGTGATTGCATAAACTACTAAATTCTTGTCTGTTTCTTTGTTCTTTTGTCATATGAGAGACGATAGGAGGAGAGGAGAGAGAGAGAAAGAGAGGAAGGGCTGACGTGTACATCACGTGACAGGGTGTGACGCGATAGAGGCTGCTGCGACAGGATCTCGTCAAATATCAGGCTAGTGCTGTTCTGTTTACAAAGGCCTTCCCCTACAGGATATTTGATGTTATGACAATTTGACAAAGACTTGGCAAAAGACTGATCAATTGAAGTAATTGCATTTTGGAGTTTTTGTGCATGAGTGAGTTTGATTACAGTTGTGTTGGGAATCGAGTACTGATATTATTCTGTAAAATTAAGATAATTGGATGCTTATTAAGCAATGGGGTTTATGAGTACTGTAGTGTTGCTGGATTATAGGTATTATACATACTTTTCCTGATTGAAGGTGGTAAGATAGCTACTAATTGATAAATTAGTAAAATAGGAAATAGAAATAAATAATTATTTTGGATTATTCATAAATTTATTGATTCATTGTTTAATTGGAAGAAAAAAATATATACATTAATTAATTATTTTTGAATATTCATATTTTTTATTGATTAGTTTTTATTATTTAGGAGAAGAAAAAAATTGGGGGTTTATATTAAAAATTAAAGGGAGGACACTATAGGCTATATATTCTAAAATAATAAAAATAATTCACATTAAAGGAATATAAAAGAGTTGTTACAATGGGGAAAAAGGATATCAGGACTATGAAGGTAATTACACCTGTTGATATAGTACAAAATAGCAATACCATTAACTAAAGTATTGCTAGGTTATCCGGCAAATGGAACAAACATTGGCCTGACATTGAACAACCATGGCCAGTGGAAGGGACTCTTAACCCTGATGTAATCAACATAATGAAAGTGCTTCTGTCAATTCATAAAGCAGATCAAAAGAAAGTGAAAAAAGGGAACAACGAAAAGAAAAGAGACAAAGAGAGCTGGGTGTTCTTAAGCTGTTTGAAGATGAAGGACAAAAACTGATGAAAGATACCAACGATAAGAGAAACAAAGGTATAGAGAAAATGCTAAAGGAAGAGAAGGCGACAGAAAAACTAATGGCAGAAGATAGTACACCTTTCTCACATACGGATTTAGCAAAAAGACCCCCACCTTATGAGAAAGAAGTAGAGCTTAAGGACGTCTATCCTCAGCTTCCGGTAATCGTTCAGGAGGGTGATTATTGCATCAGAGATGAAGATTAACAAATAATTGAGAGAGGACAAGCAGAAACGACCATAAAAATGAATCCAAAACTCCAGAAGTAAGAAAAAACCGAGATGTCTGGAAACTAAGAGAAGAATGAGGTTCGGAAAGATGAAGACAAAGATGAAGACTTGGAGATTAAAGGTGCTTCATATTCAAGAGGATTTTATCCAACAATGATTAACAAAGAATAAATAGAAAGAGATATAGACCGATGCGTATCATGCCTGGATAAAGCGAATGATTTTGGAGAAGTAAAAGAACTGGAGGAACAACTCAAGAAGCTGAAGATACAGAAGAAGAAACCCAAGATCCCAAGAATTGGAGGAGAAGAATACATTGAGGCCAAGGAAAAAGGCCACTAGTAAGAAGATGATGGAAGATGATATTTCGAGAACAGAACTTAGAATATAACCTTTTGAAGAATACTGATATGTCAACAACCAGAAAGAACAGGACCAAGAAACTCTCAGAAAACTCAATCAAATACCGCTGGGGGAGAATAAGAAGGAGAAGAAACAAGCTTTGGTTATGAAGAATCGGGGTGCACCGAATCAACAATCACTGCCACAGCTTCAACAGGACCAGTTCCAATCGCAATTGTATCAGCCACCAATAGCGGTTCCAGTTGTTCCATATCCACAGCCAGTTTCTGGACAGACACAGAATTGGAGAGGAAGAGGACGAGAAGGCTTAGAAGGAGGAGGAAGGTTTCAGCCACACTTCCAGCAACTTTCAGAAGTGTGTTATAATTGTGGACAGGTTGGTAACTTTGCCTGTGAGTGCGATGCGCCAGGAGGAAACAACAGAGGAAATTTCTGAGGAAGATAAAGGAGCAAGTGAAGATCACCTGTCTTCCAGGTGAACCCTTAAAGGAGCAAGGATTCTAGAGTGCCTAGAAGATCCGAAGGGGGGTGTCAGATGATAGCACCGATTTAGGGAGAAAAAATATCTAACAATTGAAGTGAAAACAAAGGACTAGGAGAGGTGAATAGTGGAAAAGCTTTTATCTGTGTTGAGCCTAAAGAGGTTAAACATCTCACTATGTAAAATTAACTAATTAGGATAGGGATTTGAGGGAGTAAAACAGCTGATTACTCTTAAGGAACCAATTGAGCTCTGCTAAAAAAAAATCAAAGAGAAATTAAAATACACATACTGGTATTAGAACATATACCTATTGCATTGTTGGGAAGAGATGCATTGTGTAAACTGAACTGTACAATAAGATGTACACTAGACGGCTGTCTGGTAGAATATTTTAAAAGAGTAGGGTTTTTGGGAATCTATTAGACTGCCTATTAGACGATCTGTCTGAAAAATAAAGTTAAAAGGGGTGACTGTTATTCTTGGTTACATTCCTACACCAAGAGGGGAAAGAGATTTCAAACTAGGCTAAAATATGTTTAATCGTTTGCCAAGTCTGTGTGTAAAGAAGTCAGAAGCAGGTGGGGATTACCCAATCACATATTCAAAAAATTGGTGGTAAGGGATTTTGTGAATAAATCAGTGAAAGGGTTTTTAAAAAGTTAGGAAAACTAGGGTTGAAGGAACTCTAGGACAGTAAGCTAAGTTTCAATGTTAGTTAGTAGTAAGAGAGAGAGAACTAGTGGTGATAGATGGAAATACAGGTAAAAAGTTCAAAGCTTTAGGGAGAATGGATGAAGTAACAACAAGGACATCAACACTTCAGCCTATTATAACAACAGTGAGAAGCCAATTTAACTCTTTCAACATTGATAGTTATTAAAGCCATAAATATATCGCATTTGATTACAAGGGAGCAGATGGCTCCAGCACCAATTTTAGAGGAATTTCATAGTCTGGGAAGCCTATCATTGGAGGATAAGTCTAAGAGAGAAGTGGGGATTTTTCCATGGTATGGTGTAAAATTTGGGAAGATCATATTGATAATGTTAGCTATACTTTGATTCCAGATAGTTCAGATAATAGCACTAGTGTTATAGATGCATTGAAGAATATAAGGGATGCATTTGGTAGATCTGAAGGAGCTGGATGGTCAGCGAAGTCTTGGTTGCAAGATCAGTTAGGCCCAGTGGGAGCAGTGATGGTTCAGATTTTAATAGCAGCTTTGATGGCACTGTGTGTGATGTTTTGCTTTTGTAAATTGTTACTGACCTTTGCGAAAGCTATGATATTGAGATGCCTGGAGACAACACTCAGATGCCGTTGTTGACTGTTCCTGATCTGGATGAAGAGGGACAAGTGGGACTGGATGGAGTATTGATGGATAAATATCCTTTTTGATTATTTGATTATTTTTTAAATGTTTTTCAATATTAGTGTGATTTTAGTATTTTGTTATGAATCAAAGGGGGGAAATAGGATAATGTGATTCATATATCATTTATATATCATTTTTATATTCTTAGTTGATATTGATGTTTTAATTTGAAAGTGTTGTTTTGCAAAAGATACTGTTTGGACCTTTCTTTTCTTCCAGAAGCATTTGGGGGAATATGTAGAGATTGAAATACTCAAACAAGGAGAATATGAAAGGAGAATATGAAGGGACTGGAGGAGATGCAACAAGGAAGGTGTGGAAATGTTCCGATTCCATCATCAACGATGCATTGGAAGTCGAGACTGCTGAGGAGATGAAGTGTAGTGGACTACATTCCAGTGTCTGCAATGAAATATAGACATATTTGCATGTGTAATACATAATTTGTGTCATATTCTTTCTGTATTAATTTTTGTAGAATGATATTTGATGTTATTGGATACATGTGGGGATCTTAGATGCTTTTGTTTATTTCGTGAATGCTTAGGGACATGGAGTCTAGGCAGGGATAGAGATGATCCACTGTAGGGTCCGATGGGTCGACCAGCCTTAGTGTGAAAATTTTTTGGATAGTATTTTGTTTGCTGGGGATTTCATGTGTATTTAATGGCAACATAGTTTCAAATGCATTGATAAAGATTTATGAATTGATCTGGAGTACCTAGGTGGTTGCCTGGGGCAGAGGGGCCGTGAGAGAATTTTACTGTCTTGATTGATGGATGGATATTTGGAAAGAAGGCTGCCAGACAGGTTTTTCGCTCTCACACTACATAAAGATTTGTTCATATTTCATAGTAATGTATTCACACTTCATAAAGATTTGTTCATATTTCATAGAAAGGTATTTACACTCCAGAGAAAAGTGTTTTGTTGTTTATTGTTAAAGATACTCAATAAGAGAAATTGTTACTTGTCATAATCCTATTCTTTTTGTTTTCGAGACTTTTAGTTAGTCTCGAAGGGGGGAAGTATGTAGTGTATTAAGATTATGACTTTGATAAGGTTTTAAGTGGAACCTGGGAGGATGTTTATTCAGTTTCAGAGGGAGCCATTTTGTAGTGACACCCCTGTTCGTTGGAGACAGGTGATTGGACAGTAGAGGGAGCCACCTATATTTTTGTATATCTTATAAGTATAGGCTAGAGACAGAGAACGTTAGAGCGGCCATTGCAATTTGGGAAACACTGCTCTCCGGATGCTATATACATCTGTACACTTATGCTGAAATCTTGTGATATGAATAAAACTTATGATCAAAGTTCAGTATAAGCGGACTCCTTTGTTACAGCATTATTAGCAACATTTGACTCGACACTACAGTAACCAAACACTGTTTAGTCTCTGAATATGGTTGAAATTGTAATTTTGTATCCATAGCTCTATCAATGAATTTGAGAATGGATACATTTCTCCACACCAAATTACTCATCTTTTTACCAAACAGTGGCGGGGTGAGGGCTTTGTAGTTTTTTGACCTGCAGATTGCCCCTTCAATAACCAATGGGTATACAGTGGGGAAAAAAAGTATTTAGTCAGTCACCAATTGTGCAAGTTCTCCCACTTAAAAAGATGAGAGAGGCCTGTAATTTTCATCATAGGTACATGTCAACTATGACAGACAAAATGAGAAAAGAAATTCCAGAAAATCACATTGTAGGATTTTTTATGAATTGATTTGCAAATTATGGTGGAAAATAAGTATTTGGTCAATAACAAAAGTTTCTCAATACTTTGTTATATACCCCTTGTTGGCAATGACACAGGTCAAACGTTTTCTGTAAGTCTTCACAAGATTTTCACACACTGTTGCTGGTATTTTGGCCCATTCCTCCATGCAGATCTCCTCTAGAGCAGTGATGTTTTGGGGCTGTCGCTGGGCAACACGGACTTTCAACTCCCTCCAAAGATTTTCTATGGGGTTGAGATCTGGAGACTGGCTAGGCCACTCCAGGACCTTGAAATGCTTCTTACGAAGCCACTCCTTCGTTGCCCGGGAGGTGTGTTTGGGATCATTGTCATGCTAAAAGACCCAGCCACGTTTCATCTTCAATGCCCTTGCTGATGGAAGGAGGTTTTCACTCAAAATCTCACGATACATGGCCCCATTCATTCTTTCCTTTACACGGATTAGTCGTCCTGGTCCCTTAGCAGAAAAATAGCCCCAAAGCATGAAGTTTCCACCCCCATGCTTCACAGTAGGTATGGTGTTCTTTGGATGCAACTCAGCATTCTTTGTCCTCCAAACACGATGAGTTGAGTTTTTACCAAAAAGTTATATTTTGGTTTCATCTGACCATATGACATTCTCCCAATCCTCTTCTGGATCATCCAAATGCACTCTAGCAAACTTCAGACGGGCCTGGACATGTACTGGCTTAAGCAGGGGGACACGTCTGGCACTGCAGGATTTGAGTCCCCGGCGGCGTAGTGTGTTACTGATGGTAGGCTTTGTTACTTTGGTTCCAGGTCTCTGCAGGTCATTCACTAGGTCCCCCCGTGTGGTTCTGGGATTTTTGCTCACCGTTCTTGTGATCATTTTGACCCCACGGGGTGAGATCTTGCGTGGAGCCCCAGATCGAGGGAGATTATCAGTGGTCTTGTATGTCTTCCATTTCCTAATAATTGCTCCCACAGTTGATTTCTTCAAACCAAGCTGCTTACCTATTGCAGATTCAGTCTTCCCAGCCTGGTGCAGGTCTACAATTTTGTTTCTGGTGTCCTTTGACAGCTCTTTGGTCTTGACCATAGTGGAGTTTGGAGTGTGACTGTTTGAGGTTGTGGACAGGTGTCTTTTATACTGATAACAAGTTCAAACAGGTGCCATTAATACAGGTAACGAGTGGAGGACAGAGGAGCCTCTTAAAGAAGAAGTTACAGGTCTGTGAGAGCCAGAAATCTTGCTTGTTTGTAGGTGACCAAATACTTATTTTCCACCATAATTTGCAAATAAATTCATTAAAAATCCTACAATGTGATTTTCTGGATTTTTTTTTCTCAATTTCTTTGTCATAGTTGACGTGTACCTATGATGAAAAGGACAGGCCTCTCTCATCTTTTTAAGTGGGAGAACTTGCACAATTGGTGGCTGACTAAATACTTTTTTCCCCCACTGTATATCAAGATTCGGACCATGTTTACATTACCAAGTACATTAATGGGGTAAGGGCCAATGTGAGTATATCTCTTGTTGAAGTACAGTAGATTTACAGTACTCTAGCAGGTGTCAAAAGCATTGTATGCTAAAAAGCCTTGTTAGTACATAAGAAATTTTTAAATTTAAACAAAAGCTAGCATATCACTTAAAACAGTTTTTTAACATTCATTTCCTGGGGTTTTCCCGGAAGGTGTGATAATAGCACAAGTCCTGCTATATTATATAAGCATTATATAAGATTATGGTATAATTCTAGTGTTGCGACCATGACGTTTAGCAAATTCTGACTCCCACAAGAAACACTGCTTTCTTGGAGCCGTTGCAAGCTCGCAGGTCTCTGGAACATTGGTGATTTCATATGTGTGTGTATACGAAATGGATAGCTAGTTAGCAGTGCGCTAACGGTGACATCATCCTTTCTGAGACCTAAAGTTGTTGTTTCTCTTGCTCTGAAAGACCTGTGGTTTCTGTGGCATGACTGGTAACACTACTTTGTGGGTGACACGTTTCGATGTGTTCAGAGAGTCACCGGTTCAAGCCCAGGCTGGGCCAAGGAGATGGATGGAAGCAACACTGTTATCCTCAGACAGTTCACACTCCCTGCAAGGACACCAATGTAATAGTGACCCCTGTTTTACTGTGATACAATTAACTGATACTTGTTAAGAGTGCTCTATGGACAGTATGTTCTTCACACATATTGGACAACATTTCCAGAGATATTGGCCCAATAAGAGCACAAACACACTTTTTGACTGTGACACAATGTACAGATAATTGTGTATGGTTCAATTGATGATATGAGTACACATCAACGTTAAGCTATTAAAACCCAAAAAAATATGTTTTAAGTGGGAATAAGCATTGGTCTGAAGCCGAAATAGAAAGGAAATTCACGAGCACCACAATGCCTATTCCACCCATGCTCTACCAAGGTTTACCAACACACAGCTTTGACCTACTAAAGTAGCTACACTCTTAGAGAAAAAGGTGCTATCTAGAACATAAAAGGGTTCTTCGGCTGTCCCCATAGGAGAACCCGTTGAAGAACCCTTTGGTTACAGGCAGAACCCTTTTTCCCATCTTTTCATGCTTTTATACCTACAAGACCATCAGGCTTGATTGAGCTGTTTTGTCTTGTAGTAATGTGGTGCATGCTTGTATTTCCTTAAACCTTTATTTTAGCAATACATGTCATACAAATAAAAAACATAATAACATCCTTTTTTGGTCAGTAGGTGCCCAACAGGTGGTGGTGTGTTGGACACAGTAGCTCAGATAGATAGAGCCTGTCTGCATTCCTGAATTCTGTAACTGTTAGCTTATCTGTGCAATATTGACATAAGTTCAGAACCACTTGTGTTTCAAACATGGTGCTGTTTTATCAATTGCTGTGCTGATCAATGGACAGTTCATTACCTCGGTCAAAATTATATGTAGCTTCAAGTTATGTTTGTACTTGTATTTGTTTTTGCAATAAAGCTGGTGATGCAACACTAATACACATTTACAATAGGCCTATATCTAACAATACATAAAGCTAATTATATATACAGTACCAGTCAAAAGTTTGGACACACCTACTCATTCAAGGGTTTTTCTTTATTTTCACTATTTTCTACATTGTAGAATAATAGTGAAGATATCAAATCTATGAAATAACATATGGAATCATGTAGTGACCAAAAACGTGTTAAACAAATCAAAATATATTTTAGATTTGAGATTCTTCAAAGTAGCCACTCTTTGCCTTGATGTTAGCTTTGCACACTCTTGGCATTCTCTCAACCAGCTTCACCTGGAATGCTTTTCCAACAGTCTTGAAGGAGTTCCCACATATGCTGAGCACTTGTTGGCTGCTTTTCCTTCACTCTGCAGTCCAACTCATCCCAAACCATCTCAATTGGGTTGAGGTCGGGTGATTGTGGAGGCCAGGTCATCTGATGCTGCACCCCATCACTCTCCTTCTTGGTCAAATAGCACAGCCTGGAGATGTGTTGGGTCATTGTCCTGTTGAAAAATAAATGATAGTCCCACTAATCGCAAACCAGATGGGATGGCGTATCGCTGCAGAATGCTGTGGTAGCCATGCTGGTTAAGTGTGTCTTGAAATCTAAATAAATTACAGACAGTGTCAACAGCAAAGCACCCACACACCATAACACCTCCTCCTCCATGCTTTACGGGGGGAACTACACATGCGGAGATCATCCATTCACCCACACCGCGTCTCACAAAGACACGGCGGTTTGAACCAATAACTTCACATTTGGACTCCAGACCAAAGGACACATTTCCACCGGTATAATGTCCATTGCTCGTGTTTTTTATCCCAAGCAGGTCTCTTCTTGGTGTCCTTTAGTAATGGTTCATCATAATAGTACTTGGTGGTTTTTGCGACTGCACTTGAAACTTTCAAAGTTCTTGAAATGTTCCTTATTGACAGACCTTCATGTCTTAAAGTAATGATGGATGTTTTTTCTCTTTGCTTATTTGAGCTTGTTATGGGAACAGGTATGTGTATTTGTGTTTTTCCTCTCCTTCTGCCCTATTCACAGGTGTCCTTTGTGTTCCTGATTGGTGGTCGTTGGTGTGTCCCACCTGTCAGTCGTCAGTTAATCTGCTGATTGCTGAGGTGGACCAATCAGTGGACACTCCTCCTGATTGCACCACCTGTTTCTGGTTTTCATTACCCAATCACATTACACATCCCTTGGTGTAAAAACCCAGTCAGTTGTGTTTCTCACCAAGACTCTTTTTTTTTTCTTGCTTTCTCACACATTAGGCTACACCTTTTTGATAGACAGACTACTGTCATTCCTTTATACACCACATAGTCATAGCCCATACATCTCACTTTGTCCTGTTCCATGTGAGTATGTATTACTGTGGTGTCTTGTTTGCTATTGTCTAGTCACTCGTTTGCTGTTTAGTCCCTATTTACCTATGTTTGTTGGTGCCTGGGAAAAGGGGATTTTCAGCAAGTCGCCCTTGGGCATACACTACCCGTAGGAAAACGTTGTCTAAAAACACTAGTTAGACCTGAGCGGACCACCCACTGTATTTTTGTATAGTTAGTAGCAAGCTAGAGGTTCTTGAGGCAGGCAGGATCAGTTTAGTTATTTTTAAAATGTATTATTCCTTGGGTTCAGCTCAGCCCCTTTTCCCCAAACTGTTTACCGTGTGTTTAAAATAAACTTTTTTTGTTTGACGTAGGATTGGTTGTCAGTGTATTTTGTTCTCACTGTTCCTTTTCACTATTTTAATTCGCCTGAGTTATGTTACGGGTCTTTTTACCATTCACCCTAGGTTCGTAACAGAGCTGTTCTTGCCATAATATGGACTTGGTCTTTTACCAAATACGGCTATTTTATGTATACCCCCTTACCTTGTCACAACACAACTGATTGGCTCAAACGCATTAACAAGGAAATAAATTCCACAAATTAACTTTTAAGAAGGCACACCAGTTAATTTTCATGCAAAGAGTGTGCAAAGCTGTCATCAAGGCAAAGGGTGGCTATTTGAAGAATCTCAAATGTAAAATATTATTATTTGTTTAACACTGTTTGGGTTACTACATGATTCCATATGTGTTATTTCATAGTTTTGATGTCTTCACTATTATTCTACATTGTCAAAAATAGTACAAATAAAGTAAAACCATTGAATGAGTAGGTTTGTCCAAACTTTTGACTGGTTGTGTGTGTATATAAACAGTGCTTTCGGAAAGTATTCAGACCCCTTGACTTTTTCCACATTTTGTTACGTTACAGCCTTATTCGAAAATGTATTAAATAAAACATTTTCTTCAGCAATCTACACACAATACCCCATAATGACAAAGTGAAAATAGGTTTTTATAAATTGTTGCAAATTTACAAAAACGTAAAGATTATTCAGACCCTTTGCTTTGAGACTCGAAATTGAGCTCAGGTGCCTCCTGTTTCAATTGATCATCATTGAGATGTTTCTACAACTTGATTGGAGTCCACCTGTGGTAAATTCAATTGATTGGACATGAATTGGAAAGGTACACACATGTCTAAGGTCCCACAGTTGACAGTGCATGTCAGAGCAAAAACAAAGCCATGAGGTTGAAGGAATTGTGCGTAGAGCGCTGAAACATGATTGTGTCGAGGCACAGATCTGGGGAAGGTTATCAAAACAATTCTGCAGCATTGAAGGTCCCCAAGAACACAGTGGCCTCCATCATTCTTAAATGGAAGAATTTTGGAACCACCAAGACTCTTCCTAGAACTGGCTGCCCGTCCAAACTGAGCAATCGGGGAGAAGGGGCTTGGTCAGGGAGGTGACCAAGAGTCACTGACAGAACTCCAGAGTTCCTCTGTGGAGATGGGAGAACCTTCCAGAAGGACAACCATCTCTGCAGCACTCCACCAATCAGGCCTTTATGGTAGAGTGGCCAGACGGAAGCCACTCAGTAAAAGGCACATGACAGCCCGCTTGGAGTTTGCCAAAAGGCACCTAAAGACTCTCAGATCATGAAAATTAAGATTCTCTGGTCTGATGAATCCAAGATTGAACTCTTTGGCCTGAATGTCAAGCGTCACGTCTGGAGGAAACCTTGCTCTATTCTTACGTTGAAGCATGGTGGTGGCAGTATCATGCTGTGGGGATGTTTTTCAGCGGCAGGGACTAGGAGACTAGTCAGGATCGAGGCAAAGATTAACGGAGCAAAGTACAGAGATCCTTTTGAGAGAAACGTTTGAACGGTAGTGTATATATAGTCTCCCGAGTGGCGCAAGGCACTGCATCGCAGTGCTAGCTTTGCCACTAGAGATCCTGGTTCGAATCCAGGCTCTGTCGTAGCCGGCCGCGTCCGGGAGACCCATGGGGCGGCGCACAATTGGCCCAGCGTCGTCCAGGGTAGGGGAGGGAATGGCCGGCAGGGATGTAGCTCAGTTGGTAGAGCATGGCGTTTGCAACGACAGGGTTGTGGGTTCGATTTCCACGAGGGGCCAGTATGAAAAATACAAAAAATAATGTATGCACTCACTAACTGTAAGTCTCTCTGGATAAGAGCGTCTGCTAAATGTAAATATACTACATGACCAAAGGTCTGTGGACACCTGATCAACGAACATCTCATTCCAAAATCATGGGCATTAATATTGTAAGGGTTGGTGTGAGGTGTGACCCAGGTGCGGTGCAGGATAGACAGTAGGCAGAGATGGTGAAACAAGGATCTTTACTGGTGGTCCCAAAACCAGGATACAAAATAACAGACTTGTCACGATAAAATAAAGGAGAAAATTGGTCTCCAAAAACAAGCTGACAGCAAACATACAAAATACTAACTACGACTGAAAACAACAATGAAACAGGGAGAACACTTCTCAAGTACCTGTACATACGTCTCGCGATCAGACACTGATTAGTACTGTTTGGCATCGAGAAACTAGCAGAGAAAACAGAGCAGGGGAACACAGGGAAGTGAGGGCATAAATACACAGGTGAACAGGTAGACACAGGTGACACCAATAGGATAATGATTAGTTCAGACTGTGAGTGAGGAGGTGCCTAAGGTTGTCGGAGGATGACACCTAGTGGGTCGCTCCTGAACTGCGACCCCCTCCTGTAACATAATATTGAGTTGGTTACCCCTTTGCTGCTATAGCAGCCTCCACTCTTCTGGGAAGGCTTCCACTGGATGTTGGAACATTGCTGCGTGGACATCCATTCAGCCACAACAGCATTAGTGAGGTCGGGCAATGATATTGGACGATTAGGCCTGGCTCACGGTCGGCGTTCCAATTCATTCCAATGGTGTTCGATGGGGTTGAGGTCAGGGCTCTGTGCAGGCCAGTCAAGATCTTCCACACTGATCTCGACAAACCATTTCTGTACAGACCTCGCTTTGAGCACGGGGGCATTGTCATGCTGAAACGGGAAAGGGCCTTCCCCAAACTGTTGCCACAAAGTTGGAAGCACAAAATCATCTAGAATGTCATTGTATGCTTTAGCGTTAAGATTTCCCTTGACTTGAACTAAGGGGCCTAGCCTAAACCATGAAAAACAACTTGACAGTTGGCAGTATGCATTGGGGCATGTAGCGTTCTCCTGGCATCCGCCAAACACAGATCCGTCCGTCGGACTGCCAGATGGTGAAGCATGATTCATCACTCCAGAGAACGCATTTCCACTGCTCCAGAGTCCAATGACGGCAAGCTTTACACCACTCCAGCCGACGCTTGGCATTGCGCATGGTGATTTTAGGCTTGTGTGCGGCTGCTCGGCCATGGAAATCCATTTCATGAAGCTCCCCTGACGAACAGTTCTTGTGCTGACATTGCTTCCAGAGCCAGTTCAGAACTTGGTCGTGAGTGTTGCAAACGAGGACAGATGATTTTTACGCGCTACGCGCTTCAGCACTCGCCGGTCCCATTCTGTGAGCTTATGTGGCCTACCACTTCACAGCTAAGCCGCTGTTGCTCCTAGACATATCCACTTCACAATAACAGTTGACCGGAGAAGCTCTAGCAGGGCAGACATTTGATGAACTGACTTGTTGGAAAGATGGCATCATATGACAGTGCCATGTTGAAATTCACTGAGCTCTTCAGTAAGGCCATTCAACTGCAAATGTTTGTCTATGGAGATTGCATGGCTGTGTGCTCGATTTTATACATCTGTCAGCAACGGGTGTGGCTGAAATAGCCGAATCCACTAATTTGAAGGGATGTCCACATACTTTTGTGTATATAGTTGAGTTAATCCAGAGATTCTTACCTTTGCCTCGATTTGGCAGTACCGTCCGGATCATCATGGCATTTGTAGTTCTTTAGGATAGCCACATTAGCAGCTAATTAGCATTTCATTTTTGGGTGCTAAATACAAGGGAATATATTGATAAACATCACCTTGTCCTAGAGAGATTTACACGGTTATCAAAATGTCACCCCATGGTAAGCCTACACGAAACAAAGCCCTTATTTTAAGGGTTTCTAAAATCCCTCATCGGAAAAATGAATGGTGGTAAAACGATTGGAATCATTTCCCCTTTTGACCGCTAGGTTTTATGGGTATTATGACTCATACTGTGGTACTCTATTCATTTTCAGTCCTGTGGCCTTCACCAAGTGAGATCCTAAGTGAATATGTTGTCATTCAAATTAAATTCTTTAAGACGATCCATATTTTATAACACCTTTTTAGAGTTTAACCCTAATACAGTGGCCTGAATCTCATAGTTTACAGTCCACATCAGGCCTGCAAGTCACATTATGCTGGCTTGTAAAGTGATGCATAATTTCTATTGGAATCCAGCCAGAGTGGGGATATCCAACATTTAGAATTTGTATTCACCCGCAACCTGCATTCAGAATGACTGCCAGGGTTGGGAAGACTAGGATATGAGACTACCTTAAACATCTAAATTGAAACAACCACATCAGTTACGGGTGAAATAAGTCTAAGTAACGGATTGGAATAGTTTAGAAAGAGGTATTTTATTTATATTTGAGTAGCAAAATATGAATTAATCTATGTACAATATGCAAAAACATAGATATTGAAACAGACAATTACTTTTTTTTTTTACCTGCAATAGAGCATGCTTGGAAATATGATAAAATATGACAATGATAGGTGTGGGTTTTGGTTCAACTCTGGTCATTAACACTAACACAGGGGTTATTTTGCACCACAGAGTGTTAATTTAACTCTTGAATCAACACTAGAAATTGTACACGGAAAAATCAACCCTAGTTAACACTAACCAATTTGTATGTGCTATGAAAGGGACACGTCTGCAGGCTTCCATACATTTCAAGAACCTTTTAGAATTTGGAAAAACCGTAGATGCCACGTCAAGAACTCCAAAGTTAACTCAAAGGTTCTTTATCGGGCTAGAGTTCTCTAAGGAACCTTAAGAGCTGAGGAAGAACCATTTAAGAACCTAATACAGTCACCGCAACAACCCAGCCTGGCTCTTTTTTTTAAGAAAACGACCCAACTAAGTGACCCAGTACCTGCAACCCAACAATTGGGTCATCCAAACAACCCAGCATTTTTTTTGGGAGTATTTTACTGTATTTATATTTTAATGCAGTCATCTTGGTTTCATTTGAATGATCTTTTATCTTTCTCCTGTTTTTAACAATTGCAAAGACATTGGCAACTATGTATTTGTAGTCTTCTGTGTATAAAGTGATGTGGAAGGGCAAAAAACGTGGCTGTTCTATGAGTAGTCTGAGGAAGTCGGTAAATAACAAGTGTTTTCAAGTCCAACTTTAGTAACAATGGTTTTGGGAAACAGCTCTGAGATTTAACGATGCTCTTACAAAAAGTTACAAAAAGTTCTAACGATGAACTTCGCCTTAAGATGCTTTTGGGAACCTGGGCTCTGGTCATTTTCTGGTCAGTTTCTTCCCTGGTCCTACCTGGTTATGCTCCGGTCTTCAAGTCTCCAAGATTAAGATGACATTTACCATGTAAGAACATTTCAACGTTAAAACAGTGTTGATAAGTATTGCTTGCGGATTCCAATAATTTCATGAAAGTTTCCCAATGTGCTCTGAGGCCTTGGTTCTCTGCCTCTTTCCTAATGGATGAATTGAGCATTGCTTGGCCTACCCAAAGGAACAGTGTGGAGGAGTATCATCATGTGACATCTGCCATGAAGAGCTCAGTAAACCTGACATGGATACTGTATCACCTGGAAACATAGATAAATTAACTGTGCCTGGAACATCCGAGACTGATGAGCACTGTCTAATAGGATCTCATCCCAGCCTGCTATAATGTTACTGATTTAAGACGGAAGTTAAAGTCAGCTATTATTTCACTTATTTTATAGAATAGTTGCATTTTTAGAGCTTCCTCAAATTCATTTACAGTGGTTAATATGGAACCAATGTCTTGTAGATGGTCTGAATGTTTTCTAGCACTATGCGCAATACCGTTTTTTTTTTAATAAAAAGGTTGGAGTGTTTGTAAGGTGTTTTAGAAATAATTTTTGAATGAATCGGGACCAGTGAACATAACAATGATATTGGCAGTTACAGTGGCCTGTTTACTTTAACCCACCCCATCCGGAAATGTTTTAAAATATTAAATGATTACAAAAAATGTAATGGTGTGACAACAGTATTGTTTTTGAAAATGATTTTATTGTTAATCAAAAGCAGTGCACAGCTGAAATGTTATAAACAGTTAATGGCAGTGAATTTAAATATTTGGTTTGACGCAAAGCCTAAAATTATGTTTTTCCAATATTACTGCTCATGCAAAAACAGTCAAACAAAATAACTGAGGAACAGTGCCCTAAGATAGCTTTTAAATTGTGAAATTATATACAGTGTACATTTTTTTATATTCTGCATTTCAATCTGATGACAAATGATTTACTTAAGGTTAATAGTTTTTTTTTTTTTCATGTTGTTTCCCAAATACGCATAGCTTCTTTAAATGCAGTACCTTTTCTGCTTGATTAAATCTACTGCACATAACACTGGACTGTTGATTAGATTGGAGGTCATGATTATGTGAGAAATCACAGTCAGCAAAGGTTTGTAAGATCGAACAACAGAAACTGAATCTGAGTCAGCTCATTCGAAACCAAATTCAATACCTGAGATAAGGTCTTTATTCATTTCATTAGAATGAATAAAAAACAATTTTGAAGTTTTCTATACATCATATTCATATGGATAGTAACTTTTGAACCTTTTTGTCCCTGAGAATCTTGAAGGGATAACTTTCATGAAATGCCTATGTCAATAACTGCAAGTTTACATGAGTCAACATATATGCAGATTACTGTGACATAACAAAAACTTCAACTTGCAGTTCTACTGATTATGAATGTGCCATGTATAGCTAATTAATGTGTTATGAAGTCCTTATGTAGGGGCCTTCAACTTTAAGTGTTACCAATGCCTGAAAATAGATTGATTTAATAGATATTTGGCATTGCAAAAATACATTATAAGATAAACTAATGCGCTTGTTGTGGTTTGGCCCTCCGTCTTCTGTCCAATTCCAAATCAACTCCTAGCCCCTAGCCCTAGGCATTTCTGGAAAAAAATGTATCCGTGTAAGCAATCCCTTACATGGGCACGTGATCTTATGTGAACTTAATGTGATAACAAGTGACAACATGCAAAAGCAACATGTGAAAACATAAAACTACACGTGAAAACATGATCTCATGTGAAATGTGACAACACAGGGATTCAAAATTTCAACAAATGATACCATGAAACTACAAATTTGAACACAATTTGCAGTATTTATGCATAGTCACTTTAACTCTACCCACATGTACATATTACTTCAACTACCTCAACTAGCCGGTGCCCCCGCACATTGACTCTGCACCAGTACCCCCCTGTATATATAGCTTCCCTACTGTTATTTTATTTTACTTCTGCTCTTTTTTTCTCAACACTTTTTTTGTTGTTGTTTTATTTTTACTTTTTTTTGTTAAAAAGAAATACACTGTTGGTTAAGGGCTGTAAATAAGCATTTCACTGTAATGTCTGCACCTGTTGTATTCGGCGCATGTGGCCAATAAAATTTGATTTGATTTGACTTGATTTCCACGCCACAAAATGTCACATGTGAAACAGAAAATTTTATTTTCAGATGTGAAGGTTTTTCACATGTGAAAATGCAATTCCACATGTGCGAGTTAGATTTTCATGTGAACGTTTTTCACAAGTGAAAGTGAAAATTAGATTTTCACATGAGAAAGTTTTTCATGTGAAAAATAAATTCCACGTGAGAGTTAGATTTTGCAAATTTCAAATGTGAATCTGCAAATCACATGTGAGGTGAAAACATATGAACATGATTACATTTGACATGATTACTAAGAACTGACTTTTCAATATGACCTCAACTTGGATTAGAATTCACAACCTCTGGATTTGGGCTACACTGACTTTTCTGCTGCTCTGCAAAGTCTGTAGAGTTCCTCTACTCATTCATTACCTATAATACATCTCTCCATTTAGCAAAAGAGTGCCATCTGCACTTCTAGATTAGTTAATCCGACTATTCTTTCCTCATTTATTTCATATACTTATTTCAGCAATTTGAGAACTTTTCTGTATAGTTGTCTAATGTTGTCGGGGCATTTTATTCTGTTTTAATGTTACTCCTGAATCAATATGATGAATATAAAAGTTTTTCTTGAGTGTATTTTTAACAAAGCTTGAATTTACTTTACTTAAACCCAAAGCGTAGGTTAAATCTGTCATTGACACAGACATGGTGGAGTAGCAGGAAAGTCGGGATGTCGTGAACCAGGAGGTTGTGGGTTCAAATTCCAGATGAGGACATGTTGAATAATACTTACTGTATAAATAAACATACACAATGTAATCATGTATGTCAAAGTGATTCAAATATATATGTTGAAAACAATATAGTATGTTAAAAGTACTGTTTGTGTATCTATTTAAACAACTTAATTTTGTTTGTAGGGCATCACCTGTGAAATCTCTTTAGAATATTCACATGTGAAATATCATCACATGTGAAGTGTTCCAAAAACACATGGTTTCACATGATTTCACAAGTGAAAATCCACATGTGAATCTTCATGTGAAATATAATCAGATCTGAAGTGTTCCAAAACACATGGTTTCACAGGTGGAAATCTCACCTGTAAAATCATGTGATTTTCCACGTGAAATCAAGTGTTTTTTTCCGTAAGGGATATGGTATTAGCTGAATCTAGCCCTCTCATAGGCTAGGTGGAATTTCTTATCCACCAATCAAATCCTTTCAGATCTACACAACAGCCTCTGTTTGTCCATGGTTTTCCAGTCGATGGCAGGTGATTAACAGGTGGGAGGGGTTCCCTGGACAATGATCAGGCCTGGATGCAGATGGCCCAATTGCCTTGCACATTCCCAAGGACCGAGCAGTCCAGGACAGCATAGATCATTGTATTCACAGACCTCGTAGGGACAAATGACTCCATCCAGGTGATGGAGGCGCCGGTAGCGATCTCACTACAAACACACACAAACACACACACACACACAGATTGGCATTATTTTTTTTTTTTATTTTTTTTTTATTTTTTTACCTTTATTTAACCAGGTAAGCCAGTTGCGACCTGGCCAAGATAAAGCAAAGCAGTGCAATAAAAACAACACAGAGTTACATATGGGGTAAAAAACATAAAGTCAAAAATACAACAGAAAATATATATACAGTGTGTGCAAATGTAGCAAGTTATGGAGGTAAGGCAATAAATAGGCTATAGTGCAGAATAATTACAATAGTATTAACACTGGAATGCTAGATGTGCAAGAGATTATGTGCAAACAGAGATACTGGGGTGCAAAAGAGCAAAATAAATAACAATATAGGGATGAGGTAGTTGGGTGGGCTAATTTCAGATGGGCTGTGTACAGGTGCAGTGATCGGTAAGGTGCTCTGACAACTGACAACTACACTAAATACTAAATATACTAATGTAAGTGTGAGCATCATCATGATGTGAGATCTTGGAGTTGTAAATCCTGTTACCTGTACAACTTTTCCCGGTATGCCATAAAATTAGGCCCTTGCATGGCCATCCTCACGTCACGCAGGCTGAATGGGAGCGGGTTGGTGAACTCCACCTTGACAACTACCTCCTGGTTCACCTGCGCTGGTCCACTCATCTGTTCAAATAGAGATAGTCCATTCACAACAATCAAATGTCATATAATAAATGATAATAATCTAGGGATGATCAACTTTTTGGAATGTCTGCTTGATCAAAGGCGAGGAGAGATGCAGCTTCTAGCAACATAAGTAAGGCTTTAATTGGGTACACTACTACATTGGCTCTTGGACCATCACAATATATTTCAGAACACTTTTACAGAACACTTCAAGGGATAGTTCACCCAAATCACAAAATTACATATTGTTTTCCTTACAATGTCAGCAGTATATGGACAACGTAAAAGAGCAATTTATGCTTTGGTTTTGTTTAAATGGCCACTGTCACCAATTTACTGCTGACAGGGTAAGGAAACCAAAAGGTAAATTTTTTTTATTTGGGCGAACTATCCCTTTAAGAGAATAAGGAAATACATCCTTATAAAGAGGACTAATGGAACTTCCAGACCCACCGAAAAGACCAGCTCGGGGCCTTCCAGGTTCACTATCTGCATGGCCGTCATGTCCTGGTTGTTCTCCATGCTCTTGGCCGTCACCACGAAGCGCAGATTGGACAAGCAACCCAGCTGGGGCATGTACTTCTGGGCAAGCACACCCACCTGTACTCTCGACGCTGTGGGTCACAGGGAGAAAGAGTTTTGACAATAAACCCGAACCGGACAAATTCAATCAACAACAGGCGTACATGTTTGGCAGCACATAACTTTTATAATAATTACCTGATAATTAATATTTTGATTATTTGGGATTCACCGTTGTTTACCATTTGGTACCAGGTTGTTACCTGTAAAGTCTTTTGAAGTACGTACTACAGAGTATGCCATCGTTGCCTCACAATCTCTTACAATACAATACATACAGTGGCTTGCGAAAGTATTCACCCTCCTTGGCATTTTTCCTATTTGGTTGCCTGGTACTAAATATGATTAAAATTGATTTTGGGGGGGATTGTATCATTTGATTTACGCAACATGCCTACCACTTTGAAGATGCAATTTTTTTTTCTTGTGACTCTACAAAGTCAAAACTTTGTAGAGACACCTTTTGCAGCAATTAGAGCTGCAAGTCTCTTGGGGTATGTCTTTATAAGCTTGGCACATCTAGCCACTGGGATTTCTGCCCATTCTTCAAGGCAAAACTGCTCCAGCTCCTTCAAGTTGGATGTGTTCCGCTGGTGTACAGAAATCTTTAAGTCATACCACGGTTCCTCTATTTGATTGAAGTCTGGACTTTGACTAGGCCATTCCAAGACATTTAAGTATTTCCCCTTAAACCACTTGAGTGTTGCTTTAAAAGTATGCTTAGGGTCATTGTCCTGCTGGAAGGTGAACCTCCGTCCCAGTCTCAAATCTCTGGAAGACTGAAACAGGTTTCCCTCAAGAATTTCCCTGTATTTAGCGCCATCCATCATTCCTTCAATTCTGACCAGTTTCCCAGTCACTGCCGATGAAAAACATCCCCACAGCATGATGCTGCCACCACCATGCTTCACTGTGGGGATGGTGTTCTCAGGGTGATGAGAGGTGTTGGGTTTGCGCCAGACATAGCATTTTCCTTGATGGCCAAAAAGCTCAATTTTAGTCTCATCTGACCAGAGTACCTTCTTCCATATGTTTGGGGAGTCTCCCACATGCCTTTCGGCGAACACCAAACATGTTTGCTTATTTCTTTCTTTAAGTGATGGCTTTTTCTAGCCACAATTCCGTAAAACCCAGATCTGTGGAGTGTACGGCCTAAAGTGGTCTTATGGACAGATACTCCAATCTCCGCTGTGGTTATCATTGGTCTCTTTGTTGCCTCTCTGCCTGGTCTGTGAGTTTTGGTGAGTTTTGGTGGGCGGCCCTCTCTTGGCAGGTTTGTTGTGGTGCCGTATTCTTTCCATTTTTTTATAATGGATTTAATGGTGCTCCGTGGGATATTCAAAGTTTTGTATATTTGTTTATAACCCAACCCTGATCTGTACTTCTCCACAACTTTGTCCCTGTCTTGTTTGGAAAGCTCCTTGGTCTTCATGGTGCCGCTTGCTTGGTGGTGCCCCTTGCTTAATGGTGTTGCAGACTCTGGGGCCTTTCAGAACAGATCATGTGACACTTAGATTGCACACAGGTGGACTTTATTTAACTAATTATGTGACTTCTGAAGGTAATTGGTTGCACCAGATCTTATTTAGGGGCTTCATAGCAAAGGGGGTGAATACATATGCACGCACCACTTTTCCGTTATTTATTTTTTAGACTTTTTTGAAACAAGTAATTTTTTTCATTTCACTTCACCAATTTCTACTATTTTGTGTATGTGCATTACATGATATACAAATAAAAATCCATTTAAATTACAGGTTGTGATGCAAAAAAATAGGAAAAACGCCAAGGGGGATGAATACTTTTGCAAGGCACTGTACACACATACTGTACCTGCTGAAACAGGACGGTACCATAAAGCTGTAAAAGGACTGTAAAGTAAAGCATTTTCTATAAGCAGTTGAGTATTTTATTTCAGAGGAGTGGTCTGAAAGCTTTGCAGGACTATCGTACAAAGTTGTGATACATGGAGACATTCTCAAGCCTATAAAGACATACAGTACAGTACGTATGTAAAGAGTCACCCCGGTTTCCACTCACTCTCCATGGGGTTCAGAGTGACGTCAAAGCTCTCCTGCTTGAACTGAGCTCTTTGGATGTTGGTGTAGTACACCGTGGAGCCCACCAGGAAGCCATGGATGGTGCGTGTGTCTTCACTAAGGTTCCTGAAGACCACAGCCATCTGGAAGTCATGGCCAATCATCACCGGCTCCACTGGTGTCTCCAGCGTCATCTCCACGTTAGCCTGTGGGATCTCCTGCTCGTCGTCGTCTTGCATACGTAGCTTGTAGGTTCTCTCGGCATTCTTCATGGTCTCTTTATCCTTACTGCTGCCTGTGCATGTGTGGGGAGATGGAGGGGAATAGAGTTAACATGGGACTGGTGGCCTAGAGTGGTCTAGTGATCTAAACCGCTCTCTTCGGAACACATTTATCGCTGCAGCAACGGTTTGAATCCGGCCCACTGCTAATTTAGCAACTATCTCTTCTATCTTTTCTCTCTCTCTATTACATAAAATAGACAGAAGATTACGAGAGTGGGACTGCCCCACTCCTTAAAAAAACAACCATGGGACTGATATTTAACTTCACCTATAGGAAAACATATATACAGTGGGGAGACAAAGTTTTTGTATACACTGCCGATTTTGCAGGTCTTCCTACTTACAAAGCATGTAGAGGTCTGTAATTTTTATCATAGGTACACTTCAACTGTGGGAGACGGAATCTAAAACAAAAATCCAGAAAATCACATTGTATGATTTTTAAGTAATAATTTGCATTTTATTGCATGACATAAGTATTTGATCACCTACCAACCAGTAAGAATTCCGGCTCTCACAGACCTGTTAGTTTTTCTTTAAGAAGCCCTCCTGTTCTCCACTCATTACCTGTATTAACTGCACCTGTTTGAACTCGTTATCTGTATAAAAGACACCTGTCCACACACTCAATCAAACAGACTCCAACCTCTCCACAATGGCCAAGACCAGAGAGCTGTGTAAGGACATCAGGGATAAAATTGTAGACCTGCACAAGGCTGGGATGGGCTACAGCACAATAGGCAAGCAGCTTGGTGAGAAGGCAACAACTGTTGGCGCAATTATTAGAAAATGGAAGAAGTTCAAGATGACGGTCAATCACCCTCAGTCTGGGGCTCCACGCAAGATCTCACCTCTTGGGGCATCAATGATCATGAGGAAGGTGAGGGATCAGCCCAGAACTACACGGCAGGACCTGGTCAATGACTTGAAGTGAGCTGGGACCACAGTCTCAAAGAAAACCATTAGTAACACACTACGCCGTCATGGATTAAAATCCTGCAGCGTACGCAAGGTCCCCCTGCTCAAGCCAGCGCATGTCCAGGCCCGTCTGAAGTTTGCCAATGACCATCTGGATGATCCAGAGGAGGAATGGGAGAAGGTCATGTGGTCTGATGAGACAAAAATAGAGCTTTTTGGTCTAAACTCCACTCGCCGAGTTTGGAGGAAGAAGAAGGATGAGTACAACCCCAAGAACACCATCCCAACCGTGAAGCATGGAGGTGGAAATATCATTCTTTGGGGATGCTTTTGTGCAAAGGGGACAGGACGACTGCACCGTATTGAGGGGAGGATGGATGGGGCATGTATCGCGAGATCTTGACCAACAACCTCGTTCCCTCAGTAAGAGCATTGAAGATGGGTCGTGGCTGGGTCTTCCAGCATGACAACGCCCCGAAACACACAGCCAGGGCAACTAAGGAGTGGCTCCGTAAGAAGCATCTCAAGGTCCTGGAGTGGCCTAGCCAGTCTCCAGACCTGAACCCAATAGAACATCTTTGGAGGGAGCTGAAAGTCCATATTGCCCAGCGACAGCCCCGAAACCTGAAGGATCTGGAGAAGGTCTGTATGGAGGAGTGGGCCAAAATCCCTGCTGCAGTGTGTGCAAACCTGGTCAAGACCTACAGGAAACATATGATCTCTGTAATTGCAAACAAAGGTTTCTCTACCAAATATTAAGTTCTGCTTTTCTGATAAATAATCAAATGCAAATTAATTACTTAAAAATCATACAATGTGATTTTCTGGATTTTTGTTTTAGATTCTGTCTCTCACAGTTGAAGTGTACCTATGATAAAAATTACAGACCTCTACATGCTTTGTAAGTAGGAAGACCTGCAAAATCGGCAGTGTATCAAATACTTGTTCTCCCCACTGTATACAGTATGTTACTGCATCGATACAGCAGTAATTGAAAAGTAATTTCAAAAACAGTAATAGCATAGTCATTTCTATACTTAATTCTTGTTGCATTAGTTTAATGAGAAAATGTACAAACTGCCAATAACAAACACATTTTTATGAAAATGTAACTTTAAATGTGCAGTTGCACCTTTGCCAGCCCCCTCCCTTGTCCAGGTGCCACATACCTTCTGGGTATTTGTATGTCTGTGTAATGTCCATTGGCTCATAATTGTTTCCACCAACGGACTTCGTCACTACTTTCTTGCCGATATAGGTTGTGTCCACTTGTTGTAACTCGGTTCTCCCAGTTCGTGTGTCTAGCTTGTGGTGGTGAACGTTGCTATTCACCTGAGGTTAAAATAAAATTAATAAATGCGAATATTGTGATTGATTCTAAATAAATAAAATGTATTGCGAGTGTGCGTAATAAAAAAGTTATAAAGCATAAGTGTGCATACACCATGAAGGCATTATGGTGTAACAGTGTTACTGGTTAAGCTCAACGAAAACATATTGTTTTACCTCAGCAAACACAAACGGGGCATCAAATTGATAGCCGAGCATTCCTTTCTTGATGGCTTTGACAGAGCAAGGTCCACAGCGGTAATATCCTGCAAAAACAATGTCAACAACCCATGTATGACACTGTCTGTTTGACGTTTAAAGGGATAGTTCATTTTTTAAAAATATAATAGCTTATTTTCGAATTCCCTAGGGTGCTGTTGTTTCATCCAACTCGTTTTTTTATTCGTTAGCTGGTTATTTAGCATTATATACAATGTATTGAGTGGCATTTTTGTAGAATATAGCAATGCTATTGGAAACGGATTTTATTAGTTATAAGGCCATTGCTACATTCTCCAAAAAGCCAGGAGATTCTGGACGTTATTAAATAACCTAACAAACATTTTCAAGATGCAATCAATGCTTTTCAGAGCCATTTTCTTCATTTTATTAATTTTAAGAAACGGCTATACAGTTACGGTAAATATATTGGCACCCTTGCACTTTTATAAATAATATCCCATTTCCTCTAAAATAAGTTGAAATTGAAAAAAACTTTTGCTGAAATGGCATGGAAAAAAATGATTAGCAAACAAGAGCTAATATTGCACAGCTTTTGGCCAAGATAACTGCCTATCAAAAGCGTATTGTAGCTATCAATGAGCTTGCTGCACCTTTTACTGGAGGTATGACCCACTTTTCAGCTGCAAGCTATTCAAATTCTGCAATGTTTAACGGGTGCCTTTGACCAACTGCTGTTTTCAGATCTCGCCATAGGTTTGATGGGTTCAGACTCAACTCCACTCCAGAACAGTCCAGCGTTTCATCTTGAACCATTTCTGGGTGCTTTGTGATGTGTTTGGGGTTGTTGTCCTGCTGAAAGACCCACAACCTTCGACGGAGACTCAGTTTTTGGACACTGGGTTGAAGAGGGCAGTCCATAAGGAAATCAAGGATCTGGTAAGATTCTGTATGGAGGAATGGTCTAAGATCCCTCCCAATCTGTACTCCAATCTCATAAAACATTTCAGAAAAAGGCTCAGTGTTGTTATCCTAACAAGGGTAGGATGCTGGACTACTGAAAACAGTGGTTTAATCATTTTGACCCCTATGTTTTTTATTTATTTGTATTACTAAATAAAATAAAATCTCTTTCTCTGAGCAACTGTATTTGTATAAAATAATATAATTTCCCAATTTTTGGAGTATACAATATACCTCTGTATTTTTATTATTTATTTTATACAGACTTTTTTGCTCATCTTTATCAAGGGTGCCAATAATTATGGACCCCACTGTATCTTAAATGGATGCGTTTTCATAAATGTGACAATGCAATTTTGAAGCCCATTCTACAAAATGTGCATAAAGAAGTGAAAATGATGTCTCCCTCTCCCATCGTATAGCTATAATGTGTGTGGGCCCTACTTAATTATCTTATTTTCTCTCTTACCATCACTGGTTTCCTGAGGGGTGGCATCCACCACCTGCCAGCCACCTAAGTCATGGATTGCGGGGAGGTCAGGTCTGGACATGTAAGCCTCGTTCCAGCAGTGGTAGTTCCTGTGGAGAAAATGCCCACCTCTCACAAACACTATCTGGCATCCTGCACCCATCAGGAACAATATCTGGCATACTGCACCACTCAGGTACACTATTTGGTGTCCTGCACCACTCAGGAACAATATCTGGCATCCTGAACCACTCAAGTACACAATCTTTCACCCTGCACCACTCAGGAACACTATCTGGCCTCCTGCACTACTCATTCACATTATCTGGCATCCTGTACCACTCAAGTGTACTATCTGGCATCCTGCACCACTCAGGTACACTATCTGGCATCCTGCACAACCATTTTCTTCCATTTGGAACACGACCCACCATGCTACATGACTAACACGACCCACCATGCTACTTGACTAAACTGTTTTTACAGTAGGTACAGTGAAAGATATACTGTAAATATAGAAGATATAGAAACCTACATTCTGGGATTCAATACAAATGAATAAGCAGAAATATAACTACCAGATAGAGTCCCTGGTAAGGCGCTCGTTCAGTTCAAGTCGATTTCCCACAGAGTTGAAGATGAGATCCGTGATTATGTTCCCTGTGTTGTCGTGGGCGGAGTTGAAGTTGGTGACCACCCTGGCAGGGATGCCCAGACACCTCAGCACTGGGGCAGGGGAGGGGAAACCATTAAAGAGTCTAGGCAATACTTAAAAATAAGCATACACTACTGGTAGTGTATATCAATTAACATGCAGTCGTTAACTGGAATACATTTGTAAGTAATACATTCAATGTATTCAATCAATTGATGATAGTAGATTTCCGGATATCACTTTCAGAAGTGTGTTTGATTTGCACAGCAGCGGGCCTTGTGTGAGGAAACTGCTACCTATTTTTTTCTGTCAGTGGGAAATGGGCTTTGGGGTTTGTTCACCTTAATTACACATTTTCCACATCTTATGCATACCTAGAAAGTGGCCTATGGGCCAGACTAGTCAGAAAGCAGTATTGAGCTACGGCTTAGCATTAGCATCTATAGGTGCAAAACAGTGGAGATGGTAGGACTCCTGTTAGCATGTTCTAATCTAGATAGCACACATGCTAATCATCTCAAAATAACTAATATCCCTCTAAGGGACTGACTCCAAGAAAACAAATGGCCTCTATAGGATGCAAACATAGCACTATTGTAATCAGTTAGTTTGTATTAAGGAATTTACATCTTCTTTAATATTTATCTGTGTCCATTCACACAGTCAGCTAGATGAGATTTGAGATTGGGAGTGCTCAGCTGTGGTGTGATAGTCACGTATGGTGCGAGATCTGACACACATTCTAAGTTGAAGCTAGCATAGCCCGAGGCAAGGTTTTTGCTCTCTGTGCATTATGTAAGCAGTTGCATCTCAACTATTATTTTCCTTTTGAGGAATCACGTGCCTATACAAAGGGGACTTATACGCCTTTGTCTACCTCCGTTCAAGGAATGATGCAACCAGGGATGCAGTGGAGGGTAAACGCACGTAAATGACATTTACGCACCTTTTTATTAGTGAAATAGCGTTTACTCACCTTTATAGTTTGTTAATAATCGTTTACCCACTTATTATTGCGTTGCCAGCATTGATCAATGCCCAGAACGCTAATATTCTTTGAGTTCTAATTGCACCTGCCTCTCTGCGAACGAGTGGAATCATGTTTCAGGTATCCTCGTTATGTTCACCTGCTCCCCCCTGCCGTGTCAACTGACATCCTTTAAACAAAAAAACCTGACTCTCGGAGAGTGAGTGTACAACTGGTCTGGTAAATAGTCGCTGGTATTTCAGTCAGGTGGCTAGCTAGCTAGCTATACTGAACAAAAATATAAACGCAACAGGAAACAATTTCAACGATTTTACAGTTACAGTTCATATAAGGAAATCAGTCAATTTAAATAAATAAATTAGGCCCAAATCTATGGATTTCACATGACAGGGGCGCAGCCATGGGTGGGCCTGGTAGGGCATAGGCCCACCCACTCCACTCGGGCTGGGCCTCAACCACTGGTGAGCCAGGCCCAGCCAATCAGAATGACTTTTTCCCCACAAAAGGGCTTTATTGCATACAGAAATACTCCTCAGTTTCCTCAGCTGTCTGGGTGGCTGATCTCAGACGATCCCACAGGGAAAGAAGGCAGATGTGGAGGCCCTGGACTGGCAGGGTTACACGTGGTCTGCAATTGTGAGGCCGGTTGGACGTTTTGCCAAATTCTCTAAAACGATGATGGCTTATGGTAGAGAAATGAACATTAAATTCTCTGGCAACAGCTCTGGTGGACATTTCTGCAGTCAGCATGCCAATTGCACACTCTCCTCAAAACTTGTAGACTTCTGTAACATTGTATTGTGTGACAAAACTGCACATTTTAGAGTGGTCTTTTATTGCCCCCAGCACAAGGTGCACCTGTGTAATGATCATGCTGTTTAATCAGCTTCTAGATATGCCACACCTGTCAGGTGGATGGATTATCTTTGCAAATGAGAAATGCTCACTAAGAGGGATGCAAACAAATTTGTGCATCAAATTTGCGAGAAATAAGCTTTTTGTGCATATGGAACATTTCTGGGATCTTTTACCACACTTTACATGTTGTGTTTATATTTTTGCTCAGTATAGTTCGCTCAAGGCTCTGGCTACTGTTAGCCAGCTAGCTAGCTATAACTAGCTGGCTAGAAAGATGGAGTTAGAAACTAACGTTCAATGGAGCCTGACCTCAGCAGGAGCAGTTGACTGAAATTAAGCTAGCTATAATCTTAGCAAAAGATAGGATACTATAAATTCTGATAGCAAAATAACTTTGCTTTACAGAGAGTAGTGAGACAGAGAGTGGTGAGGCAGGCTGCAATACAGGAAGAAAAGGAGACACAGAGAGAGACGAAGCAAGAAGAGAGAGGTTAGTAGTACAGTTGTTCCAAACCCGGGGTCAACTGCAATTTAAATGAGTCCCCTGAAAGAATCTGTAATCTTATCAAACACATTAATAACTTGTTTCTCTTCAAATGGGTATAGATTATGGAATACAACATTTTGGAGTCAACTAAGGGCCTTTTACACTGTTAGAATGCACTTTAATATTATTATGTGTTGGGAGTGGGACAGCCTGTGGGACCTAACATTTTGTGAAATATAAAGACAATTTAAATATAAATACAATGTAATATTATTCTGTATATAAAAATCTATTTTTAAAACTGAGAGTAGTGAGACAGACAGTGGTGAGGCAGACAGTGGTGAGTCTGAAGCAGGCTGCAATGGAGGAGGAGGCAGAGGAGACAGCGAGAGAGAGAGGAAGCAAGGAGAGAGAGAGTTTAGTACTTAGGTAGTACACTTAATATATAGAATATAGCAAGTGTACAAAGAGGCACTCTGGGCACTGTTGTATTAATAGTTTGACAGCTGACTAGACATTATCTTGGACAGTTCTGCACTACAGAAAGACCAGACAGACAAAGAAACAGACAGACAGAGAAAGACATTGTTGCCTAGCCTACTGGCTTCATCTACTTTCAACTATTTATATGCTTAAAAAATTGAGCATGCACAATTAATTGAGCAAACAAATGTGATATTGTTATAAGATTATGAAATTAAAATGCAAATATTGATCGTTGATGGTTTCATGTGTGAAAATTACTTATAATTATAAATGGTTTATTCCCTTTTCTATAGACCTGTATTAAAAATGCTATCAAACAATACAATTCTAAAAATGTCACATTTTGGTTTATATCGGTGGTTGTTGGTCTTATCTCGATTGCCCACTGGAGTTTATACTAGGATGTTAAACGCTTCTTTGATGATTCTTTGGAAGCCTTCAGAAAGTGTTCACACCCTTGACTTTTTCCACATTTTGTTGTGTTATAGCCAAAATTTAAAATGGATTATATTGAGAATGTTTTTGTCACTTGCCTAAACACAATACCCCATAATGTAAAAGTTGTATGAACTGTTTACAAATTAATAAAAAACTGAAAAGCTGAAATGTCTTGAGTCAATAAGTCTTCAACCCTTTTGTTATGGTAAAATCACTGGTGAAGCCAAGCCTATAACAAGGCATATTACAACCTTTGTGTTGTGATAATTGTGTTGTTTGCGCTATAACCTGTTAATTCAAATGCCTTGGCCGAGACATTAAGAAGACACAGTGGCAGAAAAAATTCAACCACACCTTTGTTTTATCACAAAACCAGATAGCACCCTCTGTCCAGTGAAGTCCACAAAGCATATTGCATGTACAGGAACAGAGAGTTAAATTACTTACGCGAGCAAGTTAATGTTTCCGACATTTTCGGACCACTAAACAACTATTGATTTAGAACCACAGAGAGTTACCGCAAGTTGCAAAGAAAACAGGAGCTGCCTCCACTATTCCAGCACCATTTCAACTTCAACATTTCAACATCATCAAATCACCTCTGCTTAGTCTAATACAGTGACAACTAAAAGATACCAAAAACTATTTAGTCCAATCAACGTAAGCTAACTATGATGTGGCTGTCCATGGTTCTGATTTCTGTGTGTGTGCGTGCACGTTCTTGCAAGTAGAAAAACATGTTGACTCACCCTACTTGTAGAGAAAGGCCAATGCCATCCTCCTCTCTTTCATGTTGACAATCACTCTATCATACAGTACAGGCTTACATTTTTTGTGGTCCTAGGCAACCTGGCTGAAATGCTTGCTCGCTAGCCTAACTTCCATTCATGGGCAACGTTAGCTAGTTAACATTATCCTTCTACATCTAGCTACATATTGAACTTCCATTCTCTCAGGCCAGGGGCACAACAATGTATGACTTAATGGTTAGATCAGAATCGTCATTATAATCATAGGCCAGTACGGAGAAATAAGTTAAACCACAAATCCAAATCCCTATTTCCATCCATGGCAAATTTAGGAAAGGGCCAATTTTAGCTGGCTGGCTAGCTAGCCACCGGAGGACAACACCACAACGAGATGCAAAAATTCAAGTTTTTCTGTCAATGAGGTATGCTCTCAATGGGATTTGATAGGAGTGATGCCAAATTCAAGCTGGTTTCCCTTGACACTTTTTTTTGGGTGCGCCAGGACCATTCACAGTTGAGCTCGCTCAGTTTAGCTCAACGCTGATTGGCAAATGTTTTATACTTTTTTTGTCAAGGGAGCCAGATGCTCACTGGCTTCCCTTTCCTTCGATGCTATGGGCAGCAACAATGTCATACTTGTTTGAACCAGAAAGCATCAGATAGATGGCCTACACGTATGTCACGCCCTGGCTCTGGGGATTCTTGTATGTTGAGCCAGGGTGTTAGTTTCTTTGTGTAGTGTCTATGTTTCGTTTTCTATGTTCTGTTCTAGGTTATGTGTTTCTATGTTGGCCGGGGTGGTTCTCAATCAGAGGCAACGAGAATCAGCTGTTGCTTGTTGTCTCTGATTGGGAACCATACTTAGGCAGCCTGTTGTGCACTTGTGTTTTGTGGGATCTTGTTCCGTGTTGGTTTGTGTTGTTAACCGAGGACTTCACGTTTCATTTGGTTGTTTTGTATTTTGTATCGTGTTGCCAGTACACTATTAAAAAGATGTACGCATATCACGTTGCGCCTTGGTCCAATCATTATGACGATCGTGACAGAAGAGCCCACCTTAACAGGACCAAGCAGCGTGTCCAGGAGCAAACGCCGGAGGTAACGTTAGTGGATGTCCTCCTCGGTTGGGGGCAGATCACGGAGGAGGAGGCCGTCCGTTACCGGAGGGCGATGAAGGGGGAGACCCAGGCAGGAGAGGAGAAGCGGCGCCAACCGGGCCGTCGTCGGACAGGCGAGAGGCAACCCCAATACATTTTTTTGGGGGGGCACACGGCATGGACGACGGGGCTGCTGGAGGCAGCTACTGGGCGAGTTTGTGGATTAGGAGAGGAGACCACCGGGTTTGGGGGGCTGGAAGGGAGGTTGGCGGAGCCTAGAGGTAGAGCAGAGCCAACTCCCCGTACTCAGGCTAGGCAGCGTGAGACTGGGCAGGTTCCGAGGTATGCGGAGCTGCGTACTGTGCCGAGAGTGGTCCGGCACAGTCCGGTACGTCCTGTGCGAGCACCACGCACGTGTCGTGCTAAGGTGGGCATGCAGCCAGGACGCTCGTCCCGGATATCCTGCGCCAGTGTCACGTGCTGTAGTGCCAGTACGAGTACACAGCCCTGTACGTCCTGTGCTGAAGCCTCACACAGAGTGTGTAAAAGTAGGCATTCAGCCAGGACGGGTTGTGTCAGCTCTTCGCTCCAGACCTCCAGTCCGTCTCCACAGCCCAGTCCGGCCTGTTCCTGTTCCCCGCACCAAGCCTATGGTGTGCGTCGCCAGCCCGGCCCGGCCTAATCCTGCTCCCCGCACCAAGCCTATGGTACGCGTCGCCAGCCCGGCCCGGCCTGTTCCTGCTCCCCGCACCAAGCCTATGGTGCGGGTCGCCAGCCCGGCCCGGCCTGTTCCTGCTCCCCGCACCAAGCCTTTGGTGCGCGTCGCCAGCCCGGCCCGGCCTGTTCCTGCCCCTCGCACCAAGCCAATGGTGCGCGTCGCCAGCCCGGTCCGACCTGTTCCTGCCCCTCGCACCAAGCCTATGGTGCGCGTCACCAGCCCGGCCCAGCCTGTTCCTGCCCCTCGCACCAAGCCAATGGTGCGCGTCGCCAGCCCGGCCCGGCCTGTTCCTGCTCCCTGTACCAAGCCTATGGTGCGCGTCGCCAGCCCGGCCCGGCCTGTTCCTTCCCCTCGCACCAAGCCAATGGTGCGCGTCGCCAGCCCGGCCCGGCCTCTACCTGCTCCCCGCACCAAGCCAATGGTGCGCATCGCCAGCCCGGCCCGGCCTCTACCTGCTCCCCGCACCAAGCCAATGGTGCGCGTCGCCAGCCCGGCCCGGCCTGTTCCTCCTCCCCGCACCAAGCCTGTGGTGCGCGTCGTCAGCCCGGTCCGGCCCGTTCCTGCTCCCCGCACCAAGCCAGTTGTGCGCGACGTCAGCCCAGTCCGGCCCGTTCCTGCTCCCCGTACCAAGCCAGTGGTGCGCAACGTCAGCCCGGTCCGGCCCGTTCCTGCTCCCCGCACCAAGCCTGTGGTGCGCGTCGCCAGCCCGGTCTGGCCTGTTCCTGCCCCTCGCACCAAGCCAATGGTGCGGGTCGCCAGCCCGGCCCGGCCTGTTCCTGCTCCCCGCACCAAGCCAATGGTGCGGGTCGCCAGCCCGGCCCGGCCTGTTCCTGCTCCCCGCACCAAGCCTTTGGTGCGCGTCACCAGCCCGGCCCGGCCTGTTCCTGCCCCTCGCACCAAGCCAATGGTGCGCGTCGCCAGCCCGGTCCGACCTGTTCTTGCCCCTCGCACCAAGCCTATGGTGCGCGTCGCCAGCCCGGCCCAGCCTGTTCCTGCCCCTCGCACCAAGCCAATGGTGCGCGTCGCCAGCCCGGCCCGGCCTCTACCTGCTCCCCGCACCAAGCCAATGGTGCGCGTCGCCAGCCCGGCCCGGCCTCTACCTGCTCCCCGCACCAAGCCAATGGTGCGCGTCGCCAGCCCGGCCTGTTCCTGCTCCCCGCACCAAGCCTGTGGTGCGCGTCGTCAGCCCGGTCCGGCCCGTTCCTGCTCCCCGCACCAAGCCAGTGGTGCGCGACGTCAGCCCGGTCCGGCCTGTTCCTGCTCCCTGTACCAAGCCAGTGGTGCGCGACGTCAGCCCGGTCCGGCCCGTTCCTGCTCCCCGCACCAAGCCTGTGGTGCGCGTCGCCAGCCCGGTCTGGCCTGTTCCTGCCCCTCGCACCAAGCCAATGGTGCGCGTCGCCAGCCCGGCCCGGCCTGTTCCTGCTCCCCGCACCAAGCCAATGTTGCGCGTCGCCAGCCCGGCCCGGCCTGTTCCTGCTCCCCGCACCAAGCCTATGGTGCGCGTCGCCAGCCCGGCCCGGCCTGTTCCTGCTCCCCGCACCAAGCCTGTGGTGCGCATCGCCAGCCCGGTCCGGCCCGTACCTGCTCCCCGCACCAAGCCTGTGGTGCGCGTCGTCAGTCCGGCACAGCCCGTGCCTGCTTCACCGGTGCCTGGTCAGGTACCGGTCAGCTGCTCCACACCGGAGCCTAAGCAATCCGCTCCACCGATGTCCAGTCCAGCTCCAGCCAGCGGAGCCAGACCAGACCAGGGGCACTACTGGGGGGTTGTTAGAGGGTGGTGGTCACGCCCGGAGCCGGATCTGCCTCCGAGGTGGAATGCCCACCCGGCCCCTCCCCTGTTGGGTTTATGTTGGCGCGGTCGCAGTCCGCGCCTTAGGGGGGGGTACTGTCACGCCCTGGCTCTGGGGACTCTTGTATGTTGAGCCAGGGTGTTAGTTTCTTTGTGTAGTGTCTATGTTTCGTTTTCTATGTTCTATTCTAGGTTATGTGTTTCTATGTTGGCCGGGGTGGTTCTCAATCAGAGGCAACGAGAATCAGCTGTTGCTTGTTGTCTCTGATTGGGAACTATACTTAGGCAGCCTGTTGTGCACTTGTGTTTTGTGGGATCTTGTTCCGTGTTGGTTTGTGTTGTTAACCGAGGACTTCACGTTGCGTTTGGTTGTTTTGTATTTTGTATCGTGTTGCCAGTACACTATTAAAAAGATGTACGCATATCACGCTGCGCCTTGGTCCAATCATTATGACGATCGTGACAACGTAGAGAGACAGAGGGGCGCTATTTCGCTCGCCCGGATGCCTTTCTCCTGTGAGATACATTCAGCCTCTTGCGAATTAAAAGGAAAATTATGAAACACAGAGACGAAAGATACCTTATTTTTTATTTTTTATCAATTTTTAGCAGAAGCCTGGCTTCCCTTGGCATCCATGAATACACGCCACTGCTCCTAAATAAGTTCATCAGTAAAGATGTACTTAACAAGTCACATAATAAGTTGCATGGACTCACTCTGTGTGCAATAATAGTGTTTAACATGATTTTTGAATGAAAACCTCTCTGTACCCCATACATTCAATTATCTGTAAGGTCCCTCAGTCAAGCAGTGGATTTCAAACACAGATTCAACCACAAAGATCAGGGAGGTTTTCCAATGCCTCGCAAAGAAGGGACCTATTGGTAGATAGGTAAAAAATGAATGAATATCCCTTTGAGTATGGTGGAGTTATTAATTACACTTTGGATGGGGTGTCAATGCACCCAGTCACTGCAAAGATACAGGCGTCCTTCCTAACTCAGTTGCCGGAGAGGAAGGAAACCGCACAGGGATTTCACCATGAGGCCAATGGCTGTGATAGGAGAAAACTGAGGATGGCTCAATAACATTGTAGTTACTCCTCAATACTAACCTAATGTGAAAAGAAGGAAGCCTGTACGATTACCTTTTTGTCCTGAATAAAAATGTTATGTTAAGTGAAAATCCAATACAACACATTACTGGGTACCTCTCTCCATATTTAAAGGCATAGTTGTGGCTGCATCATGTTATGGGTTTGCTTGTAATCGTTAAGGACTGGGGAGTTTTTCAGGATAAAAAATAAACAGAATGGAGCTAAGCACAGGCAAAATCCTAGAGGAAAACCTGATACAGTCTGCTTTCTACCAGACACTGGGAGATGAATTCAACTTTCAGCAGGACAATAACCTAAAACACAAGGCCAAATCTACACTGGAGTTGCTTACCAAGAATACAATGAATGTTCCTGAGTGGCCGAGTTAAAGTTTTGACTTAAATCTGCTTGAAAATCTATAGCAAGACTTGAAAATGGTTGTCTAGCAATGATCAACAACGAATTTGACAGAGCCTGAATAATCTTTTAAAGAATAATGGGCAAATATACAGAAAGACTCACAGCTATAATCGCTGCCAAATGTGATTCTGACATGTATTAACTCAGGGGTGTGAATACCTCTGTAAATGCGATATTTGCAAACATTTCTAAAAACATGTTTTCACTTTGTCATTATGGGGTATTGTGTGTAGATGGGTGAAAAATATATACTATTTAATCCATTTTGAATTCAGGCTGTAACACAACAAAATGTGGAATAAGTCAAGGATCATGAATACCTTTCTGAAGGCACTGTATAATATTTCCCAGCATGATCTATTGCAGGGAGAAATGTTGGACAGGTAACTAGTAATTGTAACTGATTACATTTAGAAAGTAAGTAAATAAGTATTTTACATTTACATTTTAGTCATTTAAGTGCATTGTAAGTGATAAATGCGCTGCAGATTGATTTATCTCCACTGAACATAAAGGCAACCTTTCTTTGTTGAAAACCGCGGTTTATAACCGGATAGGCCTGTGTTCTATTGACCATCAATCCCTCAGTGCAAAACACAGGTGATTTGGGAGACACATTACTTTTATTGTGGGGTTGGCATATTAAGGTTAACTGAAATTGAAAATTTAAAGGGTATTTGATGGGGCACTCACAGGTGTTCAATGTCCCGGCGTAGACCCAGCACTGGGCATAGCTGACAGGCCCTTGGTTGGCGTACTGGAGCAGGATCTGGTCGCTGCCAATCCAGAAGGTTGGTGCAGTGCCAAGGGAGTAGTCATCACTCCAGTTGCCCACCAAGACCCCGTGGTCATCTTGGGAATTCATCTGGTTCCACAAGGAATGGAAAGATATTGACCAAAAACCCCCAAAGAGATCAGTACCCCAGGCATAAGGATATGTTAGTTTGGAATTAAATGTTCAGAGTAAGTTGATAAAAGCACGCAAACGGATATTGAGTGCTTAAATAAGCCCAGATACCACATCCCAAACAGGTAATATTTTCCTAACTTCATATCACTATCAACTTTTACCAGTTGAATGTAGACACAACTATACCTTTTTATTTTTCTGAAATATTATATAAATATATGCAAATGAGGCAATATCTCATTAAATACGCATATGTACCGTATCTACTGCAAATCACATTCTGTGAATGCAGACTGAAGTACAGGTTAAATGCTTGGTATGTCTTGTGGTTGTGAAAAGCACTTGGCTCTTCTTAGTGCTTATAATATACTAGGGCTCGTTTTGGAATTTGTGTAGTGTGCTTATGTTATCTGCAAATATCACTCACCATTGCAGCTCCTATCCTGCAGACTTTGACAACATCGCCTCTGTTTACTAGAGGCATGTGTGAGTTATCCAAGATTTGGAAACAAGCATCGAGAATCCCTTCCCCAAACTACAAGAGAGAAATAGAGTCTCCAGCCTCAAAAAAAGGAACAATAAAGACACAACTGTAAATGTGTGTGTAAAGTATACAGTATATTACAGTATCGGATCAGTGTGTGTGTGTGTGTGTGTGTGTGGGGCATGTGTATGTAGTCTTTTACTGTACCTGACCATAAAACCATTGCCTTCCACCACCTGATTCCACCTGGTATATGCAGCCATTTTCGTTCATCACATACTCCTGCCTGTCTTGCTCGTTGGGAATGTACACTTCATCTTCTACAGAAAACAGAAATCAATTGCAGCCTCATTACCAGAATCTGGTCATCTGTTGCTTTAGATGTGACTTTATTCTTCAATCGTCCAAAGAATTTACCTGAAGCATTGTAAATATGAGCATTGAATGTTCATCATTGATTATTTAATGCCAAACATGTGTCTATAAAATCGTCTGTGTCACGTGATCTAATTGAGATGGTGGTCACATGTCCTGGAATAAAGTCTAGTCCTGTTGAACACCGTATACTGTCTTGTTTCCAAGTCTAAGCTACAGTAGCTGATGTTCCACTATCCGAACCCTCCAAACAGTGCGTTACATTGGGAGCAGCTGTGTTTTTTTGCGTTTTTAACATCTGTGGAACCTATGTCTTCTGAAGTTATTGCTGGACTTAAGTGACGTGACCGCACTAGCAAAGATTTTTATAACTAACCCAAGATAGACCAGAGCCTGTCGTTTCCAATGGGAGCAAATTAATCATAGTGGGCAGAACAAGCAAGGAGGTGGGTAGAGCCAAGCATGAGCTAGTGAGATCCTACCGGCGTAGTCTAGCATTTATTTGCATATTTCCGTTAGAAAACGCCGACTCTGTGAAGTGCGCGTGTGCAATAACTCAATCCGCCCTTGCACTCCTTCCAAACAACTCAATTCTTAGAAACTTTTGCGAAGTGTCAATCTACAAAACACAGTCCACTCGGTTTCTTACAGATTCTAGTTTTGGAATCAGAAAACAGTATGGAGATCAAATGTTTCATCAATGAGAAAATTAGCAGAATGTCGGCCAAAATCCATCTCTCTCCATCTTCTCCCACTGCCGGCCACAGGGCTTCCGCTCATCACCATATTTGGTAGTGAGTGGAAACGCCAACCGGATGCTTCACATTTATACATCTGGTGAACTATCTGGCTCATTGTTCTATCTGTGGCTCTAGGCTGCATTCAAGCTAGCCAGGCCCACTACTGGCACTGTGGAGCTAGCATACGAAGAGGAGCGTGGGCAGCTTTCTCTGCACTATCATCTCCCTCACTGCTAGCTGTCGGACGGGCACACAGTGAGTACTAGACTGTCCACATCTCTGAAACATCATTACCAACTAAGTACATTTTACCCAGACTTTTACACATATTGGACCTTTCATTTGCTTTGTGGACGTAATGGGAATGGGGATTCTCCCGACATTCTGGACGGGCTCGAGCCTTGGAATCTACAACTTGGATGCGACAACAATTCTAACTACGTGGCTGCATGGAGGCGCGCTCAAGTGGGAGAACTCTGCGATTACAGATGGCGCCGGAGAAGATGGCTGCCGTTTTACAGCCCTCTAACCAATTGTACTATTATGTGTGTTTTTCGCGTTATTTGTAATTTATTCTGTACATAATATTTCTGCCACCGTCTCTTATAACCAAAAAGAGCTTCTGGATATCAGGACAGCGATTACTCACCTCGTATTGGACAAATATTATTTATTCAACGAGTCAGACGCTAAAGATATCCTACAGACACCCAACAAGGCCCATATCCCGTCATTCGCATGAGAAAGAGACTGAGATATCGTGGACGTAGGTCGGTGTGCCTTGTAAGGATCCGACGGTGAGCGAGTAAAATGCCTCTTCCATCAATCCTATTAGCCAATGTTCAATCATTTGAAAACAAATTGGATGACCTAAGATTAAGGTTATCCTACCAACGGGACATTAAAAACGGTAATATCTTATGTTTCACCGAGTCGTGGCTGAACGACGACAGGGATAACATACAGCTGGCGGGATATACGCTACATCGGCAGGATGGAACAGCTGACTCCGGTAAGACAAGGGGTGGCGGTCTGTGTATATTTGTAAACAACAGCTGGTGCATAAAATCTAATACTAAGGAAGTCTCAAGGTTTTGCTCGCCGGAGGCAGAGAATCTCATGATAAGCTGTAGACCACACTATTTACCAAGAGAGTTTTCATCTGTAGTTTTCGTAGCTGTCCATTTACCATCACAAACCGATGCTGGCACTAAGATTGCACTCAATGAGCTGTATAAGGCCATAAGTGAACAGGAAAACGCTCATCCAGAGGCAGCGCTCCTAGTGGCCGGGGACTTTAATGCAGAGAAACTTAAATCTGTTCTACCTCATTTCTACCAGCATGTTAAATGTGCAACCAGAGGGAAAAAAAACTCTAGACCACCTTTACTCCACACACAGAGACGCATACAAAGCTCTCCCTCGCCCTCCATTTGGCAAATCTGACCATAACTCTATCCTCCTGATTCCTGCTTATAAGCAAAAACTAAAGCAGGAAGCACCAGTGACTCGGTTAATAAAAAATTGGTATGATGACGCAGATGCTAAGCTACAGGACTGTTTTGCTAGCACAGACTGGAATATGTTCCAGGATTCTTCAGATAGCATTGAGGAGTACACCACATCGGTCACTGGCTTCATCAATAAGTGCATCGATGACGTCGTCCCCACAGTGACCGTACATACATACCCCAACCAGAAGCCATGGATTCCAGGCAACATCCGCGCTTTCAAGGAGCGGGACTCTAACCCGGACGCTTATAAGAAATCCCGCTATGCCCTCCGACGAACCATCAAACAGGCAAAGAGTCAATACAGGACTAAGATTGAATCGTACTACACCGGCTCTGACACTCGTCGGATGTGGCAGGGCTTGAAAACTATTGCAGACTACAAAGGGAAGCACAGCCGCGAGCTGCCCAGTGACACAAGCCTACCAGACGAGCTAAATCACTTCTATGCTCGCTTCGAGGCAAGCAAAACTGAAGCATGCATGAGAGCATCAGCTGTTCCGGATGACTATGTGATCACGCTCTCCGTAGCCGACGTGAGTAAGACTTTTAAGCAGGTCAACATTCACAAGACCGCAGGGCCATACGGATTACCAGGATGTGTACTCCGAGCATGCGCTGACCAACTGGCAAGTGTCTTCACTGACATTTTCAACATGTCCCTGACTGAGTCTGTAATACCAACATGTTTCAAGCAGACCACCATAGTCCCTGTGCTCAAGGACACTAAGATAACCTGCCTTAATGACGACCGACCCGTAGCACTCACGTCTGTAGCCATGAAATGCTTCGAAAGGTTGGTCATGGCTCACATCAACACCATTGTCCCAGAAACCCTAGACCCACTCCAATATGCATACCGCCCCAACAGATCCACAGAAGATGCAATCTCTATTGCACTCCACATTGCCCTTTTCCACCTGGACAAGAGGAACACCTTCGTGAGAATGCTATTGATTGACTACAGCTCAGCGTTCAACTCCATAGTGCCCGCAAAGCTCATCACTAAGCTAAGGATCCTGGGACTATACACATCCCTCTGCAACTGGATCCTGGACTTCCTGAAGGGCCGCCCCCAGGTGGTGCTCAACACAGGGGCCCCTCAGTGGTGCTTGCTCAGTCCCCTCCTGTACCTGTTCACCCATGACTGCATGGACAGGCACGACTCCAACACCATCATTAAGTTTGCCGACGACACAACAGTGGTAGGCCTGATCACTGACAACGATGAGACAGCCTATAGGGAGGAGGTCAGAGACCTGGCCGTGAGGTGCCAGGATAACAACCTCTCCCTCAATGTGATCAAGACAAATGAGATGATTGTGGACTACAGGAAAAAAAAGAGGAATGAGCATGCCCCCATTCTCATTGACGGGGCTGTAGTGGAACAGGTTGAGAGACTGAAAAGATTTGGCATGGGTCCTCAGATCCTCAAAAAGTTATACAGCTGCACCATCGAGAGCATCCTGACTGGTTGCATCACCGCCTGGTATGATAACTGCTCGGCCTCCGACCGCAAGGCACTACAGAGGGTAGTGCGTACGGCCCAGTACATCACTGGGGCCAAGCTTCCTGCTATCCAGGACCTCTACACCAGGCGGTGTCAGAGGAAGGCCCTAAAAATTGTCAAGGACTCCAGCCACCCTAGTCATAGACTGTTCTCTCTGATACCGCACTGCAAGCGGAGCGCCAAGTCTAGGTCCAAAAGGCTTCTTAACAGCTTCTATCCCCAAGCTGTAAGACTCCTGAACAGCTAATCATGGCTACCCAGACTATTTGCACTGTCCCCCCACCCCACCCCACCCCACCCCACCCCATCCCCCTCTTTTACGCTGCTACTACTCTGTTTATTATTTATGCATAGTCACTTTAACTCTACCCACATGTACATATTTCCTCAATTACCTCGACTAGTCGGTGCCCCTGCATATTGATTCTGTACTGGTACCCCCCTGTATATAGCCTCCCTACTGTTATTTTATTTTACTGCTGCTCTTTAGTTATCTGCTTATCTATTTTTCACTTAACACTTTTTTTTTTACTGCATTATTGGTTAAGAGCTTGTAAGCATTTCACTGTAATGTCTACACCTGTTGTTTTCGGTGCATGTGGCAAATTACATTTGATTTGATTTGATTTGCTATCTGACCTGCTGATTATGCATATGGATTATGCATATGGATTGTGCTGCATGGGAGAAATATGCTACCGGCTACTGTTTGTGTGAGTGACTTTTGTATGAATGTGTAACCAAAGGAGGCCTTGGGGATGCGTCTCCCACATGACTGTGGGCCTGCTGTGTGCATGCAGACTGCACCTGATCCTCGTGTACTTCGATGGTTTGGTGAAAAAGTTAATTCATTGAGTTCGTTATCAGAGAAAAAATTTACTAAATGTGAATTTGTGACTCGTTTCAGGAAATTAGGCGTATGTCGCGGGTTACTACCTCACAGAGAGCCAATTGAACCTAAACTTTTTTTTTTTATCAAAATGCGTTTTTTGGCAGAAATGCTTTCTGGAACATGTGAACTTTCATGTGCCTTAATAACAAACTTGTATGCCATCTGTAAATAGGAATAGAATTGTTACATTGCGAGCCTTGTTGGTTAAGGCACAGAAAAAGACAGCAACCTTCCCACTTGCCATGATTGACTGAGATAATGAGTGGGCTGGACATATGAAGAGAGGAGTTTGGATTGGTCTGCCATTTAGAAGGCTTCTGTCAATTTGAGCTGGTCAGTATGTGTAGGTAATCCAGTCTAACGCGGCTTAAACCTTTTTTTTATTGTGTAGTGGAGCTGCATAAGTGTTGCTCTCCACTTTCTGGAGGATCGAGTTTTGCAATCAGTGGAATTAGAGTGTTGTTTTTTTTTTTTTACCTTTATTTAACTAGGCAAGTCAGTTAAGAACAAATTCTTATTTACAATGACGGCCTACACCGGTAAAATCCAGATGACGCTGGGCCAATTGTGCGCCGCCCTATGGGTATGATGCTAAAGAGATGGAGAAAACATCTTCAAACTAAGGGCAAGATAGTCTAGCTAGCTACAATTTCAGATATTACACCTTTCTAATTTTGACAGAAAGTGGTTTTATTTCAAGTTAAAGTAGTACTGTTAGCTAGCTAGCTAACGTTAGCTGGCTAGCTCGCTAGCTAACGTTACGTATCTGATGTTATTATTTGTATCTCAGAGCCATTGGCTTGGCTAGTTAGAGCCTAATGTTAGCTAGCTAACATTGAACCTGGTTGGTTAGCTACCAGCAGATTCATGCAGGGTAGTAACGACATGAGTTGGGATTATGGGACATTGTTTAGCTAGGTAGCTAACGTTAGCTGCCTCGCTAGCTAACGTTATGTGATGTGTACGATCTTACACGTTGTTTACCTAACTAGTCTTAACAAAAGACTCCACTATGCAAGTAACCATTTCGGGTGCGTTCGTAAATTCAGTCTGAGTATGCGCAACGCACAACACCCGTTGAATATGGCCGGTGTCAGTAAACGTCGGCAAAAAAGTGGAATTAAATTGTTGACAGCAGAGCTGGTTAGGCTGTTTTCATGTTATCCAGAGGTAAAAAATGAACCATAATCCCAATTTTGTGTCTGAAAGTAAATAGCAAGATAGCCGATGTTAGCCAGTTAGCTTGGGTGCTTGACTGCCGTTGTGAGGTCAGATAGCTCCGATCAACCCTACTCATTGACCAGAGCGTCAAGTGTGCGCTCCGAGAGCGCTCCGAGATGGGTGGGACAAAAGCTTAAGAGGGTGTGAACGATGCTGAATGGGTGTAGACAAAGAAGAGCTCTTCACTAAAACATTCAAAGGCCATTTTCTCAAAAGTGAGATTACAAGTTCATCAACTTTCAAAGTAGAATTACTTTCCCATTGTTCCCTTAAATGCAGTGTATGATGTACCATTTTGTAGCTCTCTCTGCTTTTATCCAATGTAAAAAACACAATTTCAAATGTTGCTACATAAGACCAAATCAAGGTGGTCACTCACATTTACACTGTTGGTGTATTGGCTATTGATATTTCGTATTTTGTCAGTAGCATTTTGTGTTTAACTGGAGCTGTTAAAAAATAAATAAAAAGTAACTGCATTTTGTTTGTGTGTGAATCAAACCATGCTTTTCATGCAGGCTATCTCTTGACTGTCAGATTTGTTTTGTATCATCATGTATCAACAAATTAAACATTGAAATGTTCCAATTTTCTTTTTCCTAAACAAGTATAGTGTTGAATTCATGAAATGAAGACATTTCTTAGAGGGAGGGGGACGAATGTAAGGATGAGAATGGGATGTTCATCATTGAATATTCGTGTCGCAGTCTTAGCTTGCATACAGCTAATGTTCCACTCTCCGAATACTCCAAACGGCTCCTTACAGCATGTAAAAAATTACACATACATTGGGGCAGTGAATTCCCTGGGATGTTACTGAGCAGACCCATAGATGTCTGACACTTATTTCCAGTGGGGGAAAAAAGTATTTAGTCAGCCACCAATTGTGCAAGTTCTCCCACTTAAAATGATGAGAGAGGCCTGTAATTTTCATCATAGGTACACGGCAACTATGACAGACAAAATGAGGAAAAAAAATCCAGAAAATCATATTGTAGGATTTTTTATGAATTTATTTGCAAATAAGTATTTGGTCAATAACAAAAGTTTCTCAATACTTTGTTATATACCCTTTGTTGGCAATGACACAGGTAAAACATTTTCTGTAAGTCTTCACAAGGTTTTCACACACTGTTGCTGGTATTTTGGCCCATTCCTCCATGCAGATCTCCTCTAGAGCAGTGATGTTTTGGGGCTGTCGCTGGGCAACACGGACTTTCAACTCCCTCCAAAGATTTTCTATGGGGTTGAGATCTGGAGACTGGCTAGGCCACTCCAGGACCTTGAAATGCTTCTTACAAAGCCACTCCTTCGTTGCCTGGGCCTTGTGTTTGGGATCATTGTCATGCTGAAAGACCCAGCCACGTTTCATCTTCAATGCCCTTGCTGATGGAAGGAGGTTTTCACTCAAAATCTCACGATACATGGCCCATTCATTCTTTCCTTTACACGGATCAGTCGTCCTGGTCCCTTTGCAGAAAAACAGCCCCAAAGCATGATGTTTCCACCCCCATGCTTCACAGTAGGTATGGTGTTCTTTGGATGCAACTCAGCATTCTTTGTCCTCCAAACACGACGAGTTGAGTTTTTACCTAAATGTTATATTTTGGTTTAATCTGACCATATGACATTCTCCCAATCCTCTTCTGGATCATCCAAATGCACTCTAGCAAACTTCAGATGGGCCTGGACATGTACTGGCTTAAGCAGGGGGACACGTCTCGCACTGCAGGATTTGAGTCCCTGGCGGCGTAGTGTGTTACTGATGGTAGGCTTTGTTACTTTGGTCCCAGCTCTCTGCAGGTCATTCACTAGGTCCCCCGTGTGGTTCTGGGATTTTTGCTCACCGTTTTTGTGATCATTTTGACCCCACGGGGTGAGATCTTGCGTGGAGCCCCAGATCGAGGGAGATTATCAGTGTTCTTGAATGTCTTCCATTTCCTAATAATTGCTCCCACAGTTGATTTCTTCAAACCAAGCTGCTTACCTATTGCAGATTCAGTCTTCCCAGCCTGGTGCAGGTCTACAATTTTGTTTCTTTAATCTTGGCCATAGTGGAGTTTGGAGTGTGACTGTTTGAGGTTGTGGACAGGTGTCTTTTATACTGATAACAAGTTCAAACAGGTGCCATTAATACAGGTAATGAGTGGAGGACAGAGGAGCCTCTTAAAGAAGAAGTTACAGGTCTGTGAGAGCCAGAAATCTTGCTTGTTTGTAGGTGACCAAATACTTATTTTCCACCATAATTTGCAAATAAATTCATTAAAAATCCTACAATGTGATTTTCTGGAATTTTTTCTCTCAATTTGTCTGTCATAGTTGACGTGTACCTATGATGAAAATTACAGGCCTCTCTCATCTTTTTAATTGGGAGAACATGCTCAATTGGTGGCTGACTAAATACTTTTTTCCCCCACTGTAGTCAGTGTTCATTTTAATAATGTCCCTTACACAAAAACCACATTAATTTTTTCGTGATTGCATGTGAAGTTAATGTGATAACATTTGACAACATATAAAATATTTCCTATTTGATTTATTAGGATCCCCATTAGCCGACGCCAATGGCGACAGATAGTCTTACTGGGGTCTGACACATAACGGAAAATACATTAACTTGTAGTGTGTGTGTGCATGTATCAGAAGAAACGTGATAAAATGAAACTACATGTGAAAACATGATCTCATGTGAAATAAATAAACAAAATTTCAACACAGTTTTTCACATGCGAAATTGAAAAACAAAAGTGCAAATTCGATTTTCACATGTGAGGTGAAAACATGTTATTCTCCACACATATGAGAAGATGGTGTTAACACGTGAACTCTAAATTGAATAAATGTGAACATATGGTTAAAAAAAACTGAAAATGTTGCATAAAAAAAAGAGATACCATATGTGAAACTGCAAATGAAAAACCTACACATTTTTACATGTGAATTCTCCTTATGTGAAAAGGTGGTGCATTTTTTTTTTTTTTTTTGCAGTTTCACATATGGTCTTTTTTTACATGTGAAAAGTTCAGCTAAGTAAAAATGTGATTTCTCCTGTAGAAATACGATTTTCAAATGTGAAACTGCACATTTCACAAGTAGTTTTTATAAGGGATTGAAATTATATGGGGGTTTTAAAGTAAGTGGTACGCTGTTCTGCTAAAATAGTATAAAACATATAATTCCATTTGACATAATCACTTAGTACTGACTTTTCAATATGACCCCACCTGGAATTTGAACTCACAACCTCTGGATTTGGGATATGCTGATCGTTCTGCTGCAACACAAAGTCTGTAGCATTCCTTTACACATTCATTACCTATAATACTGTACATCTCTCCACTTGGCAAAAGAGTGCCATCTGCACTTCTATTTTAGTTAACTGTTAATCTGACTATTCTCTCATCATTTATTTCATTTACTTATTTCAGCAATTTGAGGGGTTTTCTGTATAGTTGTCTAATGTTGGTGGGGCATATTACTCTGTTTTAATGTTACTCCTGAATCACTATGATAAATGTACTTATTTTTCTTGAGCGTATTTTTAACAAAGCTTAGGTTTACTTTACTTAAGTCCAAAGTGTAGGAATACAGGTGAAATCATTAATTGACACAGACATGTTGGCGTAGCAGGAAGATCGGACTACTGTGAACCAAAAGGTTGTGAATTCAAACCCCAACGAGGATGTGGTGAATTACAATTAATGTATAAACATACAGAATGGAATGATGTCTGTCAAAGTGTGTCAAATACACTATATATACAAAAGTATGTGGACACTCCTTCAAAATGTTAAACTACATGTGAAAGGTTATGTGATCGTATGAAAATTCACATGTGAAACTTTATGTGAAATATCATCATATGTGAAGTGTTCCAAAAACACATGGTTTCACATGATTTCACATTTGAAAATCCACACGTGAAACTTCATGTGAAATATCATCACATGCTTCATGTGAAATATCATCACATGTGAAGTATTCCAAAAACACATGGTTTGACATGATTTACCTTAAGCCATCCTCAGAGGAGAACCAACTTGGTCCTGGGTAAAAAAATAACAACAAAAAATTCCACTCACTGAACGCCCAGGCGTTGAACAGGAGGTAGAAGTCAGTTCTGGGGTCCTTTGGTGTCCTGGAGATTCCATTGGAACCGATGACCGCCACATTCGTGTAGTACTTTCCGATGATGGCGCTCGCGGAAGGGGTGATGCCCACCACGCACTTGTCCCCTAGTTTCTGTATCATGCGGCCGGTCCACTTCCCATTTCTTGAGCTATCAAAGGATATGATGATCTTTGTACCATTCAACACGTTGGTATCGATACCTGAGGGAGAAGGTGACATGACAGGGGAAACGTCAACACATGCAGACACTCATGTTTCCACTGGTATTATCTTAGTATTTAATATGACGTTATGTGTTAACAATTTATACTTTCTGGTACTTTCTTAAAATAATTAATCCCAGTCGGTAACAAATGGTACCAAGTCGTTACTTGTTTTAATGAGTCTTGAAGAAACAAAGCAAGTAAATCATAAGTTATTACTGTGTTATTATTATGTTACCGTGTTTAAAAAAAGAATAATACCTGGTAATTTTCTGTACTGTAAACTAAAGTGCTACCAAAAAAACAGTTTAGATGTTGAGTGAACAGTTCTGCTCAATATCACAACAACATTACAGAAGATAGGCGCTAGTCTGTGCACCACGACTGCAATAAAGATTACCTGGAATGCAACAAACCATCAGCCATCACCAAAAAGTACTACATTGTTATATTTGAGTAAAAGTAAAGGTACCTTAATAGAAAAGGACTAAAGTAAAAGTGAAAGTCACCCAGTAAAATACTACTTGAATAAAAGTCTAAAAGTATCTGGTTTTAAATGTACTTAAGTACAGCCAGTGGCACACGTCCAACACTCAGACATAATTTACAAAAGTACAGATACCTGAAAAAGTAGTACTTCAAAGTATTTTTACTTAGTTACTTCACACCACTGCAAACCATTAACTGCAGATGGATTGCTAGGCTGCTTCTAGTAAGCTGCTGTAGATGCACATACAGTCCTTAGTGGGCATATTTCAGTTTTGTAACTGACACTAAAACCTAGGGCTCGATTCAATCCGTATCGCAGAAGTTCCGCGGTATAGCGCCTTCGCGGTGAGTGCATTCACAGTAAACGCTGCATATGTCGGCTCAATCGGAAATGATCTTTACATTTCAATCGCGCTATACCACGGAACTTCCGCCATATGGATTGAATCGAGCACATAGAGCGGCAACTCTTTTCATCAATTCCCCTCTGAGTATGATGTAAGCATACAGTATAATGTGTGTGTCTTCTAACACTGGTAATTACATGCGGCTAATGATCTGATGGTAAACCGTCAATGGACTATTTGGTTTCCAGCGCTTGATCATGCTAATTGGAAGTATTTGATTTGCTGTTTGACACATGGGCTGACACTCATCAAAGAGCACTCTGTCATTGTACGCCCCCTCCTCAGAGAGAGATCCTGGACACGTCCATATTTGACACCCTTCTTCCGAAGTGTGATTACTATCAATAGATGTTACAGACGTTTACATGGAACACGTCAATTGTCTGTTTTCGTTTCAACCTGGCACTTTTATCAATTAGTGGTTCTAATTGGCTACAGAGGCTAAACACAGATGACGGAGAGGAGACTAGGGGAGGAACAATTGTATTATTGAGATGCACCTTCGCCTCTGAAACACCAACTCCTCTCATTAAAACTATTACCAAATGGTGAACACTGTAATTCATAGATCACCCTCATTGAATTCAAACAATACATGTAATGCCATTTTTACCCAGCAGAAATGAATTTATAGTACATTGGTGGAAATGTGTAAAAACTTCTTACCAATGTAAAACTCAATCTGGAATTTGTCGCTGGGTTTTACAGGCTGGTTGAAATGGAGGTTCATCTTAAACTCCTGGGCCCTACGGATGATTAGAATGTTGTTTTTGCCTTCGTACAAGTGACAGTGGTGGTCCCTCTTGTTCTCATTTTGCATCATGTCCACACTCACACATTTTAAGGCGGCTGCAAATAAGGAGATCACAGACAAAACAATTATGTTTAAATATCCAGGTAGTAAATTAAAAAATGGTTTGGATGAAACGACAACACAAAGATGAAAATGTTTTAAAAAACATCAAAGAAGTGAACTATCCCTTTAAATCTCACAGCAATTTACTTTGTATGGGTAACTCACTCCCATCCATTACTATTGTGTAGCAGCCCACCTGGTTGAGGCATGGCAGCCATTTTGCTCTAGAGCACTCTCCACACATGAGCTGTGATTGGACCAATTTAAGGGATGATAAGATTGCTTTGAATCTTAAAGCTGGTATACATTGTCATCAATGAATAGCGTCTGAGTCATTGTTCATTTTCTGAAATAATTCTATGCAACCAACCACACTTTCCCCAGGGTAATCAAATGGAAGCCTCACTGTACCAGCGACTTTGTTTTGGACAGAGATGGACGTGTCCTGAGACGCGCTTTTGCTTTAGCAGAGACCTAGGGGGAGTGTGTCTGAGGGGAATGTCTCCATTGGGTTGGCAGCGGCATGCCCAGCCATGTTGGTGCCCAGGTTGAGCAGACAAACGACCGGTCGTTGTGTATTTCAAACTCCTGGCCTCAGCAAGACTGAACGTTCAAAAGTTCCATTATTTCCCTCAGGAGTAACAGTGCCGTTTCTCATAGCAACAGGGCCAACGTTCAGGCACACCACATTGTGCCAAAATGGACAGCTGCGTTTTAAATCTTTATTTAATACAGAGAAATTAAATGTTTTGCTTTTGAGGACGTCAGGTCTGAGTGTGAAGTCAAAATGGGAACAAGGATTTCTGCTGACCTCGACCGAGCAGAGTTGGCACACAACAAACCTGTGGGCCTACACAGCAAATTCTCCAGTGTAATTTTTTTAATAATTGAACACTGGGAGTGTTAAATCAACACAGAAAGTGTTGAGTCTGTGGACCCATATTGACACCGGAGCAGTGTTAAATGAACACACTGCTTAGTCTAAAGCCTTATTCAAATATTTCCCAGAGTGCCTTGCCTTTTGAGTAAATTGTACAGTTTCCACCCATGACTGTTTTTGTTAGTGACAGAGACGTTGTTGTTGCATTCATCCAGTTTCAGTCATGTGGGTGTTATAAGTGAGATTCCAAGAGAATATGTTATCATTAAAAAAAAATATATATAAACTGAACAAAAATATAAACACAACATGTTTCATGAGCTGAAATAAAAGATTCCAGAAATGTTCCATACACACAAAAAGCGTATTTCTCTCAGATTTTGTGCACAAATTTGTTTACATCCCTGTTAGTGAGCATTTCCTTCGCCAAGATAATCCATCCACCTGACAGGTGTGGCATATCAGATTTTGTGCACAAATTTGTTTACATCCCTGTTAGTGAGCATTTCTCCTTCACCAAGATAATCCATCCACCTGACAGGTGTGGCATATCAAAAAGCTGATTAAACAGCAGGATCATTACACAGGTGCACCTTATGCTGGGGACAATAAAGGTGCACTTTTGTCACACAACACAATGCCACAGATGTCTCAAGTTTTGAGGAAGCATGCAATTGGCATGCTGACTGCAGGAATGTCCACCAGAGCTGTTGTCAGAATATTGAATGTTCATTTCTCTACCATAAATCACCTCCAACATCATTTTAGAGTTTTTTCAAAGTCAACTGAATTTTGCAAACCTGAGGTATGAGCTGGGGTACAATTCAATTTTTTATTTAAGTCATTTAGCAGACGCTCTTATCCAGAGCAATTAGGGTGAAGTGCCTTGCTCAACAGCACATTTTTCACTTAGTTGGCTCAGGGATTCAAACCAGCAACCTTTTGGTTACTGGCCCAACACTCTTAACCACTAGGCTGCCCAACACTCTTAACCACTAAGGCACTCTTAACCATCAACCTGCCTCCCAATTATGGACTTATAACTGAATGTACACAGGATGACCTTACAGCGCATGTCAAATTCATTCCACGGCAGGCCAAGAATCTGTGGGTTTTGCTTTTCCCTTGTACTTGATTGATGAAGTAAGGTCACTAATTAGTAAGGAACTCCCCTCACCTGGTTGTCTAGGTCTTAATTGAAAGGAAAAACCAAAGACCAGCAGGCACTAGGCCCTCCATGGAATGAGTTTGACACCCCTGCCTTACAGGGTACCACTACAGCAGGGTTCTTCAATTCCGGTCCTGGAGGGCCAAAACACCTCTGTTTTTCATCCTCTCCTTCTAATCAGGGGCTAATTCAGACCTGGGACACCAGGTGAGTGCAATTAACTACCAGGTACAAATAAAAAACAGAAGCGTTTCGGCCCTCCAGGACCGGAATTGAAGAACCCTGCACTACAGTGACAAGCGTTTGTAACCTTTTAGGACAGGACTGCCCAACCCTGTTCCTGTAGAGCTACCGTCCTGTAGGTTTTTGCTCCAACCCTAATCTAACACACCTGATTCTAATAATTAGCAGGTTGATAAGATGAATCAGGTTAGTAACACCTGGGGTTGGAGCGAAAACCTACAGGAGGGTAGCTCTCCAGAAACAGGGTTGGGCAACCCTGCTTTAGGAAATCTAATCCTGAAACTCATGGTTTACAGGCCACATCTGGGATGCAAGTCACATTATGCTGGCTTGCAAGGTGATGTACAATTCCTATTGGAATACAGCCACGGTGGGGATAACCAACTTTTGGAATTTAAAAAAAAGTATGAATTAATCAGTCAATCAATACACAAACATAGACATTGAAACAAACAATTCTAAAAATCCACCTGCAACAGAGCATGCTGAAAAACCTGATAACGATGTGATAGTGATGGGGAAACAAAGCTTCCTGAATCATTGAGGTTTTCCAGCCAATTGTGTCAAATGGGTTAATTACTCTAGGCTTCGATCAACATAGAGTACACTAGTGGCACCTGCTGGTCAAAATAATTTAGAGCAGCCAAATTATTATTGATGTGGGCAGCGTAGCCTTTTTGTCTTTCACCAAACCAATATCAAACCAATCAGGTCGTTGTTTGACAAAACGATTCTTCAGACGTCATTGATCAAGTGCTTCTGATAAAGTGATACAGGCATCGGCACACTACTTCAAAGTACAATGCTTAAAGATTACGGAGCATGCCTCAGAGCTCCGGCATCAAACGTAACATCAATAGTATTAGGGTAATACTAGGCCCTCAAATTATATATAACACAATACAATATGTTTTTCATAAGGTCTTATATATATATATATATATATATATATATATATATATATATATATATATATATATTATGATCTCAAGTGGTGAAGTCCCTAAGACCAAAAACGATTGAATGCAACAACCATGTCTCTGTCACTAACAAATGCAATCATGAGTGGTAACTCTACAATTTACTTGAAAGGCAAAGCACTCTGGGAAATATTTGAATAAGGCATTACACAAAGCAGTGTGTTAATTTATATGTGCCCACAGACTCAGCGGTTTCAGTGTTCATTAAACACTGTGTTCATATATATTTGCTGTGTAATTAATGTGTGTTGATGTTATTTATTATAGACGGCCAAGGACTTGGGTAAGAAGGGGTGCAGCAATTTTTTGTTGTTGTATTTTAATGTGATTACACAGATTTAATATGATCACTTACTTATGGCTTACACAGAATTCACTCGTTCACGCTCTCTTTCTCACTTACTCACTCACTCACTTACCACACACACACACACACACACACACACACACACACACACACACACACACACACACACACACACACACACACACACACACACACTCCCAACACTTATTCTATTTATCTTGTACCATCACTGGAGGGTCCACGGGGCACTGCCACAGCCTCCCCAAAGGGCTCAAACTTGGGCAGATGGTGGTCATCTTGCTCAGCATTGGAGCTACAGATGGGGCTTTTAAGGCGCCCAAGGAAGTTGGTCCCGAAACAATGTGCAGAGGAAGACATGTTGAAAGCAGGGGTCAACAGTTCTGTAGATCAAAAAAGAATGAAGTGGTCAAGGGAGAGATGCAGTGCATTCGGAAAGTACTCAGACCCCTTCCCCTTTTCCACATTTTGTTACGTTACAGCCTTATTCTAAAATTGATTAAATGAATGTTTTACCTCATCTATCTACACACAATACGCCATAATGACAAAGCAAAAACAGGTTTTTAGAATTTTTTGCAAATGTATTAAAAATACAAAACTGAAAATACGTATTTACATAAGTATTCAGACCCTTTGTTATGAGACTCGAAATTGAGCTCAGGTGCATCCTGTTTGCATTGATCATCCTTGGGATGTTTCTACAACTTGATTTGGAGTCCACCTGTGGTAAATTCAATTGATTGGACATGATTTGGAAAAGCAAACACCTGTCTATATAAGGTCCCACAGTTGACAGTGTATGTCAGAGCAAAAACCAAGCCATGAGGTTGAAGGAATTGTCCGTAGAGCTCCGAGACAGGATTGTGTCGAGGCACAGATCTGGGGAAGGGTACCAAAACATTTCTGCAGCATTGAAGGTCCCCAAGAACACAGTGGCCTCCATCATTCTTAAATAGAAGAAGTTTGGAACCCCCAAGACTCTTCCTAGAGCATGCCGCCCGGCCAAACTGAGCAATCAGGGGAGAAGGGCCTTGGTCAGGGAGGGACTCTGACAGAGCTCCAGAGTTCCTCTGTGGAGATGGGAGAAACTTCCAAAAGGACAACCATCTCTGCAGCACTCCACCAATCAGGCCTTTATGGTAGAGTGGCCAGACGGAAGCCACTCCTCAGTAAAAGGCACATGACAGCCTGTTTCGAGTTTGCCAAAAGGCACCTAAAGGACTCTCAGAATCTCTGGTCTGATGAAACCAAAATTGAACTCTTTGGCCTGAATACCAAGCGTCACGTCTGGAGGAAACCTGGCACCATGTGCAGCGACGCTCCCCATCCAACCTGACAGAGCTTGAGAGGATCTGCAGAGAAGAATGGGATAAACTCCACAAATACAGGTGTGCAAAGCTTGTAGCATCATACCCAAGACTTGAGGCTGTAATCACTGCCAAAGGTGCTTCAACAAAGTACTGAGTAAAGGGTCTGAATACTTATGTAAATGTCATATTTCCGTTTTTTATTTGTAATACATTTGCAAAAAAAATTGTGTGTAGATTGATGAGGGGGAAAAAACAATTTAATCCATTTTAGAATAAGGCTGTAACGTCACAAAATGTGGAAAAAGTCAAGGGGTTTGAACACTTTCCGAATGCCCTTTATGTACAGTATTCACAAGCAGAAAATGCTATTCTATCTATGGGAATAGTATAACATATTGCTACCAGGGCTACATATGAGGACACAGAGGCCAGACCTATAAAATTAAATGTAAAAAAATGTAGGAACTCAGTTGGGGTCTCAACTTACTATTGACGTTAGAATAGCAGAATACAGAAGGTGCAACTTCGAAACTTGGTTGTGCATCAGCAGTTTCCCTCTTATATGCATTCACTCAATTAGCCCATGTCAGTTAACATTTTTAGATTGGTAAATTAGTCTAGTTAGTCTAGCCAGCTATCTAAACTTGTAGTAATCATGGCAAATTACTGACCGGGCACGTGCCCAGTGGCCCTGACATCCAGGGGGCCCCCATTGAGTTTGTTTGTCACTCTCACATTTAGATATCATATTAACATGGCATAAGTCATTGCAAAATGTGTAGAATTGCAGGAAATTCACTATAATAATGCAACAAACAAAAATAATCTGTAAAGCAAACAGATTTCTTTACCTTTTGTTAATAAAATACATTTTCTGCTAACAGATCCCTCTGTATGTATTCAATTATAGTTCTTAATCCCGATGCTGAGGTAATGTTAGTTAATGTGTAGCATCTAATTGTATAGCTAATAGGTTATGTGTTTGTAGATCGACTACAGCAACCAATGTGATAATGGCTGGAGTAATTTTTGCTTGTTTTTGCTGTTCTCTAAATAGTATTTTTGAGTTTTAAATAAAAAATTGTATCTGACATGTACAGTGAGGGAAAAAAGTATTTGATCCCCTGCTGATTTTGTACATTTGCCCACTGACAAAGAAATGATCAGTCTATAATTTTGATGGTAGGTTTATTTGAACAGTGAGAGACAGAATAACAACAAAAAAATCCAGAAAAACGCATGTCAAAAATGTTATACATTGATTTGCATTTTAATGAGGGAAATAAGTATTTGACCCCCTCTCAATCAGATAGATTTCTGGCTCCCAGGTGTCTTTTATACAGGTAACGAGCTGAGATTAGGAGCGCAATCTTAAAGGGAGTGCTCCTAATCTCAGTTTGTTAGCTGTATAAAAGACACCTGTCCACAGAAACAATCAATCAATCAAATTCCAAACTCTCCACCATGGCCAAGACCAAAGAGCTCTCCAAGGATGTCAGGGACAAGATTGTAGACCTACACAAGGCTGGAATGGGCTACAAGACCATCGCCAAGCAGCTTGGTGAGAAGGTGACAACAGTTGGTGCGATTATTCGCAAATGGAAGAAACACAAAAGAACTGTCAATCTCCCTCGGCCTGAGGCTCCATGCAAGATCTCCCCTCGTGGAGTTGCAATGATCATGGAACGGTGAGGAATCAGCCCAGAACTACACGGGAGGATCTTGTCAATGATCTCAAGGCAGCTGGGACCATAGTCACCAAGAAAACAATTGGTAACACACTACGCCGTGAAGGACTGAAATCCTGCAGCGCCCGCAAGGTCCCCCTGCTCAAGAAAGCACTTATACAGGGCCGTCTGAAGTTTGCCAATGAACATCTGAATGATTCAGAGGAGAACTGGGTGAAAGTGTTGTGGTCAGATGAGACCAAAATGGAGCTCTTTGGCATCAACTCAACTCGCCGTGTTTGGAGGAGGAGGAATGCTGCCTATGACCCCAAGAACACCATCCCCACCATCAAACATGGAGGTGGAAACATTATGCTTTGGGGGTGTTTTTCTGCTAAGGGGACATGACAACTTCACCGCATCAAAGGGACGATGGACGGCGCCATGTACCGTCAAATCTTGGGTGAGAACCTCCTTCCCTCAGCCAGGGCATTGAAAATGGGTCGTGGATGGGTATTCCAGCATAACAATTACCCAAAATACATAGCCAAGGCAACAAAGGAGTAGCTCAAGAAGAAGCACATTAAGGTCCTGGGGTGGCCTAGCCAGTCTCCAGACCTTAATCCCATAGAAAATCTGTGGAGGGAGTTGAAGGTTCGAGTTGCCAAACGTCAGGCTCGAAACCTTAATGACTTGGAGAAGATCTGCAAAGAGGAGTGGGACAAAATCCCTCCTGAGATGTGTGCAAACCTGGTGGCCAACTACAAGAAACGTCTGACCTCTGTGATTGCCAACAAGGGTTTTGCCACCAAGTACTAAGTCATGTTTTGCAGAGGGGTCAAATACTTATTTCCCTCATTAAAATGCAAATCAATTTATAACATTATTGACATGCGTTTTTCTGGATTTTTTTGTTGTTATTCTGTCTCTCACTGTTCAAATAAACGTACCATTAAAATTATAGACTAATCATGTCTTTGTCAGTGGGCAAACGTACAAAATCAGCAAGGGATCAAATACTTTTTTCCCTCACTGTACTTTACTTGCATAAAAAGGTTGGATGGAAATCTGGTTACTGAGATAATTATTTTGCTCTATTGTTAAAGAATGACACATAAACTACTAGTGCTGAGCGATTAACTGAAATGTTGGTTATTTTTTGTTTTTTAAACTATTATTTTTCAATTATTTGAATTCCATTGGTTCTTCTTTTTTTTCTGTGAGCTCAATGTGCTCATTGCGCAGTTTCTGTGGAGATAAATCAGATCAAGCCTGAACTGTGCAATGTAGTAGGGAGTTGTAGTGTCTAACAGGCCAATATTCTACATAGTTTAGCACAGAAAACATGGTAATTAACTACAATGACCATAATCCATTGCACGCCTAGTTGTCCGTGTGTTTCTTTTACACCTGCTACATTAGGTTAGTGTGGGGCAGACAAGGAGAGAAGAGACAGAAGAATGCGTGATCGAGAGGGATAGAGAGCAATTGCTTCACAAGGTATCTCTACTTTAAAAACAATACATGATCTAAGTGATTTATAGTTGGTATTCAGTAGTCATAAAAGTATGCTTTATTTTACTTTGAAGAACTACTAAAATTGTGATTTTGTCTGACAGCATAGGCAGCAGCTCTATAGAGATGATAAGATGACTGCGTATTAAATCATAAAGTAATCAAATAAAACAAATGTAACAAATGTGAATAAATAATGATGGTTAATAAGTGATTAGCAGTAATGGACAGTCACTACATCATGGGACTTTCACTAATTGTTTTATTCTGTGTTGTTACAGCATTCAACACACACAATGCATAGTGCATTTCATGTTTTAAAGAATGTGCAAAACCGAAATCGAAAAAAACATGATTGTATTTGGTTAATCGAATCGAAACCAAACCGACCACTAATTGCTCAGCACTACACTCTTAGAAAATATGTAATTTTTTAACACATCCGTGTGTCTAGTTAGGGATGACACATGTTGTGTTACTTTTAACACAATCACTGTGTTGGCACAACATGATTTGTATAAACGTTTCGACACATTGTGTAAATTTCTGCAATTAATGTGTTAAAAGCTGAAAACCATACAACACACCCTAGATTTGTTAGACTTGTATAACGCGAACATCTAGCAATCCAAAGGTTGCCTGTTCGAATGTCCTCATGGGAAACTTTTCAACAACTTTCTTTGAATCTCATCACCGACAACTTTAGCTTTTCATTATTTACTACTTTTTAGCTACTTTGCAACTACTTAGCATGTTAGCTAACCCTAAACCTAACCCCCATCTTAACCCTTTTACTAAGCCCTTCCCCTAACCCTAACCTTAACCCTTTTAGCTAACCCTTCCTCTAATCCTAAACTATAACCCTTTAACCTAACTCCTAAACTTAACCCTAACCTTAACCCCTAGCCCTAACCCCTAGCCTAGCTAATGTTAGGCAGCTAGCTAACGTTAGTCAGCTAGCCACATAGCCAGAATGCGTAACATATCATACGTTTATCAAATTCGTAACATATTGTACATTTTGCAAATTCTTAACATATAATACAAATTGTAATTCATAACATATCAAACGAAATGGGTGATGGATGTCCAAAAATGCATGTATACCATACGAATGTAACATATCATACTGAATGGAGTGTCTCGGATTTACGTACAGAATAATGCAAAATGCTCTGAAACCAGGTTGGGTATCAACATAGGATCAGCTAAATCACTGGTTTATTCATGTGGATTTTTTGTTGCAATCAAGCTCATTTTAGTGCGCAGGTGCATGTAAACTCCTGTTAGTATCGGTATAAGAAAAACAGCGCTAACACGGTGCTCCATGTAAAGTTCAGTGTCTTCCTTGCAATCCACCCTATATGACTGCAGTGTTACTGATTTATAACGTTATTATTATTATGTTATTATTGCCAGCCAGTGCAGCATAAACTCAGTATTCAGGAAACAAATAAATGACAAGCCCACAATTTCAAACAATACGCTTTAACTGTCTGTTATATTTATAAACCTTGTTAGATCTATAAACTAATGCTTAACAGTTTATAAACTACTTATAAACCCTTTATACATCCTTTGAAACATAAACCTTAATGTAAAGTTTTACCCTTCTGAAAGACGATAGACTGTTATGGAAATCATGATGGAGAGCTTGAACGCAGCCTGTCAATATCATAAATGGCAAAACATTGATATTTCTCTCATTTTACATTTTAGTCATTTTAGCAGACGCTCTTATCCAGAGCGACTTACAGTTAGTGAGTGCGTACATTTTCATACTTTCCTTCAAGAATATGCCATCAAAGTTGTTCAAGTAAGCCATTATAGATACATTTTCAGTGCTATATGGACATCTCATTTTGATCAAGCTACATGACAAAAATACATATCCAGCCACACATCTTTTGTCACAAATGACATTTACAAGCAAATATCAGTCACAATATAGGCCCAGTTTCCCAGACACTGATTAATCCTAGTCGTGGACTAAAAAGCATGCTCAATGGGGAATTTCCATTTAAATATATTTTTTGTCCAGGATTAGGCTAAATCTGTGTCCAGGACACAAAGTATTGGCACACAACGTATTGAGAAGATCATTTCCACTCACCTTAAGAGGTCAAAATCTCAGGTAGAGATACAAGCCAATAGATGCCAAGTGAAAGTCGCCTAAGCGTTTATATAGACCATAGAGTTCCCCTTCCAAAACCTGCCCCTGTCAGTGCCCACTCTCACCCCGTGTCATTTAGGGGAAGTCCAAGACAAAAGTTGCTGACAGAATATTTTTGAGATGAGGTTGTTCTGACAATGAAAACTGCTTTGAAATCATAATTCTGTATTTCATCAAATGTATTTTTCTCTGTAAATATGAAGAGATCAATAGTTCTGTAGGTCACAAAGGACATTAATTGAATTGAATAAACCTTATTAGGTTGCACTTTATTTGGATAGTCCCCTAAAGATGATCTACAGATAGTTTGTTGATACTCAAACTATCAACTGCAACTGATATACAACGGCTTGCTCTGGTTATGTTTAGGTTTAGGGATAAAGTTAGCAGTGTTATGGTAAGGGTTAAGGTTAGGGTTAGTGGATAGTTAGTTGAAATGTTGTTGACAATTAGTTGAACACCTACTAAACATCTACAAACCATCTATTTGGGGCTATTTAAATAAAAGTGTTTCCAATTATTAATCTATTATATATTTCTTAGTGACAGAGACATGGTTGTTGCATTCATCCATTTATGGTCCTATGGACTTCACCAAGTGAGATCCTAAGTGAATATTTTATAAATATATATACACTACCGTTCAAAAGTTTGGGGTCACTTAGAAATGTCCTTGTTTTTGAAAGAAAAAATTTTTGTCCATTAAAATAACATCAAATTGATCAGAAATACGGTGTAGACATTGTTAATGTTATAAATGGCTATTGTAGCTGGAAATGGCTGATTTTTAATGGAATATCTACATAGGCGTACAGAGGCCCATTATCAGCAACCATCAGTCCAGTGTTCCAATGGCACGTTGTGTTTGCTAATCCAAGTTTATCATTTTAAAAGGCTAATTGATCATTAGAAAACCCTTTTGCAATTATGTTAGCACAGCGGAAAACTGTTGTGCTGATTAAAGAAGCAATAAAACTGGCCTTCTTGAGACTAGTTTAGTATCTGGAGCATCAGCAATTGTGGGTTCGATTACAGGCTCAAAATGGCCAGAAACAAATCACTTTCTTCTGAAACTCGTCAGTCTATTCTTGTTCTGAGAAATTAAGGCTATTCCATGTGAGAAATTGCCAAGGAACTGAAGGAACTGATCTCATATTACGCTGTGTACTATTCCCTTCACAGAACAGCGCAAACTGTCTCTAACCAGAATAGAAAGAGGAGTGGGAGGCCCCCGAGTGGTGCAGTGGTCTAAGGCACTGCATCGCAGTGCTAGCTGTGCCACTAGAGATCCTGGTTCGAATCCAGGCTCTGTCGTAGCCGGCCGTGACCGGGAGACCCATGGGGCGGCGCGCAATTGGCCCAGCGTCGTCCAGGGTAGGGGAGGGAATGGCCAGCAGGGATGTAGCTCAGATGATAGATGCATGGCGTTTGCAACGCCAGGGTTGTGGGTTCGATTCCCACGGGGGGGCAGTATGAAATATGTATGCACTCACTAACTGTAAGTCGCTCTGGATAAGAGCGTCTGCTAAATGACTAAAATGTAAATGCACAACTGAGCAAGGGGACAAATACATTAGAGTGTCTAGTTTGAGAAACAGGCGCCTCACAGGTCCTCAACTGGCAGCTTCATTAAATAGTACTCGCAAAACACCAGTCTCAACGTCAACAGTGCAGAGGCGACTCTGGGATGCTGACCTTCTAGGCAGAGTTGCAAAGAAAAAGCCATATCTCAGACTGCCCATCTTTTCTTTTTATTGGCCAGTCTGAGATATGGCTTTTTCTTTGCAACTCTGCCTAGAAGGTCATCATCCTTACTTATCTGCAGCTGCCACCACAACATCTATTTTCTGTGAATTACGTTCCATTTCTACAGTACAGTTGATAACCATTGCTATGAACGCTAACAAACCAACCTTACTTAACCTAGAGTCGATGTCTGGGCCACTGTGGAAATCTAATTAGCATACGGAAAAAGTCCCCATCAAAACCTGTTAGTTTAAGCTAGAGATATCTGTTTTTTTGCATTGGATCAATCCACGGCATCCACTTCTGCATCCCGAAAAATCAGTCTTCTGACAGAGTTGTCTGTAGCGTCCGAACGGTTATGACCCCACACGATGGTGTTCTCTGATGATGTTCTCTTGTCATCAAAGAAGGAGTCTTAAAATTCTAAATCAAATAGCTAAATGATCCTTGTTATGACCTAAATAAAATAATTCCATATAGCACCCCTACCCTCCCAAGCTTAGACAGAGTCGCAGCTGAACGACGGCACGGATAATATAGAGTTGGCTGGGTTTTCCATGCATCGGCAGGACAGAGCAGCCACGTCTGGTAAGACGAGGGGCGGGGTTCTATTTGTCAATAACAGCTGGTGCGCAATGTCTAATGTTAAAGAAGTCTCGAGGTATTGCTCGCCTGAGCTAGAGTACCTTATGATAAGCTGTAGACCACACTATCTACCAAGAGAGTTCTCATCTATATTATTCGTAGCTGTCCATTTACCACCACAAACCGATGCTGGCACTAAGACCGCACTCAACGAGCTGTATAAGGCCATAAGCAAACAAGAAAATGCTCATCCAGAAGCGGCGCTCCTAGTGGCCGGGGACTTTAATGCAGGGAAACTTAAATCCGTTTTACCTCATTTCTACCAGCATGTCACATGTGCAACCAGAGGAAAAAAAAACTCTAGAGCACCTTTACTCCACACACAGAGACGCATTCAAAGCTCTCCCTATCCTTCCATTTGGCAAATTTGACCATATTTCTATCCTCCTAATTCCTGCTTACAAGCAAAAACTAAAGCAGGATGTACCAGTGACTCGCTCAATATGGAAGTGGTCAGATGACACGGATGTTACGCTACAGGACTGTTTTGCTAGCACAGACTGGAATATGTTCCAGGATTAATGCAATGGCATTGAGGAGTTAACCACCACAGTCACCGGCTTCATCAATAAGTGCATCGACGACGTCGTCCCCACAGTGACCGTACGTACATATCCCAACCAGAAGCCATGGATAACAGGCAACATCTGCACCGAGCTAAAGGGTAGAGCTGCCGCTTTCAAGGAGCAGGACACTTATCTGGATGCTTATAAGAAATCCCGCTATGCCCTCAGACGTTCCATCAAACAGGCAAAGCGTCAATACAGGACTAAGATTGAATCCTACTACACCGGCTCTGTGAATCCTACTAAATCGTCGGATGTGGAAGGGCTTGCAAACTATTACGGACAACAAAGGGAAACCCAGCCGTGAGCTGCCCGTTGACGCGAGCCTACCAGATGAGCTAAATGCCTTTTATGCTCGCTTCGAGGCAAGCAACACTGAAGCATGCGTGAGAGCACCAGCTGTTCTGGATGACTGTGTGATCACGCTCTTCGTAGCCGATGTGAGCAAGACCTTTAAACAGGTCAACATTCACAAGGCCGCGGGGCCAGATGGATTACCAGGACGTGTACTCAGAGCATGCGCGGAGCAACTGGCAAGTGTCTTCACTGACATTTTCAACCTCTCCATGACCGAGTCTATAATACCTACAGTCATGGTCAAAAGTTTTGAGAATGACACAAATACTAATTTTCACAAAGTCTGCTGCCTCAGTTTTGATGATGGCAATTTGCATATACTCCAGAATGTCATGAAGAGTGATCAGATTAATTGCAATTAATTGTCCCTCTTTGCCATGAAAATGAACTTAATCCCCCAAAAAAACATTTCCACTGCATTTCAGCCCTGCCACAAAAGGATCAGCTGCCATCATGTCAGTGATTCTCTCGTTAACACAGGTGAGAGTGTTGACGAGGACAAGGCTGGAGATCACTCTGTCATGCTGATTGAGTTAGAATAACAGACTGGAAGCTTTAAAAGGAGGGTGGTGCTTGAAATCATTGTTCTTCTTCTGTTAACCATGGTAACCTGCAAGGAAACATGTGCCGTCATCATTGCTTTGCACAAAAAGGGCTTCACAGGCAAGGATATTGCTGCTAGTAAGATTGCACCTAAATCAACCATTTATCGGATCATCAAGAACTTCAAGGAGAGAGGTTCAATTGTTGTGAAGAAGGCGTCAGGGCGCCCAAGAAAGTCCAGCAAGCGCCAGGACCGTCTCCTAAAGTTGATTCAGCTGCGGGATCGGGGCACCACCAGTGCAGAGCTTGCTCAGGAATGGCAGCAGGCAGGTGTGAGTGCATCTGCACGCACAGTGAGGCGAAGACTTTTGGAGGATGGCCTGGTGTCAAGAAGGGCAGCAAATAAGCCACTTCTCTCCAGGAAAAACATCAGGGACAGACTGATATTCTGCAAAAGGTACAGGGATTGGACTGCTGAGGATTGGGGTAAAGTCATTTCCTCTGATGAACCCCTTTCCAATTGTTTGGGGCATCCGGAAAACACCTTGTCCGGAGAAGACAAGGTGAGCGCTACCATCAGTCCTGTGTCATGCCAACAGTAAAGCATCCTGAGACCATTCATGTGTGGGGTTGCTTCTCAGCCAAGGGAGTGGGCTCACTCACAATTTTGCCTAAGAACACAGCCATGAATAAAGAATGGTACCAACACATCCTCTAAGAGCAACTTCTCCCAACCATTCCAGCATGATGGAGCACCTATCAACTTGTGGTTGATCCTCAAGAGGCGAGTGGACAAACAAATACCCACAAATGCTGACAAACTCCAAGCATTGATTATGCAAGATTGGGCTGCCATCAGTCAGGATGTGGCCCAGAAGTTAATTGACAGCATGCCAGGGCGGATTACAGAGGTCTTGAAAAAGAAGGGTCAACACTGCAAAAATTGACTCTTTGCATAAACTTAATGTAATTGTCAATAAAAGCCTTTGACACTTATGGAATGCTTGTAATTATACTTCAGTATACCATAGTAACATCTGACAAAAATATCTCATAACACTGAAGCAGCAAACTTTGTGAAGACCAATACTTGTGTCATTCTCAAAACGTTTGACCACGACTGCACATGTTTCAAGCAGACCGACATAGTCCCAGTGTCCAAGAAAGCGAAGGTAACCTGCCTAAATGACTACCGCCCCGCAGCACTCACGTCAGTAGCCATGAAGTGCTTTGAAAGACTGGTCATGGCTCACATCAACACCATTGTCCCAGAAACCCTAGACCCACTCCAATATGCATACCGCCCCAACAGATCCACAGAAGATGCAATCTCTATTGCACTCCACATTGCCCTTTTCCACCTGGACAAGAGGAACACCTATGTGAGAATGCTGTTCAATGATTACAGCTCAGCGTTCAACACCATAGTGCCCACAAAGCTCATCACTAAGCTAAGGACCCTGGGACTAAACACCTCCCTCTGCAACTGGATCCTAGACTTCCTGACGGGCCACCCCCAGGTGGTAAAGGTTGGCAACAACATATCTGCCATGCTGATCCTCAACACTGGGACCCCTCAGGGGTGCGTGCTTAGTCCCCTCCTGTACTCCCTGTTCACCCACGACTGTGTGGCCAAGCACGACTCCAACACCATCATTACGTTTGCTGATGACACAACAGTGGTAGGCCTGATCACCGACAACGATGAGACAGCCTATAGGGAGGAGGTCAGAGACCTGGCAGTGTGGTGCCAGGACAACAACCTCTCCCTCAACATGAGCAAGACAAAGGAGCTGATCGTGAACTACAGGAAAAGGAGGGCCGAACAGGCCCCCATTAACATTGACGGAGCTGTAGTGGAGCGGATTGAGAGTTTCAAGTTCATTGGTGTCCACATCACCAACGAACTATCATGGTCCAAACACCCCTGAGGGGTCCCAGTGTTGAGGATCAGCATGGCAGATATGTTGTTGCCAACCTTTACCACCTGGGGGTGGCCCGTCAGGAAGTCTAGGATCCAGTTGCAGAGGGAGGTGTTTAGTCCCAGGGTCCTTAGCTTAGTGATGAGCTTTGTGGGCACTATGGTGTGGTCCTCTGTAGCTCAGCTGGTAGAGCATGGCGCTTGTAACGCCAAGGTAGTGGGTTCGATCCCCGGGACCACCCATACACAAAAACAAAAAAATGAATGCACGCATGACTGTAAGTCGCTTTGGATAAAAGCGTCTGCTAAATGGCATATTATATATTATATTATACACCAAGACAGTCGTGAATAGGGCATGACAACACCTTTTCCCCCTCAGGAGACTGAAAAGTTCTACAGCTGCACCATCGAGATCATCCTGATCGGTTGCATCACCACCTGGTATGGCAACTGCTCGGCATCCGATCGTAAGGCGCTACAGAGGGTAGTGTGTACAGCCCAGTACATCACTGGGGCCAAGCTTCCTGCCATCCAGGACCTATATACTAGGCGGTGTCAGAGGAAGAACCCAAAAATTGTCAAAGACTCCAGTCACCCAAGTCACTGACTGTTCTCTCTGCTACAGCACAGCAAGCGGCACTGGAGTGCCAAGTCTAGATCCAAAAGGCTCCTTAACAGCTTCTACCCCCAAGCCGTAAGACTGCTGAACAATTAATCAAATGGCCACCCGGACTATTTACATTGACAACCCCCACCCCCCTTTGTTTTTACACTGCTGCTACTCGCTGTTTATTATACTGTATATGCATAGTCACTTTACCCCTACCTACAGTGAGGGAAAAAAGTATTTGATCCCCTGCTGATTTGGTACGTTTGCCCACTGACAAAGAAATGATCAGTCTATAATTTTATTGGTAGGTTTATTTGAACAGTGGGAGACAGAATAACAACAAAAAAATCCAGAAAAACGCATGTCAAAATTTTTATAAATTGATTTGCATTTTAATGAGGGAAATAATTATTTGACCCCCTCTCAATCAGGAAGATTTCTGGCTCCCAGTTGTCTTTTATGCAGGTTACGAGCTGAGATTAGGAGCACACTCTTAAAGGGAGTGATCTTAATCTCATCTTGTTACCTGTATAAAAGACACCTGTCCACAGAAGCAATCACTCAATCGGATTCCAAACTCTCCACCATGGCCAAGACCAAAGAGCTCTCCAAGGATGTCGGGGACAAGATTGTAGACCTACACAAGGCTGGAATGGGCTACAAGACCATCGCCAAGCAGCTTGGTGAGAAGGTGACAACAGTTGGTGCGATTATTCGCAAATGGAAGAAACACAAAAGACCTGTCAATCTCCCTCAGCCTGGGGCTCCATGCAAGATCTCACCTCGTGGAGTTGCAATGATCATGAGAACGGTGAGGAATCAGGCCAGAACTACACGGGAGGATCTTGTCAATGATCTCAAGGCAGCTGGGACCATAGTCACCAAGAAAACAATTGGTAACACACTACGTCGTGAAGGACTGAAATCCTGCAGCGCCCGCAAGGTCCCCCTGCTCAAGAAAGCACATATACATGCCCGTCTGAAGTTTGCCAATGAACATCTGAATGATTCAGAGGAGAACTGGGTCAAAGTGTTGTGGTCAGATGAGACCAAAATGGAGCTCTTTGGCATCAACTTAACTCGCCATGTTTGGAGGAGGAGGAATGCTGCCTATGACCCCAAGAACACCATCCCCACCGTCAAACATGGAGGTGGAAACGTTATGCTTTGGGGGTGTTTTTCTGTTAAGGGGACAGGACAACTTCACCGCATCAAAGGGACGATGGACGGAGCCATGTACCGTCAAATCTTGGATGAAAACCTCATTCCCTCAGCCAGGGCATTGAAAATGGGTCGTGGATTGGTATTCCAGCATGACAATGACCCAAAATACACGGCCAAGGCAACAAAGGAGTGGCTCAAGAAGAAGCACATTAAGGTCCTGGAGTGGCCTAGCCAGTCTCCAGACCTTAATCCCATAGAAAATCTGTGGAGGGAGCTGAAGGTTCGAGTTGCCAAACGTCAGCCTCGAAACCTTAATGACTTGGAGAAGATCTGCAAAGAGGAGTGGGACAAAATCCCTCCTGAGATGTGTGCAAACCTGGTGGCCAACTACAAGAAATGTCTGACCTCTGTGATTGCCAACAAGGCTTTTCCACCAAGTACTAAGTCATGTTTTGCAGAGGGGTCAAATACTTATTTCCCTCATAAAATGCAAATCAATTTATAACATTTTTTTTACATGTGTTTTTCTGGATTTTATTGTTGTTATTCTGTCTCTCACTGTTCAAATAAACCTACCATTAAAATTATAGACTGATCATTTCTTTGTCTGTGGGCAAACGTACAAAATCAGCAGGGGATCAAATACTTTTCTCCCTCACTGTATGCTGGTTTACAGAGTGATGTGTACGTCCTATTGAAATCCACCCAGTGTTAGGATAGCCAACAATTTGAATTTTTACCCACCTGTAACTAGCATTCAGAATGACTGCCAGTGTTAAAACCATTGTGAGGAGACTATGTAAGCAATTCAAACTGGAAGAACCATTTTCAGTAGCGGGTGCAAAAAATTGCACTAACTGATTGGAAATATGATAATGATGTGCGTGGTTTTGGTTCAAAGTGATGTGTATGACTTCCAGGCCCCTGTATTAGCGTAAAACTAGGATCTCAAAATAAGGCCTTATGAAATACATATGGTACTGTGATAATAAGGCCTTATTTTGAGGGCCCAGTTGTATAAACTGTAGTTCTAATACTGTGGCCTAAAACTCAAGGTTTTCAGGCCTGCAAGTCACATTATGATGGCTTGCAAAGCGATGTGTATTTCCTATTGGAATCCAGCCAGAGTGGTGATATCCAACATTTGGAATTTGTATTCACTTGCAACTTGCATTCAGAATGACTGCCCCTGTTGGGAAGACAAAGACATGAAACCATCTAAACTGGAACAACCATTTCAGTAACAGGTGCAATAAATCCAAGTAAGAGAATGGATTAGAAAAATGTATGTTATATTTGAATAGCATAAGATTAATGAATCAACAAATGTACATGTAAAAACAGATATTGAAACAAACAATTTTAAAAATGCAATATGTTTGGAAATATGTTTAACACTCGTTAGTCACCTCATACAAGTACTTGGGAGTATGGCTAGACAGTACACTATCCTTCTCTCAGCACATATCAAAGCTGCAGGCTAAGGCTAAATCTAGACTTGGTTTCCTCTATTGTAATCGCTCCTCTTTCACCCCAGCTGCCAAACTAACTCTGATTCAGATGACCATCCTACCCATGCTATATTACGGAGACGTAATCGATAGATTGGGTGCTCTCGAGCGGCTAGATGTTCTTTACCATTCAGCCATCAGATTTGCCACCAATACTCCTTCTAGTACACATAACTGCGCTCTATACTCCTCTGTAAACTGGTCATCTCTGCATACCCATCGCAAGACCCACTGGTTGATGCTTATTTACAAAACCCTCTTAGGCCTCACTCCCCCCTATCCGAGATACCTACTGCAGCCCTCATCCTCCACATACAACACCCGTTCTGCCAGTCACATTCAGTCAAAGGTCCCCAAAGCACACACATCCATGGGTCGCTCCTCTTTTCAGTTTGCGGCAGCTAGCGACTGGAACGAGCTGCAAAAAACACTCAAACTGGACAGTTTTATCTCCATCTCTTCATTCAAAGACTCAATCACGGACACTCTTACTGACAGTTGTGGCTGCTTCACATTATGTATTGTTGTCTCTACCTTCTTGCCCTTTGTGCTGTTGTCTGTGCCCAATAATGTTTGTGCCATGTCTTGTGCTGCTACCATGTTGTGCTGCTGCCATGCTGTGTTGCTACCATGTTGTTTTCATGTTGGGTTGCTACCTTGCTGTGTTGTCGTGTGTTGCTGCCATGCTATGTTGTTGTCTTAGGTCTCTCTTTATGTAGTGTTGTGTTGTCTCTCTTGTTGTGATGTATGTTTGGTCCTATATATATATATTTATATATACAGTGGGGGAAAAAAGTATTTAGTCAGCCACCAATTGTGCAAGTTCTCCCACTTAAAAAGATGAGAGAGGCCTGTAATTTTCATCATAGGTACACGTCAACTATGACAGACAAATTGAGAAAAAAAATCCAGAAAATCACATTGTAGGATTTTTTATGAATTTATTTGCAAATTATGGTGGAAAATAAGTATTTGGTCACCTACAAACAAGCAAGATTTCTGGCTCTCACAGACCTGTAACTTCTTCTTTAAGAGGCTCCTCTGTCCTCCACTCGTTACCTGTATTAATGGCACCTGTTTGAACTTGTTATCAGTATAAAAGACACCTGTCCACAACCTCAAACAGTCACACTCCAAACTCCACTATGGCCAAGACCAAAGAGCTGTCAAAGGACACCAGAAACAAAATTGTAGACCTGCACCAGGCTGGGAAGACTGAATCTGCAATAGGTAAGCAGCTTGGTTTGAAGAAATCAACTGTGGGAGCAATTATTAGGAAATGGAAGACATACAAGACCACTGATAATCTCCCTCGATCTGGGGCTCCACGCAAGATCTCACCCCGTGGGGTCAAAATGATCACAAGAACGGTGAGCAAAAATCCCAGAACCACACGAGGGGACCTAGTGAATGACCTGTAGAGAGCTGAGACCAAAGTAACAAAGCCTACCATCAGTAACACACTACGCCGCCAGGGACTCAAATCCTGCAGTGCGAGACGTGTCCCCCTGCTTAAGCCAGTACATGTCCAGGCCCGTCTGAAGTTTGCTAGAGTGCATTTGGATGATCCAGAAGAGGATTGGGAGAATGTCATATGGTCAGATGAAACCAAAATATAACTTTTTGGTAAAAACTCAACTCGTCGTGTTTGGAGGACAAAGAATGCTGAGTTGCATCCAAAGAACACCATACCTACTGTGAAGCATGGGGGTGGAAACATCATGCTTTTGGGCTGTTTTTCTGCAAAGGGACCAGGACGACTGAACCGTGTAAAGGAAAGAATGAATGGGGCCATGTATCGTGAGATTTTGAGTGAAAACCTCCTTCCATCAGCAAGGTATTTGAAGATGAAACGTGGCTGGGTCTTTCAGCATGACAATGATCCCAAACACACCGCCCGGGCAACGAAGGAGTGGCTTCGTAAAAAGCATTTCAAGGTCCTGGAGTGGCTTAGCCAGTCTCCAGATCTCAACCCCATAGAAAATCTTTGGAGGGAGTTGAAAGTCCGTGTTGCCCAGCGACAGCCCCAAAGCATCACTGCTCTAGAGGAGATCTGCATGGAGGAATGGGCCAAAATACCAGCAACAGTGTGTGAAAACCTTGTGAAGTCTTACAGAAAACGTTTGACCTGTGTCATTGCCAACAAAGGGTATATAACAAAGTATTGAGAAACTTTTGTTATTGACCAAATACTTATTTTCCACCATAATTTGCAAATAAATTCATTAAAAATCCTACAATGTGATTTTCTGGATTTTTTTTTCTAATTTTGTCTGTCATAGTTGACGTGTACATATGATGAAAATTACAGGCCTCTCTCATTTTTTTAAGTGGGAGAACTTGCACAATTGGTGGCTGACTAAATACTTTTTTTCCCCACTGTATATATATATATATATATTGTTTTTTTTAATCACAGCCCCCGTCCCCGCAGGAGGCCTTTTGCCTTTTGGTAGGCCATCATTGTAAATAAGAATTTATTCTTAACCGACTTGCGTAGTTAAATAAAAAATATAAAAAATAAATATTAACACCAACAATGGGGTTCTTTTACACCAATGAGTGTTTATTTAACACTTACATAGTTAATATAACACCTGAATCAACAGTAGAAATTGTACAGAATCAATATTAGGTAACACTGGTCAATTTGCTGTGTACGCATACATTTAAGATATACAATATATCACACCCCCATTCCATGAATTGAACATTGACCTACCAGCACTATCACCCACTTACCCCAAGGTGGCTCAATTTACCCTGTCCCTATGCGCAATTGACCCCATACAAGGGGTAAGTTGTGCCAAGAGACCCCTTTTATTGGACAAGCTATGTTTTCAAAAATGTTATGTTTACATTAATTCTGACTATTTCCAGGGATTCACAAAATCTTGAAATACAGTGCATTCGGAAAGTATTTAGACCCCTTGACTTTTTCCACATTTTGTTACGTTACAGACTTATTCTAAAACTGATTAAATGAATTGAAAATCCTCATCAATCTACACACAACACCCCATAATGACAAAGTGAAAACAGGTTTTTAGTTTTTTTGCAAATGTATTAAAAATTAAAAAACAGAAATACCTTATTTATATAAGTATTCAGACCTTAGAAATTGAGCTCAGGTGCATCCTGTTTCCATTGATCATCCTTGAGATGTTTCGACAACTTGATTGGAGTCCACCTGTGGAAAATTCAATTGATTGGACATGATTTGAAAAGGCACACACCTGTCTATATAAAAGGTCCCACAGATGACAGTGCATGTCAGAGCAACAACCAAGCCATGAGGTTGAAGGAATTGTCTGTAGAGCGCCGAGACAGGATTGTGTCGAGGCACAGATCTGGGGAAGGGTACCAAAACATTTCTGCAGCATTGAAGGTCTCCAAGAATATGAAAACCTGTTCCAGAGCGCTCAAGACCTCAGACTGGGGCAAAGGTTCACCTTCCAACAGGATAACGACCCTAAGCACACAGCCAAGACAACGCAGGAGTGGCTTCAGTACAAGTCTCTGAATGTCCTTGAGGGCCCAGCCAGAGCCCGGAATTGAACCCGAACGAACATCTCCGGAGAGACCTGAAAATAGCTGTGCATCGATTCTCCCCATCCAACCTGACAGAGCTTGTGAGGATCTGCAGAGAAGAATGGGAGAAACTCCCCAAATACAGGTGTGCCAAGCTTGTACCATCATACCCAAGAAGACTCGAGGCTGTAATCGCTGCCAAAGGTGCTTCAACAAAGTACTGAGTAAAGGGTCTGAATACATATGTCAATGTGATATTAACGTTTTTTTTTTATATATACATTTGCAAAAAAATCTAAAACCTGTTTTTGCTTTGTCATTATGGAGTATTGTGTGTAGATTGATGGGTGATGGGGGGGGATGGGGGGACAATTTAATCCATGTTAAAATAAGGTGTCACGCCCTGGCTCTGGGGACTCTAGTATGTTGAGCCAGGGTGTGAGTGTTCATTTGTTTATGTTCTAGTTTGTATTTCTATGTTGGCCTGAGTGACTCCCAATCAGAGGCAACGAGTGTCAGCTGGTTGTCTCTGATTGGGAGCCATATTTAAACTGTCTATCTTTCCCTTTGTGTTTGTGGTTTCTTGTTCTTATTTGGTTTGTGTTCAACCGTAGACATCACGTTTTCGTCTGTTGTTTTTGATCGTGTGATCATACTCGAATAAATATAAATATGTTCACCTTCAACGCTGCGCATTGGTCCTCCTCCTTAGACGATCGTGACAGAAGAAACCACCAGAACTGGACCAAGCAGCCTAGTGAGGAGCAGAGTGGGTGGACTTGGCAACAGTGGAGGAAGAGCTTCGACTGGGTCAAGCCGAATGAGGAGCTGAATGGCGGAGATTGGAAGCAGAAGAGCGAGAGTGGGGCTCACGACGTCGGACCAGCAGGAGGCCGCGATAGAGCGGCCCAGCGGGTTGCCAGAGGAGGCCGCCAGGTTACGGGGGCCACTGGTCGAAGAGGGGATGGAGAATGTAGAGGCACGGCGAGAGGTACTGGCGTGTGTTGCCAGTCCGGTCCGGCCTGTTCCTGATCCCCACGTAGGGCCAGTGGTGTGTGTTCCCAGTACGGTCCGGCCTGTTCCTGCCACTCGCACCAAGTCTGTGGTGCGCGTCGCCAGCCCAGTCCGGCCCATTCCTGCTCTCCGCACCAAGTCTGTGGTGCGCGTCGCCAGCCCAGTCCGGCCCATTCCTGCTCTCCGCACCAAGTCTGTGGTGCGCGTCGCCAGCCCAGTCCGGCCCATTCCTGCTCCCCGCACCAAGTCAGTGGTGCGTTTCGTCAGCCCTGTCCGGCCCGTTCCTGCTCCCCGCACCAAGTCAGTGGTGCGCGTCGTCAGCCCGGCACGGCCCGTTCCTGCTCCCCGCACCAAGTCAGTGGTGCGCTTCGTCAGCCCGGTCCGGCCCGCTCCTGCTCCCCGCACCAAGTCAGTGGTGCGTTTCGTCAGCCCGGCTCGGCCCGCTCCTGCTCCCCACACCAAGCCAGTGGTGTGCGTCGTCAGTCCGGCACGGCCCGTCCCTGTTCCACCGGTGGCGGGTCCGGCACCGGTCAGGTGCTGCGTCACGCCGGAGCTAGAGCAATCCGCTCCACCTGTGTTCAGTTCAGCTCTGGTCAGCAGGGCCAGACCGGACCAGGGGTACTTTGGGGGGTTAGAGAAGGAGTGGGGGTCATGTCCGGAGCCGGATCCGCCGCCGAGGCGGAGTGCCCACCCGGTCCCTCCCCTGTTGTATTTGGTTGGCGCGGTCGGAGTCCGCGCCTTTAGGGGGGGGTACTGTCACGCCCTGGCTCTGGGGACTCTAGTATGTTGAGCCAGGGTGTGAGTGTTCATTTGTTTATGTTCTAGTTTGTATTTCTATGTTGGCCTGAGTGACTCCCAATCAGAGGCAACGAGTGTCAGCTGGTTGTCTCTGATTGGGAGCCATATTTAAACTGTCTATCTTTCCCTTTGTGTTTGTGGTTTCTTGTTCTTATTTGGTTTGTGTTCAACCGTAGACATCACATTTTCGTCTGTTGTTTTTGATCGTGTGATCATACTCGAATAAATATAAATATGTTCACCTTCAACGCTGCGCATTGGTCCTCCTCCTTAGACGATCGTGACATAAGGCTGTAACGTAACAAAATGTGGTAAAAGTCAAGGGGTCTGAATATTTCTCTTGATGTAGTGATGCTGAATAAAAACAATGTCTCAACATACCCCAGTTGAAGAACTTCTAAATAGAGCATAATTTTACTATTTATTTTTATAAATATGGGTTTTTGGTTTCTACTCGACTCTAGAGTCATTTCTACTTGGGAAGTGTACAGGGAAGAAAGTTAACAGAGTACTCTGCAGTGGCTTATTACTTCAAAGTAGGCCTACTGTAATGAAAACCCTAGTGTAGCAACTTAATACACTTATTAGATCACTCACACAGAGCACAAGAACAACCATTCATAATACACTTGCCATTATTATATCTTTACGCATACTGAACTCATTTAGAACAGCATACAATGAATTGTTTGACCTCTTCCTCTCTACATGTCAGATATTAAAATATGACAGTGCAATTTCTGCGGCTAGTTGAAGTTCCTCATTTGAACACTTCCTATAATCTAGATTGAGCAGAAAGCATGCCAGATGGGTCATGCAGACCCTTTCTCAGGAGGTCACTGGCTGCTGACAGTGCTTTGACATTTACATTTTAGTCATTTAGCAGACGCTCTTATCCAGTGCATACATTATTTTGTTTATTTTTCATACATTTATCGAACCCACAACCCTGGCGTTGCAAACGCCATGCGCTACCAACTGAGCTACATCCCTGACATGACTCGCTCATTCTACTCAGCATGACCTGCGTTGAGATTCCTCAAACATCTCCTGTTGATGACTCTCTGCAAGCGATGGACGTCATGGCTCATGTTCCCATTGAGACTCATAGAGTCAATAAATAGATTTTAAATCTATTGTTACAAAAAAACTATGTTTTAAGTGAAATATTAGCTTTGTCTTTAGACGGAACATTTCAAATCTTATTTGATCTATGCGCTAACAAGGCCTTTCAGCATATGCAGCTTGACACCTGCTAGATTACTGTAAATGTATTGATATACTGTACTTCAACAACAGATACACTCACATTGGATTGGTTGATTAGGATTCAAACTTTCTCTCCAACAGCCTAATTCATACTCTTAAAGTAGGTTTACTCCATTAATGTTCTTGGTCATGTAAAAGTGTTTTTCTTTTCATGTAAAACATCATCCCATTCCACTTCTTTCTAGTCCAGGACTAGTTGTAATCTGTGTCTGCGAAACGGCTCCTTTACCCTACATGTGACCTAGACCAATACATAGGCCTAGTCCCTAGATGGGAAATGGACAATGTAGTTGACAGCTTTTGGAACAGATTTTGATGCTGTAGATGGTGTATGTTCCTGTTATAGATAATGGAGTGGTGCAACCTTATATTTTGGGTTATGATATGGTAAGACAGTTGCGCTATGCTCTTAATACATAAGTTATATTATTTAAAGGGTCAATCTGCGATTGATACATAAATTGTTTTACTTTTAAATTATTTGGAAAAGCACACACCTGTCTATATAAGGTCCCACAGTTGACGGAAGAAGTTTGGAAACACCAAGACTCTTCCTAGAGCTGGCCGCCCGGCCAAACTGAGCAATCGGGGAAGAAGGGCCTTGGTCAGGGATGTGACCAAGAACCTGATGTTCACAGACAGAGCTCCAGAGTTCGTCTGTGGAGATGGGAGAACCTTCCAGAAGGACAACCATCTCTGCAGCACTCCACCAATCAAGCCTTTATGGTAGAGTGGCCAGACGGAAGCCACTCCTCAGTAAAAGGCACATGACAGCTCGCTTGGAGTTTGCCAAAAGGTACAAGAAACAAGATTCTCTGGTCTGAAATAACCAAGATTGAACTCTTTGGCCTGAATGCCAAGCGTCACGTCTGGAGGAAACCTGGCACCATCCCTACAGTGAAGCATAGTGGTGGCAGCATCATGCTGTGGGGATGTTTTTCAGCAGCAGGGACTGGGAGACTAGTCAGGATTGAGGGAAAGATGAACGGCGCAAAGTACAGAGAGATCCTTGATGAAAACCTGTTCCAGCGTGCTCAGGACCTCAGAATGGGGCGAAGGTTCACCTTCCAACAGGACAATGACACTAAGCACAAAGCTAAGACAACACAGGAGTGTCTTACCAAGTGAATCCTCTCTGGAATGAGCTGAGAAAAGGAAGAGATGGGAGTAGTGCGGCGGCAGCTATTTAAAGGGGTCAGCGGCAGCACTACACGGGACTAATTGGAAATTCTTACTCTGAATGTATCCTGCCGAGCGGAAGGATACCATATTTGTCACGTTCATTTAATGACTGGTCGGACCAAGGCGCAGCATGATATGCGTACATGTTTATTTCACTAAATAAACACACGACCAAACAACAAAGGAAACAAAACGTGAAGTCCAAAGGTACAACACCACTAACCTTACACAGAACAAGAACCCACAACTAGACAGTGCCAAAAGGCTGCCTAAGTATGATTCCCAATCAGAGACAACGAGCGACAGCTGCCTCTGATTGGGAACCACACCGGCCAACATAGAAATACAAATCTAGAATATTCACACCCTGACCAAACTAGCTAGAGTTCTGTAGGCCAAGGCGTGACAATATTGGAATGATCCAATATAGCTCTTCATAACACAACCGTGGGATGAACGAGTGCCGAATTTTCGGGCAAGGGCGGTCCATTTAAAATTAATTCATCAGAAGTTTCCACTTAATTTGAGGGGAGAGGGTGTGTCTTTTACGTGTTTGGAATGCAGGCTTTGTTTAGGCCTCTAGGAATGCAAGTGATATGAAACACCTAGTTTTCATTTAAGGTGCACTATGCAGAAATCGCTCCGCCATTTTCTTTTCCTAATTCACATTTTATGTGACAAAACAAGCAAGTATAGTGTAGAGAATCATTGTACCATATAAACCTTATATATAAAATATATAAATATATTTTCCATAACCCAAAATATTGTATTTTCAGCTGTTTGAAGCTGGTGTACAAAACCGAAAGTAAAAGACGCAAAAACTAAACGTAAGAAATGGAAACATAGCAATAGTGCACATAGAACAGCTCTACTGCTTCTTAGATGTTTTAAATGAGAATGACAGATCTATAACTCACATTTCTTTGTGAATTTGGTCGGATCACCCAAAAAGTTACATATTGCAGCTTTAATATGCTGTACTATGCAAATGCCTACAGCCAACCTGCTTGCTCTAATCCCTTGTAATTACAGTAAAATCCTGTAGAAATCATTTGTTTACAGTTTAATAGTCACTTTTACTGTATTGTACTGTATTTCATTGCTCTGGCATCAACTTACGTGAATATCTCAGTATTGAATTGTCACTATCCAGAGATAGTCAGAGATATGAAAAATAAATAAATAAAAATAAATGTATGCACTCACTAACTGTAAGTCGCTCTGGATAAGAGCGTCTGCTAAATGACTAAAATGTAAATGTAAAATATATAATAAGATATCTTCTTGTTGTAATTACAATTATTTTGAAAACAAATGTATCCTTAACTACAAAAACATTTTCAGTAACGGTTAAAGAATCGTTTTGCTTGCTATGACTGTGATGTGCGTATTTTTTTATGCACTGACTAAGTTGGTAAGGACAACAGCGCCTGCTAAATGACCAAAATGTAAAAGTTAAAATGAAAACTTGCAAAGAACACTGGGTAATATGGCGCTCCATGGGTAATTCCAGTAATAATAATATATATATATATATATATATATATATATATATATATATATATATATATATATATACATAATATATATATATATATATATATATATATATATATATATACTGTAAATTAGATTACAGTAAAAATTTTGGTAACGTAAAATGGATTACCATAAAATGGATTACAGTAGCTGTACTGTAAAATTAATTATAGTAACTTAATGGCCAATTGCTGCCAGTAAGTTACTGTACATTTTACAGGAAATGTTTACAGTGTAGAATCAGGTGTGCTAAATTAGGTTTCAACTGAAAACCTACTGGATGGTAGATCTTTAGGAAGAGGGTTGGGTAGTCCTTAGAAATCTATTCAGCGCTCACTGACAGTGTAATGTAGGCTCCACAAAATATGAACTGCATAATGAAGAAAATCGTGTAGGTCTACTGTTGCCTACATGAAAAAAGGGCCTTTCTGACTACAGTGCATCGGAATCCCAAAGTATTAAGTGAAAACAAGCATAGAAAACAGTATTGGCATTAATACAAATAAATAGAAAAAACATAAGGCTACTATTATAATTATTTTGTGACAACCTGGTTGATTAACAATATTGGGTTGTTAACACGTTTGTTTTTTTATATAAATAAAGTTGAGATACAAAAAAAGGCAGTGTAGAACACCATTGCCCATCATGCATTGTTCTAATAACTTGAATAATTGATGTGCTAGCTGAAATATATAGCAGTCTACTAAAGTAATCAGACCTATTCTTACTATAATGAACTGCTTCAGCTTCTATCCAGCTTGAATTCTACCAGTGTTGTAGTACTCGAGACCGGTTTTGAGTCCGGTCTCGAGAGACCACATATTGAGTGTCTCGGTCTTGTCTCCAAGTCGGAAAAATTTGTATTCGGTTTTGACTCGGTCTCAGACAGTGAGGACTACTAATTTCTTCCCGAGACCAGCGGAGTAAAAAAATCATAATTATCAGCTTCCATTCAGTCAGCGCATAAAACTGCTTCGCCAGTCCAAATATATACAGTGGGGAAAAAAATGATTTAGTCAGCCACCAATTGTGCAAGTTCTCCCAATTAAAAAGATGAGAGAGGCCTGTAATTTTCATCATAGGTACACGTCAACTATGACAGACAAAATGAGAAAAAAAATTCCAGAACATCCAGATTTTTTATGAATTTATTTGCAAATTATGGTGGAAAATAAGTATTTGGTCACCTACAAACAAGCAAGATTTCTGGCTCTCACAGACCTGTAACTTCTTCTTTAAGAGGCTCCTCTGTCCTCCACTCGTTACCTGTATTAATGGCACCTGTTTGAACTTGTTATCAGTATAAAAGACACCTGTCCACAACCTCAAACAGTCACATTCCAAACTCCACTATGGCCAAGACCAAAGAGCTGTCAAAGGACACCAGAAACAAAATTGTAGACCTGCACCAGGCTGGGAAGACTGAATCTGCAATAGGTAAGCAGCTTGGTTTGACGAAATCAACTGTGGAAGCAATTATTAGGAAATGGAAGACATACAAGACCACTGATAATCTCCCTCGATCTGGGGCTCCACGCAAGATCTCACCCCGTGGGGTCAAAATGATCACAAGAACGGTGAGCAAAAATCCCAGAACCACACGGGGGGACCTAGTGAATGACCTGCAGAGAGCTGGGACCAAAGTAACAAAGCCTACCATCAGTAACACACTACGCCGCCAGGGACTCAAATCCTGCAGTGCCAGACGTGTCCCCCTGCTTAAGCCAGTACATGTCCAGGCCCGTCTGAAGTTTGCTAGAGTGCATTTGGATGATCCAGAAGAGGATTGGGAGAATGTCATATGGTCAGATTAAACCAAAATATAACATTTAGGTAAAAACTCTACTCGTCGTGTTTGGAGGACAAAGAATGCTGAGTTGCATCCAAAGAACACCATACCTACTGTGAAGCATGGGGGTGGAAACATCATGCTTTGGGGCTGTTTTTCTGCAAAGGGACCAGGACGACTGATCCGTGTAAAGGAAAGAATGAACATCACTGCTCTAGAGGAGATCTGCATGGAGGAATGGGCCAAAATACCAGCAACAGTGTGTGAAAACCTTGTGAAGACTTACAGAAAACGTTTGACCTGTGTCATTGCCAACAAAGGGTATATAACAAAGTATTGAGAAACTTTTGTTATTGACCAAATACTTATTTCCCACCATAATTTGCAAATCAATTCATTACAAATCCTACAATGTGATTTTCTGGATTTTTTTTCCTCATTTTGTCTGTCATAGTTGACGTGTACCTGTGATGAAAATTACAGGCCTCTCTCATCTTTTTAAGTGGGAGAACTTGCACAATTGGTGGCTGACTAAATCATTTTTTCCCCCACTGCATATGACTTAGCAATTATGTAGTACAATAGAGAAATCATGCCCAAAGTAGCCCACACAATCACAAAACCCGTGAAATATATTCACATGTGCGCCGAACACAGCCTAGTTTCAGCGGGCCGTTTGGGAACTTTTTGGCAAAATGTGTGTATACCCACTTCTCCAGGCACCACTACACCACTACTTAGGGCCGATGGAAAGACAGAAGTCACACACAGCATGATGTTACAGGGTAAGCAGTCCATAAACTCTGACATGATAAGCCAGTAGGTACCAATCATAAGAATTCAAAAACACAACCATTAAGCATTTCCCAATCGAAATGTACAACTATTACTTCCCATTGCAAAAAAACACTTCACATTTACAGCACAAAGTAACCAGTGACCTAAAGTTTAAAGTGGAACTGACAGCGTTTTAACTACTTTGCAGATATGAAACAAACAGACAATCATAATATCAGTCAAAAATATAAAATTCCTATTTGACTCAACGTTCCATGATGTACACTAAGGCATTGTTGGCAGAATAGATAGATGCAGTTCAATGCATGATTAATATAATTCACCAATGCATTTCTTGGTAGTCCCAAAAATATTGCTATCAAGTTGTAAATCACAGCTGGCCTGGTACATTATTTGCTGCCTCCATTCGGGATGCACTGTTTCAATTTCAATGACTCAATATTCTGGACAAAAAGAGACGAATGTAACTAAGGCTGGGAATGTCAATACAATCAAACTAGCAAGGGCAATGATCACAAGTCAGTTAAAACGTAGCTAATAGGATAGCGTATATATTTATGTAGAAGCTAAAACACAGAGCCTAACGTTAGCTAGATAGCTAGCTGTTAGGAGGATGTCATATCATGCCACTGGAGGATCGCACCCACACTGCCCTTTCCCACCTGGACAAAAGGAACACCTATGTGAGAATGCTGTTCATTGACTACAGCTGCGCGTTCAACACCATAGTGCCCACATCACTAAGCTAAGGACCCTGGGACTAAACACCTCCCTCTACAATTGGATCCTGGACTTCCTGACGGGCCACCCCCAGGTGGTAAGGTAGGCATCATCTGCCACGCTGATCCTCAACACTGGGGCCCCTCAGGGGTGCGTGCTTAGTCCCCTCCTGTACTCCCTGTTCACCCACGACTGCGTGGCCAAACACGACTCCAACACCATCATTAAGTTTGCTGACGACACAACAGTGGTAGGCCTGATCACCGACAACGATGAGACAGCCTATAGGGAGGTCAGAGACCTGGCCGTGTGGTACCAGGACAACAACCTCTTCCTCAACGTGATCAAGACAAAGGAGATGATTGTGGACGACAGGAAAAAGAAGAGGCCCGAGCACGCCCCCATTCTCATCGACGGGGCTGTAGTGGAGCAGGTTGCAGAGGGAGGTGTTTAGTCCCAGGGTCCTTAGCTTAGTGATAAGCTTTGAGGGCACTATGGTGTTGAACGCTGAGCTGTAGTCAATGAATAGCATTCTCACATAGGTGCTCCTTTTGTCCAGGTGTGAAAGGGCAGTGTGGAGCGCAATAGAGATTGCATCATCTGTGGATCTGTTGGCGCAGTATGCAAATTGGGTGGGTCTAGGGTTTCTGGGATAATGCTGTTGATGTGAGCCATGACCAGCCTTTCAAGTCTACAGATGTGAGTACTACGGGTCTGTCGTCATTTAGGCAGGTTACCTTAGTGTTCTTGGGCACAGGGACTATGGTGGTCTGCTTGAAACATGTTGGTATTACAGACTCAGACAGGTTGAAAATGTCAGTGAACACATTTGCCAGTTGGTCAGCGCATGCTCGGAGTACACGTCCTGGTATTCCGTCTGGCCCTGCGGCCTTTTGAATGTTGACCTGTTTAAAGGTCTTACTCACATCGGCTACAGAGAGTGTGATCAAACAGTCATCCAGAACAGCTGATGCTCTCATGCATGTTTCACCGGCTGTCTCACTGCCCTGTAGACAGCGCTATCACCACCTGCTGGCCGCTACTGCACCTTATTATTCCTGCTCTCACTCTCTCATATGTCCTCACACACACACAGATGAGGTGGAAGTCAGTTTTGTTACATTTTTTGTCATTTAGCAGACGCTCTTATCCAGAGCGACTTACAGGAGCAATTAGGGTTAAGTGCCTTGCTCAAGGGCACATCGACAGATTTTTCATCTAGTCTGCTCGGAGATTAGAACCAGCAACCTTTCGGTTACTGGCACAACGCTCTTAACCACTAAGCTACCTACACACACACACAGTCAGTGTTACACAAACATACACACTCACGCGTTTTACGGTCTCACACACACATTATGCAGTAACTCAGACACATGCACACCTACAATCCCCGACTCCTGTCCCTCCTGGTCTCTGTTTGAAAAACAAAACCTGTTCAACCAGGAAGAGAACATTATCCTGTGTTTTCTTTCCCTTACAGGGTTCTTACTAGTGAACCCATTTGTCTATTAAAAGCTTTTTGAACACTTTGTGGTTCTTAAAGTGAGATTTCGATGCTGCTGCGGGACTTGTAAATAAATATGATCACCACAAGTAGAATACGGTCGTGGTCGGGGGTTTTGAGAATGACACAAGTATTGGACTTGACAAAGTTCGCTGCTTCAGTGTTATGAGATATTTTTGTCAGATGTTACTATGGTATACTGAAGTATAATTACAAGCATTCCATAAGTGTCAAAGGCTTTTATTGACAATTACATTAAGTGTATGCAAAGAGTAAATATTTGCAGTGTTGACCCTTCTTTTTCAAGAGCTCTGCAATCCACCCTGGCATGCTGTCAATTAACTTCTGGGCCACATCCTGACTGATGGTAGCCCATTCTTGCATAATCAATGCTTGGAGTTTTCAGAATTTGTGGGTTTTTGTTTGTCCACCCGCCTCTTGAGGATCGACCACAAGTTCTCAATGGGAATGCGAGTCTCAGTGGCGCAGTGGTCTAAGGCTGTGCCACTAGAGATCCTGGTTCGAATCCAGGCTCTTTCGTAGCCGGCTGTGACCCATGGGGTGGCGCACAATTGGCCCAGGGTAGGGGAGGGAATAGCCGGCAGGGATGTAGCTCGGTTGGTAGAGCATGGCGTTTGCAACGCCAAGGTTGTGGGTTCGTTTCCCATGGGGGGCCAGTATAAAAAATAAAAAAAAAATGTTTGCACTCACTAACTGTAAGTCACTCTGGATAAGAGCGTCTGCTAAATGACTAAATGTAATGTTTCAGTGTTACTTGCATAGAAGTAAGCTGGTAGGCTTGTGTCACTGGGCAGCTCGCAGCTGTGTTTCCCCTTGTAATCTGTAATAGTTTGCAAGCCCTGCCACATCTGACGAGCATCGGAGCCGGTGTAGTACGATTCGATCTTAGTCCTGTATTGACGCTTTGCCTGTTTGATGGCCTTCTTCAGTGTTAAACCTTTCCTTTCCAACACAAACTGATTATATGAAATCAGAACATCATTGAAAATAATTTTATTTTCATATTATTATAATAATTATTTTATAAATCCTTAGCCCTTCTCTGAAGGCATAGAAGGCCCATTGTTCCCCACTGTGTTTCGGTTAGTAATAATTTGTAGAGTGGCTCTATTTTCCCTCAGCATGCATTTTTGTTTCACTACTGTGAATGTAAAAAAAAAATCCACATGTTGTTCTGAAATATGAACACAGAAATGCTGGACATTTTAAACTCTTATTATCGTGGTGATTTGACAAAATTACAATCATGGTCTTGACTCGGTCTTGGACCCCTTCCGGTCTTGGTCTTGACTCGGACTCGATTTGCTCCGGTCTTGGTCTTCAATTGATCTCGCTTTAGGTGGTCTCGAACACAACGCTGAATTCTACATTTAACACACCACCATGCGTATCTTTTTTAGACAGCTGAAGGAAGCACACACATTTTCTTCAGGAAATGTACCTTTTCTAGTTTAGTTATATTTATCTTACTTTAGAAGTGTTTACTTTGCAGGCTGACTAGCAGCTTTAGAGTTGCAATGTCCCATACATCGAATGCCCAAATCAATTTGAAATACTGTGCGTACAAAACAAGTTTTGCAGCCACATAATCCAAAAGGAAGGCTACAGCTAATATTTTTTCCCTAAAATTACTGTTTGCGATTCACAAATAATTTTTTTGATTCACATGATTCGATTCACCCACTACAATGGCAAAGTGAATCGTTCTTTTTGTTTAAAGAATCGATTCATATTAATCAAATAAATCGTTCAATTAAAACAAAATTGAAATGTGAAGCAGGCCATCTGTTAAAAAGTAAATCAACTTTGTATGGCCTTTACAATTGTTATTTTATTTGATACAAAAGACGACGTGGAAAAACGGAAAACGGTAGTTTTCGTTTTTGGTTTCTGCATTAGAAAAACGAAAATTGGAAATTGCCTTGTTTTCTCATTTATTGTGTCAAAATTGGACATGGAATAACAGAAAAGAAGAATCACTGATCTACAAATAATATTCCCTGCCAAATAATAGGCTTTGTGAAATTAAGATACGTAGAACTGCGCCTCCCCTGGTTTAGGCAATCCCCCCCACCAAAGACACACAACTAGACATTGATTGATTGAAGACAGCTTGTGTCAATTAAAGAGCATTTCCTAGGATTTTTTACCTGCCTTAAATCTAGTGGATCATGCTGGAAATACCGGTAAAAGCAAAGTGCCAAAAAAAAGACCAAAAAGCATGGCCCTAATCGTTGGTCAAGTCACAAATGCTGCGTTTACACAGGCAGCCCAATTCTTATATATTTTTCCCCTAATTGGTATTTTGACCAATCAGATCAGAGATGTCAAAATACCAATTAGTGAAAGAAATATCAGAATTAGTCTGCCTGTGTAAATGCAGCCAAATATGGCTGAATTGTATTGAGTCAGAATACCCCTATGTTGTACACTTTTTATGCACTAAATGGCAGTAATGTGCTACCACCTCTACTGAAATTTGACAGATGGAGTTGGCGGTTTCAAAAAGGGTAATGTCAGCATAAAGCCCTTTTTTTTCTTATTTTATTGGGGGAGGGGGGGGGGGGGCTCAGAGTAAAACAAAGTAAAACACACCAATCCCAGTCCTAATTTCAATGTAGTAAATCTCACTCATTTGCCCCTGGTCGTGAAACTGAGCCATATATTTTGACCTATTTGTAACTTCAGTACCAAAATGTTCTTGCTGCTCCCACAGGATATCCTAATGAGAAAAGTGTACACTGCTGAAAGTAGAGACTGGGTTTAAAAGATCTCGTAGGGTGTTTGACATAATTTTGGTGTGTGCTATGCTGGCCCAAAGGTTCCATGGCCACAATAAAGCTAAATTATGAATGAGAATGTCATGGTCATTTTAGTGCCCAATTGGAGAGTAGTTTACCTCCCTATGGCTCTGTCCCTACCTACATCTTCTCAGTGTAATATTTATGTTACTGCTAATGGATTTAGGGATCGTTTCCCGGACACAGATTGAGCATAGTCCTAGATTTAAAAGCAAGATAAATGGAGATTATTTATTGAAAGGAATAGGCTTTATCTGTGTTTGGGAAATCTGCCCTTAGTGTACCACGGGCACCCTTTACTTTCATCTAGTTGTTTTCTAGACATCTCCTGCTGCAATGTATATAGTGTTGCATATTGTTGTATCTGTTTTGCCATTTTACGGTTGTATTGCTCGCTTCTTGAGAGTATAGGTTCCTTGTCCTAACACTACATTTAAGGCGTGTTCTAGTAGAGATACATCCAGGCTCTGTCGTAGCCGGCCACGACCGGGAGACCCATGGGGCAGTGCACAATTGGCCCAGCGTCGTCCAGGGTAGGGGAGGGAATGGCCGGCAGGGATGTAGCTCAGTTGGTAGAGCATGGCGTTTGCAACGCCAGGGTTGTGGGTTCGATTCCCATGGGGGGCCAGTATAAAAAATATATATACAGGTAAAAGTCAGTAAATTAGAATATTTTGAAAAACTTGATTTATTTCAGTAATTGCATTCAAAAGGTGTAACTTGTACATTATATTTATTCATTGCACACAGACTGATGCATTCAAATGTTTATTTCATTTAATTTTGATGATTTGAAGTGGCAACAAATGAAAATCCAAAATTCCGTGTGTCACAAAATTAGAATATTGTGTAAGGGTTACATTTTGAAGACACCTGGTGCCACAAAATAATCAGCTGATTAACTCAAAACACCTGCAAAGGGCTTTAAATGGTCTCTCAGTCCAGTTCTGAAGCCTACACAAACATGGGGAAGACTTCAGATTTGACAGCTGTCCAAAAGGCGACCATCGACACATTGCACAAGGAGGGAAAGACACAAAAGGTTATTGCAGAAGAGGCTGGCTGTTCTCAGAGCTCTGTGTCCAAACACATTAATAGAGAGGCAAAGGGAAGGAAAAACTGTGGTCAGAAAAAGTGTACAAGCGATAGGGATCACCGCGCCCTAGTCAAGATTGTGAAAAAAAACCCATTCAAAAATGTGGGGGAGATTCACAAGGAGTGGACAGCTGCTGGAGTCAGGGCTTCAAGATCCACCACCAAGAGACGCTTGAAAGACATGGGTTTCAACTGCCGCATACCTCGTGTCAAGCCACTGTTGACCAAGAAACAGCGCGAAAAGCGTCTCACCTGGGCTAAGGAAAAAAAGAGCTGGACTGCTGCTGAGTGGTCTAAAGTCATGTTTTCTGACGAAAGCAAATTTTGCATTTCCTTTGGAAATCGAGGTCCCAGAGTCTGGAGGAAGACAGGAGAGGCACAGGATCCACGTTGCCTGAAGTCTAGTGTAAAGTTTCCACCATCAGTGATGGTTTGGGGTGCCATGTCATCTGCTGGTGTCGGTCCACTCTGTTTCCTGAGATCAAGGGTCAACGCAGCCGTCTACCAGCAAGTTTTAGAGCACTTCATGCTTCCTGCTGCTGACCTGCTCTATGGAGATGGAGATTTCAGGTTCCAACAGGACTTGGCGCCTGCACACAGCGCAAAATCTACCCGTGCCTGGTTTACGGACCATGGTATTTCTGTTCTAAATTGGCCAGCCAACTCCCCTGACCTTAGCCCCATAGAAAATCTGTGGGGTATTGTGAAAAGGAAGATGCAGAATGCCAGACCCAACAACGCAGAAGAGTTGAAGGCCACTATCAGAGCAACCTGGGCTCTCATAACACCTGAGCAGTGCCAGAAACTCATCGACTCCATGCCACGCCGCATTAATGCAGTAATTGAGGCAAAAGGAGCTCCAACCAAGTATTGAGTATTGTACATGCTCATATTTTTCATTTTCATACTTTTCAGTTGGCCAACATTTCTAAAAAATCCCTTTTTTGTATTAGCCTTAAGTAATATTCTAATTTTGTGACACACGGAATTTTGGATTTTCATTTGTTGCCACTTCAAATCATCAAAATTAAATGAAATAAACATTTGAATGCATCAGTCTGTGTGCAATGAATAAATATAATGTACAAGTTACACCTTTTGAATGCAATTACTGAAATAAATCAAGTTTTTCAAAATATTCTAATTTACTGACTTTTACCTGTATATAAAAAATACAAATACAAATATTGTATGCACTCACTAACTGTAAGTCGCTCTGGATAAGAGCGTCTGCTAAATGACAAAAAATCTACAATATGACTTGTACTATCTACTTTTTATCTGTGGCCGTTTTGGGTACTTCAATTATCCACTGGTGTTTGATTATCTCTTGTTCTTTGTGTAGCCTTGTCTGCCCACTATTGTTTGTGGAGATAGACTTGAAAACAAAAGGTCAGGATTGAATGCATTGAATTGCACATTCTACAAATTATCTTGGCTACTAAACAATATATCTAGAATAGGAACATAAGCCATGAAACAGCAATAAAACTACCATTGCAGTGCTATAATATAATGAAATGTGTAGTTTCAAACAATTAGGTGTGGGCAGGTAGCCTAGCGGTCAAGAGCATTGGGCCTGTAAACAAAAGTTTGCTTGTTCGAATCCCTGAGCCAACTAGTTGGAAAATCTGTCGATGTGCTCTTGAGCAAGGCATGTAACCCTAATTGTCGCTCTGGATCAGAATGACTGAAATCTAATATTCATTTTCTAGTACATTTCTTTAATGTTATTCATACATCACATCAGTACATAAATGATGAGAACACATGCACCGGGGTCTGGTCTTTCCTGCCTCACCATAAGCTCTCATCATTGACCACATAGCCTTCTTTAATGATCATGAGCAGATAGAGGATCAGTTTTGCTTTTACGATATTGTATTGACAAGGGAGACCTGGTCAGTGATCCTCAATCTGCCCTCCTCAGGCTTTGAGAATGCACGGGTACATTGTCCATAACTTTTATATGTGAGTGCAGCCGGTCATCTGTTTGTTGATTGTGTCTGTAGGTTCGTAGCCTGGGAATTAGAATGTCGCCGGAGGGGATGGCTGCCGTTTTACGGGCTCCTAACCAACTGTGCTATTTTGTTAGTTTTTTCGTGTTGTTTGTAACTTATTTTGTAACTTATTTTGTACATAATGTTGCTGCTACCGTGTCTTATGACCGAAAATAACTTCTGGACATCAGAACAGCGATTACTCACCTTGAACTGGACAAAGATGTTTTCTTTAACAAGCCCGACGCGAAGGATATACTGCTTTCTAGAGACCATGCCCAAGTCCCCATCATTTCCGTGAAGAAAAGACAGAGAAAAATGGGCGGAGGTCGGGCTCCCTTCTGAGAATGCATAGGTGAGTGAGTAAACCTCCACTACCATCCATTCTATTGGCCAATGTGCAATCATTGGAAAATGAAAAAGGACGATCTACGATTGAGACTATCCTACCAACGGGACATTAAAAACTGTAATTTATTATGTTTCACCGAGTCGTGGCTGAACGAAGACATGTATAATATAGAGCTGGCTGGGTTTTCAGTGAATCGGCAGGACAGAGAAGCTACGTCTGGTAAGACGTGGGGGTCTATTTGTCAATAACAGCTGGTGCGCGATGTCTAATATTAAAGAAGTCTCGAGATATCGCTCGCCTGAGGAAGAGTACCTCATGATTAGCTGTAGACCACACTATCTACAAAGAGAGTTCTCATCTATATTATTCGTAGCCGTCTACTTACCACCACAAGCCGATGCTGGCACTAAGACAGCACTCAACGAGCTGTATAAGGCCATAAGCAAACAAGAAAATGCTCATCCAGAAGCATCCTAGTGGCCTAGTGGACTTTAATACAGGCAAACTTCAATCCATTTTACCTCATTTCTACCAGTATGTCACATCTGCAACCAGAGGGAAAAAAAACTCTAGACCACCTTTACTCCACACACAGAGACGCATACAAAGCTCTCCCTCGCCCTCCATTTGGCAAATCTGACCATAATTCTATCCTCCTGATTCACTCACGTCGGTAGCCATGAAGTGCTTTGAAAGGCTGGTCATGGCTCACATCAACACCATCATCCCGGAAACCCTAGACCCACTCCAATTCGCATATCGCCCAAACAGATCCACAGATTACGCAATCTCAATCGAACTCCACACTGCCCTTTCCCACCTGGACAAAAGGAACACCTATGTGAGAATGCTGTTCATTGACTACAGCTTAGCATTCAACACCATAGTGCCCACAAAGCTCATCACTAATCTAATGACCCTGGGACTAAACACCTCCCTCTGCAACTGGATCCTAAACTTCCTGACGGGCCGCCCCCAGGTGGTAAGGGCAGGCAACAACACATCTGCCACGCTGATCCTCAACACTGGGGCCCCTCAGGGAGCGTGCTTATTCCCCTCCTGTACTCCCTGTTCACCCACAACTGCGTGGCCAAACACAACTCCAACACCATCGTGGTCCTCTGTAGCTCAGTTGGTAGAGCATGGCGCTTGTAACGCCAGGGTAGTGGGTTCGATCCCCGGGACCACCCATACACAAAAATGTATGCACGCATGACTGTAAGTCGCTTTGGATAAAAGCGTCTGCTAAATGGCATATTATTATTATCATTAAGTTTGCTGATGACACAACAGTGGTAGGCCTGATCACCAACAATGATGAGACAGCCTATAGGGAGGAGGTCAGAGACCTGGCAGTGTGGTGCCAGGACAACAACCTCTCCCTCAATGTGAGCAAGACAAATGAGCTGATCGTGGACTACAGGAAAAGGCGGGCCGAACAGGCCCCCATTAACATCGATGGGATTGTAGTGGAGCGGGTCGAGAGTTTAAGTTCCTTGGTGACACCAAGGTCAAAACACACAAGACAGTCGTGAAGAGGGTATGACAACACCTTTTCCCCCTCAGGAGACTGAAAATATTTAATATGGGTCTCCAGATCCTCAAAGAGTTCTACAGCTGCACCATTGAGAGCATCCTGACCAATTGCATCACCGCCTGGTATGGCAACTGCTCGGCATCTGACCGTAAGGTGCTACAGAGGGTAGTGCGTACGGCCCAGTACTACACTGGGGCCAAGCTTCCTGCCATCCAGGGCCTTTATACTAGGCAGTGTCAGAGGAAGGCCCAAAAAAGTGTCAAAGACTCCAGTCACCCAAGTCATAGACTGTTCTCTCTGCTACCACACGGCAAGCGGTACTGGAGCGCAAAGTGTAGGACCAAAAGGCTCCTTAACCCCCAAGCCATAACACTGCTGAACAATGAATAAAATGGCCACCCAGACTATTTACATTGACACCCTCCCCTCCCTTTGTTTTTACACTGCTGCTACTCGCTGTGTATTATCTATGCATAGTCACTTTACCCCTACCCACATGTACAAATTACCTCGACTAACCTGTACCCCCCCCACATTGACTCGGTACCGGTACTCCCTGTATATAGCCTCGTTATTGTTATTTTATTGTGCTACTTGTTTATATATATATATATATATATATATATATATATATATATATATATATATTACTTTAGTTTATTTAGTAAATATTTTCTAACTCTTTCTTGAACTGCATTGTTGGTTAACGGCTTGTAAGTAAGCATTTCACGGTAAGGTCTACACCTGTTGTATTTGGCGCATGTGACAAATAAAAATTTATTTGATTTGAAATTTTATTTGATGCATCCCACGTGACCACACAGCGAGGAATAGCTGTGACTCACCAGTCTGGACAGGAGGCCGTTTGTTAATGTAAAATTCGCTCAGAAATTGTGCGGACTCATTGATTGGTTCTCTCAAATGTTTTTTTCTTTCTGGGGGGTTGAGACCTCTCGTTTGGATTTTAAAATCCAACAGTTGTAATGAAAGAGGGCGGCGCTCAGGGGCTTTGTGTAGCTGTGCCTGTGGGTGTTTGAGTGAGAAAAGAGAACCAACCAGTAAAAGCACAGCCCCCTTCATTATCAATGCATCATGCCGACAACATCAAAACAGCCTTTCCAGAATCTGAAGTCCAAAGGACTTCCTATTTAGGTGTTAGCCAGACTAGTTAGCCAGACTAGTTCGGGCCTTTGGCTATGAATCTCTTTCACTCTACTCCATAATCATGCAGAGCTGCAGCAAACCTCTCACATTAGACCTCTCTGGAAAAAGGCCAAATTGAACAGTGTAATGACAATTTATTTTGGTTATAATACACTGAGTATACAAAACATTAAGGACACGTGCTCTATCCAAAATTCTGGGCAGGCCATTATTTTGGATACCATGGCTTTGCCTCTATAGGATGACAATGCCCCCATCCACAAGTGGTCACTGAATGGTTTGATGAACAAGAAAACGATGTAAACCGTATGCCATGGCCGTCTCAGTCACCAGATCTCAACCCAATTGAATACTTATGGGAGATTCTGGAGCGACGCCTGACACAGCATTTTCCACCACAATCAACAAAACACAAAATTATGGAATTTCTCGTGGAAGAATGGTGTCGCATTCCTCCAATAGAGTTCCAGACACTTGTATAATCTATGCAATAAGGTTGCATTGAAGCTGTTCTGGCTCGTGGTGGCTCGACGCCCCATTAAGACACTTTACGTTGGTTTTTCCTTTATTTTGGCAGTTACCTGTACATACGCATAATAATACAGCCTGTATCACATTTTAACACTTCATCCAAAGTGCTTTACCTTAAGACTTAAAAACAGGTCTAAAAAAATGTAATGATAGCTGAAGTGGATGGTGAATGAATTTGGGCAGTAGTGAATAGATGTGTAACGAAAGTAAATGATATGAAATCTAATTTTGTCTTAGCTTTTAACTTACAACATTTACTTTTATTTGATTATGGATCACAGGTAAAATGCAGCAATTACATTCACTTGTATTACTCATCAAGAGAAGGAGCGGAGGTAGGGGGAGAGGGAGTTTATTCAACCAAACCCATCTACACCCATCCATCCACTCTCTTCCTCCATGCCCACATCCCTCTATACAAATGTAATTTGTCAACTTTCAGTAAAAAAACACACTTGAAGAAAATGTAAACATTGAATTAACTAAGTGCAAGCCAACTTTGTTCAGTTGTTGTTGAGTTTGTTCTATTGGCACGAAACGAAAATGGAATAAAATGTGTTGTTTTTTGTTTTCTGTTATTCCATGTCCCATTTTTTACACAATAAATGAGAAGCAAGTCGATTACCGATTTTCGTTTTTCAAATTCAGAAGCCAAAACCATAAACGAAAACTTCGCCATTTTCCGTTTTTCTACGTCGTCTTTTGAATCAAATAACCAATGAGCGGATGATACATGGACCGGGTCGAGTACAGTGGATTGATTCGGTTTTCATCGTTGCTGTTGTGTTTTGCTTTCAAGTAATCAGTAACGACAAATAGCACAGGGACAGAAGTGCGAAATAGACTGAAGTGCAAAATCGGTTAGAAAAGGCGACTTGATCGGACAGAAACCGTACTAACGTTAGCTAGCTAATCTCTGTCAAATTAAACACGTCAAAAGGGATGCCGCTGAAATCCAAATCAGACAGATATTTGGATTTAATGTCGTCTCATTTAATCGGCAGAAGCAGTTTTTCGATAAAAGGTTCTACGATAAATCAATTTCGAAGCAGCGTATTTTTTAATTGCTGAATTTTAGGAACTAGTAGGTAACGTTAGTCTGACGAATTGAAATCACGGACCGACAGTGCTATGCTAACATACTAGCTAATTTGGCTGGACAGACAACAACAAATCTGTTTTGCATCATTGCCAAAGAAGAAACATTGAGAGTGAAATTGGTGAAGACGTTTCAGTTCCACAAAGAGTTTCGACATTATATTTGACTTTGGTAAGAAGAAGGATTGTGTACATTAGTTAGCTAGTAACGTTAGTTGCAAAGGTTTTTTAGTGGGGGGAGGGGATTAGCTAACGTTATCTAGTAAGAAAGAAAGGGGTTGGTCGTTTTGGGACTTGCCTTTTTGTTTACCTTCCGTATGTTCCCCATACGGGGTGTCCCCAATGATGTGTATGCTGATTATTGGGTCTGTGGAATCTAGTACTGAGCGATTAGTGTTTATTTTAATTTAATTTTAATTAAATATTTCAGTTGTTGTGTATATTACATTTGCTTTATTTGATGACTATTCTTCCATTCCAAGTCATCATATCATCTCTATAGAGCTGCTCTGTGACAAAATCACTATTTTGTAGTTATTCTAAGTAAATAAGGCATACTTTTATGACTGCTGAATACCAACTAATAAATCACTTAAATTATGTATTTTCAAGTAGAGATACCTCGTGAAGCAACAGCTGCTCTCTATAGAGCCCTACAGTCGAGGTGTCATAAAACCTATAAACAGGGAAATGGTTCCAATCGTTTTTCCACCATACATTTTTCCCATATGGGATTTTAGAAACACTTAAAATGAGTGCTGTGTTTCGTGTAGGCTTACCATGGCGTGACGTTTTCATAACCATTTAAATCTCTCCCAGACAAGGTGACTTTTATCAATATATTCAGCTCTATTTACTCTGATTCGAAAATGCTAATTAGCATCAAAGTAGACATCATGCAAAACTACAAATCCCTGCAAGCTCCTGCACATAATCTCTAGCTGACACCCTTGCTAACAGGTATTGTGTCAATTATTATTTTTTGCACAAGACAGTTCATAGAATTGTCCATTTAAAGAAATGTAGCCAATGTATTAATACTACATGTAGCTAACATTAGATAGTTAATCCAGAGACCTTTGCCTCGATTGGGCAGTCTCATCCAGATCATCATGGCATTTGTAGTTCTTTATGATTGCCACATTAGCAGCTAATTAGCATTTCATTTTTGGGGGGTAAATACAGGCATTCAGAAAGTATTAACTTTTTCCACATTTTGTTACGTTACAGCCTTATTCTAAAATGGATTAAATAGTTTTTCTTCTTCTCATCAATCTACACACAATACCCCATAATGACAAAGCAAAAACAGGCTTTTAGAAATGTTTGCACATTTATTGCAAATTAATAACTTAAATATCACATTGACATAAGTATTCAGACCCTTTACTCAGTACTTTCTTGAAGCGCCTTTGGCAGCGATTACAGCCTTGAGTCTTCTTGGGTATGACGCATGGCACAACAGTATTTGTCTGCAGATCCTCTCAAGCTCTGTCAGGTTGGATGGGGAGCGTCGCTGCACCGCTATTTTCAGGTCTCTCCAGAGATGTTCGATCGGGTTCAAGCCCGGGCTCTGGCTGGGCCACTCTAGGACATTCAGAAACTTGTCCCGAAGCCACTCCTGCATTGTCTTGGCAGTGTTTTTAGGGTCATTGTCCTGTTGGAAGGTGAACCTTCGCCCCAGTCTGAGGTCCTGAGCGCTCTGGAGACGGTTTTCATCAAGGATCTCTCTGTACTTTGCTCCGTTCATCTTTCCTCTCGATCCTGACTAGTCTCCCAGTCCCTGCCGCTGAAAAACATCCCCACAGCATAATGCTACTACCACCATGCTTCACCGTAGGGATGGTGCCAGTTTTCCTCCAGACATGACGCTTGGCATTCAGGCCAAAGAGTCCAATCTTGGTTTCATCAGACCAGAGAATCTTGTTTCTCATGGTCTGAGTCCTTTAGGTACCTTTTGACAAACTCCAAGCGGTGGTCATGTGCCTTTTACGGAGGAGTGGCTTCCGTCTGGCCACTCTACCATAAAGGCCTGATTGGTGGAGTGCTGCAGAGATAGGTGTCCTTCTGGAAGGTTCTCCCATCTCCACAGAGGAACTCTGGAGCTCTGTCAGAGTGACCATCAGGTTCTTGGTCACCTCCCTAAGCAAAGCCCTTCTTCCCCGATTGCTCAGTTTGTCTGGGCGGCCAGCTCTAGGAAGAGTCTTGGTGTTTCCAAACTTCTTCAATTTAAGAATGATGGAGGCCACTGTGTTCTTGGGGACCTTAAATGCTGCAGGCATTTTTTAGTACCCTTCCCCAGATCTGTGCCTGGACACAATCCTGTCTCGGCGCTCTAAGGACAATTCCTTCAACCTCATGGCTTGGTTTTTGCTCTGACATGCACTGTCAACTGTGGGACCTTATATAGACAGGTGTGTGCCTTTCCAAATCATGTCCAATCAACTAAATTTACCACAGGTGGACTCCAATCAAGTTGTAGAAACATCTCAAGGATGATCAATGGAAAAAGGATGCACCTGAGCTCAATTTCGAGTCTCATATCAAAGGGTCTGAATACTTATGTAAATAAGGTATTTCTGTTTTTTATTTTTAATACATTTCTAATATTTTTTTTTGCTTTGTCATTATGGGTTATTGTGTGTAGATTGAGGAAAAACATTTATTTAATGCAGTACTTTCCGAATGCACTGTATAAAAGTCACCTTGTCCTAGAGAGAGTTACACCAGGGTAAGCCTACACAAAACACAGTCCTTATTGTAAGTGTTTCTAAAATCCCCTATGGGAAAAATGAATGGTGGAAAAACGATTGGAACCATTTCCCTGTTTGACCGCTAGGTTTTATGGGTATTTATGGGTATTATAACTGATACTGTGGTACTCTCTATCTCCTCACGATCACCGCGTTTTTCTGTAACAGGCGTAAAACACAGACCGGACAAGTAGATGCGCAATGGATTATGGTCATTGTAGTTAATTTCCACGTTAAATGTGCTAAGCTGTGTAGAATATTGGGCTGTTTGAAACTACAATTATGTACTACATCGAACAGTTCAGGCTGGATCTGATTTATCTCTAGAGAAACTGTGATGTGCGCGTTGAGTTCACAGAAAAAAAGCGAATGAAATGGAATTCAAATAACTGATCCGACGTTAGTCAATTAGTTGTTAAAAAAAAAAAATGTTTACCTACATTTTGGTTAATCGCTCAGCACTAGTTGAATCACACTGAACAGTGCAATGTAGCTAGCTAATTTATGTGGGGATGTACAGTGGGGAAAAAAAGTATTTAGTCAGCCACCAATTGTGCAAGTTCTCCCACTTAAAAAGATGAGAGAGGCCTGTAATTTTCATCATAGGTACACGTCAACTATGACAGACAAATTGAGAAAAAATAATCCAGAAAATCACATTGTAGGATTTTTAATGAATTTATTTGCAAATTATGGTGGAAAATAAGTATTTGGTCACCTACAAACAAGCAAGATTTCTGGCTCTCACAGACCTGTAACTTCTTCTTTAAGAGGCTCCTCTGTCCTCCACTCATTACCTGTATTAATGGCACCTGTTTGAACTTGTTATCAGTATAAAAGACACCTGTCCACAACCTCAAACAGTCACAATCCAAACTCCACTATGGCCAAGACCAAAGAGCTGTCAAAGGACACCAGAAACAAAATTGTAGACCTGTACCAAGCTGGGAAGACTGAATCTGCAATAGGTAAGCAGCTTGGTTTGAAGAAATCAACTGTGGGAGCAATTATTAGGAAATGGAAGACATACAAGACCACTGATAATCTCCCTCGATCTGGGGCTCCACGCAAGATCTCACCCCGTGGGGTCAAAATGATCACAAGAACGGTGAACAAAAATCCCAGAACCACACGGGGGGACCTAGTGAATGACCTGCAGAGAGCTGGGACCAAAGTAACAAAGCCTACCATCAGTAACACACTACGCCGCCAGGGACTCAAATCCTGCAGTGCCAGACGTGTCCCCCTGCTTAAGCCAGTACATGTCCAGGCCCGTCTGAAGTTTGCTAGAGTGCATTTGGATGATCCAGAAGAGGATTGGGAGAATGTCATATGGTCAGATGAAACCAAAATAGAACTTTTTGGTAAAAACTCAACTTGTCGTGTTTGGAGGACAAAGAATGCTGAGTTGCATCCAAAGAACACCATACCTACTGTGAAGCATGGGGGTGGAAACATCATGCTTTGGGGCTGTTTTTCTGCAAAGGGACGAGGACGACTGATCCGTGTAAAGGAAAGAATGAATGGGGCCATGTATCGTGAGATTTTGAGTGAAAACCTCCTTCCATCAGCAAGGGCATTGAAGATGAAACGTGGCTGGGTCTTTCAGCATGACAATGATCCCAAACACACCGCCCGGGCAACGAAGGAGTGGCTTCGTAAGAAGCATTTCAAGGTCCTGGAGTGGCCTAGCCAGTCTCCAGATCTCAACCCCATAGAAAATCTTTGGAGGGAGTTGAAAGTCTGTGTTGCCCAGCGACAGCCCCAAAACATCACTGCTCTAGAGGAGATCTGCATGGAGGAATGGGCCAAAATACCAGCAACAGTGTGTGAAAACCTTGTGAAGACTTACAGAAAACGTTTGACCTGTGTCATTGCCAACAAAGGGTATATAACAAAGTATTGAGAAACTTTTGTTATTGACCAAATACTTATTTTCCACCATAATTTGCAAATAAATTCATTAAAAATCCTACAATGTGATGTTCTGGATTTTTCTTCTCATTTTGTCTGTCATAGTTGACGTGTACCTATGATGAAAATTACAGGCCTCTCTCATCTTTTTAAGTGGGAGAACTTGCACAATTGGTGGCTGACTAAATACTTTTTTCCCCCACTGTATATCATACCATCAATGAGCTTTAATTGAGACCATTTTCTGCTAACCTACTTTTCTGGGCAAACTTTGATCACCCTGGCCTGACCATACCAAGTAAATCAATAACTACACCATAGGGATAAAATGTATTTGATACACCCACTTAGGAAGCAGTGAAAAAGTATTCTTGAATGTCCGATGGACTGTCTATTTTAACATTTCCCTTTCTTCTCACAGGCAGCAATGAAACTGTTAGAGAACAGCAGTTTTGAAGCTCTGGGCTCTCAACTCTGTGTTGAAACGGGAGAGTCTCACATCCTGGGCAGGTAATTACCATCACAGCACTGGAGAAGCAGTAGATCAAACGACCTCATCTAGTCACATGGTACAAAGTGTTCTGTAAAGCCTGCCATACTGTTGCATGACTAACACATAGGTTCAAAATTTAACAGGGTCTAAATGTACTGGCCGTTAGTAGGCTTCTGTCTGAACCGCAAGTACATAGCCCAACCCCCCCTCTACTCGGGTGTATTTCTGATTGGGTTAAGAGGCTCTATTTTAAAAGGCAAGATTAACACTGGGGCTCTGTGGAAGCGTCAATATCGACATATGTCAAGGCTGAGGACACAGGCACTGGTATGTAAACACAGCGATAAACAACAAACTGTCAGAATGAGATGGTCAACTGAACTTTAAAAATATATATATATGCAGTGCCTTCGGAAAGTATTCAGACCCCTTGACTTTTTCCACATTTTGTTACGTTACAGCCTTATTCTAAAATTGATTACATTTTATTTTTCTTCATCAATCTGCACACAATACCCCATAATGATGAAGCAAAAAAACGTTTTTTAGAAAATTTTGCTAATGTATAAAAAATTAAAAACAGAAGTATCACATTTTCATAAGTATTCAGACCCTTTACTCAGTACTTTGTTGAAGCACCTTTGGCAGCGATTACAGCATCGAGTCTTCTTTAGTATGACGCTACAAGCTTGGCACATCTGTATTTGGAGAGTTTCTCCCATTCTTTACAGATCCTCTCAAGCTCTGTCAGGTTGGATAGGGAGCGTTGCTGCACAGCTATTTTCAGGTCTCTCCAGAGATGTTCGATCGGGTTCAAGTCCGGGCTCTGGCTGGGCCACTCAGGGACATTCAGAGACTTGTCCCGAAGCCACTTCTGCGTTGTCTTGGCTGTGTGCTTAGGGTCATTGTCCTGTTGGAAGGTGAACCTTCGCCCCAGTCTGAGGTCCTGAGCACTATGGAGCAGGTTTTCATCAAGGAGCTCTCTGTACTTTGCTCCGTTCATCTTTGCATCGATCCTGTCTAGTCTCCCAGTCCCTGCCGCTGAAAAACATCCCCACAGCATGATGCTGCCACCACCATGCTTCACCGCAGGGATGGTGCCAGTTTTCCTCCAGACGTGACACTTGTCATTCAGGCCAAAGAGTTCAATCTTGTTTCTCATGGTCTGAGAGTCTTTAGGTGCCTTTTGGCAAACTGCAAGCGGGCTATCGTGCCTTTTACTGAGGAGTGGCTTCCGTCAAGCCACTCTACCATAAAGGCCTGATTGGTGGAGTGCTGCAGAGATGGTTGTCCTTTTTTAAGGTTCTCCCATTTCCACAGAGGAACTCTAGAGCTCTGTCAGAGTGACCATCGGGTTCTTGGTCACCACCCTGACCAAGGCCCTTCTCCCCCGATTGCTTATTTTGTCCGGGCGTCCAGCTCTGGGAAGAGTCTTGGTGGTTCCAAACTTCTTCCATTTAAGAATGATGGGGGCCACTGTGTTCTTGGGGACCTTCAATGCTGCAGAAATGTTCTGATCTGTGCCTGGAATACAATCCTGTCTCGGAGCTCTATGGACAATTCCTTCCTCATGGCTTCGTTTTTGCTCTGACATGCACTGTTAACTGTTGGGACCTTATATAGACAGGTGTGTGCCTTTCCAAATCATGTCCAATCAATTGAATTTACCACAGGTGGTCTCCAATCAAGTTGTAGAAACATCTCAAGGATGATCAATGGAAACAGGATGCACCTGAACTCAATTTCGAGTCTAATAGTACAAGTTTTTTAATTTTTAATACATTTCTAAAACACTGTTTTCGCTTTGTCATTATGGCGTATTGTGTGTAGATTGCATAGGGAGAAAAAATATTTAATCAATTTTAGAATAAGGCTGTAACGTAACAAAATGTGGAAAAGATCAATGGGTCTGAATACTTTCCGAAGGCACTGTGTGTATACTCTGCCGTTCAAAGGTTTGGGGTCACTTAGAAATGGCCTTGTTTTTGAAAGAAAAGCAGTTTTTTTTGTCCATTAAAATAACATCAAATTGATCAGAAATACAGTTTAGACATTGTTAATGTTGTAAATGGCTATTGTAGCTGGACTCGGCTGATTTTTAATGGAATATCTACAATATCTACACGCAAAACACCAGTCTCAACGTCAACAGTGAAGAGGTGACTCCGGGATGCTGACCTTCTTGGCAGAGTTGCAAAGAAAAAGCCATATTTCAGACTGGCCAATAAAAAGAAAAGATTAAGACAGTAATGTATTTGTCCTCTTGCACAGTTGTGCACCGGGGCCTCCCACTCCTCTTTCTATTCTTGTTAGAGCCAGTTTGCGCTGTTCTTTGAAGGGAGTAGTACACGGCGTTGTACGAGATATTCCGTTTCTTGGCAATTTCTCGCATGGAATAGCCTTCATTTCACAGAACAAGAATAGACTGACGAGTTATTTGTTTCTGGCCATTTTGAGCCTGTAATCGAACCCACAATTGCTGATGCTCCAGATACTCAACTAGTCTCAAAAAAGCCAGTTTTATTGCTTTTCTTTCGAAAACAAGGACATTTGTAAGTGACCCCAAACTTTTGAACGGTAGTATATATATATATATATATATATATACATACAGTGAGGGAAAAAAGTATTTGATCCCCTGCTGATTTTGTACGTTTGCACACTGACAAAGAAATGATCAGTCTATAATTTTAATTGTAGGTTTATTTGAACAGTGAGAGACAAAATAACAACCAAAAAATTGATATAGATTTTTATTTTAATGAGGAAAATAAGTATTTGACCCCTCTGCAAAACATAACTTAGTACTTGGTGGCAAAACCCTTGTTGGCAATCACAGAGGTCAGACGTTTCTTGTAGTTGGCCACCAGGTTTGCACACATCTCAGGAGGGATTTTGTTCCACTCCTCTTTGCAGATCTTCTCCAAGTCATTAAGGTTTCGAGGCTGACGTTTGGCAACTCGAACATTCAGCTCCCTCCACAGATTTTCTATGGGATTAAGGTCTGGACACTGGCTAGGCCACTCCAGGACCTTAATGTGCTTCTTCTTGAGCCACTCCTTTGTTGCCTTGGCCGTGTGTTTTGGTTCATTGCCATGCTGGAATACCCATCCACGACCCATTTTCAATGCCCTGGCTGAGGAAAGGAGGTTCTCACCCAAGATTTGACGGTACATGGCCCCGTCCATCGTCCCTTTGATGCGGTGAAGTTGCCCTGTCCCCTTAGCAGAAAAACACCCCCAAAGCATAATGTTTCCACCTCCATGTTTGATGGTGGGGATGGTGTTCTTGGGGTCATAGGCAGCATTCCTCCTCCAAACACGGCGAGTTGAGTTGATGCCAAAAAGCTCAATTTTGGTCTCATCTGACCACAACACTTTCACCCAGTTCTCCTCTGAATCATTCAGATGTTCATTGGCGAACTTCAGACGGCCCTGTATATGTGCTTTCTTGAGCAGGGGGACCTTGCGGGCGCTGGAGGATTTCAGTCCTTCACGGCATAGTGTGTTACCAATTGTTTTCTTGGTGACTGTGGTCCCAGCTGCCTTGAGATCATTGACAAGATCCTCCCGTGTAGTTCTGGGCTGATTCCTCACCGTTCTCATGATCGTTGCAACTCCACGAGGTGAGATCTTGCATGGAGCCCCAGGCCGAGGGAGATTGACAGATATTTTGTGTTTCTTCCATTTGCGAATAATCGCACCAACTGTTGTCACCTTCTCACCAAGCTGCTTGGCGATGGTCTTGTAGCCCATTCCAGCCTTGTGTAGGTCTACAATTTTGTCTCTGACATCCTTGGAGAGCTCTTTGGTCTTGGCCATGGTGGAGAGTTTTGAATCTGATTGATTGATTGCTTCTGTCTCAGCTCGTTACCTGTATAAAAGACACCTGGGAGCCAGACATCTGTCTGATTGAGAGGTGGTCAAATACTTATTTCCCTCATTAAAATGCAAATTAATTTATAAAAAATTTTACATTCGTTTTTCTGGATTTTTTGTTTTGTTTTTCTGTCTCTCACTGTTCAAAGTATGTGAGTAAGAAGTAAGTAAGTAAGAATGTGAAATGTCAGAATAATAGTAGAGAAAATAATTTCTTTCAGATTTTATTTCTTTCATCAGATTCCCAGTGGGTCAGAAGTTTACATACACTCAATTAGTATTTGGTAGCATTGCCTTTAAATTGTTTAACTTGGGTCAAACTTTTCGGGTAGCCTTCCACAAGCTTCCCACAATAAGTTGGGTGAATTTTGTTAAGTCAGGTTTGTAGGCCTCCTTGCTCGCACACGCTTTTTCAGTTCTGCCCACAAATGTTCTATAGAATTGAGGTCAGGGCTTTGTGATGTCCACTCCAATACCTTGACTTTGTTGTCCTTAAGCAATTTTGCCACAACTTTGGAAGTATGCTTGGGGTCATTGTCCATTTGGAAGACCCATTTGCGACCAAGCTTTAACTTCCTGACTGATGTCTTGAGATGTTACTTCAATATATCCACATCATTTTCCTTCCTCATGATGCCATCTATTTTGTGAAGTGCACTTGTCCCTCCTGCAGCAAAGCACCCCCACAGCATGATGCTGCCACCCCCGTGCTTCACAGTTGGGATGGTGTTCTTCGGCTTGCAAGCCAACCCCTTTTCCTCCAAACATAATTATGGTCATTATGGCCAAACAGTTCTATTTTTGTTTCATTAGACCAGAGAACATTTCTCCAAAAAGTACGATCTTTGTCCCCATGTGCAGTTGCATACCGTAGTCTGGTTTTTTTATGGTGGTTTTGGAGCAGTGGCTTCTTCTTTGCTGAGCGGCTTTTCAGGTTATGTCGATATAGGACTCGTTTTACTGTGGAAATAGATACTTTTGTACCTGTTTCCTCCAGCATCCTCACAAGGTCCTTTGCTGTTGTTCTGGGATTGATTTGTACGTTCATCTCTAGGAGACAGAACGCGTCTCCTTCCTGAGCGGTATGACGGCTGCATGGTCCCATGGTGTTTATAGTTGCACACTATTGTTTGTACAGATGAACGTGGTACCCTCAGGTGTTTGAAAATTGCTCCCACTTGTGGAGGTCTACCATTTTATTTATGAGGTCTTGGCTGATTTCTTTTGATTTTCCCATGATGTCAAGCAAAGAGGCACTGAGTTTGAAGGTAGGCCTTGAAATACATCCACAGGTACACCTCCAATTGACTCAAATGATGTCAATTAGCCTATCAGAAGCTTCTAAAGCCATGACATCATTTTCTGGAATTTTTCAAGCTGTTGAAAGGCACAGTCAACTTAGTTTATGTAAACTTCTGACCCACTGGAATTGTGATACAGTGAATTATAAGTGAAATAATATGTCTGTAATCAATTGTTGGAAAAATTACTTGTGTAATGCACAAAGTAGATGTCCTAACCGACTTGCCAAAACTATAGTTTGTAAACAAGAAATTTGTGGAGTGCTTGAAAAACGAGTTAAAATGACTCCAACCTAAGTGTATGTAAACTTCCGACTTCAGCTGTGTATATATATATATGTATATATATATGTATACACACACACAAACTACCAATCCGTTTTTCTACCAAACACACACAAACCAAAACCACAACGATAGACACACCCCTTTCAGAGATTGATGTCATAAAACCTGAAGGGGGTGTGTCGCCTCATGAGGTGTGTCTGCTAAAGATTAATGGTGTAGGCTACCCGATTTAAGTACCTGAGCAGGACCAGATGAGGCAATATCGTGTGTTATGCAGTAAGATTGCCATAGAAATGTAGCCCCATTCAATCCCTGTAGCGATTACTGGTAATATGGAACATTTAGCTAAATAGGCGTAATCTCTCTCGCAAAAAGTATTGATCCCACAAATAGGGTGATGGATGAATGTTTTTTTGTAATGCACAGGGGGTTAGATTAACTGAACTGCAGCAGAGGGGTATTGTAGGAACTCTATGAGTTAGCCAGGTAACTTTAATAAACAACCAGAAATAACTATTTATTTTCTGGTTCATAAAGAAAGCTAAACGTAGTTATTCCCACGGGGGGCCAGTATGAAAAAAATATATGCACTCACTAACTGTATGCACTCACTAACTGTACAGTGAGGGAAAAAAGTATTTGATCCCCTGCTGATTTTGTACGTTTGCCCACTGACAAAGAAATGATCAGTCTATAATTTTAATGGTAGGTTTATTTGAACAGTGAGAGACAGAATAACAACAAAAAAATCCAGAAAAACGCATGTCAAAAATTTTATAAATTGATTTGCATTTTAATGAGGGAAATAAGTATTTGACCCCCTCTCAATCAGAAAGATTTCTGGCTCCCAGGTGTCTTTTATACAGGTAACGAGCTGAGATTAGGAGCACACTCTTAAAGGGAGTGCTCCTAATCTCAGCTTGTTACCTGTATAAAAGACACCTGTCCACAGAAGCAATCAATCAATCAGATTCCAAACTTTCCACCATGGCCAAGACCAAAGACCTCTCCAAGGATGTCAGGGACAAGATTGTAGACCTACACAAGGCTGGAATGGGCTACAAGACCATCACCAAGCAGCTTGGTGAGAAGGTGACAACAGTTGGTGCGATTATTCGCAAATGGAAGAAACACAAAATACCTGTCAATCTCCCTCGGCCTGGGGCTCCATGCAAGATCTCACCTCGTGGAGTTGCAATGATCATGAGAACGGTGAGGAATCAGCCCAGAACTACACGGGAGGATCTTGTCAATGATCTCAAGGCAGCTGGGACCATAGTCACCAAGAAAACAATTGGTAACACACTACGCCGTGAAGGACTGAAATCCTCCAGCGCCCGCAAGGTTCCCCTGCTCAAGAAAGCACATATACAGAGCCGTCTGAAGTTCGCCAATGAACATCTGAATGATTCAGAGGAGAACTGGGTGAAAGTGTTGTGGTCAGATGAGACCAAAATCGAGCTCTTTGGCATCAACTCAACTCGCCGTGTTTGGAGGAGGAGGAATGCTGCCTATGACCCCAAGAACACCATCCCCACCGTCAAACATGGAGGTGGAAACATTATGCTTTGGGGGTGTTTTTCTGCTAAGGGGACAGGACAACTTCATCGCATCAAAGGGACCGCATTTCTACTGTCAAATCTTGGGTGAGAACCTCCTTCCCTCAGCCAGGGCATTGAAAATGGGTCGTGGATGGGTATTCCAGCATGACAATGACCCAAAACACACGGCCAAGGCAACAAAGGAGTGGCTCAAGAAGAAGCACATTAAGGTCTTGGAGTGGCCTAGCCTGTCTCCAGACCTTAATCACATAGAACATCTGTGGAGGGAGCTGAAGGTTCGAGTTGCCAAACGTCAGCCTCGAAACCTTAATGATTTGGAGAAGATCTGCAAAGAGGAGTGGAACAAAATCCCTCCTGAGATGTGTGCAAACCTGGTGGCCAACTACAAGAAACGTCTGACCTCTGTGATTGCCAACAAGGGTTTTGCCACCAAGTACTAAGTCATGTTTTGCAGAGGGGTCAAATACTTATTTCCCTCATTAAAATGCAAATCAATTCATAACATGTTTGACATGCGTTTTTCTGGATTTTTTTGTTGTTATTCTGTCTCTCACTGTTCAAATAAACCTACCATTAAAATTATAGACTGATCATGTCTTTGTCAGTGGGCAAACATACAAAATCAGCAGGGGATCAAATACTTTTTTCCCTCACTGTAAGTCACTCTGGATAAGAGCGTCTGCTAAATGACTAAAATGTAAAAAATATGTGTTTTTGAATGTGGAGTTAAGCTTGAAATGGGCATGGTCTACTTATCTTTAAAAAACAACAACTTATTTTAGAATATTTAGGCAAGTTAGCAGGCTAACTCATTGATCCTTCTTGGTAGTATGCCCTTCAGGCTTTGAGGTAACAGTAGATGTTGCATAAAGGACTCTAGGTTATGAAACAAGTGGGTACGGTGATGGTGATGACCCCTATCCTGGCTGTGATCTATAGGGGAAGTCTGACGCAGGACAGGGTGTACTCTAGCATGCCTTTGTGTCTATTTGGAGACTGTGTAATGAAGAGTGGTATGGAGCGTAAACGAGTGACCCCTCTCATTGAATCCACAAAGTTTAAGGCCGAATGCGGTACTGCAGGCATTGTTTGCAGAAAAACAGGATTCCCCCATTTATAGGGTAAATCCGTATGAATTCAATCACTTTTTGAAAGCATCCATTTTGATTTAAACAAAACTTTCCATACATGTTTGCCCATGGAAGAAGTAGTCAGAAAGGGGCTTTTTGGACCTGAATGCCAAAACATTCAGGGGATAGAGGTGCTCAAAGTTGACCCATTTTACATACTCCACCATACCATGAGAAATCCATGTCTTCATCACTGGAAAAGATAAACGGTTGAGTTAAATATATTTTAAAAGCTTAATCAGAGTTGTTAAACTTCGTTATTTTTATTTTTTTTAAAGAATACATGTTTAACCTTTAACTTCAATGATCTAAAAACGCGTAACCTCCGATTTATTTTCATATTAGCATATTTTGTAGCTTAGACCCTACTTTACATCATCAGAGGTTTTTGTGTTGTGCCCGCCATCAGTTGAGACACAACATGCTCTTGAATACAGGGTGGGTGGCCTTTCAATCATAGAAATAGAATTCATAGAGTGGACCTATCCCATCAGACCACTGCAATTTAGCTGGTACACCATTGAAATTGAATAATATTTTTTACTTCTAATTACTACCACAAAAATGGCTGCAGGTCCACCCACCGTCGAATGTCAACTTAAATGGTCATGTCTATTCTATTATCTATATTTCTATGATTTCAATAGGTTTCCTATGGAGAACTTACAGTATAATTAAAAAAAACTGATATTCCCATTCAAGTCAACATTCTCTGTGTGGACTTCAAACCATATTGTGGTACCAATTTGAAAGTTGAAATTTAAATGTTATTCACATTTTATAACATTTGTCAGCCGAAACATGACACACACCCAGTATTCAAGAGTATGCTGTGTCTCAACCGATGGCAGGCACAACACAAAAAACTCAAATGTAAAGTAGGGTCTAAGCTACAGCATATGAGAATCTGAAGAAAAAAAATAGGAGTTTAGGCGTTTTTAGATAATTCTCCTTTATTGTAAAATATATAAAAAATTATAAACAGTTTGTCAACCCTGTTTGTAAGCTTTTAAATTATATCAATCTCAACCGTTTATATATTTTCCTGTTATGAAGACATGGATGTCTCATGGTATGTTGGGGTATGCAAAATAGGTCCATTTTGAGCACCTTTTATTTCTTAAATGTTTTTGCATTCAGGTCCAAAAAGTCACTTTCAGAGCACTTCTATAATGGGAAAATATTTATGGTTTTGTTCAAATCAAAAGGGGTGCTGTCAAAAAGTGATTCAATTCAAATGGATTTATTTACCCTATAGTGAATGGGAAAATGGCAATCTTTGTGTATATATAATTTTTTTCTGAAGACAATCATGGTACCAATATTTGCTTCTATTACACCAAATGTATGTTCTTGAACCGATTATAAAAAAATCGCACACAGAAGTTATAAGGATCATTTTAGTTGCTATTGGCAGCCGTCAGTACCCCAGTCGGCCTTCAACTTGAGATACTCAATGAGAGGGGGCAGCACTGAGCAAGCCTGCAACGTCACTTCCTGGAGTAGCTCAAACTGCGCATTTTATGTATCCATTAGACGCCATCTTAACAAATGTTTTTGGCTTCAAATGGGCTGTTGAGTCTTCACATAGGAATGAATGGTGTCACGTGATCAATTACTTTGTCAAATCATATACGTCATTGGCGTAGACACACATACACACACAGCTGAGCATTGATACAGTTACGAGGTACTGGTTTTTAGCCTGCTGCTTACTGAATTAGTATGGCCAACGATGGCAGCAAGAGCCACGCTGGCACAATGTGACCCAATGAGGCTGCTTCTTTCCACCCTAATAATGAGCCAAAGTCTGCTAATATTCAACAAAGTTAAACTGGACCAATTAATAATGATAAACAGAGCACACACTCACACGTGCATTTGAGGAAGTTCACAAATTCTATCAGTGATAGTTTTCCATAGAATGTCTGTTTCTGGATACTGTATTTATTTGTATTGAACCAGGAAGTCTGTTACAAATAGGCCTACACCCACAAACACCTATCATTTTTATATCCTCATTTGTGCATTTATTCACAACTAGGCCTAATTATCCACAGGTTATTAGCTCAACTTTTCTACGGGTTTGAGATCTCCAGTCGTCCCTGTTTGTTCAGTATTTTTTTATTTGTCTGTTAATGGAAACTAGGCCAGTCATGTCACCACCCCCATGACCTTTGCTCCTTCCTATATTAAGACTGGGCCACAGTGTGTCTCTGAGCCAGAGTTTGGGTTGCACAACCTCTGCTCTTAAATAACTGGGGGTGAGGGGAAAAATAAACACTTCACCAGACCAGACTCTGCTCTACTCCCTCTGCATTTCACCCAACCACACATTTTGCTTAACAAATCACAAAGTTATATGGACTCACTCTGTGTGAAGTAATAGGGGTTGACATGATTTTTTAATTACTAACCCTTCCTCTGTCCCCCATACATACATCTGTAAGGTCCCTCAGCCAAGTATTGCATTTCAAGCACAGATTTGACTACAAAGTCCAGGGAGCTTTTCGAAAGCCTCATAAAAAAGGACAGTGATTGGTAGATGGGTAACAATAACAAATCAGACATTGAATATATCTTTAAACATGGTCTAGCTAATTATGCTGGGCATTATACATGGCTTGACATATTACTTTTTTTTTACACTTGTCCTTCGGACATGTAGAACAGATTTTTTAAAACTTGTCCAATAGCTCAAATGACTTTTTTTGGTCTACGGTTCAAAACAGACTCTGGGACAGTTCTGGGACCACCGAGCTCAACAATGCGCACATGGCTGTTGGCTACATGCGAATGTTCCAAAATGCAATTAGCGGGAAAACACAGTTCTCAAAAGCGCACCCCACACACGAGCGGTTTCATGTGACAGAGATGAAAGTATCCATTAGAAATTAAGAAAGGGAATATCTAAAGATGCATCAACTAGCATGGGTTACTAATATGACTAGTATTATGTGTTTGGCTGCAGGACAATTAAAGAACGTTGATTTGAAAGCCAATAGAACATGAGAAATGCTGGTTTCAATGGCATATTAAGTGTTTATAATACAATTCCTTCAACATTTCAGTGGTCATATTTTGGCTAGGTACTTTTAAACAAGGTAAGACATACTTCATAAAATGACAAAACGTCCAGGTTTTAAACAAATAAGTTTATGGTTAAATCGTTTTAAAATGTTGACCACCTCCGCTCAGATTCAAGGTGGGTGATGTTGCCGTGCACAACAGGCACTGTCCTTCACTCTCTGGTCTTGTGACGATTTGATCTGCCTTTTAGACGTTAATGTTAATTATCATTCATTATGTTAGTCAAACATGACTGGCATTTAGCCTATATTTATGTAATTAAAAGTCTCATTAAAGTTTGGCTACATTTTCTGGCACCTCCGTCATGTCAGCATCGGTTTGGACATGAGGCTGTAGCCAATATGCATATCACCTACACTTTGACATGTAGTTTTTTATTTATTTATGTAGGCTACATGAAACAGATTTGAATATTATTCCAATGTTGGCCTCTCTGATCCAATTCTGATCGGAGTAATTGTTTGATATTGTGATTTCTGTGATTTTAAAGTTGTACTTGTCCATTCAGACAACTTAAATCTACAGTAAATTGTTCTTGTCTGACTTTTTTTTTTTTTACTTGTCCCAGACAGGAGAACTAGCGTTATGTATTAAACCACCCAGACACCTCAAATATACAGTTGTCCTTTTGAACTGAGCTGCAGGACAGGAATGAAACTGCTCAGGGATGTTACTATGAGGCTATTGGTGATTCAATGGCTGTGATGGGAGAGAACTGAGGATAGATCAAAAACATTGTAGTGACTCCGCAATAAGGACTTAAATGACAGAGTGAAAAGAACACAAAAATACAAAATATTCAGCAAGGTTAGGCAGCAATGGTAGTGGCAACAAAGAATGACAGACAAAATTGTTGTTTGTTTCATAAAATAAGCTAATTAGTGCAGTTCCATTTCCTAATAAACAACTCTGGACAGGTACATCTCCCTTGTCTCACGTACCCCTAATATAGACAACAATCAATGTCTTATATATGCAAGACAATCACAGTATGGTACACAATAGACACCAAAAGGCAGACCATATACTATCCCGGGCATTTTCTTCTCACTCACTTTTGAGACATGAAACGGTTATATGTTTCAAATACTTTGCTTACCAAGAAGACGGTGAATGTTCCTAAGTGGCCAAGTTACAGTTTTGACTTAAATCTGCTTGAAATATAATGGCAAGACTTGAACATTTCTGTCTAGCCATGATCCCCAACATCTGACAGAGCTTGAAGAATTTAAAAAATAATAATAGGGAAATATTACACAATCCAGGTGTGCAAAGCTCTAAGAGACATACCCAAGAAGACTCACCTGTAATAATTGCTGCCAAAGGTGTTTCTAACATGTATGGACTCAGGGAGCTGAATACTTATGCAATGACCATTTTATTTTTATATATATATATATATATATATATATATATATATATATATACTGTACAGTGCGTTCGGAAAGTATTCAGACCCTGTGACTTTTTTCACATTTTGTTACGTTACAGCCTAATTCTAAAATGGATTAAATAAAACATTTTCCTCATCAATCTACACACAATAGCCCATAATGACAAAGCAAAAACTGGTTTTGCAAAAAACTAAAATATACTTTATTTACATAAGTGTTCAGACCCTTTGCTATGAGACTTGAAATTGAGCTCAGGTGCGTCCTGTTTCCATTGAACATCCTTGAGATGTTTCTACAACTTGATTGGAGTCCACTTGTGGTAAATTCAATTGATTGGACATTATTTGGAAAGGCACACACCTGTCTATATAAGGTACCACAGTTGACAGTGTATGTCAGAGCAAAAACCAAGCCATGAGGTCGAAGGAATTGTCCGTAGAGCTCCAAGACAGGATTGTGTCAAGGCACAGATCTGGGTAAGGGTACCAAAAAAATGTCTGCAACATTGAAGGTCCCCAAGAACACAGTGGCTTCCATCATTCTTAAATGGAAGAAGTTTAGAACCTTCCAGAAGGACAACTGTTTCTGCAGCACTCCACCAATCAGGCCTTTATGGGAGAATGGCCAGACAGAAGCCACTCCTCAGCAAAAGGCCCATGAAAGCCCGCTTGGAGTTGTTTTTCAGCCACAGGGACTTGGAGACTAGTCAGGGAAGGGAAAGATGAATGGAGCAAAGTACAGGGAGATCCTTGATGAAAACCTGCTCCAGAGCGCTCAGGACCTCAGACTGGGGCGTAGGTTCACCTTCCAACAGGACAATGACCCTAAGCACATAGCCAAGACAACACAGGAGTGGCTTCGGGACAAGTCTCTGAATGTCCTTGCGTGAACCAGCCTGAACCCGATTGAACATCTCTGGAGACACCTGAAAATAGCTGTGCAGCAACACTCCCCATCCAACCTGACAGCGCTTGAGAGGATCTGCAAAGAAGAATGGGAGAAACTCCCCAAATACAGATGTGCCAAGCTTTTAGCGTCATACCCAAGAAGACTCGAGGCGGTAATCACTGCCAAAGGTGCTTCAACTAAGTACTGAGTAAAGGGTCTGAATACTTATCTAAATGTGATATTACAGTTTATAATTTATAAAAAACTGTTTTTGCTTTGTCGTTATGGGGTACTGTGTGTAGATGAGGGGGGGGAACAATTTAATCAGTTTTAGAATAAGGCTGTAATTTTACAAAATGTGGAAAAAGTCAGTGGGTCTGAATACTTTCCGAATGCACTGTATATATATAACAAAAATATAAATGCAACAATTTCAACGATTTTACTGAGTTACAGAAAATAGTCAATTGAAATAAATAAATGAGGCCTTATCTATGGATTTCACATGACTGGGCAGGGGCGCAGGCAAGGGTGGGCTAGGGCTAGGCGGTATACTGTATTTTACAATATACTGGTATTGACGCACGGACCGGTTTGGGTTTTTACTTTACCTTCTATAACAGTATTTGAATGTTTAGTTTGTCGAATGTTATACTCCGTGTGTAACGTCCATTTTTATAGTTTACTTCGCTACTTCAGTCATCTCTCCACTCTCTCTCTCTCCGTGCCGCTTTCCACACAGACCTAGCCCTGCCCCCTGTCACTCAATGAGCACATTTTTTGTTCCTCGACCACGAGACACTTGCGTTCAGTCTCTGCATGGTCAATGCAGCACATGCAACAATGTTGATGACAATGATGCTGTTTTCACTTTGCTTCTTTAAATAAATCCACTAGCGTTCTATAATTACACTGTTGTGTTTCTTACATCTGCAAACAGCTAGTTTGTCTTTTTTTAGCAAATTCGGCCTAAATCTTGTTAGCTACCAATGCTAATCGCTAATGCTAATCGCTAGCTAGCTAATAAATGTACTGAGTCAGCGCAAATGTAACTAGCTATACAGCTTGATAGTACCAGTTATAATAATAATAAAAATAATATGCCATTTAGCAGACGCTTTTATCCAAAGCGACTTACAGTCATGCGTGCATACATTTTTGTGTATGGGTGGTCCCGGGGATCGAACCCACTACCTTGGCGTTACAAGCGCCGTGCTCTACCAGCTTGCTCTACCAGGCCCCTATGACCTGCATGTTTTTTGTGCAACAGCATCTTCTAAATCAAAGAGGAATACACAAAGCAAGAATGTTAGCTATTTGAAGTAGTTAAGAGAAAACATTAAATGTAGCCAAAGATTATAGGGTCCCCTAGGAAACACTTGTCAACACTTTGATTCCTACCCTATCACAATAACTCCTCCCAGGCATTTGCATTTGTTGTCATGTCAAACACTGTATTCAAAGTGGCCACTATTATATTTTAACTATAGAATTAGAATGATCATTCTATTTCCATGATTCCAACAGTTCACCCAAGTGTTTTGCTGAAAATCACAAGTCAAATCGCAATTGCAACATTTGGTTAAAAGTAAGGCCTAGATTGTTTGCCCATATTGTGCAGCCCTAAGTGGCAGTGTGGAAATTATCTCAAATGAGTGCAGACATTTTTTTGTTGAATTGAATGGTATAAAACAATCAGAATGGAGAAAGACCCATTGAAATCACTTATAATGTATGTGTTGCCACCCTAGGTTCACGCACTACTCATAAAGCAAATGTTTTACTTTTATTATTCAAAAACATCAAATACCGTCTTTTTTTTTTTTATACCGTGATATGATATTTTGGCCATATCGCCCAGCCCTAGGGTAGGCCTGGGAGGGCATAGGTCCACCCACTTGGGAGCCAGGCGCAGCCAATCAGAATTAGGTTTTCCCCACAAAAGGGCTTTATTACACACAGAAATACACTTCAGTTTCATCAGCTGTCAGGGTGGCTGGTCTCATACGTGGCTGGTCCCGCAGGTGAAGGCCGGATGTGTTCCTGGGCTGGCGTGGTTACACGTGGTCTGCGGTTGTGAGGCTGGTTGGACGTGCTGCCAAATTCTCTAAAACGATGTTGGAGGCGGCTTATGGTAGAGAAATGAACATTCAATTATCTGGCAACAGCTCTGGTGGACATTCCTGCAGTCAGCATGCCAATTGCAGTTTTTTCCCCCTCAACTTGAGACCTCTGTGGCATTGTGTTATGTGACAAAACTGCACATTTTAGAATAGCCTTTTATTGGCCCCAGCACAAGGTGCACCATCATGCTTTTTAATCAGCTTCTTGATATGCAACACTTGTCATGTGGATGGATTATTTTGGCAATGGAGAAATGCTCACTAACAGGGATGTAAAGTGTGAGAAAAATAAGATTTTTGTCCCTATGGAACATTTCTGGGATCTTTTATTTCAGCTCATGAAACATGGGACCAACACTTTACATGTTGCATTTATATTTTTGTTCAGTGTATACAGTGAGGGAAAAAGTATTTGATCCCCTGCTGATTTTGTACGTTTGCCCACTGACAAAGAAATGATCAGTCTATAATTTTAATGGTAGGTTTATTTGATCAGTGAGAAACAGAATAACAACAAAAAAATCCAGAAAAACGCATGTCAAAAATGTTATAAATTGAATTGCATTTTAATGAGGGAAATAAGTATTTGACCCCCTCTCAATCAGAAAGATTTCTGGCTCCCAGGTGTCTTTTATACAGGTAACGAGCTGGGATTAGGAGCACACTCTTAAAGGGAGTGCTCCTAATCTCAGATTGTTACCTGTATAAAAGACACCTGTCCACAGAAGCAATCAATCAATCAGATTCCAAACTCTCCACCATGGCCAATACCAAAGAGCTCTCCAAGGATGTCAGGGACAAGATTGTAGACCTACACAAGGCTGGAATGGGCTACAAGACCATCGCCAAGCAGCTTGGTGAGAAGGTGACAACAGTTGGTGCGATTATTCGCAAATGGAAGAAACACAAAATAACTGTCAATCTACCTCGGCCTGGGGCTCCATGCAAGATCTCACCTCGTGGAGTTGCAATGATCATGAGAACAGTGAGGAATCAGCCCAGAACTACACGGGAGGATCTTGTCAATGATCTCAAGGCAGCTGGGACCATAGTCACCAAGAAAACAATTGGTAACACACTACGCCGTGAAGGACTGAAATCCTGCAGCGCCCGCAAGGTCCCCCTGCTCAAGAAAGCACATATACATGCCTGTCTGAAGTTTGCCAATGAACATCTGAATGATTCAGAGGAGAACTGGGTGAAAGTGTTGTGGTCAGATCAGACCAAAATCGAGCTCTTTGGCATCAACTCATCTCGCTGTGTTTGGAGGAGGAGGAATGCTGCCTATGACCCCAAGAACACCATCCCCACCGTCAAACATGGAGGTGGAAACATTATGCTTTGGGGGTGTTTTTCTGCTAAGGGGACAGGACAACTTCACCGCATCAAAGGGACGATGGACGGGGCCATGTATCGTCAAAACTTGAGTGAGAACCTCCTTCCCTCAGCCAGGGCATTGAAAATGGGTCGTGGATGGGTATTCCAGCATGACAATGACCCAAAACACACGGCCAAGGCAACAATGGAGTGGCTCAAGAAGAAGCACATTAAGGTCCTGGAGTGGCCTAGCCAGTCTCCAGACCTTAATCCCATAGAAAATCTGTGGAGGGAGCTGAAGGTTCGAGTTGCCAAACGTCAGCCTCGAATCCTTAATGACTTGGAGAAGATCTGCAAAGAGGAGTGGGACAAAATCCCTCCTGAGATGTGTGCAAACCTGGTGGCCAACAACAAGAAACGTCTGACCTCTGTGATTGCCAACAAGGGTTTTGCCACCAAGTACTAAGTCATGTTTTTCAGAGGGGTCAAATACTTAAATCCCTCATTAAAATGCAAATCAATTTATAACATTTTTGACGTGCATTTTTCTGGATTGTTTTGTTGTTATTCTGTCTCTCACTGTTCAAATAAACCTACCATTAAAATTATAGACTGATCATGTCTTTGTCAGTGGGCAAACGTGCAAAATCAGCAGGGGATCAAATACTTTTTTCCCTCACTGTATATATAAAATATACTATGACAGAGTATTTTGTGTAGATTGTTGACAGAAAATGGCAATTAAATTAATTTTAATCCCACTTTGTAACACAATAAAATGTGAAGAAATCCAAGGGGTCTGAATACTTTTTCAAGGCACTGTTTGTGTTATGGGTGGACCTGTAGATGGGATACTGTAGCCTATGTCATGCATGTGCAATGTTTGCAGTATCAGGGTTCACATTAGCTATCAGAAATCTGCAATTTAAAAACGCAGACCATTAAATTAAATCTGTGTTTTAAACCATTTCACCTGCGTTTTATAGTGAAAATCAACCGTGGTGTTTTGCTTCAATACTTATCTATAAGGGGTGTGCAACTAACAGTGAAATGCTTACTTACGGACCCTTCGCAACAATGCAGAGAGAAAGAAAATAGAGAAATAATAGAAAAGTAAAACAGGTAATAATAAATATACAATGACTAACTATAACTTTGATATACATAGGGTACCAGTACCGAGTAGATGTGCAGAGGTACGAGGTAATTGAGGTAGATATGTACATATAACTGGGAATAAATTGACAGATAATAGACAGTAGCAGCAGCGTATGTGATGAGACAGAATGGTTTGTTCAAAAAATCAATGCAGATAGTCCAGGGAGCTATTTGGTTAACTATTTAGCAGTCTTATGGCTTGGGGGTAGAAGCTGTTCAGGGTCCTGTTGGTTCCAGACTTGGTGCATCGGTACCGCTTGCCGTGTGGTAGCAGAGAACAGTCTATACATTTTTACATTTTAGTCATTTAGCAGACGCTCTTATCCAGAGCGACTTACAGTTAGTGAGTGCATACATTTTCATACTGGCCCCCCGTGGGAATCGAACCCACAACCCTGGCGCTGCAAGCGCCATGCTCTACCAACTGAGCTACACAGGGCCCCTATGACTTGGGTGTCTGGAGTCCTTTTTTTTAGGGCCTTCCTCTGACACCACCTGGTATAGAGAGGTCATGGGTGGCAGGGAGCTCAACCCCAGTGATGTACTGGGCTGTACGCACCTTGCTGTCGGGTGGTAAGCAGTTGCCATACCATACGGTGATGCAGCGAGTCAAGATGCTCTCAATGGTGCAGCTTAGAACTTTTTTTTATTATTTATTTTTTTACCCCTTTTTCTCCCCAATTTCATGATATCCAATTGGTAGTTAGTCTTGTCCCATCGCTGCAACTCCCGTACGGACTCAGGAGAGGTGAAGGTCGAGAGCCATGCGTCAGCCGAAACGCGACCCTGCCAAGCCGCACTGCTTCTTGACACACTGCACGCTTAACCCGGAAGCCAGCAGCACCAATGTGTCGGAGGAAACACTGTACAACTGGCGACCTTGTCAGCGTGCATGCGCCCGGCCCACCACAGGAGTCGCTAGAGCGCGATGGGACAAGGACATCCCGGCCGGCCAAACCCTCCCCTAACCCAGACGACGCTGGGCCAATTGTGCACCGCCTCATGGGTCTCCCAGTTGCGAACAGCTTGATGTTAGTCTTGCATTTTAACTTGCTACTGGAGAAAAACTATACCGCTGGAGGAAAGTACCAGAGAAAAGTAGCCTACACAACAGTCAGGGTGCAGTCTGGTGATCCAATAGCGAGGGCAAAGGTATTTCATCCGAGTAGAGAAGTGCAACTGAAGCACAAAATGTGTCCTTTTACATTCAGGATTTGGAGCGAACTCTGACTGAAGCCGAGCAGAATTTACAATAAGAAGCATTTTAGAGCTGCGTTTTCTAAACACAGCAAGATATTGTTTGTGGTTTTTCTTTCATTTTCTGTGTGAAAACGCAAAATCCTGCATTAGCGCAACCCCTGGGTATTGAATTGGGGACATGACTAGTTTTACACAATACCCATGTCCTCCTTAGTCAGTAGCTAAATGGATGTCCACTTTTAATACAATGACAAAAGTTAACTCTTGGTTTTTTGTCTGTCTTTTTAGAATCGAGAGCTACTCCTGCAAGATGGCTGGTGATGACAAGCACATGTTTAAGCAATTTTGCCAGGAGGGGGAGCCACATGTCCTAGAGGCCCTCTCACCCCCCCAGTCCAGCGCCACCAGCCCACCCCAGTAAGTACCACAGCCACATCCCTTATCAATGTTCACATAACACGGAAATCACACTAGGAATGAAACGGGGGCAAACAGGGAGGGACTGCCTGTTTTCCGTTGCAGAATGTTTTGCTATGTTGTGCACTAATGAATATGACCCTGTTGATGCTGTTGTTGTGTCACAGTATTAGTCGCTTATGTGGCACACTAAGGTGGTGGCAGGTAGCCTAGCGGTTAAGAGCATTGGTCCAGTAACCTTAAGGTCGCTGGTTCAAATCCCTGAGCCCACAAGGTGAAAAATATGTCTGTGCCCTTGATAATAAATGTTAACTTCCCAACCAAATTACTGAACACTCTCCCTCTCTCTCTACTCATCTCCCTTGTTTTGTGCAGACTGGGGAAGAGCAGTGAGGACGGCGAAAACCCTCTGAGTGACAAGTGTTGCAGGAAGACCTTGTTCTACCTCATCACCACGCTCAACGAGTCGTTCAGGCCCGACTACGACTTCAGCGCAGCCCGGGCCCACGAGTTTAGCCGGGAGCCCAGCCTCAACTGGGTCAGTAGCAAAGCCTCTGCTCCTCTCATGATTACACCACATTAGAATGACTTTAAACCAATCTAATTGGGCGGTCATTCAAGCCTCATTTCAGAATTGCCCACATACTCATAAACAGATACTTTGAATCATCCCATGCAAGTCCCGGAAGCACGTTGTTACAAAGCCATACACATAAGGGGAAGGTAGTGAGTTTTCTACAAGGGGCTTATGGAATATCTCAGGCTGTAAGATGGTGTGAAACTCAATTCCTGGAGGGCCATGTCTGTAGGTTTGTTTTTATTTCCTTTCCGTTTTGTGTCTAATTAAGACCTAAACCACCAGGTGACTAAACAATAACCTTAATTATAACCTAACTAATCACAATAACCTTAGTTGATCAATCAAGTACAAAGGAGGAGTGACATGAAAACCCACAGACACTCCGCCCTCCAGGAATTGAGTTTGACACCCTTGCTGTAAGAGGTCTCTAATGATTGTGTGCCATGTCTCCACCAGGTGGCGAATGCAGTGAATAGCAGCCTGTACTCATCAGTTGGAGTGGAGTTCAACTCCCTGGGGCCGGAGCTGTGGAACTCCATCGACGAGGAAATTTGCCTGCAGGAATGTGACATATACAGGTGTGTGTGTCTGTGTATGACGGAATATTGTGGTCCCATGTGGCTCAGATGGTAGAGCATGACACTTGCAACGCCAGGATGGTGGATTCGATTATCACAGGGAATTTTATTTTTATGCATGCACTCACTACTGTAAGTCGCTCTGGATAAGAGCGTCTGCTAAATGACTAAAATGTCAACGTTAATGAATATGTATGTGCTGCTTGTTGTGTTTGCTGCCAGTATATGTAGTATATTTATATGTCCTTATTTGTCCTCAGCTACAACCCTGACCTGGACTCAGACCCCTTTGGGGAGGAAGGCAGCCTCTGGTCCTTCAACTACTTCTTCTACAACAAGAAGCTGAAGAGGATTGTATTCTTCACCTGTCGCTCCGTCAGGTGAGCAGCCACAGCAGGCTTCATTCTGGCTCCATTATCAATGCAATCTGTGACAATACACATATGAGTTTGTTAGTTCTACAGCCAGTCTGAAATAGCTGGTGGCCTGTGGATGACTTTCTATAGTCCACTGTGTATGTTATAAAATTGGAAAATCTGTCTCATGTTGCTGGTATGAATTGCTCACACCAAACCAGTATAGTATGCTGGTTCTGGGGGGTGGCTTTTACCATACAGCAGCAGGAGTTGATTGGGCTTGATGTGCCGAGGCCGCTTGTACACAACCCAAAGCCTGTCTGGTCTCAGGCGGTGTGAGACTGTTATCCACTACCAGGAGGACAAAAGGCCAGGGAAGGGGACTAACAGATCAACTTCAAATCCTCCACAAACAATCTATCAATCAGAGCAACCACATGTACCGGTATGTTTGAATAATGAGGCAGGATTTTTCTGCTTTATTTCCGCAGTGTCTTGAGTGGGTATGGCCGCGGTTGTCTGGACAACGAGTTGGACATGGAGCTGGATGATGAAGAGGAGATGGATGGATTCACTGAGGACAGGTGGGATCATGTTACTATAATAATGTTACTACCTGCTTATAGTCTTCTAGTGCACCAATGGGCCTCAGTCTTACATATATACTTTTGTCTGTGCATGGGGTTACATTTGGGTTTCGTGTCTAAATGGAGCCATGATTGACACTACCTTGTTCTCTCCCTGTCTGCAGGTTCCCCAGAGCTCTTTGTGTCTAATGCTATAGAGATGGAAGACACGCCCAGGCCAAACACAACCTCCTCCCCCTTTCCCCTTTCCCCTATCCTGTTTCTTTTTTCTGTTTATTTCTTTGTCTCAATGTTCTGTATAGCCTGACCCATGTAGAGGAAATGCATTCACCCCCCCATTGACAAGTGCATGTTTCACGCCTTTCACATCAGCTGGATCCGACGTATAACGTGAAGGACATTTTCTAAATGCCCAAGTCTCCTGTTGATTGTGCTCCCTCTATCCTCCATTGTCACAGAGCTAAGAACTGACTGTGCCTGGTCATTTGATGGAAGGACCTTCCTATGCCTCTCAAACCACATCCTCTTGACTCCAAACCAGCCTCTGCTTGGATGCTGCACTCTCAAAGAAACCCTCCCAATTCCTATTGGACCTGTCTTGGATATTTATGGTCAAGAGAGGCCATGGACAGCTAACCCTGACAAGCAAGAATCCTCTTTTATTGAAGATCGCAGCAAATGATGTCACAGAAACCAGTGTGTAAGTGGAGATAGAAGTCCACAGTGCAACACCAGCATCAGCGAGAGCCATGGAAGGGGAGGGGAGGGGCTAATTACATCAAACCCCTCCTCCAATCCCACACTGCCACACTGGGTGGAGGGTGGGACAACGACAGCTAATTCGATTGACTATCTATCCAGTTGATTTCCATTTGTGACTGCGTCCTTTGTTTGACTTTTATGCTTGACAGTGATGTTACTGTGAGAACTTTTATAGCTCCAAGTTTTGAAACAAATGCTGCTTTTGTAATGGAAACATTGTAATATGTTATGTTGTCTTATTACTGGACATGACCTGTGTAGATGGGATATTGAGATGACACTGCCAAGGAAAGCATTATGACATCAGACTTGCAGCTTATACAAGATAGCACTTTCATGAGCTCCTCTGTCACAATGTTCTGTCTATCAATAACCATATTCCTCAATGTGTGATATTCTGGTTCCCTTATGATTGAGTTAGGCTAACCTATTGTAAAACTTGTACCCATTTTCCACTGCTACAATCATCCATTTATTTTATGCTCAAACATTACAAAGGCTTTGATGTAAAGCCAAGTGAATGTACTGAACACAGGCAGCAAAGGCATCAGTGATATTTCCAGTAATGTTATTAAAATGTTTTACAGTATTTTTTAGAAAGAAATAACCTTTTATCTCTGTGTTCCCTGTGTAAGGCTTGTGAACTACCATGATGACTTCTATTCAGGACTTGTTTTGATTATACAGTATATGTTAATAAAGTTGTGTTTGAACCAAATAGTGTCCTCTGTGTTGTCATAGAGAGTGGTGTGGACACAGGCAACTCACCCAACATAGGCAACACATCCCACTCACAGGGAAGAAAATGACCAAAATGAAAATGTTTTGAACAGTAATGACAACAATGATACAGCAATGTAAGGTATAGTTAACCATGTTTCCTACAAGAGGAACGTGTTATTTAGACTCAAAGTGTTCCTATGGACATTGTTGACTGGAGCCTGGCTAATGCAAAGAAACGTGGAAGGGGCTTTAAACTCGGTCCTGGTCCCCCCGGGGGCAAGTTTTTTTTGTTTTTCGGTGCAGGACCGAGTTTGGGTAACCATGCTCTACAGGACATTGGCTAAATGTTAACCACTGTAAATTAATTTGAGGAAGTTCTTTAAAAATGCAACTAATTATTTCAATCATTCAAAGAATAGCTGACTTTTACTTATTTCAGTCTTAAATCAGTAATATTATAGGAGGCTGGGATGAGTCTCTGATGTTCCAGGTGATACAGTATCCAGGTCTGGTTTACTGAGCTCTTCATGGCAGAAGTCACATGATGATGGAAGTTGGGAGAGTTATATTTGAGTGTTTCAGTGAAACGTAAGTGAGGGAGGCCCCGCTCTCTCGCTTTCCCAGATGTTTAGTTCATTTCATTCCGATCTACTTTGCATTATTGTAGCCTTTTTCTGTAGCCTGTCAACTATGTGTCTGTCTATCCCTGTTCTCTCCTCTCTGCACAGGCCATACAAACGATTCACACCGCGTGGCTGCTGCTACTCTAATCTGGTGGTCCCTGAGCGCACGACCCACGTGGAGTTCCAGGTCTCCGGCAGCCTCTGGAACTGCCGTTCTGAGAGTTCATCTCAGCCTATGCTACCCTCCAGTCCCTCGACTTCTTGGCGCTGACGGAAACATGGATTACCACAGAAAACACTGCTACTCCTACTGCTCTTTCCTCGTCTCACCATGTGTTATCGCATACCCCGAGAGCATCTGGTCAGCGCGGCGGTGGCACAGGAATCCTCATCTCTCCCAAGTGGACATTCTCTCTTTCTCCCCTGACCCATCTGTCTATCTCCTCATTTGAATTCCATGCTGTCACAGTCACTAGCCCATTCAAGCTTAACATCCTTATAATTTATCGCCCTCCAGGTTCCCTTGGAGAGTTCATCAATGAGCTTGACACCTTGATAAGTTCCTTTCCTGAGGATGGCTCACCCCTCACAGTTCTGGGTGACTTTAACCTCCCTACATCTGCCTTTGACTCATTTCTCTCTACCTCCTTCTTTCCACTCCTTTCCTCTTTTGACCTCACCGTCTCACCGTCCCCCCCTACTCACAAGGCAGGCAATACGCTTGACCTCATCTTTACTTGATGCTGTTCTTCTACTAATCTCACTGCAACTCCCCTCCAAGTCTCCGACCACTACTTTGTATCCTTTTCTCTCTCGCTCTCCTCCAACACTACTCACTCTGCCCCTACTCAGATGGTAATGTGCCGTCGCAACCTTCGCTCTCTCTCTCCCGCTACTCTCTCCTCTTCCATCCTATCATCTCTTCCCTCTGCTAAATCCTTCTCCCTCCGATCTCCTGATTCTGCCTCCTCAACCCTCCTCTCCTCCCTTTCTGCATCTTTTGACTCTCTATGTCCCCTATCCTCCCGGCCGGATCGGTCCTCCCCTCCTGCTCCGTGGCTTGATGACTCATTGCGAGCCACAAGAAGAGGGCTCCGGGCAGCCGAGCGGAAAACTAGACTCCCTGCGGACCTGTCATCTTTTCACTCCCTCCTCTCTACATTCTCTTCCTCTGTTTCCGCTGCTAAAGCCACTTTCTACCACTCTAAATTCCAAGCCTCTGCCTCTAACCCTAGGAAGATCTTTGCCACCTTCTCCTCCCTGCTGAATCCCCCTCCTCGTCCCTCTCCCTCATCCCTCTCTGTGGATGACTTCGTCAACCATTTTGAAAAGAAGGTTGACGACATCCGATCCTCATTTATTAAGTCAAATGACACTGTTGGTCCTGCTCACACTGCCTACCCTATGCTTTGACTTCTTTCTCCCCTCTCTCTCCAGATGAAATCTTGCGACTTGTGACGGCCGGCCGCCCAACAACCTGCCCGCTTGACCCTATCCCCTCCTCTCTTCTCCAGACCATTTCCGGAGACCTTCTCCCTTACCTCACCTCGCTCATCAACTCATCCTTGACCGCTGGTCATGTCCCTTCCATCTTCAAGAGAGCGAGAGTTGCACCCCTCCTCAAAAAACCTACACTCAATCCCTCCGATGTCAACAACTACAGACCAGTATCCCTTCTTTCTTTTCTCTCCAAAACTCTTGAGCGTGCCGTCTCTAGCCAACTCTCCTGCTATCTCTCTCAGAATGACCTTGATCCAAACCAGTCAGGTTTCAAGACTGGTCGTTCAACTGAGACTGCTCTTCTCTGTGTCACGGAGGCTCTCCGCACTGCTAAAGCTAACTCTCTCTCCTCTGCTCTTATCCTTCTAGACCTATCCGCTGCCTTTGATACTGTGAACCATCAGATCCTCCTCTCCACCCACTCCGAGTTGGGCATCTCCGGCGCTGCTCACTCTTGGATTGCGTCCTACCTGACAGGTCGCTCCTACCAGGTGGCGTGGCGAGAATCTGTCTCTGCACCGCGTGCTCTCACCACTGGTGTCCCCCGGGGCTCAGTTCTAGGCCCTCTCCTATTCTCTCTATACACCAAGTCACTTGGCTCTGTCATATCCTCACATGGTCTCTCCTATCATTGCTACGCAGACGTCACACAATTAATTTTCTCCTTTCCCCCTTCTGATAACCAGGTGGCGAATCGCATCTCTGCATGTTGGCAGACATATCAGTGTGGATGTCGGATCACCACCTCAAGCTGAACCTCGGCAAGACGGAGCTGCTCTTCCTCCCGGGGAAGGACTGCCCGCTCCATGATCTCCCTATCACGGTTGACAATTCCATTGTGTCCTCCTCCCAGAGTGCAAAGAACCTAGGCGTGACCCTGGACAATACGCTGTCGTTCTCCGCTAACATCAAAGCGGTGACCCAATCCTGCAGGTTCATGCTCTACAACATTTGCAGAGTACGACCCTACTTTACACAGAAAGCGGCACAGGTCCTAATCCAGGCACTTGTCATCTCCCGTCTGGATTACTGCAACTCGCTGTTGGCTGGGCTCCCTGCCTGTGCCATTAAACCCCTTCAACTTATCCAGAACGCTGCAGCCCGTCTGGTGTTCAACCCAAGTTCTCTCATGTCACCCCGCTCCTCCGCACACTCCACTGGCTTCCAGTTGAGGCTCGCATCTACTACAAGACCATGGTGCTTGCCTACGGAGTTGTGAGGGGAAAGGCACCTCCTTACCTTCAGGCTCAGATCCTACACCCAAACAAGGGCACTACGTTCATCCACCTCTGGCCTGCTAGCTCCCCTACCTCTACGGAAGCACAGTTCCCGCTCAGCCCAGTCAAAGCTATTCGCTGCTCTGGCACCCCAATGGTGGAACAAGCTCCCCCACGACGCCAGGACAGCGGAGTCACTGACCACCTTCCGGAGACATTTGAAACCCTACCTCTTTAAGGAATACCTGGAATAGTATAAAGTAATCCTTCTTCCCCCACCACCCCAAAAAAAAAAGAAAACAAAAAAGGTGGTTGTCCCACTGGCTATCATAAGTTGAATGCACCAATTTGTAAGTCACTCTGGATAAGAGCGTCTGCTAAATGATGTAAATGTAAATGATACACCTCCACATTGTTCCTTGCGGCAGGCCCAGCAATGCTCAATCCGTCTTCCTTAAATTAGGTAAGAGGCAGACAATATAGGCCTCATATAACAATGGTAAACTTTCAATAAATAATTGGAATGGCACAAGCAATACTTATCAACAGGGGTGCAACTTTCGTTTTAGAAGTGGGGGGGACATACATTATTATTATTTTTTTTTAATCCAGTCGGATAAACACTCCAAACAGCCTAGCCGATCGCTCTGAGGTGTCTGCAAGGTCCTAAAGCACACCGTTGCCTCGTTTTGTATCACATTCCAATGATACAACTGGGGGGGACAAAAATGCAATTTCAGAATGTGGGCCCGTCCCCAGGGAAAGTTGCGCCCCTGCTTATCACCACTGATTTAACATTTTAATGTTCTTACATGGTAAATTGCAGTCATCTTAATCTTGGAGACTGGAGGTAGGATCAGGGGAGAAAAGGACTAGGGCAGGAAAGTCCAGAAGCGGAACTATGGGCAGGGAACACCAAACCAGGCAGGTAGGGGTTGACTTCAAGCATCCTGATGCTAGATAGAGGGGATCAGGACCCCTCATGCAGTGGGGATGAAGCAGAAAAGAGAAAGATGGAGTTAATGGCAGTGGGGTTAATACCTAAATCAAGTACATATGACACATCATAGCTAGCACATACACAATGACAGCACAGCTACAGGAACAAAGGGAGTCTAGGAACACAAATCAAAAGAAAATTGAATGAAAAAGTAAAAGTAAATGAATGGATAAAGAGGGGTTGAAGGGGAGAGAATGGATGGATAGAGAGAGGTTAGAAAAAGTTCTTACCTAACGTAGAAATCCCTGCATGCCCCTCCTTCCTCCCTACCTGCCTCCCGCTTCCTCCCTGCGCACCAGGGGAGTCTGCTGAGGGAAGAACGGCTCAAAATAATGGCCGGAACGGAGCAAATAGAATGGCATCAAACGCCTGGAAACCATCTGTTTGATGTATTTGATATCATTCCACCAATTCCACTCCAGTCATTCCCACGAGCCGGTTCTCCCAAATTAAGGTGCCACCAACCTACTGTGCTGCACTCCTCCTCCTTACTCCCTGTGTGATTCAGACGAGATTCTTTAAGGTCACCTTTCATCCAGAGTGACGCCGTAGCCATATCATCCTCACTGGAGGACTGAGAGAGCTTCACATCTGACCCTGAAAGAAACACCAGTGTTTCCCCCTTTACCCCCTTTATCGTTGCCGCTGCCACTAGACATTAAAAAAAACGCACTTTTAAGATCAGAGTGACAAATTCCAACAAGTTACATATCTTCCTCAGATTCTTATCAGATCATCTGAGAAACCTCCAAGGTAGTTAGCTAACTAGCTTGTAATGCTGGAAGTGTAGCCAACCCTATTAATATATGTATGTAATAATTGTTTGCTAAAATACAGTACCGTTACTCTAGATCAATTATTTTTGGGGTTAATATAGAATTGGCTGATGATGTCATTGAGATCAAGAGATAAAATTAAACTCTCCTCTATTTTCAGATGTTTCAAATGAAGGGAACATAATTTCATTTTCATGCATTTTGGATTGTAATTTTTTTTTGTCACCAGAATTGGCCTTCTCACAGTCGTTTGACAAAAACAAAAAAATCCCGGGCCGGGGGGGGCATGTCATAATAAAAGGCGAGTTCCGAGTTCATGTCACAATGCCCGCGTGGCAGTTGTGCGGTGAGAAACGTACTGTGTTAGGTTTCAACGGCGGAGCTGTCCCTTCAGCACCACGAAGTTCGCCCTGACCTCAGCTATCTCTATGTAGGCTACCTATCCGAATAGAGGTGATGTCCTTTCAGCACCTTACACACACTCAAACTGACTATGTAGATGATGATGACATAAACATTACTAATTGAAAATGATAATAATGTAAAGGCTAATTGAAAATGATAATAATGTAAAGGCTAATTGAAAATGATAATAATGTAAAGGCTAATTGAAAATGATAATAATGTAAAGGCTAATTGAAAATGATAATAATGTAAAGGCTAATTGAAAATGATAATAATGTAAAGGCTAATTGAAAATGATAATAATGTAAAGGCTAATTGAAAATGATAATAATGTAAAGGCTAATTGAAAATGATAATAATGTAAAGGCGAATTGAAAATTATAATAATGTAAAGGCTAATTGAAAATTATAATAATGTAAAGGCTAATTGAAAATTATAATAATGTAAAGGCTAATTGAAAATGATAATAATGTAAAGGCTAATTGAAAGGGATAATATCCTAATGGAATGTATCTTGATTTATTTATTCAGGAGATTATATTGAGATTACAAATTGAAATTCAACCATCATGGAAAGCAATACAAGATCACAGAAACAACATATATGAGAAGTAAAAACATCATAAAAGTAATACATTACACCATGAAAAAATTTATACATTGAAATAAAAAATCGAAACAATCGAAAATATTTACATTCCCCCACAAGCAAGCTCTGAATGAAATGCCCACACCAGTAGAAATTTACTTTTTCGAGCTGAAAGAGCTTGCCCATGATGTTGCACAATGGTTTAAGTCAATAGGTCATTGTTTTAGTCAAAGTATGATATATTTGGGCTTGAAGTGACAAATCCGGAATTGCTAACTTCGTGAAATTCCGTGTGAATGCGATGTCTTTTCCTATGATATTACATACAAATTATTTTCAGCCTACGTTTCGTTTCAGGGCTGCGTTTTATTTTAATATTACCACCCACCAGCATGGCATTGTTTATTAATCAGAGACAGCTGCAAAGTTATTCCTCTTCAGGACTGAGATGAGCCAAACAGCCTTGTCTCCACTTAGCCGCCTGAGCCATGGAGCAAATTAAAATAGGGGTGCAGACTTATGTTTTTGCACTGCCACTGTTTTTTTACCAGAAAATTATCATAATCCATTGGATAATTTATAAATGTTCACTTATTTTTTAGCTAGTCTGTATCCCCCCAAAAAAATATATCAGACAATTTTACAAATGCAGTGGCGACCTGTCATTCAGGGAAGGTGGGGCACCTGTTTTGAGCCCCACCTGTTTAGCAAAAAAAAGAAAAAGAAAAATGTCACATATTAGTTTGCAAACAATGTAAAAAACTATCATTGATTGAATAAAGCGGAATATAAACATAGTCTCTTTTTTGCTTTCTTGAGTAAGGCAGCTCCAAAATTCAGGTGTTTCAGCCTAGCTCAGTGCTTTCTGTGGTGGTGGGGCAGCCAACTGAAAATATGGAGCATGGTAGTGTCACTCATGGGGACACTACGTCACCGCAAAATCTACGGGGACTGCTCGAAAAGCCCCTTGGGTGCTGCCATAGAGTTACATTAGAAGTGCCCATCCAAGAAGGCTCAAGGTCATTGGCCACAGGTAAAATTACGTCAAATCACATTATATCTACCGTAGCTTTGATTGGACTGATCATGTCAACATCATACTTTCAAAATCTTAGCTAGCAAGCTAGACAAGCAGTCATCATCATGAATAAAGTCAACAAGCTACTGGCAAATCCTTTTCATATGAAGAGAAATGTTAGATAATAAGTATCGGTCCTCAACGGCCATTGGACATAAACATTACACAACAAGTTGGAAAACGCAAAATCAACAATGAATGGTTTAGAAGGAATCAGTGGCTAACTGCAAGTGTTGCAAAGCAGTCACTAGCCTACTATTCACGGTGTGTGGTCCAAGTCTGGGTTTAAAGGTATATTTTCCAAACTTAAAAGGATAAACATTCAACACCATGGGCCTGAAAAGGTTGAACACATTGGACATGCTGTCAATCCAGCATGACTTCTGCCGCGTTCAAAACAACTGGAAACTCGGAACTGGGAATTGTCAGACTTCAGTTAGTTCAAGACAACTGGGAACTCTGAAAAAAATGTGCTCCGACTGGGAAAATACGTTTTGAACGGTCATCCAACTCGGAATTCCAAGTCAGGAACTCTGGCCTCTTTCTAGAGCTCCGATCTGAAGATCACTGAAGTCATGATTCAACCTTATTTTCTTCAGAGTTCCCAGTTCTTTTGAAAGCACCATAAATCCAGAGAAAGCCAGACTTTGATGACCAAGTTTGATGACAGAATTTGCCCACAAGAAGGACCACAACGCCACCTTCCTGTTCAAGTGAGCACAGCCCAAGGTGAGTCCAAAAATGTATTGTATGCTGCTGCATAAAACATGTAATATGCCAGGGAGATATGTATACTGTAGCTAAGAAAGTAATACTAAGTGTATGTTGTATACTATGCTGTTAGTAGCCCATGTGCCTCACCCCAATAATTTGGTCCCTTTCCCCCTCATAACGTAGCCTACTGTTCTGACTTGGGGGTGCTCAAGTAGCCTATAGCCTGTTTTAGAGAAATGTAATCATCTAATATTGTAAGAGCTTTCATTGTCTGCTTATATGCCCCCTTTATTTATCCTACGGTTCTGAATTGGTGTACAGGGAGAATACTGTAAGAACGGCCCTTGTTATTGCTGAACAAATAGTTAAATTGACTACGTCCGTCCTAGCTCACTCATTAATGTCTTAATCGAAATTACGGATTGCCTCTTATACGCTCGTCGTGCCCTTTGCCATAGTTTGTACATCTCAATTGTCAGTAGAAACCACATTTGTTTAAGCAAGTCAGCCATTTCAGCTATGTTTTTTTTAAAGGCAGTAAATGATGTGAATGAATGGTTTCGCTGCCAGACAAGGCTCCGCTGATAGCCAGGTGTAGCAGTGGTAAGGATTCACTCCATGGTGCTGAAAAGAAAGCTCTGCTGTTGGGACAGCTTTATGTAGGCCCTAACAGTTTGTGGGCACTGTTTGTTACTGTTTAGTGCAATTCATGTATTGTTCAGTGTTGTGTTGTGTAGTGGCTTTGCTGGCATGCATTTTGAAAAAATTTGGGGAGTTTACCCCACCAAGATTTACGTGCTAAAATCGCAACTGTACAAATGGTATAATTGCGTAATATGATAGCATTTTGCTAACCCGCTCCCCCAGTTGCCCCAAGATGAATGGTTTTGACCACTAAAGTTTTGTTTCACTACATGCTCCATTGCTTTGATTGGTGTAACATTAGCTAGAAAACATAATGAAAAGGCACCCGCAAAAGAAAATTCAAGGAACTTAAAGTTACATGTAATTTGCGGCATGCATGATCATGAGCAAAGTCATTGTAGCCTATCAATTCACTTGTGAGAACCATGAACACGGGCTGACTTGGCTTTGATGTACTGCAGCCGAAGCCTGCCAGCATCCTACCTACCAAAGGTTGCACCATGTCAATTACAATGTAGAAAAAAACGCATATCAGCTATCTTGCAAAGGTTATCCATATTACCAGAGTTTCATCTTATTCTTTCTAACTATCTCTATGGCGGATTCACGTCCGCAATTTATGGAAGATGCCAAAACTTAGCAGATAACAATAGATGGCGAAGTCAAAGATAGGCCATCTGTGGCAGTTTTCCCTAAATCAATGCTTATGACAAATCCACCTTTTTTTTTCTTCTTTTTTTTGGGGGGGGGTGGGGGTAGAAGGATTACTGTTATACTATTCCAGGTATTCCTTAAAGAGGTAGGGTTTCAAGTGTCTCCGGAAGATGGTCAGTGACTCCGCTGTCCTGGCGTTGTGGGAGAGCTTGTTCCACCATTGGGGTGCCAGAGCAGCGAATAGCTTTGACTGGGCTGAGCGGGAACTGTGCTTCCATAGAGTTAGGGGGGCTAGCAGGCCAGAGGTGGATGAACATAGTGCCCTCATTTGGGTGTAGGGTCTGATCAGAGCCTGAAGGTAAGGAGGTGCCGTTCCCCTCACAGCTCCGTAGGCAAGCACATCTGTCAGTTCCCTATTTGTTGATGTTTATCAACTCCATGTGGAAATTACCACACCCAATTCGTGAATATGTATAAGTAGCCTTCGCCATTCTTCAGAGGTGGAACCTAAACATGCATTGCCTTTCTAGGACAGGAAATTACGTTGAAATAGTGGCTGCAACTTCCTCCTGTAGTTCATTCCCGGACAATGGAGCATAAAAACTAAAAGCATTTTACCAATGTAAAAAATTCTTAGAAGTAGCCAATCTTGTGAATTTATCTGGAAATTGGTCACTTTACATACAGTGGGGAAAAAAAGTATTTAGTCAGCCACCAATTGTGCAAGTTCTCCCACTTAAAAAGATGAGAGAGGCCTGTAATTTTCATCATAGGTACACGTCAACTATGACAGACAAAATGAGATTTTCTTTCTCAAGAAAATCACAATGTAGGATTTTTAATGAATTTATTTGCAAATTATGGTGGAAAATAAGTATTTGGTCAATAACAAAAGTTTTTCAATACTTTGTTATATACCCTTTGTTGGCAATGACACAGGTCAAACGTTTTCTGTAAGTCTTCACAAGGTTTTCACACACTGTTGCTGGTATTTTGGCCCATTCCTCCATGCAGATCTCCTCTAGAGCAGTGATGTTTTGGGGCTGTCGCTGGGCAACACAGACTTTCAACTCCCTCCAAAGATTTTCTATGGGGTTGAGATCTGGAGACTGGCTAGGCCACTCCAGGACCTTGAAATGCTTCTTACGAAGCCACTCCTTCGTTGCCCGGGCGGTGTGTTTGGGATCATTGTCATGCTGAAAGACCCAGCCATGTTTCATCTTCAATGCCCTTGCTGATGGAAGGAGGTTTTCACTCAAAATCTCACGATACATGGCCCCATTCATTCTTTCCTTTACACGGATCAGTCGTCCTGGTCACTTTGCAGAAAAACAGCCCCAAAGCATGATGTTTCCACCCCCATGCTTCACAGTAGGTATGGTGTTCTTTGGATGCAACTCAGCATTCTTTGTCCTCCAAACACGACGAGTTGAGTTTTTACCAAAAAGTTATATTTTGGTTTCATCTGACCATATGACATTCTCCCAATCCTCTTCTGGATCATCCAAATGCACTCTAGCAAACTTCAGACGGGCTTGGACATGTACTGGCTTAAGCAGGGGGACACATCTGCACTGCAGGATTTGAGTCCCTGGCGGCGTAGTGTGTTACTGATGGTAGGCTTTGTTACTTTGGTCCCAGCTCTCTGCAGGTCATTCACTAGGGTCCCCCCGTGTGGTTCTGGGATTCTTGTGATCATTTTGACCCCACGGGGTGAGATCTTGCATGGAGCCCCAGATCGAGGGAGATTATCAGTGGTCTTGTATGTCTTCCATTTCCTAATAATTGCTCCCACAGTTGATTTCTTCAAACCAAGCTGCTTACCTATTGCAGATTCAGTCTTCCCAGCCTGGTGCAGGTCTACAATTTTGTTTCTGGTGTCCTTTGACAGCTCTTTGGTCTTGGCCATAGTGGAGTTTGGAGTGTGACTGTTTGAGGTTGTGGACAGGTGTCTTTTATACTGATAACAAATTCAAACAGGTGCCATTAATACAGGTAACGAGTGGAGGACAGAGGAGCCTCTTAAAGAAGAAGTTACAGGTCTGTGAGAGCCAGAAATCTTGCTTGTTTGTAGGTGACCAAATACTTATTTTCCACCATAATTTGCAAATAAATTCATAAAAAATCCTACAATGTGATTTTCTGGAATTCTTTTTCTCAATTTGTCTGTCATAGTTGACGTGTACCTATGATGAAAATTACAGGCCGCTCTCATCTTTTTAAGTGGGAGAACTTGCACAACTTCCCCACTGTATGAGAAGGAAAGAGGCTAAGGACGGTATGGTGGGAGCTTTGCTTAGGAAAAATTCCCTAATATAATAACAGACACAGTGTAAAAAACCTTCTAAAATCCTTATTGTGGTTAATGAGGTCAAGACTAGACTCTGGTATAAAACACAATGGTGTGTGAGAGACGAAGAGCACTATGTTCCATTTACAATACATTACAATACTACAGTAAAAGAGGAAAGGTATTAAACCATACAATGTAAAAAAAAAAAAAAAAAACACCAGCACATTCTCTAGAAATTGCAATGGGATATTTAAATACAAACATGTTAATTACACATTTGGAGAATGAAATCTGGCCAGTATTAACAATATGTGGTTTGTATACATAATCTAATAAAATCTGTAAATATGCTTACATACATGTATTATCATGTTCATGGTTTTATCCACCCAGGGAGTGAACAACATGTAGTAGAAGTAGTAGTAGTAGTAGTAGTAGTAGTAGCAGTAGTAGTAGTAGTAGTAGTAGTAGTAGTAGTAGTAGTAGTAGTAGTAGTAGTAGTAGTAGTAGTAGTAGTAGTAGTAGTAGTAGTAATGGACTTAATTTGCTTACAGTCAGACTGAATTGTACACACATTTATAGTCAAATAATGTAATCAAATAGTACAATCCTAAAATAGCACAATAATTATAATATAATACAATACAATGATTGTAGAACAACAATATTTGTGATGGCCGATTGAAAAACAACATTGGCTCTGAATTTGAGTGTGAGTCTCAAAGATTCCCACTAGATGGGGATATAACTATTGAAAAGAGTCAAGTCAATGGGACTCATCAATATGTTAATGGGACACAGGAGGTTGGTGGCACCTTAATTGGGGAGGACGGGCTCATGGTAATGGCTGGAGCGGAATAGCTGGAATGGTATCAATAGCATCTAACACATGGTTTGATGCAATTCCATTATTATGCACCTTCCTCCCCTCAGCAGCCTCCACTGTACTGGAAATATTTGCCAACTTACTGAAAAACAGAATGTTGCATGTTTTTTGTGTGAATAACTGTTCTATTGAGTCACTTCAACAACGGTACAGTCAATGACATTTTGACCAATCCCACTTCCACCCCTCCAACCACCATCTCAAACAAACCCCTGTTGGACCCACCCCACCCCCAACCTAGGTCTACACACAATATAAAGAACAAAAACACCAAAATCAAATGATAATAATAAACAAACAATAAGGAGAATATTTAGGAATATGCATCACCATAACCAAAAATGTTTTAACATCTCACCTACACCCTCTCCAGCTAAATCTGTGATTTCTGAGGCAGCTATTTTCCACATTTCTAAAGTAAAGGGCTTGGTGTTATTCATCATGGCAGTGGATAGTTCCATCATAACCACATCCTGAAAGTATGCTAACCATTTTCTAATGTGAAGGTGGTGTGGTGGCAACCAGTGGCATGTTTTTGGGCAGCAGTCAACCCAGCAAGACAAACCTTAGATTGCCTCTCGTTCAGCTGCAAATGTGAATCATCATTAAGTAAAAGAGGAATTGGTTCAAGGGGTACAGTTTTATCAATCATGAGAGAATAGAATCTATATTACATTTTCCTCCAAAATGCTCCATCAACCTATCTGCATGCAACATAATATCCCAGTAACCACGTTTCCATCCACAATTTTTATGTGAGTAAAGTCATACAATATAAAATAAAATCACGACAGCTGTGATGGAAACAGGATGTTTTGGTACAATTTTATAAATGCTGACAGATCATTTGTTCGTTCGACATGGTGAGATCTTCTTGAGTGGGTCAAATTCATAATTCTAATTATTATGAATTATGAGAGAAATTGTGGCCTTTATGCACAAATATTGATATAATAACCTTCATATTGAAGTAAACTTGGAGTCGTGATGATATGGCGTGTGGACCTCCCACTACGACTCGGGAAACCATGGAGTTTATTAGGCTACAGATGAAATATGTTATGATGAACTTCACAGGGTGGTGAACATGCACGGTGATCTTGGGGGGCCCATAGAATTAGGAATGTGTCACGCCCTGACCTTAGAGATCCCTTTTATTCTCTATTTGGTTAGGTCAGGGTGTGAGTTGGGTGGGCATTCTAGTTTTTCTATTTCTTGGTTGGCCAGGTATGGTTCCCAATCAGAGGCAGCTGTCTATCGTTGTCTCTGATTGGGGATCATACTTAGGCAGCCTTTTTCCCACCTTAGTTTGTGGGATCTTGTTTTTGTATAGGTGCTTTGGAGCATGCAGAATTTCACGGTTGTGTGTATTTTGTTGTTTTGGCTGTGTTCATTTAATAAATTAATATGTTCGCCTACCACGCTGCACCTTGGTCCGAGCCTTCAATCAACGAGCGTGACAGAATTAGAATACTAGAATGGACATGAACCTTCTTATGATGAGATAAAGGTCAGGGAGTTGGCCAAACATGGTTTGTCAGTGCTGTGATAAGATATTGTGTAAAATAATGAATTTGAAAAATGTGTTAGCTAGCTAGCAAGACCGTTTTAGAGGAATGATTCCATAAATGTTTCAAATTAACTGCCAATATGCCAACATTCCATTCAAACAATGCAGTAAATCCACAGCCATACACTGGCTGAAATCAGTAGATGATAGGGCTTAGACAACTTGTAAATGCAGCAAGTACTGATATTGTATCATATAGCCTAATAGAAGTCTCAGCTCCCATTTATGGGCTGTTTACATATACACTATATATACAAAAGTATATGGACACCCCTACAAATTAGTGGATTCGGCTATTTCAGCCACACCCGTTGCTGACAGGTGTATAAAATCGAATCTGGGTTTGGCAGATGCCAGGAGAACGCTACCTGTCCCAATGCATAGTGCCTAGTATAAAGTTTGGTGGAGGAGGATAATGGTCTGGGGCTGTTTTTCATGGTTTGGGCTAGGCCCCTTAGATCCAGTGAAGGGAAATCTTAATGCTACAGCATACAATGACATTCTAGACGATTCTGTGCTTCCTACTTTGTGGCAACATTTTGGGGAAGGCCCTTTTCTGTTTCAGCATGACAATGCCCCCTTGCATAAAGTGAGGTCCATACAGAAATGGTTTGTCGAGGTCGGTGTGAAAGAACTTGACTGGCCTGCACAGAGCCCTGACCTCAACACCATCGAACACCTTTGGGATGAATTGGAATGCCGACTGCGAGCCAGAACTAAACGCCCAACATCAGTGCCCAACCTCACTAATGCTCTTGTAGTTGACTAGAAGCAAGTCCCCGCAGCAATGTTCCAACATCTAGTGGAAAGCCTTTTCCGAAGAGTGGAGGTTGTTATAGCAGCAAAGAGGGGACCAACTCCATATTAATGCCCATGATTTTGGAATTAGATGTTCGACGAGCAGGTGTCCACATACTTTTGGTCATGTACTGTATTTTAGAGACTATTTATACAGAAAATTGGCATAAAAAAATATATATATATTTTAGGTTGACAATGATTCTGTTACACAATTTCTGATTTTTTAAAAATTCATTTTAGTCATTTAGCAGACGCTCTTATCCAGAGCGACTTACAGTTAGTGCATACATTATTTTTTTAAATTATTTTTTATTGTTTTCATACTGGCCCCCCGTGGGAATCGAACCCACAACCCTGGCGTTGCAAACGCCATGCTCTACCAACTGAGCTACCTCCCTCAATATCTCATACCTTTGTTTTATTTTCCTGCATAAGATAAGTAAAATCAGGATTATGCCTCTACTGCCATTCATTCCAATTATAGTGGTTTGGATTTCTCCCTGACCAATATGCCTGCCATTTTCACCCCATTCTGCGAACTTCGAGGGTTTATGACATAGCCTCTCTAATAATTGAATAGGTCGTTATCAACATAACGTCACAATAAGGCAATAAGTTGCAGAATGTTCGATTAAGGAGGAGGAGACCCCCCAGCAGGCAGATTTCTGATTATCCATGCAAAACAATTGCGCATATTTAGCTCTTTCATCGTGTAATTTCAGATATGTGAGGATAGCCTCAAGATATCGCTAAATTTTGGCCACCATTAATTGGATATTTGAGTGATATAAAATAATTGTGTACTATACCTGACAAGTATGAGTGGTTTAGGTTAATGTTTCATCCTTTGTGGGCTCTGCCTGTCAAGCAGCATAAGGGAACATATGCCCACGTTGGCTAGTCTACTGTTGATAATGTTACTTTGCTAGCTACCAGTAGCTAGAAACTTTGTACAGTTGGTGGTAAGTAATGTAATTATTCTCCAACCAACATACAGTACTTAAGTTAGCTAACATCTCCATTTCAACATTGTTTTAAGATAGGCTAGCTACAGTGCCTTCAGAAAGTATTCACACCCCTTGACTTTTTCCACATTCTGTTGTGTTACAGCCTGAATTTTTTATGGATTCAATTGAGATTTTTTGCCACTGGCCTACACACAATAACCCATCATGTCAGTGGAATTATGTTTTTTTAAATGTTTACAAATTAATAAAAAATGAAAAGCTGAAATGTCTTGAGTCGGTGGTCTGTTGATATCACTCTGGTGGTGTGGGGGCTGTGCTTTGGCAAAGTGGGTAGGGTTATATCCTGCCAGGTTGGCCCTGTCCGGCGTTATAGTCGGACAGGGCCACAGTGTCTCCTGACCCCCCCGTCTCAGCCTCCAGTATCTATGCTGCATTAGTCTATGTGCCGGGGGGCTAGGGTCAGTCTGGTATATCTGGTGTTATTCTCCTGTCTTATCCGGTGTCCTGTGTAAATTTAAGTATGCTCCCTCTAATTCTCTCTCTCTCCCTCCCATCCCGGAGGACCTGAGCCCTAGGACCATGCCTCAGTACTACCTGGCCTGATGACTCCTTGATGTCCCCAGTCCACCTGGTCGTGCTGCTGCTCCAGTTTCCACTCTTCTGCCTGCAGCTATGAAACCCTGACCTGTTCACCGGACGTGCTACCTTGTCCCAGACCTGCTGTTTTCAACTCTTTCTCTCTACCGCACCTGCTATTTCAACCTCTAAATGCACAGCTATGAAAAGCCAAGTGACATTTACTCCTGATGTACTGACCTGTTGTAACTTCTACAACCACTGTGATTATTATTTGACCCTGCTGGTCATCTATGAACGTTTGAATATCTTGGAGAAAAATGTGGCCTTAATGGCCATGTACTGTTATAATCTCCACCCGGCCACCCCTCAGAGCCTGGTTCCTCTCTAGGTTTCTTCCTAGGTTTCTGCCTTTCTAGGGAGTTTTTCCTGGCCACCGTGCTTCTACATCTGCATTGCTTGCTGTTTGGGATTTTAGGCTGGGTTTCTGTATAGCACTTTGTGACATCTGCTGATGTAAAAAGGGCTTAATAAATAACATTTGATTGAATAGCTAACGAATATTTCCAGCGCTGTAGAAGCTGTGTTTATTACGCTCTTGTCCGGGACAATATTGACAATCTGGAGTTCCAATGCGGCAATTGTTTGCTAGCGGAGGATTACAGGAATTAAGTGGCTATGCTTAGCAAGCAAATCTCAATTCTGCGTGAACTTATGGGGAAAATGCAAATTGGACCGTTCTCGTTCTCAACTCCTATGGCTGGACGCCGCTCGGGCCTGATGGATTTTCCCGCCATATCCTCTGTCCCTATCCGAATGACCTGTGCTACCTGGAACTTGCCTGCCAAGTAAGTCATCTCCATCTGCTTCTCGATTTTGTAGTGAAGTAGACGGAGAACAGCAAGACGGTTGGTCCAATCAGCGCTGGTCCCATGCAACAAGTTGTGGAAACGGAAGGCAGTGGCATGCTGTTAAGCGGACGGGAATGACTGCGAGAGGTTAGGAGCAAATTGACATAAGGAATAGCTTCGCTGCCCTGGTGCCTGATCTACCTGCGCCTTCATCTCTGGGATTGCCTGTGTCAGTTACGGCGGTGCTGACTCTAACTACGCTGACTCCAGCAGCGGCTTCGTTGTCGAGTTCGACTCCTTTCTCTCTCTCTGGATCTGACGGGGCTCTGCCTGCTGTGGGAGGTCTGGACCTATAGTCGGGAGCAGCAGGAGTACGCTATCCTGCTTCTCTTGGGCCCGTGAAAGGTTCAACAAATTGTGTGAGGGGTAGGAATGGCCGGATTTCTCCATTCCCTTCTCCGGCCGTTGTATTGGGCAGTTCAATGGTGAGAAATGTCTCAGTACCTGGAGCAAAAACGTTGTGCTATCCAGGAGCACGAGTACAGGACATCAATAAGCTGCTCACAAACATTGTAAACCAGCATCAGGAAATTGAGTCTATCATAGTTCATGTGGGATTCAATGACATGGCAGCTCAGAACAGCTGAAAATGGATTTTAAAGAACTGATTGGGTCACTGCTTGACACCAACAAACGCCCCATAATATCTGGCCCTTTACCCTCCCTAAATCGTGGAATTGAACGTTTCAGCAGACTTTTAGCCCTCCATAACTGGCTACGAGACTATTGCAGCTCTGTGGGTGTAACATTTAATGACAATTTTGATACCTTCTGGAAACAAAGCTTTTGGGTTCCTGGATCCTTTCACAGCATTATAAGGCTGCGTTGACACAATGACTTATCAATGACCCAAGCCCAGTTCAGTTAATCCCTACCATTGTGTTGCTGAATTGTCATAATGCTTTATTCCAGGGGTGTTGGAAGACACAATGTAAGTAACCTAATTTATGTCCCTCTAACTGCCCTGAATGCCTCTGCTGATCCCCCAGCTATTGTATGCAGTAATCATGTGCCTAGGAACCAGAGTTATACTGTTAGCACTGAGGCGGTGTGCCCTAGTAGGAAGTCCACTGTGTGCAACTCACCCTGCACTAACATAAATAACATGAGCATGTCTACTTCTGCTAAACTTCACAGTAAAGCAATGAAAACAATCAAGCATCCCAGAAAAGTGCAAAAAAATAGCCCACGAAAAAAAAAAAAAAAAAAAACATAACATATGTTGCCTAAGAAAAAAGGCTCATGAAGTCAATAACTTGCTAGTAACAGATGACATTCCTATTCTGACTCTGAAACTCACTTAGATAATACCTTTGATGATACAGTGGTAGCAATAAATGGTTATAACATCTACAGAAAATACAGAATTGCCAATGGGGGCGGTGTTGCAGTCTATATTAAGAACCACATTCCTGTAAAGCTTAGAGAGGAGCTTATGTTAAATACTGTTGAAGTAATATGGCTACAGGTTCATCTGCCTCACCTAAAGCCCATTCCTGTGGGAAGCTGCTATAGACCACCAAGTGCTAACAGTCAGTATCTGGATAATATGTGTGAAATGCTTGATAATGTATGTGATATCAACAGAGAGGTATATTTTCTGGGTGATTTCAATATTGACTGGCTTTCATCAAGCTGCCCACTCAAGAAAAAGCTTCAAACTTTAACCAGTGCCTGCAACCTGGTTCAGGTTATCAGTCAGCCTACCAGCATAGATATGTATTGATCACATCTTCACTAAAGCTGCAGAAATGTGCTTTAAAGCAGTATCGAAATCCATCGGAGGTAGTGATCACAATATAGTAGCCATATCTAGGAAAACCAAAGTTCCAAAGGCGGGTCCTAATATAGTGTTTAAGAGGTCATCCAATAGGTTTTGTAGTGATTCTTATGTTGATGATGTAAATATTATTTGCTGGTCTGTGGTGTGTAATAAGTAGCAACCAGACGCTGCACTTGACACATTTATGTAATTGATTATTCCAGTTACCACTAAGCATGCACCCATTAAGAAAATGTTTGTAAAAACTGTTAAATCCCCTTAGTTTGATTAATTAAAAAATGTATAGTTGAGAGGATGAGGCAAAAGGTATGGCAAATCAGTCTGGCAGCACAACCGATTGGCAAACGTACTGCAAATAAAAAGAAGAAGAAACTATACTATGAAGCAAAGATAAATGATATAAAGAATGATAGTAAAAAGCTTTGGAGCACCTTAAATGACATTTTGGGCAAAAAGGCAAACTCAGCTCCATCATTCATTGAATCAGATGGCTCATTCATCACAAAACCCACTCATGTTGCCAACTACTTTAATTAATTTTTTTCATTGGCAAAATTAGCACACTTAGGCATGACGTGCCAGCAACAAACGCTGACACTACACATCCAAGTATATCTGACCAAATTCTGAAAGACAAGCATTGTAATTTTGAATTCCGTAAAGTGAGTGTGGAAAAATTATTGTTGTCTATCAACAATGACAAGCCACCGTGGTCTGACAACTTGGATGAAAAATTAGTGAGGATAATAGCGGATGATATTGCCACTCCTATTTGCCATATCTTCAATTGAAGTCTAATAGAAAGTGTGTACCCTCAGGCCTGGAGGGAAGCAAAAGTCATTCCGCTTCCTAATAATAGTAAAGCCCCCTTTACTGGCTCAAATAGCCGACCAATCAGCCTGTTACCAGCCCTTAGTAAACTTTTGGAAAATATTGTGTTTGACCAGATACAATGCTATTTTACAGTAAACAAATTGACAACAGACTTTCAGGCCTCATCATTCTCAGCCTCTAAATAGTGGATAGGGCATGGATAAAAAATAAAAAAATAACATGAGAACATGAAAATACATTACTGGTGGGGAATCGGTATAGTAGGGTGTACACTGGGATAAATGAGGACAGTTGTGAGTGACCACCATTTAAGTTTCCTAAATTCAACTTAGAAGGGTTTTAAATTGATCTCGGGGTGACTAAGTACATTCTTATGCAAATTAGAGTTTGGAGCAGTCTGACTGCGTGTCGGAAGACGTTGGCTCAGATTTTCCCAGAGAATCTGGTATCCTCGTCAATGTTTTCAAATGCCAGCTTTGGTGGCCACATGGGACAATTTGAGAGACTTTACCTTCACAACAGCTATCTCAGTTGGCACCACATTTGCACAGGTGGCAAGATCTCTGGATTGTGCTGGCTCTGAAATATAACATACTCTCAGAAAAATTCAAATCACCAATACCTTGCAGATAAAATAGGCTAAATCAAGGTTATTTTATCCATGCTGTTCCTTCGCTGATGCTTGATGGGTCCTTCTCTGTCCCTTGGCTGCTCACTGTTTCCCCATTCTCAGCCTCCAGGAAGTGGATGAGGTATGGTGGAACAAAAAACACACAAAAATAAGTTTGGTAGGTTGCACACTGGGGATAAATGAAGACAGTTATGACCATTTTAGGTTCCTGAAGATCTTAAGTTTAACTCACCTTATCCACAGTAAACTCATATGCCACATGACTTGCACATATACCTAGATCTGTGGAAAAATCTGAATCTAGAAGAGAACATATTCTCAGGGATTCAAATCAATTCACTATCTAAAGCAGATATACCGGTATGCAGTATTCTCAATACTCACTTTCAAAGTGGTTGCCTCTTCTCATACTGTTCCTTTGTTGACGCTTGATAGGCTCTTCCCTAATCCCTGGCTGCTCACTGTCTTTCTGATCATGGTCTTTCTGATCATGGGCCTCCCCATTCTCTCGTCATGGGCCTCCTACAGTGGTGAAAAAAAGTATTTAGTCAGCCACCAATTGTGCAAGTTCTCCCACTTAAAAAGATGAGAGAGGCCTGTAATTTTCATCATAGGTACACGTCAACTATGACAGACAAATTGAGATTTTTTTTCTCAAGAAAATCACATTGTAGGATTTTTAATGAATTTATTTGCAAATTATGGTGGAAAATAAGTATTTGGTCACCTACAAACAAGCAAGATTTCTGGCTCTCACAGACCTGTAACTTCTTCTTTAAGAGGCTCCTCTTTCCTCCACTCGTTACCTGTATTAATGGCACCTGTTTGAACTTGTTATCAGTATAAAAGACACCTGTCCACAACCTCAAACAGTCACACTCCAAACTCCACTATGGCCAAGACCAAAGAGCTGTCAAAGGACACCAGAAACAAAATTGTAGACCTGCACCAGGCTGGGAAGACTGAATCTGCAATAGGTAAGCAGCTTGGTTTGAAGAAATCAACTGTGGGAGCAATTATTAGGAAATGGAAGACATACAAGACCACTGATAATCTCCCTCGATCTGGGGCTCCACGCAAGATCTCACCCCGTGGGGTCAAAATGATCACAAGAATGGTGAGCAAAAATCCCAGAACCACACGGGGGGACCTAGTGAATGACCTGCAGAGAGCTGGGACCACAGTAACAAAGCCTACCATCAGTAACACACTACGCCGCCAGGGACTCAAATCCTGCAGTGCCAGACGTGTCCCCCTGCTTAAGCCAGTACATGTCCAGGCCCGTCTGAAGTTTGCTAGAGTGCATTTGGATGATCCAGAAGAGGATTGGGAGAATGTCATATGGTCAGATGAAACCAAAATAGAACTTTTTGGTAAAAACTCAACTCGTCGTGTTTGGAGGACAAAGAATGCTGAGTTGCATCCAAAGAACACCATACCTACTGTGAAGCATGGGGGTGGAAACATCATGCTTTGGGGCTGTTTTTCTGCAAAGGGACCAGGACGACTGATCCGTGTAAAGGAAAGAATGAATGGGGCCATGTATCGTGAGATTTTGAGTGAAAACCTCCTTCCATCAGCAAGGGCATTGAAGATGAAACGTGGCTGGGTCTTTCAGCATGACAATGATCCCAAACACACCGCCCGGGCAACGAAGGAGTGGCTTCGTAAGAAGCATTTCAAGGTCCTGGAGTGGCCTAGCCAGTCTCCAGATCTCAACCCCATAGAAAATCTTTGGAGGGAGTTGAAAGTCTGTGTTGCCCAGCGACAGCCCCAAAACATCACTGCTCTAGAGGAGATCTGCATGGAGGAATGGGCCAAAATACCAGCAACAGTGTGTGAAAACCTTGTGAAGACTTACAGAAAACGTTTGACCTGTGTCATTGCCAACAAAGGGTATATAACAAAGTATTGAGAAACTTTTGTTATTGACCAAATACTTATTTTCCACCATAATTTGGAAATAAATTCATAAAAAATCCTACAATGTGATTTTCTGGATTTTTTTTTCTCATTTTGTCTGTCATAGTTGACGTGTACCTATGATGAAAATTACAGGCCTCTCTCATCTTTTTAAGTGGGAGAACTTGCACAATTGGTGGCTGACTAAATACTTTTTCCCCCCACTGTATATGGCAGGTTGGGAGCCTTTTTAAAATCAATCAAATCAAATCAAATGTTATTTGTCACACGCTCCGAATACAACAGGTGTAGACTGTAGCCCCTTCCTAACAATGCAGAGTTAAAAAGTATGAACATTTTGCTAAAATCAAAAAAGGAAATAGTATCACAATAAAAGAACAATAACGAGACTATATACAAGGAGTACCGGTACTGAGTCAATGTGCAGGGGTACGAGGTAGTTGAGGTAATTGAGGTACATGTAGGTAGGGGTAAAAGTGATTAGGGAATCAGGATTAGCAGCAGCGTATGTGAAGAGTGTGAAAGAGTGTCTATGTTTCAGTGTGTGTATGTGTGGTGTCAATATGCATGTGTGTGTGTTTTGTGTGTGTGAGCGTATGTAGTGAGTGTGTGTGTGTGTGTGTGTGTGTGTGTGTGTGTATATTTGTGTGTGTGTGTATGTGTATGTGTGAGTGTGTGGGTAGAGTCCAGTGAGTGTGCATAGAGCCGGTGCAAGAGAGTCAGTGCAAATAAAAAGGAGGTCAATGCAAATAGTCAGGGTAGCCATTTGATTAACTGTTCAGGACTCTCATGGCTTGGGGGTAGCCTTTTCCTGAACACCACCTCCTCCCTTGTTGTCCTGGGGCATCCCTGCAGGCATGGTCTCTACTGCCTGGACCTCAACGTTTATGGCGCCCTCTGACCATCCATACATCTCATCCACCTTCACAACTATCAGCCACTGGACCAAGACCCATTTTATCTCCCAGTGGCCTCCCATGGATCCAGGCTGCTTCAGAATGGTGGCCTGGGCCAAGATCCTCACACTCTGAAGAGACACATCCACTTTCACAACCACCATCATGACAAGCATCATCGAGGTGTTACCTTTTGGTGCTTCTGGTATGGTTTCATAGCCATGGGTTTGTTGCACAATATCTGACTGACAAACAATCTGTTCTTCAATATCGATATGCAAATGAGTCATATGTTGTTTCAAATGTATATGCAAATAAGCAAAGTGATTATTGAGATGCACTTTTCTTTTTAAATGATTAGATCTAGACAATACATGCATGTGTGTCTATGTAATGCCAATTGATGAATACAGTCATTGTATCTGTAAGAGAATTCCAGTTGGAAGATTCAACTTCGGATAGACTGAGTTAAATGAAGGCTCATTGGGTTGTCTCACACACTCTCCAGACTTTAGATAAAAGTATGATATTTTTGTTGGGCTCATCTTGTTCTTTGTTCAGCTCCTTGGTAACTTCATCATGTACAGATTCTTACTCATTCAATATATTCCATTTAGCAGACGCTTTTATCCAAAGCGACTTACATGGAGACAACCTTCGAAAAAGCCCAATAGTGCTCTAAATATAGCCAGTAAATCAGTGACTCCTCCCTGTGAACCAGAGAGCTAGAACAGTGGAGATGAGGATTGTGGAACACACTCAACATGTGATATCATATAACACACACACACACACACAGAGAGATACACACACACAGAGAGAGATAGATACAGACCCAGTTTAGGTAGGCTTTTGATTGGTCCGCCCTAACCCTATTGGACAACACGACGGTTGAAATCTGAAGCTTGGAATTGTATTGGTTGGTGCTTGTTTCTTTTATAAACATACAGTATACAGCACAGCATTAGCATTTACATACAGTATATTTGACAATTAAAGAGCAACATTTAATAGGGTTTAAATCAAACCATGTAGAAAAAAAGCAGTGTTCCAAAAACCACCCAGACCAAACCAACTTGGTGAAGCTCTCATTTAGTTCTGCTGCAGTATGTTCTCTTTCATGAGTCTCATTCCATTCAGCACATTTTAGTTTCAGATCCTTCATCTTGCTCCAGATCTCCTTTATAAGGGTTTCCAGATGCTCAACCTTGGCATAAAGTCCCCTAATGTCCCATGTCTCTCTGATGTAAAAGATGTCTCCATCATTCTGTGCCACCATCTTTTTGATCTTCTGAGGAGCTTGGAAACCTGTGTGCTGTCCTCTTCCTCCATCTTGTTGTTGAAGGCATGGTACCTGTTCCCACACTTCTCCAGGAGCCCCTGGAATGCCCCTCTTTCGCCCTAAAGTTGGTCCTCGATCGTCCTCTGACGACTCAGCAGGTCATACCATACAGTCTCCAGATCCTCTCACCAAACAGCCTCTCTAAGCACACTGGTTCCACTCTGGGTCCAGACACACTGGTATGACCAGGAGGACGGCATGGGGACGAGCACTGTACCCCCCCCCCCCCCCCCCACCCCCACACACACACTGCGACATTCCTCGTCCAGGATACTGTTACTAGTAGTAAGGGGGGCATCTTCTGCAGAGAAGGGGTCCCAGCCTTGGGTGTCCAGCACCGTGGCATTTCTCCTATGTACAACCCCTCTCCCCTGCTATGGCTCTCTATACCTGTTGTGACATCAAAGTTGTTTTTGCACAGGAGGGTGTTGCCCGCTGAGGTTTTGCCAGTCCACACTTCACCAAACAGAATGATTGCCATCTCAGACATATTGACAACTCAGACTTGGTATTCTGGAGAAGGATTACACAAATCCACATCAGCAAGTGTATACATAAACAGACGTTGGTACAGTTTTATGTTTGGTGCAAAGTCATCACATTGAATGTGTATTTATTCTATGTAGTTAGTAATCCTGTTATACAGTTGAAATAGAGGCATAATGCAAAGGTTTTGCACGTCTAAACATGCCAAACAATTTGTGTGCAACGCAATATTGGGAAGGTGTTCCTAATGTTTGGTATACTCAGTGTATATTACATGACAACGTCAACATAAAAATGTATTTAAATACTATTAGGCCCTTAGTACCTCTACAGGCCTATGCAGATGATTGATTAGGCTAGTGGGATAGCCTATGCGCAATTGCGCACCAATGGCACGTCAAAAACCTATGAATAAAGAGACAAATAGCTGAAATGAAAATACCCTAACAAAATTCAAATACTGCAAACCTCTTGTTTTTGTTCTTTTAGTTCTTTTAGATCTGAGACCAGGCAGGTCTTTTAAAAGGCCACTTTATGTGTTGATAAATTGTCTATCTGTGTAGCCTAATATATAATATGAAAATTTGGCCATGACATTATGTTAATGACCCATTTTACTAAGGACTCAATTCATCTTTAGTAACGACAATAATAATAATAATAACAACAATGACAATAATAATAATAATAATAATAATAATAATAATAATAATAGAAAAGTACTTCAGACTTGGTCATGTTTAATATTGTACATTAATATAGTGTTAGACCTTTTATATTACACTATAATAGCTTTAATATTAGTTGATTAATAACACTTGCATTAACACCAAAAGAGACAATAATTCATATTCATCCTCCACCCTTATAGGCTTGTTATGTCCCTTCCCTGTGCTTGCACAGAAGGACATCCCGGTTGTTTACCCCAGGCACAGGTGGTATGGGGACTAAACTGGGCCAGTGTCGACAGTAGTTGATGAATGAAGTTCAATGGCATGTTTTCCATCTGGAAGGCCAAAACTCCCTACCACCAAAACAGGCTGAAATTTCAGGCAGTCTTTTCAAACAGCTCTTACACTAAAACGGCATTATCATAATTCTCACATTTCTAAACTACACTACATGACCAAAAGTATGTGGACACCTGCTCGTCGAACATCTAATTCCAAAATCATAGGCATTAATATGGAGTTGGTCCCCCCTTTGCTGCTATAACAGCCTCCACTCTTCTAATAATAATAATAATATGCCATTTAGCAGACGCTTTTATCCAAAGCGACTTACAGTCATGCGTGCATACATGTTTGTGCATGGGTGGTCCCGGGTATCGAACCCACTACCTTGGCGTTACAAGCGCCGTGCTCTACCAGCTGAGCTACAGAGGACCACTAGATGTTAGAACATTTCTGCAGGGACTTGCTTCCATTCAGCCACAAGAGCATTAGTGAGGTCGGGCTCGCAGTCGGCGTTCCAATTAATCTCAAAGGTGTTCGATGGGGGTGAGGTCAGGGCTCTGTGCAGACCAGTCAAGTTCTTCCACACTGATCTCGACAAACCATTTCTTTATGGACGCTTTGTGCTCAGGGGCATTGTCATGCTGAAACAGGAAAGGGCCTTCCCCAAACTGTTGCCACAAAGTTGGAAGCACAGAATCGTCAAGGATGTCATTGTATGCTGTAGCGTTAAGATTTCCCTTCACTGGAACTTAGGGGTCTAGTCCGAACCATGAAAAACAGCCCCAGACCATTATTCCTCCTCCACCAAACTTTGTAGTTGGCACTATGCATTCGGGCAGGTAGCGTTCTCCTAGCATCCGCCAAACCCAGATTCGTCTGTCAGACTACCAGATGATGAGGCGTGATTCATCATTCCAGAAAACACGGCGGTGCGTGTTTCCAAATACAACCACTGACTGTTTCCTCCTTGAGATTCAATTGGCACATGCGCATTCGCGCTGAGTTGCCATTTTAGTGTCACGCCCTGACCTTGAGAGCCCGGTGATCTCTAGTTGGTTTGGTCACGGTGTGAATATCTATGTGTAGATTCTAGTTTATCTAGTTCTATGTTGGCCGGGTGTGGTTCCCAATCAGAGGCAGCTGTCTATCGTTGTCTCTGATTGGGGATCATACTTAGGCAGCCATTTTGCCCACCTATGTTGTGGGATCTTGTTTCTGTGTATTTGGCTTGTTTGAGGATTAGCCGTTAGAACGTCACGTTCAGTTGCTTTGTTATTTTGTCAAGTGTTTATTATTATAATTAAACATGTATGCATTCCACGCTGCACCTTGGTCCAATCCTGTACTCAACGAACGTGACAGAAGATCCCACCACCAACGGACCAAGTAGCTTGAACAGGATGAGCAGACAACATGGACATGGGAGGATATTTTGGACAGTAAGGGATCCTGGACTTGGGGGGAGATCCAGGCAGGTATGGATCGCCTTCCTTGGGAGCAGACGGAGACAGCGAGGAAGGATAAACGGCGAGAGAGGAGTTAACCCTTCAGCAGCAGAGAGCTCAGTACTTATTGCAGAGGCTGGCGAAGCCAGCCAGCACTCGCTTTGAGGAGCGTGTGAGCGTGCAGGCACCAGGCTATGCGCCGGCGTTGCGCACTGTGCCGCCAGGGCGCCTTCACAGACCCGTGGTGCGTGTCCCCAGTACGGTAAGGCCCGTGCCTGCTCCTCGCACTAAACCAGTGGTGCGTGTCGCCAGCCCGGTACGCCCCGTACCTGCTCCCCGCACCAAACCAGTGGTGCGTGTCGCCAGCCCGGAACGCCCCGTACCTGCTCCCCGCACCAAACCAGTGGTGCGTGTCGCCAGCCCGGAACGCCCCGTACCTGCTCCCCGCACCAAACCAGTGGTGCGTGTCTCCAGTCCGGTACGGCCCGTTCCTGCTCCTTGCACCAAACCAGTGGTGCGTGTCGCCAGCCCGGAACGCCCCGTACCTGCTCCCCGCACCAAACCAGTGGTGCGTGTCTCCAGTCCGGTACGGCCCGTTCCTGCTCCTTGCACCAAACCAGTGGTGCGTGTCTTCAGTCCGGTACGGCCTGTGCCTGCTCCTCGCACCAAACCAGTGGTGCGTGTTTCCAGTCCGGCACGGTCCAGTCCAGGGTCAGAGCAGTCCGCTCCACTGGTGCCCAGTCCAGCTCCGGTCAGCTGCTCCACTCCAGTGCCAGAGCAGTCCGCTCCACCGGTGCCTAGTCCAGCTCCGGTCAGCTGCTCCACTCCAATGCCAGAGCAGTCCACTCCACCGGTGCCTAGTCCAGAGCCAGAGCAGTCCACTCCACCGGGGTCCAGTTCAGCTCCGGTCAGCGGCTCCACTCCAGTGCCAGAGCAGTCCGCTCCACCGGTCGTCTACTCTCCCACACCAGGGTCCAGACAGGACTTGGTGCATCGCGGGAGGACTGCAGAGCCAGAACCAGACGTCAACCCCTCTCCAGGGTCGAGGCCTCCCACACCAGGGTCCAGACAGGGCTTGGTGCATCGTGGGAGGACTGAGAGGGGAAGCATCGCGCCGAGGTCCAGACCGGACCAGGTGTGCAACGGGGAGCCAGAAAATAAGAGGTTAATACCTACGTTGCGCCGGAGCCACCACCGAGGCTGGATGCCCACCCGGACCCTTCCCTAAAGAGTCAGGTTGGTGCGGCCGGAGTACGCACTTTTTTTGTGGGGGGTACTGTCACATGAATATCTATGTGTAGATTCTAGTTAATCTAGTTCTATGTTGGCCGGGTGTGGTTCCCAATCAGAGGCAGCTGTCTATCTTTGTCTCTGATTGGGGATCATACTTAGGCAGCCATTTTGCCTACCTATGTTGTGGGATCTTGTTTCTGTGTATTTGGCTTGTTCGATGTTTAGCCTTTAGAACTTCACATTCAGTTGCTTTGTCAAGTGTTTATTATTATAATTAAACATGTAGGCATACCACGCTGCACCTTGGTCCAATCCTGTACTCAACGAACTTGACATTTAGAGCAACAGCAATGAGGAAATAGTCAGTGGTTGTATTTCATTAAAGTTTTATTAAAAAGTATGGATTTCAGCAAACAAATGCACACAACTACAGAGGACAAACATAGGTTAAGGTAAGCGTTTCATAATGTTACAAAAATTACATTTTACATTTACATTTTCGTCATTTAGCAGAAGCTCTAATCCAGAGCGATTTACAAATTGGTGCATTCACCTTATGATAGCCAGTGGGACAACCACTTTACAATTATTTTGTTGGTGTGGGGTAAGGGGGGTTAGAAGGATTACTTTATCCTATCCGTATTGAACTTGGGCGAATCAATGTAGCCTAGTCAGAGCTGAATTCCACAGAGCCTGGTCTCTGCTTAACTCTGTTGGTGGAGTTCATCAGAAATGTACTTTACCGTGGAGTTTAGTCTTCTAGCCTAACCTTAAATGAAGACCAAAATGCGCATTTTAGTTTTTCATTAATTTTTATGATATAGCCAATTTTGACTTTTTTGCTGTGGAACCTATTGGAAATCATAGAGGGTCATGGCTGAAAAAATAAATAAAGTGTTTTCTAAAATCATTTCCTGCAATTCTATGTCAGTTTACATGACTGGAGACGTTACAATATTTTTTTGTACCACACAAATGATGAAAATGACAAGCTACTCTGACATTTACATACTGAGATCAATACAACGAACGAACCATGTATTATATTCAACCAATAGCATAGGCCAATGAAAAGAGTGGATACACAGATCTTACGCCTACAATATGAGGAGGAAATTATAGTCCATCAACCTTTCAGTGGCACTCAACTATTCAGAGTTTTCCCGCAATTGTATTTTTAAATATTGAGAAATACCTTCTAGCTGCAGCCTGCTGTTCATTGACAGCCACAACTCAACAATCAGTTGTTTTATATTTGCAGCGCCAGATGCCCAATTGCGAGATACCCGACTGTAGACTAGGCCTATGCGCTCATAATGGGACAAAACACAATCTAAAGCAATTTTTTTATAATAAGCTATTGCTCCTCCGTGGCTAAATTAGGCTGGTGTAGTATTTTTCAACGATTGTATTTATTTATATAGACAGGAGTAATTATATAATTTGGCAAATGTATTTCATTTTATCTGAAGCACTTCCAACACCCCTTCCTGCAGCGCTATATTTTCTTCCATGTGCTGTGCTCTCCTCAAGGTCAAATAAATTAATCAACAGTTCTTATTATTCATTAAATCGATTGTGGTCAGTAACCCCATATGAGGTTATTGTGTAGGTAGGCCTACTGTTACAATAATATTTAAAATAATCTATCAACAAGTAGCCTAGCCTACAATTACGAGAATATATTAATTAAGTCAATGAAGCCAATAATGGTTTCAGCTCTATTGTTATTGAAACTATGTAGGGCCTTATGAGCTTTTTAAACAATAAAAATGTCAAATGACTTGAATAGCCTATGGGAAAAGTTTACAAATGTATATTCGCATCAGTAGGCTAAGTGACTGAAACGCATCAGAAAAGTATTGGAAAGTTCAGGAAAACACCAGGGAAGCTCATCAGGCTATAGGTATAATGTTTGTATGTAGAGGAGATCTGCATTGCTTTAATTGCTATACTAATGATCATCAGCACTCCTCTTAACTTAGCTAACATTTCCCAGGCTAATTATAACCAAATATCCAAATGGAGATTCAGTGAAAACAAAAATCTGACATTGATTGATTTATCAAGATGAGTTCCCATGCTTGTCTCAAAGCAGCGCAATGACGCTGTCCCAATCAAAACGGTGCTGGAATTATCAGTTGACCACAGATGACAATTGCTTTACATTTTATTATAACCAGCGGTGTAGTGCTATTTTTTAGGCAGCCTTTTATTTGTCACATGCGCCGAATACAACAGGTGCAGACCTTACAGTGAAATGCTTACTTACAAGCCCTTAACCAACAATCAGTTTTAGTTTAGGTTAGTGGAGGTAATTGAGGTAATATATACATGTAGGTAGAGTTATTAAAGTGACTATTCATAGATAATGAACAGAGAGTAGCAGCAGCGTAAAAGAGGGGGCGGGAGAGGGCAATGCAAATAGTCTGGGTAGCCATTTGATTAAATGTTCAGGAGTCTTATGGCTTGGGGGTAGAAGCTGTTAAGAAGCCTCTTGGACCTAGACATGGCGCTCCGGTACTGCTTGCCATGTGGTAGTAGAGAGAACAGTTTATGACTAGGGTGGCTGGAGTCTTTGACCATTTTTAGGGCCTTCCTCTGACACCGCCTGGTATAGAGGTCCTGGATGGCAGGAAGCTTGGCCCCAGTGATGTACTGGGCCGTACGCACTACCCTCTGTAGTGCCTTGCGGTCGGAGGCCGAGCAGTTGCCATACCAGGCAGTGATGCAACCAGTCAGGATGCTCTCAATGGTGCAGCTGTAGAACCTTTTGAGGATCTGAGGACCCATGCCAAATCTTATCAGTCTCCTTAGGGGGAGTAGGTTTTGTCGTGCCCTCTTCACGACTGTCTTGGTGTGCTTGGACCATGTCAGTTTATTGGTGGACACCAAGGAACTTGAAGCTCTCAACCTGCTCCACTAAAGCCCCGTCGATGAGAATGGGGGCGTGCTCGGTCCTCTTCTATTTCCTGTAGTCCACAATCATATCCTTTGTCTTGATCACGTTGATGGAGAGGTTGTTGTCCTGGCACCACACGGCCAGGTCTCTGACCTCCTCCCTATACAGTAAGGGGGAAAAAGTATTTGATCCCCTGCTGATTTTGTACGTTTGCCCACTGACAAAGACATGATCAGTCTATAATTTTAATGGTAGGTTTATTTGAACAGTGAGAGAAAGAATAACAACAACAAAATCCAGAAAAATGCATGTCAAAAATGTTATAAATTGATTTTCATTTTATTGAGGGAAATAAGTATTTGACCCCTCTGCAAAACACAACTTAGTACTTGGTGGCAAAACCCTTGTTGGCAATCACAGAGGTCAGACGTTTCTTGTAGTTGGCACCCGGTTCGCACACATCTCAGGAGGGATTTTGTCCCACTCCTCTTTGCAGATCTTCTCCAAGTCATTAAGGTTTTGAGGCTGACGTTTGGCAACTCAAACCTTCAGCTCCCTCCACAGATTTTCTATGGGATTAAGGTCTGGAGACTGGCTAGGCCACTCCAGGACCTTAATGTGCTTCTTCTTGAGCCACTCCTTTGTTGCCTCGGCCGTGTGTTTTGGATCATTGTCATGCTGGAATACCCATCCACGACCCATTTTCAATGCCCTGGCTGAGGGTAGGAGGTTCTCACCCAAGATTTGACGGTACATAGCCCTGTCCATTGTCCCTTTGATGCGGTGAAGTTGTCCTGTCCCCTTAGCAGAAAAACACCCCCAAAGCATAATGTTTCCACCTCCATGTTTGACGGTGGGGATGGTGTTGTTGGGGTCATAGGCAGCATTCCTCCTCCTCCAAACACGGCGAGTTGAGTTGATGCCAAAGAGCTCCATTTTGGTCTCATCTGACCACAACACTTTCACCCAGTTCTCCTCTGAATCATTCAGATGTTCATTGGCAAACATCAGACGGGCCTGTATATGTGCTTTCTTGAGCAGGGGGACCTTGCAGGATTTCAGTCCGTCACGGCGTAGTGTGTTACCAATTGTTTTCTTGGTGACTATGGTCCCAGCTGTCTTGAGATCATTGACAAGATCCTCCTGTGTAGTTCTTGACTGATTCCTCACCGTTCTCATGATCATTGCAACTCCACGAGGTGAGAACTTGCATGGAGCCCCAGGCCGAGGGAGATTGACAGGTCTTTTGTGTTTCTTCCATTTGCGAATAATCGCACCAACTGTTGTCACCTTCTCACCAAGCTGCTTGGCGATGGTCTTGTATTCCATTCCAGCCTTCTGTAGGTCTACAATCTTGTCCCTGACATCCTTGGAGAGCTTTTTGGCCTTGGCCATGGGGGAGAGTTTGGGATCTGATTGATTGCTTCTGTGGACAGGTGTCTTTTATACAGGTAACAAACTGAGATTAGGAGCACTCCCTTTAAGAGTGTGCTCCTAATCTCAGCTCGTTACCTGTATAAAAGACACCTGGGAGCCAGAAATCTTTCTGATTGAGAGGGGGTCAAATACTTATTTCCCTCATTAAAATGCTAATCAATTTATAACATTTTTGACATGTGTTTTTCTGGATTTTGTTGTTGTTATTCTGTCTCTCACTGTTCAAATAAACCTACCATTAAAATTATAGACTGGTCATGTCTTTATCAGTGGGCAAACGTACAAAATCAGCAGGGGATCAAATACTTTTTCCCCTCACGGTATGCTGTCTCATCGTTGTCGGTGATCATGCCTACCACTGTTGTGTCATCTGCAAACTTAATGATGGTGTTGGAGTCGTGCCTGGCCATGCAGTCATGAGCGAACAGCGAGTACAGGAGGGGACTGAGCACACACCCCTGAGGGGCCCCCGTGTTGAGGATCAGCTAGGCGGATGTGTTTTTACTTACCTTTACCACCTGGGGGCGGCCCGTCAGGAAGTCCAGGATCGACGGGGCTGTAGTGGAGCAGGTTGCAGAGGGAGGTGTTTAGTCCCAGGGTCCTTAGCTTAGTGATAAGCTTTGAGGGCACTATGGTGTTGAACGCTGAGCTGTAGTCAATGATTAGCATTCTCACATAGGTGTTCCTTTTGTCCAGGTGTGAAAGGGCAGTGTGGAGCGCAATAGAGATTGCATCATCTGTGGATCTGTTGGGGCGGTATGCAAATTGGAGTGGGTCTAGGGTTTCTGGGATAATGGTATTGATGTGTGCCATGACCAGCCTTTCAAAGCACTTCATGGCTACAGACGTGAGTGCTATGGGTCGGTAGTCATTTAGAATGAAAGTTGGTACCGACATGAAGCCTATTGTGTAAAATCATTTTGGAATATACATACAATGCATCATCCAAATTGCATGATTGCCTACACATTCTGTAAGTGGCTAAAGGAAAATGTTTTATTTTTTAAATCCTAAAACCCCAAATTAGTCCTACCTTATCATAAATGAGGCCATCATCAGCGTCAATCGTGAATGATAATTCTTCATGTTTTACAGGTGAAACGTCCATGCTGCATGCATGCCAACCATTTGATCCCAATCAGTTTCATGGGAATATGCATTTAAATCTTCTTGAATGATGTAAGGGTGGCTAACCGGCCTAACTAATCGAATTAAACACAACCAAAGCATGAGCAGAAGAAGAAAAAAAATCTACATTTCAGCACAATCGTATTTTACAAAAGAAATGACATGGTGTTTTTGGTAGACTGACATTATCATGCTATTATATTCGGTTTGTTATGTAAAATACTAATTAATCATTAAGTGATCTTGCGAGACATAGCACCATTCTGAGAAGTGGCGGAGCACCAGCAACATTACACCCCTGATTTACTAATTTCATATGTATATACTGTATTCTATTCTACTGTATTTTAGTCAATGCCAGTCCGAAATTGCTCTTCCTAATATTTATATATTTCTTAATTCCATTCTCGTACTTTTAGATCTGTGTGTATTGTTGTGAATTGTTAGATACTACTGCACTGTTGGAACACAAGCATTTCGCTACACCCGCTACAACATCTACTAAATATGTGTCTGTGACATATTTGATTTGATTATAACGGTTGGATGACTTTGGAAGTTTCACGTAACCAGAGCTCTATGAACTAAGTGGCGTATATTTTTTTTTACACCATTGCAGCAGAAGCGCGAAAGATTTTGGGCGGACACAAAATCATTCGGGGCTAAAGCCCGAAAGCCAGGTCCTGGTGACGTCCATGGTTCTCACCCAGGTGTCTTGAACGCAATAAAGACGGAAGTCGGAGATTTCCGAGTTCCCAGTTGTTTTGAATGCGGCAATAGAAGCATGGCGTGGTGATATGTACAACGTCATCATATTAATCGTCATCAGTAAGCAAGCACCATAATAAACCTTCGAGTCGACATAATAAACATTGATTCGGAGGAGCAGATCCATCTATGTTGACAATATCCTGTGAACTTGATGTGCAACACTATCTTTTTGACCTGAGACATTTCCAGCAATCGTTGACTACTTTCTGGATGTTTTTCTAGATATCTGCTGTGCATATAAAGTCGTTTTTTTTGTTTAGACCAACAGCAGAGGTTCGGGTTGCTGTCAAACGATTTTCTCGCTACCTTCGCTTTATAGGCTACCTACATCAGAAAATGTAACTGGCATAGTAGCAAAGTTGGGAAATATTAACATTGCATTGAATTATCTCCGGAAAGTAGCGAACGTTCGTTTTTTTGTGGTTATTAAAGTGATGGTGTTTCCCTTGGTGAATCTTTGTGCCAAGGAGGTGGTGAGTGATCACAGTTCCTCTCTGGGCTGGCTTGATTGTGTACCCAGGGAACTGTATAGACCTCTTCTGGAGGCTGCCTTCACCAACTGCCGCCTGCTGGCTGTCGGGGAATTGGTGCAGCGATGGCCGGAGCGAACTCTGCGGGTTGGCGGCCGAAGGAGGAAGGGACAAAGTCCCCCAAATCGCCTCTGTGTCCAGGCTCTCCTGCTCGCGGTGGTCAGAGGATTGTCGGACAAAAGGTAACACACACTCAATCTTTGTTAGTTTACTTCTCTGAAACAACATGACCCAGCAAGTCTTTGTGTAATTAGGCTTTGAATAATGGGAACAAAATACTATTCAATCGACAACTTCACAGTCTATAATCTCCCAATGTCATAGAGATGGCTACACTTAGATGGTAGCCATCCAATGGCACCAGACAATCTTTGCGCATGTAATCACTTGTCTATTCCTCTTGTCTATTCCTAGGTGTGCTCTCCAGGTGTTAGACCTATGTGGGCTGCAGTGTGAGGAGGGAGGAGTGGGAGACCCCATGGGTGGTTGGTCCCTGACCGTGGCTCTCTGTACCATGGTTGTACAGGCCAGGGCTGGAGCTCATAGGGCCCTCAGGAGAGAGGGGGAACGGGAAAGGAAGAGAGTGCTGGCGAAAAGGAGAGGAGAAAAGCGAGGGATAGAGGAAGAAAGTGAAGGAGGCGAGCGGCTTGTGGAGTCTGTGGGAAGAGATAAAGAGGGGTCGGAGACGTCTGGCTGTCTGGGAGAGGAGCAGGTGAAGGGGGTGAGGAGAAGGATGGAGATGGAGAGGAGGAAGGAGAGTGTGGCAGGTCTGGCAGGCGAGCGGGGGTCAGAATCCGAGGCAGACAGCGAGGTGGTGGTGTGTGTGAGGGCCGACCTCCTTGTGAACGCCCGCTCCTGGGAGCGTGTAGGCGCAGCCCTGGGCACGACCGGCCCCCTTAAATTACAGTGCAGGTACGTCCGCGTGGAGGAGCTCTCAGCCTCCAGCATCGGATCTCTGCTGGACCTCCTTCCCCGTCATGGCCTCCTTGGGGTGGACATCAGTTACAGCTGCCTTGGGGTGGCTGGTCTAGTTCTCCTCCTCCCTCAGCTCTCTATGTTCCCCCTGCTGAGCTCGCTGTGCCTGCACTACTGCAACCTGGACATCTGCAGGGACATGCCTGGCCAGGAGGGGGCGCTAAGGGACATGTCCCAGTGGCTGGGGCAGCTCGGTCAGCTGCGCCGCCTCAGCCTCACTGCCCTCCGGCTTCCTGGACACCTCCGCATGCTGCTCAGGTAGGGCAAGCTGTCCACTGTCTCCAGCATGTGGTCATATTCTCATTAACAGCTTGAACTGTCTCATGTATTTGTTCCCCATCCTGTTTTGGCCTGCAGCTCTCTCTCCCAGCCGCTGGAGGTGCTGGAGCTTCCCTACCTGAGCCTGACCCCGGCTGACCTCTCCTACCTGTCCTGCAGCCCGCACGCCTCCTCGCTGCAGCAGCTGGACCTGAGTGAGAACAGGCTGGATGAGTCGGCCTTGCCCTCGGTGCGTCGCCTCCTCTCCCAGGCGTCCGGCTGCCTCATGCACCTCTCCCTGAGTGGCTGCGGCATCACTGACGGCCTGTTGGCGGCGCTGCTTCCATCGCTCAGCTGCTGCCGGGGCCTGAAGAGCCTGGGCCTCGCTTTGAACCCGCTCTCTGTGGCCGGGCTCATGGACCTGGTGAGGACGGTGGTCAGGATGCCCTCCCTCAGGCAGCTGCGGTACCCTAACCCCCTGGAGGACTACCAGCCTGGGCTGCCCCCCATGCCCTCAAGTGCCCAGCTGCTGGACTGGCCCTTGGATGAGCTTGTGGAGGTCCACGAGGCCACCAGTCTCCAACTGGACAGGGTGGTGATGGAGAGTGGCCGCTCAGACCTGTTCCTGACATGCGACCTGCTCAACTACAACAAAGACTTGGTGGAGCAGTGATGTCATTGGAAGAATGACCCCCTTCATATTTTAAAACCACACAACTGTACACGTGCCTGCCTACTGTACACGTGCCCGCCTTCATGTTTTTTGTATGTTCTGTTTAACTGTGAATTAACCAATGATATCAGGCCACACCTGGCCATGATTACAGACACCTGTGTGTGTGTCCTTTGACACTATATAGACTAGTGACCCGCAGCGTTTATCGTTATACCCTGATGAAGACAGCTTGTCTGTCGAAACGTTGGTTATTAGGTTATTCAATTATTGCATCTGAGCTCCTAGAGTGTGCGGCTCTCCTTTTCTTTTTCAAGTGTTCTACTCCGTTAGCCAGCACCTCGCCGAAATAGGTGTGCGTTTCTTTCGCCTCTATATTAAACAGAGAGGTAAAACATGTAAGGGCCTGATGCGAGTCAGAGATAGAGGACACACCCTCCCAATCAGATAACCCCAGGTCATACAGGAAATGTTGATCATTGAACGTTCTAAAATGTCTCTTTTGTAATAATGCGTGGACACGATTTAGATGGATTTGTATCTCTAATGCAGGTGCTTACTAACCAGCCAACTCGACTACCATGTACTTGTTTGTTTATACATTTGGATATACTGTACATCTGTTTGTGCCAAATGCCAGGGGATATGTTATTGGATATTCTCTATGTATAAGCAGGGGTAACATAGTTCAGATAGGGAGAGATCATCACCCCAGTCCGACTGGGCTAAGGTTACAGCTTTTACCTTCTGGTCACATGCCTTCCCGTCTGCCACCAGTGCCCGTGCATGGCTGTTGTCCAGAAATGGCAGTCTAAATTAGCCCTAGCTAGTTGTTTGTTGTTGGAAAACATTTAATCATGTGATACTGTATCTTCTTAAGTGCTTATTGGAAATAGAGCATTCTGATTATGAGAGCATTAATAGTGTTTGTGTATGGCAGCTGTCGGCTTTGTGTGTGGCAGCTGTCGGCTTTATGAGTGCATTTAAAGCAGGTGAATATTCCTTATGAAGGAAATTACATATGATTAATTGTGTTGGAAATATGTTCTATGGTATTATCTTCTCTGCTGCAGAAACCAGGTTTCCTTAAGTATTCCGATGTTTTTCCAATTATTCTTCTGCATTATGTTTTATTTATTTTTAATTTATTTTAACTTTATTTTACCCCACCACCCCTTCCCTAATTGGAGTGAACTAGTGAACAACAACGCTTAGGCCTCTACTTCCAGATTATACATACTATATACATTTTATGGACACAGTCAATTTGACAATAGTTCTATTTTGTTTGTTTTTACTCCTGAACTTCCTCTACCCTCAACCTCTCCGATCATTTTCATGATGTCCATCCGGTTTGCTTCTATATGCCAAATCTTTCTAACTGTGCTCTTTCACAAAAGCTCTCAACCTATAACCTATATACTTATAGTGGACACAGTATGCTTCACATTAGTTATCTTGTTGTTATTAGTTGTTATTAGTACCATCCTTCAGCTCCATTCAACACCACTCATCTAATATGGATCTCTTAATCCATATTGGATTTCTATTTGCCATATATTTTTCAACTCTACCGTGATGTTTCACAAAAGTTCTGAACCTTTCTATTCTCATTGTTTCTACAGATTGTAAATTGAAAATACACATTTTTGATAAAAGTATTATTATATTATTGATCGATAGACTATGACTTTTCAGATCACCCAGTAGTGCTATCTGCAGGGTTAGCTCCAGGTAAATATTGCAATCCTTCAGCCATTCCTGGACCTGTGACCAAAAACAAGCTACAAATGGACAGTACAAAAACAAAATATCTAATGATTCTGTCTCTTCGCAGCAAAATCTGCAGAGCTAGGAAGATTGTATCCCCCATATAAATAACATTCTATTGGTAGCAAGAAGTTTGTATAATAATTTAAATTGAAAAAGTATAAGTTTTGAATCTGGCTGCGTTTTGCGTATCAGTTCATAAACACTATGCCATGGAATCGGTACGTCAAAAATCTCTTCCCAACTATTTTGCGATCTATATGGGACGGCTGTCAATCCTTTGGGGCCCTCAGGGGTGCGTGCTCAGTCCCCTCCTGTACTCCCTGTTAACCCATGACTGCATGGCCAGGCACGACTCGAACACCATCATTAAGTTTGCCGACGACACAACAGTGGTAGGCCTGATCACCGACAACGATGAGACAGCCTATAAGGAGGAGGTCAGATACCTGGCCGTGTAGTGCCAGGATAACAACCTCTCCCTCAACGTGACCAAGACAAAGGGGATGATTGTTGAATACAGGGAAAAAAAGAGGACTGAGCACGCCCCCATTCTCATCGACGGGGCTGTCGTGGAACAGGTTGAGAGCTTCAAGTTCCTTAGTGTCCACATCACCAACAAACTATCATGGTCCAAACACACCAAGACAGTCGTGAAGAGGGCACGACAAAGCCTATTCCCCCTCAGGAGACTGAAAAGATTTGGCATGGGTCCTCAGATTCTCAAAAAATTCTACAGCTGCACCATCGAGAGCATCCTGACTGGTTGCATCACCGCCTGGTATGGCAACTGCTCGGCCTCCGACCGCAAGGCACTACAGAGGGTAGTGCGTACGGCCCAGTACATCACTGGGGCCATCCAGGACCTCTATACCAGGCGGTGTCAGAGGAAGGCCCTCAAAATTGTCAAAGACTCCAGCCACCCTAGTCATAGACTGTTCTCTCTGCTACTGCACGGCAAGCGGTACCGGAGTGCCAAGTCAAGGTCCATAACACTTCTCAACAGCTTCTACCCCCAAGCCATAAGACTCCTGAACAGCTAATCATGGCTACCCAGACTATTTGCACTGCCCCCCCACCCCAACCCCCCACCCAATCTTTTTACACTGCTGCTACTCTGTTAATTATTTATGCATAGTCACTTTAACTCTACCCACATGTACAGTGGGGAAAAAAGTATTTAGTCAGCCACCAATTGTGCAAGTTCTCCCACTTAAAAAGATGAGAGAGGCCTGTAATTTTCATCATAGGTACACGTCAACTGTGACAGACAAATTGAGAAAAAGAATTCCAGAAAATCACATTGTAGGATTTTTTATGAATTTATTAGCAAATGATGGTGGAAAATAAGTATTTGGTCACCTACAAACAAGCAAGATTTCTGGCTCTCACAGACCTGTAACTTCTTCTTTAAGAGGCTCCTCTGTCCTCCACTCGTTACCTGTATTAATGGCACCTGTTTGAACTTGTTATCAGTATAAAAGACACCTGTCCACAACCTCAAACAGTCACACTCCAAACTCCACTATGGCCAAGACCAAAGAGCTGTCAAAGGACACCAGAAACAAAATTGTAGACCTGCACCAGGCTGGGAAGACTGAATCTGCAATAGGTAAGCAGCTTGGTTTGAAGAAATCAACTGTGGGAGCAATTATTAGGAAATGGAAGACATACAAGACCACTGATAATCTCCCTCGATCTGGGGCTCCACGCAAGATCTCACCCCGTGGGGTCAAAATGATCACAAGAACGGTGAGCAAAAATCCCAGAACCACACGGGGGGACCTAGTCAATTACCTGCAGAGAGCTGGGACCAAAGTAACAAAGCCTACCATCAGTAACACACTACGCCGCCAGGGACTCAAATCCTGCAGTGCCAGACGTGTCCCCCTGCTTAAGCCAGTACATGTCCAGGACCATCTGAAGTTTGCTAGAGTGCATTTGGATGATCCAGAAGAGGATTGGGAGAATGTCATATGGTCAGATGAAACCAAAATAGAACTTTTTGGTAAAAACTCAACTTGTCGTGTTTGGAGGACAAAGAATGCTGAGTTGCATCCAAAGAACACCATACCTACTGTGAAGCATGGGGGTGGAAACATCATGCTTTGGGGTTGTTTTTCTGCAAAGGGACCAGGACGACTGATCCGTGTAAAGGAAAGAATGAATGGGGCCATGTATCGTGAGATTTTGAGTGAAAACCTCCTTCCATCAGCATTGAAGATGAAACGTGGCTGGGTCTTTCAGCATGACAATGATCCCAAACACACGGGCAACGAAGGAGTGGCTTCGTAAGAAGCATTTCAAGGTCCTGGAGTGGCCTAGCCAGTCTCCAGATCTCAACCCCATAGAAAATCTTTGGAGGGAGTTGAAAGTCTGTGTTGCTGTCAAGAGTGGAGTGTAGTGGGATGTGGAATCACACGCAGGACACAGAGATATAAATCCAAAGGTCTTTAGTGAAGTCCGTAGAAACACGCCAACAACGGCCACAGGCGAAAATAAACGCACACTAAACTGAACAAAGTAAGTGTGCACAAAGTGCAGGACTCTCTAATACAACACGAAATAAAGAGAGAACAAAATACAGCGGACCAAAACTACCACACGACAGTAAAACAATTACACACAACACCTAAACTAACACAAGGAACTAAATAGGGTGCCTAATGAGACTAAACACTAAACAGGTGTGACAAACAGACAAAACCAATCAAACATGAAACATCGAACGGTGGCAGCTAGTACTCCGGAGACGACGACCGCCGAAGCCTGCCCGAACAAGGAGGAGGGGCTCGGGGACGACCAGGAGGACGCGGAGCAGGGCGCGTAGGATGACCACGATGGAATTCGGTCAGAAGGGACGGGTCCAGGATGTCCCTCCTCGGCACCCAGCACCGCTCCTCCGGGCCGTACCCCTCCGACTCCACGAGATATTGGAGACCCCCCATCCGGCGTCTCGAATCTAGGATGGTCCGAACAGTGTACGCCGGAGCCCCCTCGATATCCAACGGGGGCGGAGGAGTCTCTTCTATCTCAAAGTCCTGGAGTGGACCTGAGGCCTGAGGAGAGACACATGGAACGAGGGGTTAATATTTTTGTAATCAATGGGCAGTTGTAACCTGTAACACACCTCGTTCAATCTCCTCAGGACTTTAAAAGGCCCCACAAACCGCCGACCCAGCTTCCGGCAGGGCAGGCGGAGGGGCAGGTTTCTGGTTGAGAGCCAGACTCGATCTCCAGGTGCGTACACTGGCCCCTCACTGCGGTGGAGGTCGGCGCTCGTCTTCTGTCGACGGATGGCTCGCTGCAGATGGACGTGTGCAGCGTTCCACGTCTCCTCCGAGCGCCGCACCCACTCATCCACAGCAGGGGCCTCGATCTGGCTCTCATGCCAAGGTGCCAGAACCGGCTGGTACCCTAACACACACTGGAAAGGGGTTAGTTTAGTGGAGGAGTGGCGGAGAGAGTTCTGTGCCATCTCGGCCCAGGGCACATATCTCGCCCACTCCTCCGGCCGGCCCTGACAATATGACCTCAGAAACCTACCCACATCCTGGTTGACACGTTCGACCTGCCCATTACTCTCCGGGTGGTAACCCGAGGTAAGGCTCACCGAAACCCCCAACCGTTCCATAAACGCTCTCCAGACTCTGGAGGTAAACTGGGGGCCTCGATCAGACACTATATCCTCGGGTACCCCGTAATGCCGGAAGACGTGAGTAAATAGAGCCTCAGCGGTCTGTAGGGCAGTAGGAAGACCCGGCATGGGAAGGAGACGACAGGCCTTCGAGAACCGATCCACAACGACCAGGATGGTGGTATTCCCCTGTGAGGAGGGAAGGTCGGTAACAAAATCCACCGAGAGGTGAGACCAGGGTCGTTGTGGAACGGGCAGGGGTTGTAATTTACCCCTGGGCAAGTGTCTGGGCGCCTTACACTGGGCACACACTGAGCAGGAGGAGACATAAATCCTCACATCCCTGGCTAACGTTGGCCACCAGTACTTTGTACTAAGGCAGTGCACTGTCCGGCCAATACCTGGATGTCCAGAGGAGGGTGACGTGTGAGCCCAATAAATAAGCCGATCCCGGACCTCGAGCGGGACGTACGTCCGACCCACCGGACACTGTGGAGGGCTAGGGTCGGTGCGTAATGCCCGCTCGATCTCCGCATCGACCTCCCATACCACCGGTGCAACCAGACAAGACTCAGGTAGTATGGGAGTGGGTTCCACGCACCTCTCCTCTGTGTCATACCGCCGAGACATGGCATCTGCCTTCCCGTTCTGGGACCCAGGGATGTAAGTGATCTTAAACACAAACCGGGCGAGAAACATAGTCCATCGAGCCTGGCGAGGATTCAGTCTCCTAGCTGCCCGAATGTATTCCAGGTTACGGTGGTCAGTCAGAATGAGAAAAGGGTGTTGAGCCCCCTCAAGCCAATGCCTCCACACCTTTAGGGCCTGTACTACGGCTAACAGCTCCCTGTCCCCTACGTCATAATTCCGCTCCGCCGGACTGAGCTTCTTAGAATAAAAAGCACAGGGGCGGAGTTTAGGTGGTGTGCCGGACCGTTGTGAAAGAACAGCCCCGATACCGGCTTCAGACGCGTCTTCCTCTACTTGGAATGGTAAAGTGGGATCCGGGTGCGCTAGCACTGGAGCCGAGGTAAACAGGTCCTTCAGTCTCCCAAAAGCCCTGTCCGCCTCAGCTGACCACCGCAAGCGCACAGGACCTCCCTTCAGAAGGGACGTTATGGGAGCTGCCACCTGTCCAAAACCCCGGATAAACCTCCGGTAGTAATTCGCAAAACCCAAGAACTGCTGCACCTCTTTAACCGTAGTTGGGGTTTGCCAATTACGCACGGCAGACACACGGTCAACCTCCATTCTCACCCCAGACGCAGACAACTGATAACCCAAAAAGGAGACTGACTCCTGAAAGAACAGACATTTCTCGGCTTTGACATACAGGTCATGCTCCAACAATCTCCTCAATACCCTGCGCACCAGGGCTACATGCTCGGCCCGCGTAGAACTGTACACCAGAATATCGTCTATGTACACCACTACTCCCTGCGCCTGCATGTCCCGGAAAATATCATCTACAAATGATTGGAAGACTGATGGAGCATTCATTAACCCGTATGGCATGACGAGATACTCGTAATGACCGGAGGTAGTACTAAATGCTGTCTTCCACTCATCGCCCTCTCTAATGCGCACCAAGTTATATGCGCTCCTGAGGTCCAATTTTGTGAAGAACCGTGCCCCGTGTAAGGACTCCGTCATGGTCGCAATCAGCGGGAGTGGATAACTATATTTCACAGTCACCTGATTGAGACCGCAGTAATCAATACACGGACGCAAACCTCCATCCTTTTTCTTCACAAAAAAGAAGCTCGAGGACGCGGGAGAAGTGGAGGGCCGTATGTATCCCTGTCTCAGAGACTCGGCAATGTATGTCTCCATTGCCCTCTTCTCCTCCTGTGACAAAGGATACACATGGCTCCGCGGGAGCGCAGCTCCTGCCTGGAGGTCTATCGCACAATCCCCCTGTCTATGAGGCGGCTGTGCAGGGATACTACACTCTCATTTGACCAGTTGGTGGACATGGCCATTCGGCTGGACACCCTGTCTTCTTCCCCCTCTAGCGCCAGCACCTCCGAGCTCCATCGGGCTCGGCTCGGAGGCGCTGGAGGGTGGAATGGGCGACCCCCACCTGGGACGTCCGCGGGTAGCGAGCAGGGTGTCCAGCCGAATGGCCATGTCCACCAACTGGTCAAATGAGAGTGTAGTATCCCTGCACGCCAACTCTCTGCGGACGTCCTCCCGGAGGCTGCAACGAAAGTGGTCTATGAGGGCCCGCTCATTCCACCCTGCATCTGCCGCTAGAGTCCGGAACTCCAGCGCAAACTCTTGAGCGCTCCTCATCCCCTGCCGGAGGTAGAATAGACGCTCCCCCGCCGCCTTCCCCTCCGGTGGATGGTCGAAGACCGCACGGAAGCGGCGGGAGAACTCCGCATAGGTGATAGTGGCGGCGTCTATTCTCCTCCATTCGGCGTTGGCCCACTCCAACGCCTTGCCGGTGAGACAGGAGATGAGGGCGGAAACGCTCTCGTGTCCCGAGGGCGCCGGGTGTACGGTGGCAAGGTAGAGTTCCACTTGTAACAGGAACCCCTGACACCCGGCAGCGGTGCCGTCGTACGCCCTCGGGAGCGAGAGCCGAATCCCACTGGGTTCCGGTTGTTGGACGGGCGGGCTGACCGATGGTGATGGTGCGGTAGGTGGAGGTGTGGGTACATCGCTGATCTCCCATCGATGGAGAATGTTCATCACCCGGTCCAGGGCGTGCCCGATTTGGTTGATCCGATCTTCTTGACCACGAAAGCGCTCCTCCATGATGTCGGTGGGTGTGGGTGCTCCTGCTGATTCCATGAGATGGTGTGTAATTCTGTCAAGAGTGGAGTGTAGTGGGATGTGGAATCACACGCAGGACACAGAGATATAAATCCAAAGGTCTTTAGTGAAGTCCGTAGAAACACGCCAACAACGGCCACAGGCCACAGGCGAAAATAAACGCACACTAAACTGAACAAAGTAAGTGTGCACAAAGTGCAGGACTCTCTAATACAACACGAAATAAAGAGAGAACAAAATACAGCGGACCAAAACTACCACACGACAGTAAAACAATTACACACAACACCTAAACTAACACAAGGAACTAAATAGGGTGCCTAATGAGACTAAACACTAAACAGGTGTGACAAACAGACAAAACCAATCAAACATGAAACATCGAACGGTGGCAGCTAGTACTCCGGAGACGACGACCGCCGAAGCCTGCCCGAACAAGGAGGAGGGGCCGCCTCGGCCGAAACCGTGACAGTTGCCCAGCGACAGCCCCAAAACATCACTGCTCTAGAGGAGATCTGCATGGAGGAATGGGCCAAAATACCAGCAACAGTGTGTGAAAACCTTGTGAAGACTTACAGAAAACGTTTGACCTGTGTCATTGCCAACAAAGGGTATATAACAAAGTATTGAGAAACTTTTGTTATTGACCAAATACTTATTTTCCACCATAATTTGCTAATAAATTCATTAAAAATCCTACAATGTGATTTTCTGGATTTTCTTTCCTCACTTTGTCTGTCATAGTTGACGTGTACCTATGATGAAAAGTACAGGCCTCTCTCATCTTTTTAAGTGGGAGAACTTGCACAATTGGTGGCTGACTAAATACTTTTTTCCCCCACTGTACATATTACTTCAACTACCTCAACTAGCCGGTGCCCCCGCACATTGACTCTGCACCGGTACCCCCGTGTATATATAGCCTCCTTACTGTTATTTTACTTCTGCTCTTTTTTGGTGTTGTTGTTTTATTTTACTTTTTTATAAAAAAAATTGATGCACTGTTGAACAGTTGAAGAGAGGATGCTCTCAGCTTTTTGCAGGTATATATATATTTTTTCTCAGCTGTCTATTTTACAACTGATATATTGATATGGATTTGAGATACGGAGCATGTATCTAGCTAATGTGTATTGAGTTTCCACTTACCCATGCAATTTCAGAATGTGGGGGGGACATGTCCACATAAGTGCACATAAATATATAGGCAAATTAATCTCTATTTAACAAAAAATATTGAGTCCTATTTTAACAGTAAAATATAACAACAATTAACTATTGCCCAAAATTCATGACAATCACTGGATTAGGTTGCAGTGCACATCAAATATCTTGAATCATGCATTGCTGCTTAGATGAAACACGTTATTTGATTACCATCTCAGTAGTCTATTGCATTTCTTTATTAAAGCACTGTGAATGCCATTAGAAGATGATTAGCCTACTCTTTTTTTCTCTTGGTGACCCCATGAAAGAATTTGTGAATATTAGCAGGTTTTTGGTACACGCAGACCTCACATTTTTTATTAAATTGCATTTCAAGTGCCTAAAAAAAGATCTTAAAAAGTCTTAAATTCAACTTGATGGAACCTGCAGAGTGATACCCTGAAGGCCTTTGTTTTTTCCTTTATGATCGTAAAAATGATTAAAAACCATCAGAAAACTTGTAGTATTTTCACTTTTAAAGTGGTGTATTAAATACAAAGTTACATTTTATAAAAAGGTGATAGAAGTTTTCTCTGAAGTCTACTGATTACAAGGCCAGAAGTATGTGGACACGTGCTCGTCGAACATCTAATTCCAAAATCATGGGCCTTAATATGAAGTTGGTCCCCCCTTTGCTGCTATAACAGCCTCCACTCTTCTGTGAAGGCTTTCCACTAGATGTTGGAACATTGCTGCAGGGACTTGCTTCCATTCAGCCACAAGAGCAATAGTGAGGTTGGGCACTGATGTTGGGTGATTAGGCCTGGCTCGCAGTCGGAGTTCCAATTCATCCCGAAGGTGTTCGATGGGGTTGAGGTAAGGGCTCTGTGCAGGCCTCACCAATCTCGAATGGACCTAGCTTTGTGCACAGGGGTATTGTCATGCTGAAACAGGAAAGGCCTTCCATAAACTGTTGCCACAAAGTCGGACGCACAGAATCGTCTAGAATGTCATTTTATACTGTAGCATTAAGATTTCCCTTCACTGGAACTAAGGGTCCTAGCCCGAACCATGAAAAACAGCCCCAGACTATTATTCCTCCTCCACCAAACTTTACAGTTGGCACTATGCATTCGGGGAGGTAGCGTTCTCCTGGCATCTGCCAAACCCAGATTCATCTGTCGGACTGCGTGATTCATCACTCCAGAGAACGCGTTTCCACTTCTACAGAGTCGCTAGCAGGGCAGAAATTTGACGAACTGACTTGTTGGAAAGGTGGCATCCTATGATGGTGCCACGTTGAAAGTCACTGAGCTATTCATTACGGGCTAATGGTGTCTATGGAGATTGCATGGCTGTGTTCTTGATTTGATATACCTGTCAGCAACTAATCCACTAATTTGAAAGGGTGTCCACATACTTTTGGCCATATAGTGTATATAAATCCTGGATTGCTGATGCTATGTATTGGCCGATGAGAGGCTTTGAAGCCACCAGTCGGCCATATTGGCACTCCTCAGAAGACCATATGTTGGTGTTTTCTTCCCATCCGACTTACTCAGTGTAACACCCAGAAAAAGGCAGACACTGCCAACTTTCAGGGCTAAGCAACATGATGAATGTATAGGAGGTACTGTTTATTTTATTAATGAGATGTTGTAAATATAAATATAACACACACATTGCACAACCCATACCAAAACAATTTTTTGAAATGGTTTGCACTAATTAATAAACTCCTGACATGTAACTTAAAATGGCCTCATTCATCATACTATGTCGTTTCTCCAGGTTAGCAGATTGAGGCACTGTATATCTCTTGCTGAAATAATGTATTTCAGCAACATTGAAACAAATAATTCAATTATTTTGTTATTGAGAGCTTTTCAAGAGGACTCATTCATAATTACCTGTCAGTATCATTATTTTCAGTGATGACAGGCTCAAAGTCTTTCTCCAGCAGGTCCCAAATGTGAAGGTAAGAGGCAGCATCCATAACACAGAAGACTGTTGGCCTGGTCTGGGCCCACTGTACTGACACCACCGGCTGCCCTGCTGTACTGCTGGTCCACTCCATCAGAGGCTTCTCAGTCAGCACGTTGTCTAGTCTGACACTGCCATCCCCACAGGCCACCTGGAGCACAGAGAAGCAAACACACACAGTTCATATGTAAACATTCACATACACACACACGTTTATGTTTACACACACACTCACACACACACACACTTATCTATCCCAAAAGTACTGATCTCACCAGGAAAATGGGTTCCCCAAAGGGAGAGAAATTGATGGAGGTGACATCAACGAGTCAGAATCCAACAACCTGAGCCCTTAACCAACAATGCAGTCACTATGATGTCTACTGTATTTAGAATATAAAGACCAACAAATACACATAATTCACAAAAGTACAGAAAATAGAATGTAATAGAAATAGATTGTCCATTCAACTTTGGAGGAGCCTTTAACCCGTGACTGGTCCAATGGTTGACAAAACCCTATAAACAACACACATTGTATAACACACACATTACATAATACATACCATATGACACAGTGTGGCTTCTGTAGCTCAGCTGGTAGAACACAGTGCTTGTAACACCAGGGTAGTGGGTTCGATCCCCGGGACCACCCACACACAAAAATGTATGCACGCATGAATGTAAGTCGCTTTGGATAAAAGCGTCTGCTAAATGGCATATTATTCTGTCCACATGATCCTGGACATACTGGATGGATGCGTCCCAAGTGGCTCCCTATATAGTGCACTACTTTTGAGACGCATCCACAATGTTTGGCATATCCAGGATGCTTATAAAGACAAACAGTGACACCGAGAGAGAAAGTGATTCATTGATGCTCACCATAGTTGTGCCAATGAAAAGATTGTTGGAATTGGAGGGACGACATTTTAATAGCAGTGTCTGTCTGTAAAGGAGTTGTTTTCTTAATGTCTCGTAGCGAGGACCTGGAGAGAGACAGAGAGAGGGAGAGAGAGAGAGACGGAGAGAGGGAGAGAGGGAGAGATGGCGATAAAGACCCAGCCATATCAGTACAGGTCACGAGATTCCAGGCAAAAAAAACACAGTACAGTGAAAAGACTGGAACACGACACCACCAGCAAGTTAACAGATACATATTTGATCACGCTGTCACGTCAGTCTAGTCACCCGACAACAACAACGTTCCGTACAACATGTAAAACAAGCTCGAATATCCAGCAGCTGTGTTCCGCGGGTAACACGTTGTGGGTATTTTGGGCCCACTGACTGACAGTGATGAATGATGGGGAGATCTGTCTCACCTCTCGCTGGTGGGATGGACTGTAGAACTGTGGAGCAGTTTCACTTTGCCCCCAGGCCGGAACCCTGCAAGAGAAACATCCAGGGTTAATTTTGTGTTAGAAAGAATAAACATCAAACGTAATGGAGGAAACGTGTTAAACGTAACTGACTCACCGAGGTCTGTCTGCGTGCATGTGTCGTTGGATTTAGGGAGCTCCAGTACCACCTGTGGGACAGAGATGGTAACACCAGCATTGCAGAAAGGCACATGACACATTTATAATCACTCAGTGCTGTCAGTAAACAGGAAGACCAAACCCATAACTCAATATGACCAGTTATACAGCTATAGTGTATAAACAGTTATAGTGTTGATGCAAAGGTATTGGATGGTTTTGTAGCATATTAGATAGACACTTACCCATAGATTCAGATAGATTGGCACCTCTCCCCCATGCAGGTTAATAATAATACTTTGAGTCAGGTGGTTTGAAAGAAACTGGCATGTCTTAAGGTACACAGTCCTGTGTGGGGTAGTTAGGGTTAGGGGTCATCTCTTAGATTAGGGGTTAGGGAGGGTTTTGGGTAAGGGTTAGGGGCCATCTGTTAGATTAGGGGTCAGGGCTTAGGTTAAGGGTCAGTTCCTTACAGTTCCTAATAAAATTTCATGTTTTTATTTTCAGATGAGAACATACAAGAAGAAAACAGAACGTGGAAGCTATGGCTCTGAGGTGATACAGCATGCCCTGAAGTCAAAAGAAAATGGGCAGACCTTAAAGGGGGCTGCCAGGGTGTTCAACATTCCACCAATAATCCTACGGCACCACAGAGGAAAGGTGAAAAACCCAGGCTTCAGCCAAATGGGTGGAGCCCCAGTCTTCTCTTCCACGTATGAAAGTGACCTCATCAACCACATTCAATAAATGGAAAGAGCCCTATTTGGCCTAACATTATGGGACTTGAGAAGACTCGCCTTCGATCTGGCAGAGAGGATGGGAATCAAGCACAGATTCAACAAAGGAAAGGGGTATGCAGGGGTGGATTGGTTGAGTGGCTTCATGAAGCGCAACCCTCAACTGTCAATTCGAGTACCGCAAGCAACCAGTCTTGCGAGGGAAGTGGGCTTTAAGAAGCTTAAGGTTGACCTGTTTTTTACGTCCTACGAGGACGTTTTAAACAGTGTCAGGGACGTCGGGCCAACGAAGATTTGGAACATCGATGAGACGGGAATACAAAATGCATGGTCCGTTGGAAGGGTGAGTGACTCAGGCTGGGTCAACAGTACCATCTTTGTCGACTGGCTCCACCACTTCGCCCACTGTGTTGGTTGCACCCCTGAGGAACCCCACATCCTCATCCTCGATAGGCACCACTCCTATAAGACCCTGGAGGCTGTTCTGACAGCAAGAGGCCAGGGAGTGATTCTCACCACTCTGCCACCCCACTGCAGCCACAAGATGCAGCCGTTAGACCGTACCATCTTCAAGGGTCTGAAGGCCTTTCACAGCAGGGCAGCAGATCAGTGGATGACGATGCATCCTGGGAAAAGGATAGGTATTTACCAAATGGCTGGCCTCTTCGCAAAGGCCTATAACAAGATGGCCAGTGTGGAGAGAGGAGTGGAGGGCTTCCAGACCAGCGGGCTGTGTTCTTTGGAGAAGGAGATCTTCACAGAAGCGGACTTCGTGGCTGCTGAGGTAATAGAGGAGCCTGAGCCCATTGCCGGTAAGACAAAGTCATCTAAATTAACAAAAAGTAGCAGAAGCAGCATGTACTTGGTAGAAAGTGTTTATTGTACTAACACCGATGTATTGTTTTTGTCGTTTATTTTCAATGCAAAGAATCCATTCAACCACAGTGCTCTACCGCCACCGCGGCCACCTCTACTGATACAGCCACCAGCTCTACCGCCGCCACCTCTACCACCTCCACCAGCTCTAATGCCAAAACCTCTACCTCCACCACAACCTCCACCCTGCAGCCTACCCTTGCTCCAAATGTTGGTAAAAAATAAATAAATAGTCAGCACTCATTTTAGGGAATATATATTTGAATATAGTGATTAGAAGTGTTTATTGTACCAATACTCATGTGTTCTTGTTGTTTGTTGGTTTTTGCTTAAACCAACAACCAACAGCTGCAGCAGTTATATTGGAGTTGTCCCCGAGGCCGAGGAAGAGGAAGGCAGAGTCTGCGGCTGTTCTGACAGCCTCCCCTTACAAAAGGTTGCTAGAGGAAAAGGCTCGACAGAAACATCAACAAGAAGAAAAGAGAGAGAGTAAGAAAACAAAGGTTCTTCAAAAAAAAGGTTGTCTCAAATAAGGTTGCAACACAACAAGCCACATCAGCCACCAAAGAATGGGATTCGGAGTGTATTTTCTGTGAGAAGCTGTTTTCAGTCACAGGTGGGGACTGGATTAGGTGTAAGCAGTCCAGGAGGTGGGCTCATGAGTTGTGCTCCAATTTGACTGGGGATAGCTTCATTTGTGACCTATGTACAAATTAGAATTGTGAAATAGCAGAGCATAAGAGATGCAACATCAATGCTGCACTGAATTAGTTATGATTTATTGTTATTAAATGTTAAATTCCAATGTTATTTAATGTTATTAGTTATATTCCATTCCAATATTATATTCCAATGAGTTACCCTGGTACACCCCCTTTTCAAAAATGTCATGAAATAGCACAAAAAAAAGTGTAAACTTTAGCCATTTCTTTCCCTTTATAGTTTATTCGCCTAAGCATGTCCTTCGTCCAGGTACCAATTTTTTTCAAAACATTGCTTTTTTTGTGTCAGCAATTAGACATTGGGCCTCATTCATCAACCGTTTGTCACGGTTTCGGCCGAGGCTGCTCCTCCTCCTGGTTCGGGCAGGCTTCGGCGGTCGTCGTCTCCGGAGTACTAGCTGCCACCGATCTATGTTTCATGTTCGTTTGGTTTGGTCTTGATGTTGTACACCTGTGTCTAGTTAGTCCTCGTTAGTGTTCTATTTAGTTCTCGTTGTGTGTGTCTGTGTGTTATTGTTTCGCTGTCGTGTTTTCTGCGCTACTGTTTGCCTTGTGCATTTCATATTTTCCTCCTCTGTGTTCGGAGGTTATTTACGCACTGTTTTGTGCGCCGTTTGGTTTTCGCCTGTGTGCGGACTTTCTCGCCTCCGGGCGTTTGACTCGTGTATTTGAGTGTGCTGTTCACTAAAGTCTATTGGACTTATTTTTCTGCGTCCTGCATCTGATTCCTGCACCACACCCACCTACAGCACCCGCTGACAGAATAACACACCATTATGGAATCAGCAGGATCGGCTGTGACACCTGTGTCGCTCGAGGAGCATATCCATTGGCAGGAGGGCCAGATAAGACAACTGGAGACCGCTCTACAGGACGTGATCAACACCCTGCACCGATGGGAAGCCAGCAGGGTACCCACACCTCCACCTACCCTGTCCACCCCATTGGCCGGTCCACCAGCCCCAGGTCCGGAACCCAGGAGGATTCGGCTCTCGCTCCCGAGGGCGTATGACGGAAAACAGCGTTTAGTACCACGTCAGGTCATTTCGAATATCTTGTCATGCCATATGGGTTGATGAATGCTCCATCAGTCTTTCAATCCTTCGTAGATGACATTTTCCGGGATATGCAGGGACAAGGGGTGGTTGTGTACATTGATGATATTCTGGTATACTCGTCTACCTGAGCCGAGCATGTAACCCTGGTGCGACGTGTATTGAGGAGGCTGTTGGAGCACGACCTATATGTCAAGGCAGAGAAATGTCTGTTTTTCCAGGAGTCTGTCTCCTTTTTGGGTTATCGGTTGTCCGCGTCAGGGGTGAGTATGGAGGTGGATCGTGTGTCCGCTGTGCGTAATTGGCAAACTCCAACCACTGTAAAAGAGGTGCAGCAGTTCTTGGGCTTTGCGAATTACTACCGGAGGTTTATCCGGGGTTTTGGACAGGTGGCAGCTCCCATCACGTCCCTTCTGAAGGGGGGTCCGGTGCGCCTGCAGTGGTCAGCTGATGCGGACAGGGCCTTTGGGAGACTGAAGGACCTGTTTACGTCGGCTCCGGTGCTGGCGCATCCGGATCCCACGATTCCCTTTCAGGTTGAGGTGGACGCGTCTGAGGCTGGTATAGGGGCCGTGCTCTCTCAACGGTCCGGCTCGCCACCTAAACTCCGCCCCTGTGCTTTTTACTCCAAAAAGCTCAGCCCGGCGGAGCGTAACTATGACGTTGGGGACAGGGAGCTGTTAGCTGTAGTTCAGGCCCTTCAGGTGTGGAGGCATTGGCTTGAGGGGGCTCAACACCCTTTCCTCATTTTGACTGACCATCGGAACCTGGAGTACATCAGGGCAGCGAGGAGACTGAACCCTCGCCAGGCCCGATTGAGTATGTTTCTCACCAGGTTCGTATTTAAAATCACGTACATCCCTGGTTCCCAGAATGGCAAGGCAGATGCACTGTCCCGGCGGTATGACACGGAGGAGAGGTCCGTTGAGCCTACTCCCATACTACCGGAGTCTTGCCTTGTGGCACCGGTGGTGTGGGAGGTCGATGCCGAGATCGAGCGAGCGTTGCGTACCGACCCCAGCCCTCCACAATATCCTGAGGGTCGGAAGTACGTTCCGCTCGAGATTCGGGATCGACTCATCTACTGGGCTCACACGTCACCCTCCTCTGGACATCCGGGTATTGGCCGGACAGTGCATTGCCTTAGCACTAAATACTGGTGGCCTACTTTGGCTAGGGATGTGAGGGTTTACGTCTCCTCCTGCTCGGTGTGCGCCCAGTGTAAGGCGCCCCGACATCTGCCCAGGGGTAAGTTACAGCCCCTACCCGTTCCACAACGACCATGGTCCCACCTCTCGGTGGATTTTGTAACAGACCTTCCCCTCTCTCAGGGGAATACCACCATCCTGGTCGTTGTGGACCGGTTCTCTAAGGCCTGTCGTCTTCTCCCTATGTCGGGTCTTCCTACTGCCCTACAGACCACTGAGGCCCTATTTACCCACGTCTTCCGGCATTACGGGGTCCCCGAGGATATAGTGTCTGATCGAGGCCCCCAGTTTACCTCCCGTGTGTGGAGAGCGTTTATGGAGCGTTTGGGGGTCTCGGTTAGCCTTACCTCGGGGTACCACCCGGAGAGTAACGGGCAGGTGGAACGTGTCAACCAGGATGTGGGTAGGTTTCTGAGGTCGTATTGCCAGGACCGGCCTGAGGAGTGGGCGCGTTACATTCCCTGGGCCGAGATGGCCCAGAACTCTCTCCGCCACTCCTCTACTAACCTAACCCCTTTTCAATGTGTATTAGGTTACCAGCCGGTTCTGGCACCGTGGCAGCAGAGCCAGATCGAGGCCCCTGCGGTGGATGATTGGATGAGGCGCTCGGAAGAGACGTGGAACGCTGCCCACGTCCACCTGCAGCGGGCCGTCCTTCGTCACAAGGCGAGCGCCGATCTCCACCGCAGTGAGGGGCCGGTGTACGCACCCGGAGATCGAGTCTGGCTCTCTACCAGAAACCTGCCCCTCCGCCTGCCCTGCCGGAAGCTGGGTCGGCGGTTTGTGGGGCCCTTTAAAGTCCTGAGAAGATTGAACGAGGTGTGTTATAGGTTACATCTACCTGTTGAATATAAGAATATTAACCCCTCGTTCCATGTGTCTCTTCTCAGGCCGGTGGTAGCTGGTCCACTCCAGGACAATGAGATAGGAGAGACTCCTCCTCCCCCATTGGACATCGAGGGGGCTCCGGCGTACACCGTTCGGTCCATCTTGGACTCCAGACGCCGGATGGGGGGTCTCCAGTATCTCGTGGAGTGGGAGGGGTACGGCCCGGAGGAGCGGTGCTGGGTGCCGCGGAGGGACATCCTAGACCCATCTCTCCTGTCGGAGTTCCACCGGGACCATCCCGCGCGCCCTGCTCCAAAATCCACGCACACTCAAGAGCATTCTTACGCACATTTAAGTGATGACAGTTTGCTCCAAATAATTGGTTACTGCATTTCATTTAATTCTACAGTCGTTTACAATGATAGTATTTTACTGTAATGTATTTCTGATCATTTGTTGAAAAACAAATCATAGTATGCAAAGAAACACTAACATTGCAATTTACATCAGCAATTAAGCTGATTAAATCCTGCATTATGTGGTGATTGATCGCACTATTTATAGGTCCAAAATTGGCCTGTTTCTGCACATCAGGCGTGCTATCAAAATGGCACATCTATTGCTGCTTGACGACATTGCCGTGCCTGCTCTGAGAAGGGAACGCATCTTTGAGGATCACGTTGATTTATTTGCAGAGACTGACGAGTACTTGATCGGACGGTTTAGGCTTCCAATACACGTTTTAATGGAGCTGTGTGATACTTTGGAGCCAGCGCTGCGAAGCCATACCCAACGGTCCAATCCCGTACCACCTCATGTGCAGGTACTCTCCACCTTGGGATTTTTAGCCACTGGGACATTTCAGCGGGAGTTAGCAGACCGGGTGGGCATATCACAGCCATCCATCAGCCGCGCTCTCCCACGAGTTGTGGATGGAATAAATCAACTGGCCACACAATATATGTTCTTCCCCTACACAGCGCAACAACAGCTGCCGGTCAAGAGAGGGTTCTACTCTATTGCGGGTCTGCACAACGTAATCGGGGCAATAGACTGCACTCACGTGCGCATTAAGGCACCCTCACCAGACCCATTCCCATACCTCAACCGCAAGCAATATCACTCAATCAATGTACAAGTCATCAGCGACTCCGACAACCATCTCTTGAACGTGGTCTCCCGCTTCCCAGGAGGTGCACATGACTCTTATATTTTGCAGAACAGTTCTGTGGGAATGCGCCTGGAACAAGGAGCTGCTGGAGACGCATGGCTCATTGGTAAGCATTGTTCAGTAATTTCAAATTCCAATTGTTGGTTTCAAAAAGTGGCTTTCTTAATTAATGACTTGTTTCATTAGGAGATCGGGGGTATGCCCTTGCGCCCTGGCTAATGACGCCACTAACAAACCCTCAGACGCACCAAGAGGCCTCTTATAACCAGAGGCACGCACGCACCCGCTCCACCATTGAGCGAACCATTGGTATTCTGAAGGGACGCTGGATGTGTTTGGACACAGCAGGCGGTAAGCTGCTTTACAAGCCAGAGAAGGTGAGTAGAACTACTTGTTTTATTCAGGTTTGAAAAATGGAGAACATGTTGTAGAATAATCTAATTCCAACAATTCATTTTATTTAGTTTTTCTAGCTTTTGATCATCTTTACACCGTTTTTAGGTTTGCAGAATAATCATGGCCGTTGTGTGTTACACATCGCTATGAAGCGTGGTGTTCCACTTCCACTTCAGCCACCACACCAGGATGTGCGTCCTGACCCATTGCTGGGACCAGACAACCGACTTGGCGTGGAAGTCAGACAACAAATAATTTCTTGTTTTTGATTTGTTTTGTCCTTTAAATACCACGAATTAAACACATGAAATGACACAGGTTTCAATGCGCGTTCTTTATATTTTAAAATGTGTGTTGATGTCTTTGAGTGTTTCTGATATTGTGGCCAGAGTAGAAGCGATTTCACAGAGACTTTGCGCAATCCGCTCCTGGTTATCCAAGACCGCATCGGAGATGGCAAGTGCAGTTGGACGGGACCTGGGGGCACGTACATGCCCCCCTCCAGTGGTCAGCATATGTCTCTTGCGAGGCGTTTTCTTATGCTAATTAGGAACAACTGGCACACGCTTTCAATTACGAAGACGTGGGATTAATCAATCCTAAGAACACAGGTGCGAACAATTCTGTTGTTTAAGAACATGTCATGAATCCGACGTATACTTTTCTTAGGGAGTTTATTAAGAACAAAGTTTAGAAAATTCTTAGGTTGATATTGGTGAATGAGGCCCAATGTTCTTAGGGGGGCTAGTTATCCCCTAGTACCTTATACCCAAACGCGCTTCAGCCCAGCTTAAATGAAAAAGGGGAGATCAGGTGCTCGCCTGAGGGACTTGAAAATCCAAGAAACATTCCTTACCCCAGGATACTTCAACTGGTGACTATCCGGGAGAATACAGAAAAAGGAGCACTGTTGCACGAGGCAGAAATAATGCAGTGCTACTTTAGTTTTGCCATCAGCTGGAAGACTGTGTCTGTTATGTGGGCAGCTTGTCTCTCCCTTTTCTGTTTCCCTTCCTCCTTGTTTTGTCCCCTCTTTGTCTGTTGTATGTGTGTTTGTCCCCTTTATGTGGGTGTGTCTGGAGTGGATCAGGGGGCGTGCTCAGGATCTGCCTCTCCTGTGCAGCTGCGGGTTGTTTCCAGTGATTCCTGCCTACGCAGCTGCATCCTATTCTCTCATCAACCTGCACTACTAATTCCTGGGCATGGCTCTCCACCGGCGCCAGATCGTTGTTCTTACTAGAGCGGTAACTTGGCTCACCAGTAAAGTTATATTATCTTAGTCTTCAGCCTGGCGTTTTACTCTCCTTAACCTGTCGTTTGTTTTGTCTTCAGTTCAGACATACCTCCCGGCCTGCCTGCCTTCGTGCCTGCCTGCCTGCCTGCCTCAGCCTCTCCTTCCTCCGGAGCCGACTAGCCCACTCTGTTCCTTTTCTTCTGTTGTTTTTTGGACTATGACAAATTGAACTTTTATTAAAAGTATTTTTGTTTCCTCCACTCCCTTAGTCATGTTTGTTTCTCTGAGTGCTGGGTTGAACCATAGCGTAACAGTGTCCCCTTTTCTCAGCGGAGGGAAGGAGGGCGGAGGGACGGTGAGTCCCTCCCCTCAGACTGACCATCAGATGCAGGCCATCAATTCAGTAAAAAATAAAGAAGCAAATTATTATAGTCACTTAGCTGTGCCTCACAAGTCATACAATAAATTATATATTACCAGTGTGATCACATAGAGTTTTTTAATATACATTTAAAATGCTATTTGAAGAACAACATTGGCAGGGCAATTCAAGCATAGCCAATACGCAGTGATAATGTATTAGGCCTATAGCCTACTGCACAAACCTCATTGCTACAGAACTGTTTTTAATTGGTTAATGTTGCATAGGCTTACGTTTTTTAAAGTAAAAAATCTGAGCGGTAGATCTCTGCTTGCATTTTGACTCAAAGTGACCTTGACTTAGAAAAGGTTGGTGACCACTGGTGTAAAATAACTTGTCATATAGAAATGGAAGCTTGGTATTGAGCTGTAAACACCCATCGCTGAAAGAGAGTGTCCGCTCGAGTCCTCAGCTTCTTAAGTGATTGCTTCTCAGCCCTGTCCTCTTCCAACAGTACTGCAACCACCTAATAACACCAAAACAGAGAGCATGAGGCAATAGCAACTGCAACAAGAGGGAAAATCTGCAGTATGACGACGTCAAAATGGTTTCTTAGATTTAAAGAAAAATAAGGTATTATAGGCTATACCTGTGAGGCTGAGCGCAGAAATGTTGCTAGGCGCTGTGAATCGATAATCAGTTTGGTCATAGATTCATCAGACGCCTCGTGGGAGAGGTTGGGACCTGTTGCAACGTGGGAAGAAAGTAGGTTCCAAATGGCACCATATTCCCTGTACAGTGCACTACTTGCTCTGGTCAACAGTACACTCTCAGAAAAAGGGTACGGTTAAGTTACAGTATTGTTCCCGGGGGTATAAAAATACACATAATGTCACTTCAGAGTTACACATATAATCTCATATGGTACTGTTCAGTAATTTTTAGGGTACATGTGCGGATAATCTAGTATAATGGTACATTGTTTTTCCCAATATTTTGAATATAGAGGGACAATCATCACACACTCTCAACAACCACGCCATCATTATCATATTTCCCAGCATGCTCTATTGCAGGTAATTTTTTTGAATAGTTTGTTTCAATATGTGTGTTTTTGCATGCACATTGATTTATCTTATACTACACAAAGATAAAAACATACATAACAAACTAATTCAATCGGTTAGTAGTTGGATTTATTGCATCTGTTACTGAGATGGTTGTTCCCGTTAAAATGGTTTAGTTAGTCTTTTTTTTTTTTTTTTTACCAATTTTCCCAACCTTGGCAGTCACTCTAAATGAAGGTTGCAGGTGATTACAATATCACATTTTTCAATATCCTACTCTGGCTGGATTCCAATTGGAATTACATAGCACTCTGCAAGCAGCATAACGTGACTTGCCTGATGTTGCCTCCAAAATATAATTTTCAGGCTACTGTTTAAGGGTAAAACTAGGCTGTCAAAGTACAGCCTTATGATATATGTAATGTGTTGTCATAAAGAGTTTAATTTCAGTGATTAAGTATTCACTTAGGCACTTGATTGGTGAAGGCTATAAAACTGAAAGCCATTGAATGCAACAACCATGTCTCTAGCAAACACAGTCATGGGTGGTGGTGATAACTCTAAAATTCACTTGAAAGGCACCCTGGGAAATATGCAAATAAGGCTTTACACCCTACAGTGTTAAAACAACACCCAAAACCTTTTTAGAGGTACATTTTTGCCACTTATAGGGAACAAACGGCTTTGTCACTGGGGTGGTACCCTAAAAAGGCAAATGTGTATCTTTTCCAAAGATACGCTTTTGTACCTGTACTATCTTGTCCCCTAAGGTACACTATTGGCTCTTTTAAGGTACGAACTGCAAGGGTACAATTATGTACTTATAACTAAAGGTACAAAGGATGTACCTTACAGGATACCACTATAGTGACAAGCGTTTGTACCCCTTTAAGAAAAAATCTAAACCTTTATTTCTGAGAGTGTATAAAGGTCAATTTATTTGGTTATTCTAAAATTTCAAATCAAATTTATTTCAACTTCCACATAATAAACAATTGAAACTTTAACAGTGCCCTATAAAGGGAGTAATTTCCAATTCGGTACATAGTCATAGATTTGATAGAATACAGATCACAGTGCACGTTTCCTGACCTCCACAGCCTACGTTCCTCTCCATGGGATGCTGTGTCCTGTCCACTTCTCGCTCACCTCGATTTCCTCCAGTTGAATGTCTCGATCAGTATTGTCCTCGTTGCACTGAACATAAGCCTGGAAAGTGATAATGCATTGGGGTTGATTATCACATTGATATGAATAAAAAGATACAAGCAAGCTTACTGTCACAATGATATCATTAAGCATCAGACCTGGGTTCAAATACTATTTGATATATTTCAAATACCTTTTGCGTTTGCGTCTGTTAAGCATAGACGAACTTGTTTAGTGTTGGTTGATCCAAAGTTGTTGATGTACATGTCACTTTCATTGACGGGGGCAGATCCAGGAGGGAGAAGGTGATGGAGAAGTCCAGGTCGATCAGGCGAAACAGCTCTGTATTACGTTTCCTGGGGTGGGTAGGAGATATTATAGAGCAGTAACAGAAAATGCAGCAATGGAACCTTTCTTACAGGGTTTAGGGAAGGGAACACTGCTACTACCTTACTCTCCCACCAAGGTGCATGAATGGAGGAGTAAATTGAAGTGATGTGGAAATTCAGCAACTCTTGGAGGACAGTGGAAGTTGATAAAAGTGCTTCTTTAACAATAAAGAACAATAACAATAAAGAAGCATTTTTATTAACTTCCACTTTCCTCCAATAGTTGCCGAATTTCCTCCAATTTTAACTGCATTCCCCTCTCTTTAAATACTGCTTAAACTAACAGTTAGTTCCGTTAGACTTACTTTTGTTAGCTGGCAACCTTCTTGCTGACCTCACGATGCTTCGCAGCCACAAAGTCCATCCGTGAAGTGAACCTTTACTTTGAGGCATTTCAGAATCTATGGTGAATAAATGTTTTCGTTATTCAAACATTATTGTAAAATAAGACCTAAAATACAGTCCAAAATATGTATTGTTCCAGGGTCGTATGAACCAAACGGGCTGAAACCTACAAAAATGTGTCCAATAAGAATGCTTGTTTTTGTTTTCTGTTGCAAAACACTTTGCACTATTGAATACCCAGTAGTTTTGAGCGTTGACCATACCTCTTGACCTTTTGGGTCTGTCGTCCTCCTCTGTGCTTAGCCCTCTCTCGTTCTCCTCATCTGAATGGCCTCAACAGCCTCCCTCCTCTGTGAGCTCACTTCCTCCCTCTCTTCTCTCTTTTCATGGCTGTGTGTCATCTTCTCATCCACATCCTCAAAATCTTCCTCATAATCCTTTGGCGATAAAACATCAGTTTTAAGTTGCTCTTATAATGTTGTAGTAATATTGTAATTACACTAGTCACAACATTGTGTTACACAGTACTTTGCATTGAAGTTCCAGCACAGACTGCAATATCTTCCGGGATTCTTCCGATAGCATTGAGGAGTACACCACATCAGTCACTGGCTTCATCATTTAAGTGCATCGAAGACGTCGTCCCCACAGTGACCGTACGTACATACCCCAACCAGAAGCCATGGATTACAGGGTAGAGCTGCCGCTGTCAAGGAGCGGGACTCTAACCCGGACGCTTATAAGAAATCCCGCTGTGCCCTCTGACGAACCATCAAACAGGCAAGGAGTCAATACAGGACTAAGATTGAATCGTACTACACCGGCTCCGACACTCGTCAGATGTGGCAGGGCTTGCAAACTATTACAGACTACAAAGGGAAGCACAGCCGCGAGCTGCCAAGTAACACAAGCCTACCAGACGAGCTAAATCACTTCTATGTTCGCTTCGAGGCAAGCAACACTGAAGCATGCATGAGAGCATCAGCTGTTCCAGATGACTATGTGATCACGCTCTCCGTAGCCGATGTGAGTAAGACTTTTAAGCAGGTCAACATTCACAAGGCCGCAGGGCCAGACGGATTACCAGGACGTGTACTCTGAGCATGCGCTGACCAACTGGCAAGTGTCTTCACTGACATTTTCAACATGTCCTTGACTGAGTCTGTAATACCAACATGTTTCAAGCAGACCACCATAGGCCCTGTGCCCAAGAACACTAAGACAACCTGCCTAAATGACTACCGACCCATAGCACTCATGTCTATAGCCATAAAGTGCTTTGAAAGGCTGGTCATGGCTCACATCAACACCATTATCCCAGAAACCCTAGACCCACTCCAATTTACATACCGCCCCAACAGATCCACAGATTATGCAATCTCTATTGCACTCCACACTGCCCTTGTCGTAGAAATATTTGACTCAAAAGTAGTCAACTCAAAAATATTTCTCAAGAGACTGGAGCTTGTGAATCTAAAAATTAGACTTTATTATTTGCATAACAAAGCCGAGCTTGCTCCATGGAACAACTGCTTGCCCTGAACCGGAGCACTCCTTTTATACAGACACAAATGCATAGTCATACTGATACAACATACATAGTTACTCTTCTCTATGTGAATGAATAACATCTTTCAGTATCACATGTTGGCTACTCACGGGGGCTACTTGCGCTTCTCTAAATGGGGCCTCTGTATCTTATTAGTGACGTGACTCAAAAAATTATGTACATACGTACGTTAAAGAACAATCACACTCTGTATTGACTATATTCACTATCCAGACATATATCTGAAGTACAAAGTATCAATCATGTTCATTCTGTTTTACCTTTATCATTTCATAACACATTATAAAACATGTCAATTAATACTTAAACATGGTTTAAACATGTCATCCATAACCCATTCTCAACCACATACATTTAAGCATTTATCATTTACCATCCTCCCTGGCCCTTGAGATTATGTGCATGTGGCTATGTGTCAGGTCATAAGCACAAACAAATGATAACACTAGTTCCATTGTTACTCCAATCTACACACAGCCACCACGAGGAGTTGTATCTCCATCACATGTCATTGACATACCCAGACCAGCTGCAGGGAGTTATGAAAAACACATAAATGTCTCTGCTCTGTATTAACCCTGGTTAATAACCCTGGTTATTAAAACTGGTTCTCAATCCATAAGCATTTAAGGTATATAGGTGTTTCATTCTACCATACCCTTTCCCACCTGGACAAGAGGAACACCTACGTGAGAATGCTATTCATTGACTACAGATCAGCGTTCAACACCATAGTACCCTCAAAGCTTATCACTAAGCTGAGAACCCTGGGACTAAACACCTCCCTCTACAACTGGATCCTGGACTTCCTGACGGGCCGTCCCCAGGTGGTAAGGGTAGATAACAACACATCTGCCACGCTGATCCTCAACATGGGGGCCCCTCAGGGGTGCGTGCTCAGTCCCCTCCTGTACTCCCTGTTCACCCATGACTGCATGGTCAGGCACGACTCCAACACCATCATTAAGTTTGCTGATGACACAACAGTGGTAGGCCTGATCACTGACAACGATGAGACAGCCTAGTATGGCATCTACTCAGCCTCCGACCGCAAGGCACTACAGAGGGTAGTGCATACGGCCCAGTACATCACTGGTGCCAAGCTTCCTGCCATCCAGGACCTCTATACCAGGCGGTGTCAGAGATAGGCCCTAAAAATTGTCAAAGACTCCAGCCACCCTAGTCATAGACTGTTCTCTCTGCTACCACACGGCAAGCGGTACCGGAGCGCCAAGTCTAGGTCCAAAATGCTTCTTAACAGCTTCTACCCCCAAGCCATAAGACTCTTGAACAGCTAATCATGGCTACCCGGAATATTTGCATTGTCCCCCCCACCCCACCCCACCCCCTCTTTTACGCTGCTGCTACTCTGTTTATTATCTATGCATAGTCACTTTAACTCTACCCACATGTACATATTACCTCAATTACCTAGACTAACCCGTGCCCCCGCACATTGACTCTGTACCGGTACCCCCTGTATATAACCTCCCTACTGTTATTGTATTTTACTGTTGCTTTTTAATTATTTGCTATTTTTATTTTTTACTTATCTATTTTTTACTTATTTTCTTAAAACAGAATTGTTGGTTAAGGGCTTGTAAGTAAGCATTTCACTGTAAGGTCTACACCTGTTGTATTCGTCGCTTGTTGCAAATAACATTTGATTTGATTTGAAAGCTGTCAAACTAACGGATGTGTTATTATTTGCTATTTCAATGCTGCTTGAACACATTTAAATCACTCTCCATTTTCTGGAAAAGCAATCAATTTAGAGCATGCATGATGTATAATGAAACAAAATAAAAAAAACTGGAATACAAATGAGTTACAAGGAATTTCACCATCTATATCCTTTGACTCTTCTCACCTCAAAGTCCTCTTCATAGTCCTGACCTTCATCATAGCCATGGTCCTCAGCCGGAGCCACCTCAATTTCCACCTACAGATGCAGTTCATTTCAGTAGTTTTAATTTCAGATGCAGTTAATTTCAGATGCAGTCTATTTCAGTCAATAGCTTGTATTTACCAGCTGTTACTTTCTGAGACCACCGTTTTAAATTACACGTTTCCCCAAAACGGTGCTTATTCTTACTTTGAGGTAAATTTGCTCTCGTTTTGTGGGTGTTGTGAGGTGTGGCCTGGTCAATATGGATGTGACCATTTGAAAATCACCAATCACCCTCTGGGCCACCATAATCACGTCGTTCTTCAACTGGTCGTTCAGGGGTGTATTCTTTCAAAACGTTTCCTAAACAGAAGCAAACAGAACAAAACTTGGAGAGGCCTACCTGAATTTGTTTAATGGAAACTCTCTGCAAAATTGTTTCGATACATTAGTCCAAACAGTACAGTACCGTTTAAACGTTGAACACCGTTCTGTCGTACTGAACACATCACTGTTAGTTAAGTACATAGACAAATATACAGTGTTTACAGTAAAAAGTGTATCCATGTGAATGTTACCATGCAATAAGCAGGAGCAAGTGAAGGCAAGCAAAGCAATGAAGCCACCAAACAGAAGGTGTCATTGCAAACATTTGCCAGTGAATAAAGGAAAAATATCAGAATAAAGTAGAGAACACTATACAGTGGGGAAAATAAGTATTTAGTCAGCCACCAATTGTGCAAGTTCTCCCACTTAAAAAGATGAGAGAGGCCTGTAATTTTCATCATAGGTACACGTCAACTATGACAGACAAATTGAGAATTTTTTTTCCAGAAAATCACATTGTAGGATTTTTAATGAATTTATTAGCAAATTATGGTGGAAAATAAGTATTTGGTCACCTACAAACAAGCAAGATTTCTGGCTCTCACAGACCTGTAACTTCTTCTTTAAGAGGCTCCTCTGTCCTCCACTCGTTACCTGTATTAATGGCACCTGTTTGAACTTGTTATCAGTATAAAAGACACCTGTCCACAACCTCAAACAGTCACACTCCAAACTCCACTATGGCCAAGACCAAAGAGCTGTCAAAGGACACCAGAAACAAAATTGTAGACCTGCACCAGGCTGGGAAGACTGAATCTGCAATAGGTAAGCAGCTTGGTTTGAAGAAATCAACTGTGGGAGCAATTATTAGGAAATGGAAGACATACAAGACCACTGATAATCTCCCTCGATCTGGGGCTCCACGCAAGATCTCACCCCGTGGGGTCAAAATGATCACAAGAACGGTGAGCAAAAATCCCAGAACCACACGGGGGGACCTAGTGAATGACCTGCAGAGAGCTGGGACCAAAGTAACAAAGCCTACCATCAGTAACACACTACGCCGCCAGGGACTCAAATCCTGCAGTGCCAGATGTGTTCCCCTGCTTAAGCCAGTACATGTCCAGGCCCGTCTGAAGTTTGCTAGAGTGCATTTGGATGATCCAGAAGAGGATTGGGAGAATGTCATATTGTCAGATGAAACCAAAATAGAACTTTTTGGTAAAAACTCAACTCGTCGTGTTTGGAGGACAAAGAATGCTGAGTTGCATCCAAAGAACACCATACCTACTGTGAAGCATGGGGGTGGAAACATCATGCTTTGGGGCTGTTTTTCTGCAAAGAGACCAGGACGACTGATCCGTGTAAAGGAAAGAATGAATGGGGCCATGTATCGTGAGATTTTGAGTGAAAACCTCCTTCCATCAGCAAGGGCATTGAAGATGAAACGTGGCTGGGTCTTTCAGCATGACAATGATCCCAAACACACCGCCCGGCGAATGAAGGAGTGGCTTCGTAAGAAGCATTTCAAGGTCCTGGAGTGGCCTAGCCAGTCTCCAGATCTCAACCCCATAGAAAATCTTTGGAGGGAGTTGAAAGTCCGTGTTGCCCAGCGACAGCCCCAAAACATCACTGCTCTAGAGGAGATCTGCATGGAGGAATGGGCCAAAATACCAGCAACAGTGTGTGAAAACCTTGTGAAGACTTACAGAAAACGTTTGACCTGTGTCATTGCCAACAAAGGGTATATAACAAAGTATTGAGAAACTTTTGTTATTGACCAAATACTTATTTTCCACCATAATTTGCAAATAAATTCATAAAAAATCCTACAATGTGATTTTCTGGAAAAAAAATTCTCATTTTGTCTGTCATAGTTGACGTGTACCTATGATGAAAATTACAGGCCTCGCTCATCTTTTTAAGTGGGAGAACTTGCACAATTGGTGGCTGACTAAATACTTTTTTCCCCCACTGTATATCTATAGACAATGTTTGTCCACTTATCTGATGTTAGATGCACTGAAACAAATATAAAATGCCTCAACCAATTATGACAATCCCGAATTCAAAATGCAATGGTCTTGGTCTGATTGGGCATGTAATAAACAGCCATGCTCTATTCTCATGCTAGCAGAGGTGTTGATGGCAGACAGATATGGCCATGAGAAAAACCCCATCATCAAAACAAGTGTTACGGGCTCCTCTGTGTCACTTAATTGTTCCTGACTAGACCTCCAGGGTGACTCAGATCGCATCACTACTTACTGGGACACAAAGGGAAAACAGAGCCATGAAAACCAATATACTGTAAATGAGGAGCATCTATTGAAAAGGGAGAGGGACTGTTTATGACTTGTTGTTATCTCCATATTCCCTTTCCCCCTTTTCCTATATTAATTTATTCATTTTTAATGATGTAAAATGTGTGTTGTAAATTACAATTTAAAATGCACTTTGAATAAACTCTGACTTGACTTGACTTTGGAGTGCTACTAACCTTAGTTTTAACAGGCTCTGTCTTTTCCTTGTGAACTCTGAGGTCAGAGGATGATGATGATGATTTCTTGGCGCTGGTCTATTCTTTGGGATCCCTCTCAGGGTCAGCTCCTTCTCTGTGCCTCCTCTCTCTATGTCTATCCCTCTCTCCCTCCCTCTCTCTGTCCGACCTCTTACGTTCCCTGTGCACTCGCTCCACTTCTCTGGATTCACCATCATGTCTCCGACTTTCACCTGTATCCTGTAACAAAAATATACCCCAGGATATGAGACCCTAGATGCTGATCTTGGGTCAGTTTTGAATTTCCCCCACTAATGGTTAAGGTTAGGATTGGGGAGAGGAAGATTATCCTAGATCTTTACTTACACTCTTAAAAATATAGGTGCATGATGGAACCAAATAAGGTTATTGAGAGCAATGCCATAGGGCACGTGTCAAAGTTATTCATAGGAAGGCCGAGTGTCTGTGGGTTTTCGCTCCTCCCTTGTACTTGATTGATGAATTAAGGTCACTAATTAGTAAAAGAACTCCCCTCACCTGGTTGTCTAGGTCTTAATTGAAAGGAAAAATCAAAAACCCGCAGACTAGGCCCTCCATGGAATGAGTTTGACAGCCCTGCCATAGGGGAACCATTTTAGGGTCTCTGAAAAAACATAAATGGGATGGTTCTTTGAAGAACCATACAAAAATCCACAATTGAATAGCCCTGCACCAGAATTGAATAGCCCTGCTTTAGGGTTTTAAGCCTTATTTGCATATTTCCCAGGGTGCCTTTCAAGTGAATTTTAGAGCTACCAGTACCTCCCGTGACTGTGTTTGCTAGTAACAGACATGGTTGTTGCAATCATTTTCAATTCTGTGGCTATAAGTGAAGCTGATGTCATGGTCCTCTGTTGCTCAGCTGGTAGAGCACGGCGCTTGTAACGCCAGGGTAGTGGGTTCGATCCCCGGGACCACCCATGCACAGAAAATATATATTACAATAAATAAATGTATGCATGCATGACTGTAAGTCGCTTTGGATAAAAGCGTCTGCTAAATGGCATGTTTATGAAAATTGTATTCTTTAAGACAATACAGTATTTTGAAAGTCCTTCTTTTGAGGGCCAAGTTGTTCCCTTATAAAGCAGCCTGAAACTGACAGTTTACTGGCCACATTAGGCTTGTAAATCACATTATGCTGGCTTTCAAAGTGATGTTTAATTCCTATTGGAATCCAGCCAGTGGGGATATGCAACATTTGGAATTTATATTCACCTGCAACCTGCGTTCAGAATGACTGCCAGGGTTGGGAAGACTATGATATGAGACTACCTTAAACATCTAAACTCCAAGTAACAGACTGGAATAGTTTAGGAAAATGTATGTTATTTATATTTGAGAAGCATAAGATTAATTAATCAATCAATGTACATGCAAAAACATAGATATTGAAACAAATAATTCAAAACATCTACCTGCAATTGAGCATGCTGGGAAATATGATAATGATGGGTATGGTTTTGGTTCAAATATGGTTAACACCAACACTGTTGTTGTTTTTTTTACACCACTGAGTGTTAATTTAAATATTTACAGTGTTAATTTAACTCCTGAATCAACACTAGAAATGTTACACTGAAGAATCAACATTAGTTAACACTGGCCAATTTACTGTGTGCTATGAAAGGGACACATCTGCAGGCTTCCATACATTTCAAGAACCTTTTAGAATTATGAAGAACCGTAGATGCCACGTCAATAACCCCACACTTAACTCAAAGGTTCTTTATCGGGCAAGAGTTCTCCAAGGAACCTTAAGAGCTGAGAAAGAACTATATAAGAACCTTTTTTTCAGTGAAGGGGAAACTTCACCCCAGAGTGTGAGCCAGCGGAGCCAGTCAGGCTTTGTTTGTGGTGTTGTTACCTTACATTTAATTTTGGACAATATTGAAGACTCTTCCGTGTTGTGCTCTCTCTTTGTTTCTCCTTTGTTTCTCCTCCTTCTATTTTCTACGTTGCTCCCTGTATTCTGAAATCAAAATGAAAAAACAACAACAAAAAGATGTAATGACATACTATGATTAGTGAGGTAGTAAGATGTTGACAATTTTCACCTAGATAACTGTACCTTTGTCCTCCTTTTGTCCTGAATCTCTTTCTCTTCTTTCCTTGTCTCTCTGCTTCTCCTGCAATCCATCTTTGTAGCGTTCTCTCTTTCAGATACTCCCTCTCATTAATAATATGCCATTTAGCAGACGCTTTTATCCAAAGCGACTTACAGTCATGCGTGCATACATTTTTTGTGTATGGGTGGTCCCGGGGATCAAACCCACTACCTTGGCGTTACAAGTGCCATGCTCTACCAGCTGAGCTACAGAGGACCACATTATATGTATCTCTCCTCTCACGATCATGCTCTTTATCCCTGTCTCTCCCTCCCTCCCCTCATCTCTCCTTTTAGCTCTCTCAGACCTTCGCTCCCTGTCCCGCTCACCTGTTTCTCTCTCCTTGTCTCTCTCCTTCTCCTTCGGCTCATCTCTTTCCCTCTCCCTTGTCCTCTCCTTATCCATTACTCTTGCCTTTACTCTCTCTACCATTTTTCTTTTTCTTTTCTATCATATAGTCTGTCTCTGTACCCATCCCTGTACTTGCCATTGTCTGTGCCTTTATCCCTCTCTTGCTCTCTTCTTTCTTTGTCTCGCTCCTCCCTTTTGCCTGTCTCTCGAGCCGTCATTCCTTCTGTATTGATGTCTGCCCTTCTCTATGTCTCTGGGTTTTGTCCTCTCTCGGGCGCTGTCTCTCTCTCTGTTCTTCTCTTGCACCCTTTCGGCCTCCCTCTCTGGGTCTCTATGGTGTCGCTCCACGGACTCCTCTGTCCTGTGTCTTCTCTCATATTCATCTCTCCTCCTGCCAAAGTCTTCATCATGCCCTCCACCCTGACAACGAACATTGCACTTGATACAATTGGGACAAGGTTATCATATACCCCTAGTTATGTGCCTCCTAAGGTAATCAGTATGTTATTTTGTTATTTTCTTCAAATTCGACAAGTAGCTAATAGATCATTATTCTCATTGACAACACGCACAGCAATTACAAAGACTGACTTTGCTGCAAAGAATATTGGTGTAACGTTATAACCACTGACAAAAGGTTTAGTTACCATTACCATTAGCTTTAACATTGTTAGCTAGCAAGCAAACTAATGCCTGGAGACGTAAGTGTAGCTAACCTACCTATCTATCTCTATGTTTGCCACACGTACAGTGCATTCGGAAAGTATTCAGACCCCTTTACTTTTTCCACATTTTGTTACGTTACAGCCTTATTCTAAAATTGATTAAATTGTTGTTGTTTTTCCATATCAATCTACACACAATACCCCATAATGACAAAGCAAACACAGGTTTTTAGATATTTTTGCACATTTATTAACATAACAAAACGGAAATATCACATTTACATAAGTATTCAGATCCTTTACTCAGTACCTTGTTGAAGCACCTTTGGCAGTGATTACAGCCTCGAGTCTCCTTGGGTATGACGCTGCAAGCTTGACACACCTGTATTTGGGAAGATCCTCCCATTCTTCTCTGCAGATACTCTCAAGCTCTGTCAGGTTGAATGGGGACTGTCGCTGCACAGCTATTTTCAGATCTCTCCAGAGATGTTCGATCGGGTTCAAGTCTGGGCTCTGGCTGGGCCACTCAAGGACATTCAGAGACTTGTCCCAAAGCCACTCCTGCATTGTCTTGGCTCTGTGCTTAGGGTCGTTGTCCTGTTGGAAGGTGAACCTTCGCCCCAGTCTGAGGTCCTGAGCGCTCTGGAGCAGGTTTTCATCAAGGATCTCTCTGTACTTCATCTTTCCCTCCATCCTGACTAGTCTCCCAGTCCCTGCCGCTGAAAAACATCCCCACAGGATGATGCTGCCACCAACATGCTTCACCGTAGGGATGGTGCCAGATTTCCTCCAGACGTGACGCTTGGCATTCAGGCCAAAGAGTTCAATCTTGGTTTCATCAGACCAGAGAATCTTGTTTCTCATGGTCTGAGAGTTCTTTAGGTGCCTTTTGGCAAATTTCAAGCAGGCTGTCATGTGCCTTTTACTGAGGAGTGGCTTCCGTCTGGCCACTCTACCATAAAGGCCTGATTGGTGGAGTGCTGCAGAGATGGTTGTCCTTCTGGAAGGTTCTCCCATCTCCACAGAGGAACTCTGGAACTCTGTCAGAGTGACCATCGGGTTCTTGGTCACCTCCCTGACCAAGGCCCTTCTCCCCCAATTGCTCAGTTTGGCCAGGCTCTAGGAAGAGTCTTGGTGGTTCCAAACTTCTTCCATTTAAGAATGATGGAGGCCACTGTGTTATTGGGGACCTTCAATGCTACAGAAATGTTTTGGTACCCTTCCCCAGATCTGTGCCTCGACACAATCCTGTCTCTGAGCTCTACGGACAATTCCTTCGAGTCTTATAGCAAAGGATCTGAATACTTACGTAAATAAGGTATTTTTGTGTTTTATTTTTAATACATTTGCAAACATTTCTATAAACCTGTTTTCACTTTGTGATTATGGGGTATTGTGTGTAGATTGATCCATTTTAGAATAAGGCTGTAATGTAACAAAATGTGGAAAAAGTCAAGGGTTCTGATTACTTTCTGAATGCACTTGTACAATTGTTGTGTATCTAGTCACCAGTTTACCTTCTCGGGATGCATGTTATCGCCTGTATGTTCCTCCTTGTGAAATATTAGACTGATTTCAGAACTAAAGCTTACGAATTTGTGTTGACATTATCCAGCGCCATGACAGCAGATTTCGATTGCGCAATCGCACTGACACTAAGGTAAATGCATCATGTTCTCTTGACAACAGGATCTTTAATCAATAGAATAGCAATTTCTGCAAGCAAGAAGGAATCAGCATGGATATATACACAGTTCAGATGTATCAATAGCAGATCCATCTATTTATTATGGCAAGTCCATTGAAATAGAATTACTAAATTCTGAAATTACTAAATTCAATTTTTATGGGCAAGTAAAAAATAAATAATGTAAAGCCATAACCATCATGAAGATAAAAAAAAAAATTGTAATCAGCATTTATTGGCTTTGTTTAGTGTAGCCTGGGTGCCAGTCAGTTAAAATTATGATGATGATGAGGATGATGATTATTATTATTAGGCGGAGGTAGTGAATCAATCCCACTGAAAGCTATTCAAAGCTCTTATTGATGTGTGACAGAGCTGATGATGAGGCTAGAGAATGTTGCTGTTCATGAAATATGTAGTTGTCTCTGGTGGGCACGGGGTGGCGATTTTGTGCCTCTATCACATGATGGAGCTATTCCTTGACCTACAGTTCCCTGAAGGAGGGTTTCCACTAGCTGATTTTGATTGGTCAACAACACATCTCGGGTGTGTTGTATGGTGTTCCACTTTTAACACATTACTTGCAGGAATTGACACAAAATGTGTTGAAAAATGTACACAAATCATGTTTTGCCAACACGGTGATTGGGTTAAAAGTAACACAACATGTGTCGTCCCTAACTAGACACACAGATGTGTTTAAAAAAAATACTAATCTGAGTGTAGAAATGGGCGGGGTTTATGACTTTATGACTGTGGGAGCAGATTGGTATAGAAGCTAGTGACGACCTTGAAGTAGTACAGAACGCGAACGTGCGCAGGGAGAGCAGTGCGTGCGTTCAAAGAGTGCGGCTGCTGTAGGTTCTGGTAAGTGGAGGACTACCCAAACTCAACACGGTATGAGGAAAGCAGCGTGATATTATTGTAGAATGAGAGAAGAAAATTAGGCGTATGTGAGTAAGATGGTTTATCATAGACTTTATTGCAGCGTGGAAGAATAATCAATGGCCACTTTTTCCAGGGCAAAATGAGCTCGGATGCGGATGAACTAACGTGAGCGCAATCTTGGGTTGATTCGGAGAGGGTCTGTGCGCGCTGCGCAGGAGGTTGAACATTGGTGACAGTTTATTAAAGAATAGAAGAAGCCTCTGTTATTGAGGTCTTTACTCTAACATCCCATTGAAACTGAGGGCGCAAAGAAACGAACGTCAATAGACAGTATGACGGCTGTACGAGGCGCCCATGCACATAATGGGAGCTCCGCTGGATCAAAGGAGAATGGACAAAACGCACCGAGCCCTATTCACACCGAACCCAATACAAACGAATTTCCACCGGCAAACATCGTCGATGACACGTCTGGGTCGTCCGTTGGTGACCTAACTCAGACATGGATTCAGTTTACAAAGACATTCCTGCTCATTTTCCCCATATATGTTTTGGGATATTTTGAATTCAGTTTCAGTTGGCTCTTAATAGGACTTGTAATATTCTTCTGGTGGAGGAGAAACACAGGAGGCAAGAACACCCGACTGTACAGAGCCTTGGCGTTCTTTGAACAAGAGGAGAGAACTGTCAAGCAAAGTCTGACAACTTCTGATTTGCCATCATGGGTAAGACCAATATTACTTTATAAAGGGAGCCTTTGGGTTACTGTAACTGTGCATAACATGTTATCTCTATCCCCCTATTCAATTAGTCTCTGGATTATTAGATGGCTATATGACTACCACATTTGATTAGCCTATATCAAATGTATTTGAACATGTTTTTTCTATAACCCAAATAAGCCTAGTGCACAGCACACGTGAATATTTTTTGTTTGTTATTGAGTTTCTAAGAAAACCATCACCCGGTGATCAGAAGACAGAACAGTGTTCTGTCCCCAGCAGTGACATTAGACTAAGCCCCTCTAAATACAGCATGGTACAATGGTAAACCGGACACCAGGGTGGGAGGGACACATGGGCCCCAATCTCATTGCCCTGCCACTGTTGTGGTAACTAACAACACTTTGCATGCATGATTATGCCTGGAAGATGCACCCAATCTAACCTCACTTATTGTTCGCCTGGTTCCAGGTCTGTTTGTACTATCATTGGCATGACAATGAGTGACAAGGAGTTGGCATGATGGCACAAACAGTCTGGCACGCAGGCTAGCAAAGTGTAGGGCCATAGGAGAAACCTCCAACTTAAATGCAACTTGACAATAATGCCATCTGACTCAAGTTGAAGACATCAACTAGGCCTATACTTGGGAAATTTGAATTATTCATAATTTATAAGCTGCTTGACATCTGCTCAGCAAGTGTCAAACTAGGACAGTATCATTGTTTGGCTGTCTCTTCTGTCCTTTTAGCTGACAAGGTAACTACTAATTTGGTTAAGGGGAAAAACATGTGGTGACATCATATTTTTATCCTAAATATTTGGCATTGTCACACTGTCATGCCTTGTGACTTCTCTCCTAAGACACATTTTCCCAAAGGGCTCTGTTCAAATACAGTGGGGGAAAAAAGTATTTAGTCAGCCACCAATTGTGCAAGTTCTCCCACTTAAAAAGATGAGAGGCCTGAAATGTTCATCATAGGTACACGTCAACTATGATAGACAAATTGAGAAAAGAAAATCCAGAAAATCACATTGTAGGATTTTCTATGAATTTATTTGCAAATGATGGTGGAAAATAAGTATTTGGTCACCTACAAACAAGCAAGATTTCTGGCTCTCACAGACCTGTAACTTCTTCTTTAAGAGGCTCCTCTGTTCTCCACTCGTTACCTGTATTAATGGCACCTGTTTGAACTTGTTATCAGTATAAAAGACACCTGTCCACAACCTCAAACAGTCACACTCCAAACTCCACTATGGCCAAGACCAAAGAGCTGTCAAAGGACACCAGAAACAAAATTATAGACCTGCACCAGGCTGGGAAGACTGAATCTGCAATAGGTAAGCAGCTTGGTTTGAAGAAATCAACTGTGGGAGCAATTATTAGGAAATGGAAGACATACAAGACCACTGATAATCTCCATCGATCTGGGGCTCCACGCAAGATCTCACCCCGTGGGGTCAAAATGATCACAAGAACGGTGAGCAAAAATCCCAGAACCACACGGGGGGACCTAGTGAATGACCTGCAGAGAGCTGGGACCAAAGTAACAAAGCCTACCATCAGTAACACACTACGCCGCCAGGGACTCAAATCCTGCAGTGCCAGACGTGTCCCCCTGCTTAAGCCAGTACATGTCCAGGCCCGTCTGAAGTTTGCTAGAGTGCATTTGGATGATCCAGAAGAGGATTGGGAGAATGTCATATGGTCAGATGAAACCAAAATAGAACTTTTTGGTAAAAACTCAACTCGTCGTGTTTGGAGGACAAAGAATGCTGAGTTGCATCCAAAGAACACCATACCTACTGTGAAGCATGGGGGTGGAAACATCATGCTTTGGGGCTGTTTTTCTGCAAAGGGACCAGGACGACAGATCCGTGTAAAGGAAAGAATGAATGGGGCCATGTATCGTGAGATTTTGAGTGAAAACCTCCTTCCATCAGCAAGGGCATTGAAGATGAAACGTGGCTGGGTCTTTCAGCATGACAATGATCCCAAACACACCGCCCGGGCAACGAAGGAGTGGCTTCGTAAGAAGCATTTCAAGGTCCTGGAGTGGCCTAGCCAGTCTCCAGATCTCAACCCCATAGAAAATCTTTGGAGGGAGTTGAAAGTCTGTGTTGCCCAGCGACAGCCCCAAAACATCACTGCTCTAGAGGAGATCTGCATGGAGGAATGGGCCAAAGTACCAGCAACAGTGTGTGAAAACCTTGTGAAGACTTACAGAAAACGTTTGACCTGTGTCATTGCCAACAAAGGGTATATAACAAAGTATTGAGAAACTTTTGTTATTGACCAAATACTTATTTTCCACCATAATTTGCAAATAAATTCATTAAAAATCCTACAATGTGATTTTCTGGATTTTTTCTCCTCATTTTGTCAGTCATAGTTGATGTGTACCTATGATGAAAATTACAGGCCTCTCTCGTCTTTTTAAGTGGGAGAACTTGCACAATTGGTGGCTGACTAAATACTTTTCCCCACTGTAGTTGTTGTGGGTACTTCATCACCTTTTAATGTGTATATAACCCTGCTGGAGTTAGTGTGATAAATTAGCTCTGAAGTTCTCTCTAAAGATGACTTAACTCAATTTAAAAGTAAATGAAATGTCTGCCTCAGTGCCGCTCCACACAGGTAGCTGACAGCAGCAACGATTCAGGGAGTCAGTATATTAGTGTTTTCTCATCAGAGTGCACTAGTCACGGCTGTGCTGCACTGGACTGGTTACACTGTGTTGTGCCCTGTTGTTTGCAGGCTGCCGTAGGCACGCCTCAGGCACTGAAGGCGAGACTGACCGCTGGTGCTCAGCTTCCTCAGTCTGGACACTACCAGCTGGTCACTGAGACGCTGAAATGTGACACTTGGGTTGTGTTTCTGAGGAGGAGGAGGAGAAGGAGGTGGAGGAGTAGGAGGAGAAGGAAGAGGAAGAGGAGGGGGAGAAGGAGGTATCTGAAACCATGAGCTATACTAAAGCTTCCTGTCCTTCCTGTCCTCTGGGAGACACATTTGCTCAGAGTTGCTCTTCCACCACACTGTGAAATACACCTATTCCTTATATAGAGTAATACTTTTGACCAGGGCCCATAGAGCGATCTAATAGGCACAAAGCTAATACTTGCCCACCCCCTTGTCAAGCTAGTATAATGTGTTCTTCTCCTGCTTTTTTGATTGGAATTGAACTCCACAGTCCACAGTCTCCACGTTTGCATCTGTGCATTTGTGTTTAGATGCATTTTACATTTACATTTGAGTTATTTAGCAGACGCTCTTATCCAGAGCGACTTACAGTTAGTGCAGTCATCTTAAGATAGCTAGCTGAGACAACCACATATCACAGTCGTAGTAAATACATTTTTCTCAATACATAAGTGTCAGAAAAGTCAATACTAGTAGGAAAAGACAGGTGCAAGTTTATATAGTAAAAATCATTTTGCTGGCACTGCAGACGGCTATATCAGTCCGCTAATACAGGACTATTAAAGGCCCAGTGCACTACTTAAAAAATATATATTTTTATTAATATATATTTTTAAACATTCTTATTTTTCAGGGGGGTGCGCACCCCTACTTCCCGCAGCTATGGTTCTACCAAGAACCATTTTAGCATCTAAAGGTTCTTCCTAGAACCGTCTATTAAGGGTTCTACCGAGAACCCTGTTATCTTTTGGAGGGTACTTCCTACAACCCTCTATGAAAGGTTCCACCAGCCTTATTAGCCTTTAAAATGTAATTATTTATGACAATACATTACATATATCATAAGGCCTTTCTTTGAGGGCCTAGTTATATAATAACACAGTGGTGTAGGGAATATCCTGGTTTACAGGCCACATCAAGCCTGCAAGTCACATTATGCTGGCTTGCAAAGTAATGTGTAATTCCTATGTGAATCCAGCCAGAGTTAGGATATCGAACAAGTGGAATTGTTAATCACCCGCAAACTTCATTCAGAATGACTGCCAGGGTAGGGAAGATTGAATATTGAGACTACCTCAGTACTCTAAACTGGAACAACCATCTCAGTAACGGGGCAATACATCCAATTACTAACAGATTTAATTAGTTTAGAAAACTGTATGTTATTCATCTTTGTGTAGCATAAAATGTATCAACCAATCAATGTACATGCAAAAACACAGATATTACAGTAAAACAAACAATTCTGAAAATCTCCCTGCAAGAGGATGCTGGGAAATGTTATATATGGTTCTATGTAGAGCCCTTCTTACCTGGATTAAGACCTGCACTGCATTCTGTGTGAGATAGGGTCGTACTCTACGGCTGTTGTAGAGCATGAAACTGCATGAGTGAGTCACTGCTTTGATGTTTGCAGAGAACGACAGGGTGTTGTCCAGGGTCACGTCAAGATTCTTTGCACTCTGGGAGGGGGACACCATGGAGTTGTCAAGTGTGATGGAGAGGTCTTGAAGCGGGCAGGCCTTTCCCGGGTGGAAGAGCAGCTCCGTCTTGTCGAGGTTGAGCTTGAGGTGGTGGGCCAACATCCAAACTGAGATGTCTGCCAGGCACGCAGAGATGTGTCGCCACCTGGGTGTCAGAAGGGGGGGAAGGAGAAAAGTAGTTGAGTATCATCCGCATAGCAATGATAAGAGAGACCATGTGAGGATATGACAGAGCAAGTTACTTGGCTGCAACAAATGCCCCTTAGTTTCAGTGCATATACCTTTTGAGTGAGTAGAAGGGAAGGGATAGATCATGTAACACAGCAGTGTAATAACAGATGATCTATAACCGTTTTCCTATAGGTTTCTCCTTGAGACAAGCTGAGTGAGTTGCATCAGAACATAGCTAAAATGTCATACCTAAAATAGTGATTGCCGACTGCTCCTGTTTGTTTTGATTGGAAAATACGTATGCTGTGAGTCAGGCTGCTGCGTAGCACTGCCTACACTAATGTAAAATCCTGCTACTTATTCAGGCTCCTGTGAGACACAAGCATCATCTCAAGTACGGAAAAACAACCAAATCTCTTTGGGGGATAGTCACATTGATGTCCACTCTAATGGAGTTGTATACCTCCAGGTGTTTTAATGTTTTAAATATTAAGTAGATCCAAGTTGCTTCTATAATATGTTTTGAAAGTATTTCCATAGTTATATAATAGCATCCCCATTCAATCCACTTAAATGGACAGTACTGCATTTTAAATTGCTTCTCAATTTCTGTTGTGAGGTGTGAAGTACCTCTTGACAGTTGCACAGTAATTTGATATCACTCATTTATTTGTTGAGTAAATGATGTATCCGTAAGGCACTATCCTCTGCCAGCTATTTTGTGAATTGGTTGCTTTACAGTATGTGTCAGGTTAATAGAAACCATGTCCACTTGAGTGCTCCTGATTGCATAACAGAGGCTGGTAAAAAAGCTAGGCTTGAATCTGTCAAACCCATCAGTAGTTTATCTCCCTACTTCCCACTCCTCTTACTGTCCAATCCTATGCTCCTCTACGCTGTCACGCTAATGCTGGATCAGCGCTTTTCTCACCTGCATTAGCATCTCTGCCTCCTGTAGCTCTCGCATGCAATGTCGTTGCCACGGTTACACCGCTGGAGCCGCTGCTCCTAAGGGGATAACACATGACAGCACACTTCCTCTGTGTTGTTCTGAAAAGGCGTAGCCTCATTAGAAAAGTTTTGCTTTTAGACTATGATGATTGTTGGCTTATGAGAGCCAGTGTTATTTGTTTTATGTGTGTGTGTGCACGTGTGGGTACAGTATGTGGGCAGTGTGTATGCTCAGGGCTCTCCTCTCTCTCACTGATGCTCATACTGTGTGCAGTGGCCAGCTCCAGCTCCAGCTACAGTACTATTATATCTTTGGAATAGCCAGGAGGGGTTCAGGCAGACTGCAGGACTACGTCCCAAATGGTACACTATTCCCTACATAGTGCACTAATTTTGACCAGAGCCCTATGGGCCCTGGTCAATAGTAGTGCAATATAGGCAATAGGGTGCCATTTGGGATGCAACGCAGGCTACAGCCAGACTTCTGCTGGACCTAGGCAGAATATCTCATGTCCAACAGCTATTTCAGTTAAAATAACAATGTACAATGTGGTTGTTAAGATGGAATCAGTGACTACAGGTACTAGAAAATGGGTTTTGAGCATGTAAACAGTAATTATTTCTTACTTTTTTTCTCTTTAGGTCAACTTCCCAGATGTAGAAAGAGTAGAGTGGCTGAACAAGGTAAAATAACAAAAAGGAATTGTTAGATTTTCCACTTATATGTTGATGAGGACCTACTTTTCATGTTTGGATTAGCGGTGTAGATACGGAAATCTTTTGTCTTGCCCTTTCACCCTCTGAATGGCACACATACACAATCCATGTCTCAATTGTCTCAAGGCTTAAAATCCTTCTTTAACCTGTCTCCTCCCTTTCATCTACACTGACTGAGGGTTATTTAACAGATGCTCTCTTTTTGCAGCATACTCTATGCATAAATCAGGAAGTTAATCAGATTTAGAGTCTCTTAAGCCTTAGGACTGTCAGATTTAAAAGTCTCTTAAGCCGTTCCCTACACGCATAGAAAAAAGGGTTCCAAAAGGGTTCTTCGGCTGTCCCTATAGGGGCACCCTTTTTGGTTCCAGATAAAAGGTTCCAAAGGGTTCTACCTGGAACCAGAAAGGGTTCTTCAAAGGTTTCTCCTATGGGGACAGCTGAATAACCCTTTTACGTTCTAGATAGCACCTTTTTTTCTAAGAGTGTAAGGTAATGACCTGGGACCTAAGTTTCAAATATTTATCGTACATAACATAGAGCAGATAACAATTAAAATGTTTGAATATATGTATTGAGTTTCCCCAGTATTGTGAATGATAAAACTGATTGAAATGCTTTTGCATCACTTTCAGGATATTGCTGGGCCTGTATTCTCAGTCTAAGAGAAGGAGTGCTAATCTAGGACCAGGTCTCACCTGTCTTATTCCATGAAAGGCAAAACTTAGCACTTCTACTCAGGCACTTTGTGAATATGGGACCTGATCTGATATTAAATAATGAATTCAGTGAATTCAGCTCCTTCACTCTGCTTCCTACATTTCTGTGAAGACTTACTGTATGATGGTCAGAATGTGGGCCCGGTACCAACTCACTGATCCGTTCCTACTCTCTCTGGCCTTGCAGACTGTGAGACAGATGTGGCCGTATATTTGCCAGTTCGTAGAGAAGCTGTTCCGTGAGACTATTGAGCCGGCCGTGAAGGGAGCCAACTCCCACCTCAGCACCTTCCGCTTCAGCAAGATCGACATGGGGGACAAGGTGAACATCAAGACTTATCAGCAGGAGTCTCTACCTAACCCTGCCTTATGTTTATAAGATGGTTTTCGACTGTTCAACCGTTGGGGACAGGCACTCAAACCTCCCCAATCTAGTTTTAAAGGTCCAATGCAGCCGTTTTTATCTCAATATCAAATCATTTCTGGGTAACAATTACATACTTTACTGTGATTGTTTTTCGATTACAATGGTCAAAAATAAACAGAAATAGCTTCTTCGCAAAGAACAGTTTCTCAAGCAAGAATTTTGCTAGGACTGTCTGGGAGTGGGGAGGGGAAAACGGAAAACTAGCTGTTATTGGCAGAGAGGTTTGGAACTCTCTCTTATTAACAAATGTACTGCATGGTGATGTCACATTGGAAAGGACAAAGCTCCATCCCACCAAAACAGGCTTATTTCAGGCATTCTTTTCAAACAGCTCTTACACTTTTCTTATAGTGCTCAAGCACCCCTAGAACTGTATCTGTGCATGTGTCTGTGTTGTAGGGACAGCTGGTGGGTGTTTCCCAAATAGTTTCCAGGAGGGGTCACATAGTAGTGGCGATGTTTCATGCTGGGTAGAACACAAGTGGGGGTCTGAGGCCTAGTGGTAATGTTGTGATGTCATTTGTCTTGTGTTCGTCTTTAAGCCTTTAAGGATCAACGGGGTCAAGGTTTACACAGAGAATGTGGACAAGCGTCAGATTATCATGGACCTACAGATCAGGTGACCTGACTATCTCCATTTTGGGCAGATTGTAGCCTTTGGCTTGTCATAGAATGTACTGTGTGTAGTATATATATATTTTTTAATTGAATAACATACATAAACACTTTCCTGTGATTTTTGATGATGCTAAACATTTCTTTCAGTTTTGTTGGAAATACTGAAATTGATGTGGACATCAAAAGATACTACTGCAAAGCTGGTATTACGGGTATACAGGTAATAACATTATGTTCTTGTCTCATTCTCTGTTGTCTTAGGATAAATTAGAGACATAAAAACATAACGTTTTAATTTTTGGGTGATAGGTTTTTCAAATGTCATTTCTTAGGGATGTAAAACTTTAACAAACCACCCTTCACTTGCAGTCGGAATTGGATCTGGGGCATGAATATATATGAACTATACAACTCTGTAATGGATGCTCTGATTGTTGATAATGTCACTGGAAACCTGTTCAGAAGAGTCGAGGACAGTAAACTCCAAACAAATGTTTTGACTGCATGTAAAAGTGACTTTATTATGCCTGCTTGCTCAATTACACTGGCTTGCAAACAACATTAGATCAGTTTTTATTGCAATGACTTGCAAGCAATATACTGTGTGTGAATGTAAAATGTAAATGTAAATGATCAGTTACCTTGTGTGCAGTGTTAATTTTGTAGTTTTAGACTTAGTCTTTTGACTAAAATACCTTTTCATCTTAGTCACATTTGAAAAATGTCATCCTTCTTAATTTTAGTTATTATCAGTCGACTAAAACTTGGGACAATTTTAGTCTAGTTTTAGTCCCAGTCATTTAAGTCACCTATTAGTCAGTGCATTTTTTTACCCCATTAAATAATTGATATTTACCTCTAACTTCCATCATGTGCACATTAAGATAGCCTTGTCCAACTAGGCCTACTATCCCCTCATATAGTGGGCAACATTGCTATTGTGGCAGATTGTAACCAATGCCAGCCAGTGTTAATTTCATCAACAATAACTATGACAAAAAATATGATTAAACAATCTATTTTTCCTGATGAAAACTAATGATGATAACGAGACGAGATGCCATGAAAAAACCCAATAACTATAACAAACTCGTTTTTTTATTTATATTTGACGAAAATGTGACGAGATGAGAATTCCATAAACATTCAATTTGACATGAAGCTCCTTTTCATCTGTTTTGTCCAATCATAAGCATGCATGCCTTTTGCAGAATATTTTATGCTATCCTCTCATTGGCAGAATTAACAACATTCAGTTGCACAGTCTGATTGAGCTGATCTGCTTGGCTCTCCCAAAGGCTACAGCTCCCGGGAGGTCACTTCAGTCACTCGTTTGAACTGATGCGCAGCCAGGACTCTTCAATTGTAACAAACCTCAACTAGAAACAAGAATTTTTACTCCCTTTCATGTAGGCTATTTTTGCTTTGATCACATCAGAAGCTCTATTTTGCCATGTGCACTGTTATTCATCCGTGTTGCCGTTCTCGCAGTTGGCAAAATGCGAGTGCAGTTGTTTTTTCACTATAGGAAATATGAATTCTATTTGCTGAGTATTAGGAGTACAGTAATAACTCTGGCATTGTTGGAAAGCTCGGATTCTCCCTTTTTTTTATGGAATCACTGTTATTTACCCCCATCCCAAGGTTATGATTGGGAGAAAAGAGCTGTATGCATAAACTGTTAACCTGTAGCCAAGGCTTTGTACTGTAGCCTATATGGTAAATCAAGGCTGGCATCAGTGTTATCGTTTTCTTTCATGGCATCTCGTCTCGTTTTCCTCAGGAAAAATAGGTTGTTGACTAATATTTTTTGTCATAGTTATTGTTGACTAAATGAACGCTGCTTGTGTGTGTATATGTGTGGGAGAAAATAGAGAGTAGGCCTTGAACAAAACAAGTGTTTATATGTCTTTGGTCATTGCATAACAGGCAGCAGTGAAACATAGCTGGCAGGGAAAAGCAATCATTAGTATCATCCTACAAAGATATTTACTCCACAAAGATATTTACTTCACAAAGTCCTATTATAAAGTACCGGCTCACATTTCTCATACTCACAGTACATCTTATAGAGGAGTTTGGAAACACCATGCTTAGCGTCTTTGAGGGGGAGTTTAAATCCTGTCATATTTTTGTGTGTGATTGTATTTTTTTATTAAACAAATAAATACAGCAATTGAGACAGACAATAGACACTGGGGTCTTTATATGGATAATTAACATTTTGTTTTAAACTCATGTCGATTGAACAAAAATAATAGTGTGGCCGGTTTTGCTCATATACAGTATCAGCACTTAAACAAACTGCTTGTCTTGAGAGATATAATTAGCTCTATCTGTTTAGGAAGTTGAGAATGACAGATATGTTATGCCTGATTAGTAATGCAGTAGTAGTGTGGGGGGCATCTTTGGAGTGTTTCTGGAGGCACATGTCATGTGTCTGCTGCGGCGTCCACAGTGGAATGTTCCCATACAGGTCATTAGGTGGGTCAAGGGCCTACAGTGTTTAGGTTCCCTGATACTGAAAGCTCCCTTAATGATGTGTCGTGTGTGTGGTTGTGTGTGTGTGTGTGTGTGTTTCTGTTTTATCTCTGTGAGCGAGTGTGTTTTTGTCTTGATGCCTCTTTTGTGTTTCACAGCTCCATGGAGTGTTGAGAGTAGTCATGGAGCCATTGCTAGGTGACATGCCCCTGATAGGAGCCCTGTCTCTGTTCTTCCTGAAGAAACCTGTAAGTTCTAGCCTTGACACACACTTCCTCTTTCTATTATTTGGATTTAAGGTAACTTGCATCATTAGCAGCTTGCAAGACAGTTGTTTGACAATGGTTATTTCATCACTGTTGTCATGAATGTCTGTGGAATGCGGTAGGCCAGAGTCAAGCGCAGGACACCGAATGAAATGAAAATCTACTTTACTGAATAGTAAAGAAACAAGCAAAACCTCCAAACACAGGGAGGAGCAAACCCGCTCACAAACGACACTCGTAACAAGCAACAAACACGCACAACACACAGTGGGAGCGAACAGGTTAAATAGGGAAGGACATAATACCATAATGGGAAACAGGTGTGCAACACTAGACAACAACCAGGTGAACATAGAAACTTAGAACATAGATCGGCAGCAGCTAGTATTCCGGTGACGACGAATGCCGCAGCCTGCCCGAACCAGAAGGAAGGGCAGTCTCGGCAGAATCCGTGACAACTGTCTTCCTTCCTGTAGTGCTGAGCCTCCAGGCCTATGTTCTGCCTAAACTTTTGGCCAATTTAAGTCAGATACAAGTCCCGAGTGGAGACACTTGAGCCTTAAATAGACACAGATCAGACTTGTCCTACTTTGGTGGATTTCTTTGCACTGCCTATACCAGCCTCAGTGCAGACATCAGAGAGAGGAAGCAGGAGGAGTGTAGTGGTAAGACTGTAAATCACAGTGTTTTACATGTTGGGACACAAGACACGCAGTGGGTGTTAATTATACAGTATCTGAGTTGAATTCATCTTCTTTGAGAGCAGACCACAGACTGTGGACAAGCAGCTCCTGTTTCTGTGGCCTTGGGCCTGCTTTATCTCTGTTATCTGTCATCTTAATAATGGGGGAAAAACACATTTTATGGAAGAAATGTTGAGGTAAAGGATAAAAAGGGTCCCTCTTCTCTCCGATGTAGGGGGTAGGACTATGTAAAATATTCTCCCGAATGCTTCACAGTGAAGCGGACAACCCTTCGTTCTCCTCTTAAATGGTTCGGTCTTGACTGCCAAATAAAATAACATTCTGAGACAACTAGTGGATGGGAGGATACCATATTAGGCGATGCCCTTGTCTGTGCTGTGTTGCCAGAGAGATGAAACGCAGAGAACTGGAGGGAAAACACCCTTAGGAAGGCTACTCAAGTTCTGCAATGCTCAGCTGTTTTAATTGGTGCACATTGTGTACATGGTCTCCAAGGACCCTCCATGAGTTGATAAATGTTATGCTTGGAGAAGAAGCCTTAATTGCCCCACACTGCTCTGCCAGTTCACTGCTACGCTACAGTACCCCTCTATAAGGCTTCTCCACTGCAGCTGGTGTCACTCCAACCTTCTTTGGGTGTAAGCACCAGTGTTATATACAAAAGGCAACATGTAGTATTGGGCCAAACACTGGTACTGATCCATGCAGTGGAAATATGGAATTGGCTACTTTGATTGCCTTGCAGTGTTCCGGACAGTCCTTGCTCAACACTATATCTGCTGCAGTGTAGGCAACACACAAAGAGGGGGGGCTGTAAAAACGCATTGAAATCGATTCCTTGAGCCAAGAGACACATCAAAGTTCCGACTAGCATAAATCAAAAAATACCTGTCGGCTTAGAAGTTACTACTTGTCCGAACCAGCCTGATTGTTAGATCCAGCCTGATTGCATACATATACTGTATGTCTCACCGTCTTTGTGTGTTGTTTTGTATATTGAGACACCATAGCCATGATAACGCGGTAGGTAGCTCAGGGGTTGAGAACGGAGCAGAATACATTTCTGTTGTTCGTAAACAATACATTTCTATTGGGTATTTACCACAGAAACGGAACGCAGCGATAAGGCTGCTTCCACCAGGCTAACTATAGGGTTAAACTAGGGTGAAATTGCAGCAACAAATATGCTTGTTGGCACACCATCTTGTCATTTGTCATGTGTAAAATTGTCAGATTTCCAAGGAAATTGGTTTATTAATCAAGAGGCAAGGCAATTAGCTCCTTTGGCTTCTGTTTTACTTTGCTGCCATTGTCGGAATGCTATCTTTTGTTTTGAATCATAAAGAGCTTTGCACCGACACACCCTCCCTCACTCTGACAGTGAGTAATTATATCACAGGAGTCACACAACAATAAAGTTAAGTGCTTGAATCAATTTAGATCATTTACTTGATCTCCCCACTTTTTCTGGCTAGTGTCCCTGTGTTCCCTTTTATAAGATGGTGTATGTTTTGAGATAATTTAAGTAAAAAATAAAAGCACAGGTGTGGCTTTTCAATCGTTCTGTGTACAGCATGTTCTTCCAGATTCCAGACCGCTAAATCAAAATGTATTTTGTTTTCATCTAGCTTTTGGACATCAACTGGAAAGGCCTCACCAATATACTAGACATTCCTGGACTCAAGTAAGTAAATTGAGTCAGTTTTGTGCTCCGGGGTGAAGTTTCTCCTAGGTCCAGATCTAGGATCAGCTTCCCCTCCCCAATCCTAACCTTAACCACTAGTGGGGAAAATGTAAAACTGACCCTACACCCTCTTTCAAATTCACCCTACACCCTCTTTTGTCAGGCAAAGCTTTCACTACTTTTAGGTACAACACTTTTTGGGGTATCTACAACCATTTTTGGACTTTTATATTAATGATATATACACATTGATTCTTGAAGAATATAACGTAGAAATGCCTTATGAGCTTAGTTCAGCAGTCATATCCCATCACAACCCAAAATATACACTTGTTTTACTCCCATTTAGTTGTTAACAGTGTAGTTGTAAACAAACACTGTATAAACTATCATATTGATATCATGGATGGTGAGTCTTTGCATCCATAGCATATCTATGAATTTGAGAGTGGATACATTTCTCCAGCCCCATCCCTGGGGGGGGCTTTGTTATTGTTTGAACTGCAGATTGCCCCTTTAAACTAGAGTGACCATCGCCCTACGGCTGTTAGGCTTTCAGTCCATTATGCTCTGCTCATCCCAACACATACCTGCCTGGCAGCACCTGCGAGCTGTGAGACTAATAAAGCTCACACAGCTCAGAAAGCAATAAGGTTTTTATGGTTGAACAAGCTGTTATTTTAATTTGCGCAACTCATCTCTGACTTTATAGAGATCTATAGTGTGTAAGTTGGGCTGCTCCACCAACTCTCTAGGGTTGCTAAAATACTCTATTCTGCCTCTCAACTCCGAAATTATGGGGTAATGGGGAGGGGACTTGGGGATTTCTTATGGCTCATTTAAATGAAAGAGAACATTGGATGGTCTGCTTATTGAGAGTAACTGTTACGCTTTAGTGTAGAATATAATAGGCATGACTGTAAAGAGGCATTTGCTTAGAAGTAAGCACTTTTCTTGTGTTATTTTCAAAAAATTCTGGGGTATGGCAGTGCTACTACTTGCATTGCATTGAATTGAATCCCACAAGAGCAAATAGGATTTGTCACCACTCACCAGCAAGACACGTACAGCAACAACATACACATGATACGTCTGAGTCACATAGACCGAGCACTGATGGCTGGTGAAACAAGCACAACTCATCCATAAGCCAATGGATTCAATAAAATAGGTTTCCCCCTGCTGGTAAAGGGACCATTACAATGTTCTCAAGCCATTTGAAGAGCAGATAACCCTTGTCTTCTCTGCAGACCCAGGCATCATTTCTGTTATCCACATTCACTTCTTAGTTTCTATATGGTTGTGAGTTGACAGTGGCTTCTGCTCTTTAAACTCATGTAAACACTAATGTGGTGGTGGAAAAAAAGGCCCTAATAAAGATTTCATGATACAGCCACTCTCTTCCCCACAATCTATTTATTTAGACACGGGTGTTGACACATCCACAGCTCAGTGACGGAAATCATCTCCCCCCCATCCCCCCACCGCAACACCACTAGTTCTCTGTAGAGGTGTAATAGATCTGTGAAGTCAGTACACTGTGGGCCTGTTTGTGGAGGCTCACATGCCAGGTTCATGGGCTAGGGGATGGGGGGTGGGGTGAGGTGAGGTGCACCACAAGGGGGGCATGCCTGTGGGCTAGTGACAGGACAGAACAGACCCGGGCAGCAAAGAAATGACAGTCACAGAGACTACACTGTAACAGAAAACTGTAAATTATATGGTAATTTGGGGTATTATCAACAGTAAAATACTCCGAAATGTTTTACTGCAGCATACTGTAAATTATGGTGCATTGTGGGAAAATGTTGTGGGTGGGAAAATAATTGCTGTGTTTTGAATAATTGCTGTGAGTGTAATTCCACCCCACAGAGTACCGTACCGTACCTTTGGAGCGCCAAAAAACGTTTGACCAAAAGTGGGTGCATGGTATTGTTGTTTCTGGGCCATTAACATATTTTGAGGCATGCCTTGTAAGAGGCTATATTTGTTGTACCCGTGAGTGAGAATGCTCTACCAATTTAACTCCTATGTTGTTATAGTGCCCCATCAATTTGTGTAGGGGATGGATTGAAGTGGCAGTAATTAAACCTTAAATGGTTGAGCATAATGCCATGTCCTTTTGGTCTGTTTTGCCCTGTAGTCACTGCCAGATTGGAAACCTTTGTTAAGGCCTCTAGAAGTGCAAGTGATATCAAACACCAAATATTAATTAATATGCTGTAATGTGTAAACCCTTTACCTAGCAGCCAACCTGCTTGCACCAATCCTTTGTAATTACAGTAAAATACTGTGAAATACAAACCTTTCCCCTCAATGAATTTCATTCATCCATTAATTAATTCCGGTTACAGTAGAATTGACTTTTTTTTACAGTATAATACAGTAAATGTTACAGTATTGTAACTGTGTGTACTGTAATATTAAATACAGAATTGTACTTGCCACCAAGCTGCCTGTAAGCTACTGTCTGTAGCTCCCAACAACAAGCGACAGTCAGTGCCAGCTGCGTGTTGGAGGGGTGGCGTCTGCTGCGTCACAGAGTAGAGAAAACGGCTCACCCGCTCATGCACGTGTGTGTACCTGGATGTGTTCCTCGCTCATGCACGTGTGTGTACCTGGATGTGTTCCTCGTGATTGATCACACACTAAAGAGGAATCATGTTCCCTGTAATGCTCCTTAATCTGCTCACAGAGAAGTGCTCTATCTCTCTGCTCAGCTGCAAAATAGATGATAGGATAAAATGATGACTATGTTTTTTAGAGAAATAAGTGAGAAAGTGTGAAGGAATGTATATGGGGGTATTTCATTGGTTCTATGCCTTTTCATAAAACGATATATACTTATGTTTAATTTTTACAGATGGCTTCAACCCTCTCATGCAGTTATTTCTGTGTACAGAATTAGGACAAGTGGATAGCTTCAAGGTTTACATAAAATCTCAGCAGTTACTAGACCACTTATAGCTATCGACTTCTCTTAACCAGGCATTGTAATTCTCAGGCCGTAAGACCTCCTTAATGTCACTGCTAAGTGTTGACTCCCTAGTGGATCACATTGATATTTCGAGGTTTGTGGCTTACTCCAGCAACATGCTTGAACCCCTTCCAATGTTCCTACCATCTTATAAAATGGAAAAAATATATGTTCCTTTGTGCTTAACTGAGATTAGGTGAGAATATTTTTATCCCAAGGTTGTACTCACTGACTGTGGGGTTTGTTGTGTTTCATTTTTCTCAGTGGCTTCTCTGACAGTCTGATTCAGGACATTATCTACAGCTACCTGGTGTTGCCCAACCGCATTACTATCCCACTGGTGGGGGATGTAGAACTGGCTCAGCTACGTTTCCCTATGCCAAAGGTACTGCAGCCTTTTACCTGTCTTATATCTAATCATACATCATCATCATATTTCACACACTAATTAAAGGATCACTTTACTCAAAAAAACATATTTTAGTATTTTGTTTAGTATTTTGGCATGCACATTTTTGGGGACTATATAAACAATGGACTATTGAACAAAACACTAAAAGGTAGACTAATATCAAGATGAAACCATATTCCAAGACATTGGTTGTGTAGATCCAGCTATATGCCTTCACCCCAAATTAATGGAAAAGATAAGCATTGTCTAATTTCCTTGTTTTCCTGGTTTCCATTCATTTGGAGGAGAGGCATATAGATGGATCCACACAACCGATGTTGTGGGACGTGGTTTCATCTTGACTACTTTAGAGGTTTAGACTACAATTAGACTACTTTAGAGGTTTGAAATCATCTGACAAACTTTTATTTGAAAGTGCAATGTCCATTTAAGGTTTAGCTGTGTCCTATTTTAAAGTGTCCCTGTGCTGTGTGTGTCACCAGGGAGTCCTGAGGATTCACTTCCTGGAGGCTCAGGACCTGGAAGGGAAGGATACATTCCTGGGTGGCCTGATCAAGGGGAAGTCTGACCCCTACGGTGTCATCCATATTGGCAACCAGCTCTTCCAGAGCAAGACCGTCAAAGAGAGCCTGCACCCCAAATGGAACGAAGTTTACGAGGTAAACGAAATAAACTGAAAATGAACTCTTCCAATGGCACATATGGTTATATCATACAGTAACTTCCCCAGGGGCAGAAACATCAATAATATCTGCCCCTCTGTGCTAACTACCCCAGAGACAGCAACATAGGGTATATGTAGAACCAGATACAGCTTACATGCATACAGTTCCTTCGGAAAGTATTCAGACCCCTTGACTTTTTCCACATTTTGTTACGTTACAGCCTTATTCAAAAATTTATTAAATTGTTTTTTTTTCCCCTCATCAATCTACACACAATACCCCATAATGATGAAGCAAAAAATGTTTTTTAGAAATGTTTGCTAATTTATTAAAAAATAAAAATCTATAAAAATATTACATTTACATAAGTATTCAGACCCTTTACTCAGTACTTTGTTGAAGCACCTTTGGCAGCAATTACAGCCTCAAGTCTTCTTGGGTATGACGCTACAAGCTTGGCACACATGTGTTTGGGGAGTTTCTCCCATTCTTCTCTGCAGATCATCTCAAGCTCTATCAGGTTGAATGGGGAGTGTCGCTGCACAGCTATTTTCAGGTCTCTCCAGAGATGTTTGATCGGGTTCAAGTCTGGGCTCTGGCTGGGCCACTCAAGGACATTCAGAGACGGAAGGTTCTCCCATCTCCACAGAGGAACTCTAGAGCTCTGTCAGAGTGACCATTGGGTTCTTGGTCACCTCCCTGACCAAGGCCCTTCTCCCCCGATTGCTCAGTTTGGCCGGGCGGCCAGCTCTAGTTAGAGTCTTGGTGGTTCCAAACTTCTTCCATTTAAGAATGATGGAGGCCACTGTGTTCTTTGGGAACTTCAATGCTGGAGAAATGTTTTGGTACCCTTTCCCAGATCTGTGCCTCTGACACAATCCTATCTCGGAGCTCTACGGACAATTCCTTCGACCTCATGGCTTGGTTTTTGCTCTGACATGCACTGTCAACTGTGGGACCTTATATAGTCAGGTGTGCGCCTTTCCAAATCATGTCCAATCAATTGAATTTACCACAGGTGGACTCCAATCAAGTTGTAGAAACATCTCAAGGATGATCAATGGAAACAGGATGCACCTGTGCTCAATTTCGGGTCTCATAGCAAGTAAATCAAGTATTAATACATTTGCAAACATTTCTAAAAACATGTTTTCGCTTTGTCATTATCGGGTATTGTGTGTGATTGCTGATGATTTTTATTTATTTAATCGATTGTAGAGTAAGGCTGTAACGTAACAAAATGTGGGAAAAGTCAAGGGGTCTGAATACTTTCCGAAGGCACTGTATTTCCAACAGTCCAATATTTCCTCTTATTTTTGGCTCTCATGCAGTTTTACCTACCATGTCATGTTTTACCAGCCCTTTGGCTGTATTCAATGTGACCTACTGTATCTGAGATTGGAGATGAATTGACATAAGTCCTTTCCAGGCCCTGGTATATGAGCACTCAGGCCAACACCTGGAGATTGAGTTGTTTGATGAGGACCCAGACAAAGATGATTTCCTGGGGAGGTGAGCTCATGTCCTTTTCTTATTACCCCATGGTCAAAAAGCTTAATATTCCTCTGCATTGTGAGTTATCGTACCCAATATCAAACAAATGATCTTATAATAGCCACGGCAGTCCATTTAACTCTAGCCTGAAAATATGTCACAAACTTAGCTCTGGTACCGAGCCTTCATTGTCAGCAAGCTGCACGTAACGCCCTGGAGCAGAGCTATCGCAGTCTTAGCATCCATCTTCTCACCACAAAACCTTACTCCTATATGTCGAAGTGAAGGGTGACCCCTTATAAGAGAGAAGAGACTAATTTAAGTATCTTTGATGTATTAAGTATCTGTGATCAGTCACATTAGGAGTTAGACTAAAGCCCTGGTTCTTGGGCCTCATCCCAAGGGGAGGCTGATTTGTTTTGTCTGGCTCTATTGCTGCTAAAGCATAGCACCCAACAGGGTCCTGTCTGTGTCCCAAATGGCACCCTATTCAAATATAATTGTATTTGTCACATGCGCCGAATACACCTTACAGTGAAATGCTTACTTACAAGCCATTTGCCATTTGATTAGCTGTTCAGGATTCTTATGGCTTTGGGGTAGAAGCTGTTAAGATGCCTTTTGGACCTAGACTTGGTGCTCCGGTACCGCTTGCCGTGCGGTAGCAGAGAGAACAGCCTATGACTAGGGTGGCTGGAGTCTTTGACAATTTTTTGGTCCTTCCTCTGACACCACCTGGTATAGAGGTCCTGGATGGCAGGAAGCTTGGCCCCAGTGATGTACTGGGCCGAATGCACTAACCTCTGTAGTGCCTTGTGGTTGGAGGCTAAGCAGTTGTCAGACCAGGCAGTGATGCAACCAGTCAGGATGCTCTCAATGGTGCAGCTGTATAACTTTTTGAGGATCTGAGGACGCATGCCAAATCTTTTCAGTTTCCTGAGGGGGAATAGGCATTGTCGTGCCCTCTTCACGACTGTCTTGGTGTGTTTGGACCATGATAGTTTGTTGGTGATGTGGACACCAAGGAGCTTCTGTTGTGATGAATCAGGGTGTTTACTTCATCCTCCCCTACTGATTTCTTATCCAATCTTTGTGTCTTCGATTGCAGCCTGATGATCGATATGAAAGAGCTTTACAAAGAGCAGAAGGTAGATGAGGTAAGTCTGACATCTTTTTTTCATCTTCAAATAAAATAAAAACATGAACTTGGCTTTAGTTCAGCACTTCGATAGAGATTTATTTGCCGTAGTATATTATCTGTCTGTGTTCATTTGAAGATAGTGTGATGTCATCCATGAGAACTGTACACTATGCATGGACGGGAAGCTATAACCTTTATTGTGTGATTCACTCACTACTTTACTCTGTTGAGATGTGGTGTATGTCCCAAATTGCACGTTATTCCCTTTATAGTGCAATACATTTGATATGGGCCCTGGTCAAAAGTAGTGCACTATAAAGGGAATAGGGTATCATTTGGGATGCAGCCTTGAACAACCTGTCGTTCTAGTGGTTTGACCTGGAAGAAGTCTCCACGGGGAAACTACACATGAAACTGGAGTGGCTCTCTCTGCTCTCCACCCCTGACAAGATGGACCAGGTGCAGTATCACAAACCCTTCTCTTTTCAATGTTGATACTTACATACCCCCTCCCCAAATCATCTGATAATTCAAGACCTTGTATAAAGACATCTTACTAGGAGGGTAGCTTGGACACCTTGTCCGCATCCCAAATGGAACGCTATTTCCTAATTACTGTAGTGTGCTACTTTTGACCAGGGCCCATGGTGGGATGCAGCCCTTAGCTTAGCCTCTCTTTCAGTCTTGTTACTGCCAGATCTGTGTTGATTAATTAAGTAACACGTGAATTACAAGGCTTCTCCTAGTCTTAGTAGTGACCTCCCCGTCTCTCCTGTCCAATCAGGTTTTGAGGAACGTGCGAGCTGACAGATGCCTGGCCAATGATGGACTCTCATCTGCTCTGCTGGTGGTGTACTTGGACTCAGCCAAGAACCTGCCGGTGAATAGAGCTGGGTGACAGGAATTTACAGTTAAAGGTTGAAGGAGTGCTCTGGTGGTAGAGTGAAGCAGATTGCTAAATTATTGAATGTGAGGCATCTTTAGACTGCTGCAGGTGAAAGCACATTGCACGGCGGTTGATTACATTTTAGTCATTTAGCAGACGCTCTTATCCAGAGCAATTTACAGGAGCAATTAGGGTTAAGTGCCTTGCTCAAGGGCACATCGACAGATTTTTCACCTAGTTGGCTCGGGGATTAGAACCAGCAACCTTTCGGTTACTGGCACAACGCTCTTAACCACTAAGCTACCTGTACATGATAGCATTTACTTCAGAATTATAGCATCTTTTCCCATGCTATACACATGAATGTACATTTTTTACAAAGGTAGGCCCTATAGCATGTTGTGAATAAGGATACAGAGAATAATGTAATATATTTCTACTTTCTGGACATATTCTACTCCACCCAAGGGAGCTATTGTGAATCATGCCAAATTTAACTTGAAAAGAATGTTCAGAAATATTGTTAACCCAGCTTAACAAGCATTTTCAGTACACATTTCCAGGTGTTGTTCAGTCAACATGCCATAGTTTACTGTTCTCACCTCAACCCTGTCTCTCTGGTCGTCCACATGCACAACACACCTTTAACATGACGTGAGCACCTCAATGGCTTCATTTGTGTGTCTGTTTGTTGAAACTTCTGTTTTTCTCCTTCTTCAACACACTCTTTCACCTTTGAACGTTGACCTTAACCAACAGATCAATATCAGCCCAAGACAGTCAACACCTAAATGAGCCAGGCAGCGTCTTTAGCCTCTTTAGCATCTAAGCCATACTTTATTTACCTTCTTCTCTCCCTGTTCTTTCCTATAAAGAGCGTCTTCACCGGGAGCTTTGGGTGCGGAAACCTAAAAGAGAGGAGAGCATCTGGCCTAGTATTTTGTGAGAGCAATACCTCAATATATAGAACTTTATTTGTGAGTCATCCGGTACTCTGCATCCTAGAGTTAGCATTAGCAGTGTGTGGTGGGGTTGAACAGTAACACACTAGCTCTGGTGCAGGGCGTCGTTCGGATCCGCACTCACTATCACACAGTCGAACAATGCCCTGGACCAGAGCTAAGTAACAGACCTGCTGCAGTGAGTCTTGTGCCATAAAGCATGTTGATTGACTCTGCTGCATGGTTGCAAATCCTAATAATAATATTTTTATACAGTAATTTCCCATACCCGGTGGATCATGAATATTTATCATATTGACTAAATAATAATTCCAATAACACCAAGGTGCAGGCAGGCAAAATATGGTTTCCAAATAACTATTGATTTCAAGGTGTCAGGGTTTTTTGATTGAGGGCACTATTTGTGGCGCATCACTTCAAGGATGCGTTGACGCCTGTCGTTTGCGCTCAGTCTAAACAGAGGTGACAGGCAAGGATAATGTTGCTTTTAGTGTCTGTTCAGTGGACCATTAGGTCTAAGTAAGGGAATATTGAAATACTGTCAGATCTCTTATTAGCTCGATATAAACAACATCCCTAATCACAAGTTCCTCCAAGCACCTCATCCTAAAGCTTATCCCAAAAAGAAAGGATATTTTCATTCTCCTTTATTCAGCTTTTCTTTTATACTGCCTTCTATTCATTCATTATAATGTCCCCATTGTTACCTATTGTACATAGATTGATGTTATTCATATGTTGGACATTCCTCTCCCTATATTTATTGGCTGTCTCCTTTCATTTGTTCATTTTCCATTCTCTATGGGTTGTTGTTGTTCCCATACTACTTAATACAACCTAACCTAGCTCTGGTCCAGGGCGTTGTTCGGCTGCGCTCTCATTAAGAGAGTGCTACCGAACGACGTCCTGGACCAGAGCTAAACCTAACCATACTCAATCCCCCATCCCACTAACGCTGGGTCTGATTTTCTCCCCGTCTCCCCTTTTGTATAAAAGAGCAACCTGTTTAATTTCAACCATGACGTGTTGAAGCAAGCCTCTGTCTTTAAGTCCCTGAAGGTAAAGTAAGAAAGTGGGAGGATGCATGCCATGCACAGATAGCACGCATAGACGGCTTATGTGTTCTCAGTCTGTGCCCTTCCTTACTTTGTGCCATCCAAATTTACTTTGATTATTATGATCATTTATGGTGCTACTTATCCGTAAATGCATTGTTTATCCATTGTGAGTCATTGTCATTATTCTTGCTTGGAGATTGATGATCACTCTGTCTATGTCAATGCCACAAGCATCACTTTATAGCTTTTCATTTACTACACACAATGAGAACTGGATTTTCACATACCTACACCTGTTGCACACCTGCTCTGTAGTTGTACAAACCAGGGGCCGTATGGATCAAGCATCTCAGGATCAGGTCCACCCTGTCAAGTGATCTTATTCATTGTGATCTAAAAGGCAAAATCCTAAGTCTGAACTCCTCTGAGATACTTGATACATATCTATGGCCCCAGATGTTTAATGACATGCACTATAACGTGTAATATCCAAGCTCCAAATATGTTCATTTGGTGGATGAAGAAAGAGGGAGAGGTAGAACTAGAGAGGGAGGATAAATCCAAACCTCACTCACTTGGTCCCCATATTTCAATGTTTGTGCATTGAAATGGAACCCTCTACACATTTTAATGTAGAGCTTGGTCTAATTCAATAATTCGTCCTGAATGTAGATCTGCATTTGACCAATCCTTTTGTCCTCTGACTAAACACCAATTCTGGCATGTGATAGTTTGGGGTTGTGTCTTTCTCAGGCTGTTTCATAAACCTATATATATTTTATATATATATATATATATTAGGCTAAAGCAATCTCCAGGAGGTAGGGATGCACTTTAGTCTGGTAACTTTAGACTCATACATTGGATGTCTCCCAAATGGCACCCTATTCCCTATATAGTGCATGACTTTTGACCAGAACCTACGGTATGGGCCCTCGTCAAAAGTAGTGCACTACACAAGGAATATGGTGCCATTTGGAACACAGACATTGTTATATGTACATGGTATCTATTATAAACCGGTTGCCAACAGTGAGAGTTATTGGGTTTCAAAGCTGAGAATGAGCTTGAAATTAGAATGAAGAATGTGGTCTAACTAAGACCAAGGTTGACTGTTTCCTAGCTACTGTGCATTGTCCAAAAAGCCCTCTCTGCCAAAGTGTACTAAATAAGGAATAGAGAACGATTTGGGATGCAGCCTAATTTATATTCTCATTTATCTGAGGATAGACACTCTGACCCATTTTCTCACTGATTTCAGTGTGTTTCTACTGTATAATATTTGTGTTACTACAATAAGCTTAAGATCAACAGTGTTTTCAGTGTGGGTTTTTGTCTTAGTAACACTCATTCAGAGCCACTCTTTTCCTGGTCATCTCTCACAGTCCGGCAAGAAAATGAGCAGTGAACCAAGTTCTTACGTTCATTTCACAGTTGGGAACAAATCATTTGAGAGTAAGGTAAGAAACTACAGTGGGCATGGTTTCTGTAGATAATTTAAATGATCATTGTAAACATCATATTTCACTCCTGTTCTCATGTTGATTCTATTATTTTCTATTACAGCATATTCTATTCTAAATGTGTTTTCTTCAGATCCGCTATAAGACCAATGAGCCCATGTGGGAGGAAGCGTTCTCCTTCCTCGTCCATAACCCCAGGAGGCAGGAGCTGGAAGTGGAGGTACTGCACACTGCACACTTTACATACATGTTTCATCATACCACAACTGGTAGGTGATCTATTTGTATACATGTATTTTTGATGTTTTTGCTTGGGTCAAACATTGAGTTTACAGTAAGTGTATGTGAATTATAAGATCTCTGATGTTAACCCTTTGTTGGCTTGCCTGTCTATGTCCAGGTGAAGGACGACAAGCACAAGCGCACCCTGGGTAATCTTACAGTCCCCTTGAGTGGTCTGTTGCTGGAAGAGGACATGATGTTCACTCAGCAGTTTTCCCTGAGGAACTCTGGACCCAGCTCCACACTCAAACTGAAGTTGGCACTCAAGGTAAGGATATACAGTGTCTCAAATGGCACCCTATTCCCTATGTAATGCACTACTGTACTTTTGACCAGGGCCCATGGTGCTCTACATTGTAGGGAATAGGGTGCCATTTGTGACACACCCATAATAGACCTGCTGTCTATTTTCTAAAGTTACTGATTGTAGTGTGTAAAGAAATTGTCCTATTACAATGTACAGTATAGCACTGTGCTCTGCTCTTCTGTGTCTCAGGTTCTGTGTCTGGAGAAGCAGACGAGTGCATCGGACCAGCCCTCCTCTGTCCAGGTGAGGAAAGCCAGCGTGGTCAACCCCACCGTCCCCTCCCAGAGACTCTCCACATCGGAGTCACCTCTTCCCCCAGCCACCACCTCCCCACCACCGCCCATGGAGGCCTCCACCCACACCCTCCATGGCAGGGAGGAGCCGTACGGAGGCAGCCCCATCAGGAGCACCTCCATCAGGAGCACCTCCAACCTGAACACCACCATATCCAGCTCCCAGAAACATCTGCCCCACAAGGACTCCATGGCCAGTCTGACCTCTGACATCTCCCTGCCCTTCGCCACCCTAGAGCTGCAGCAGAGGCTCAGGCAGCTGCAGAAGTAAGTCACACCCACACGCACACAATCACTATCACGAGGTAAGGTAAATGTAATCCCAAATCTGTGCTGTGTTGTGTTTTCAGTGGATCTGCCCCTAGTCCGTACCCCATGGGGGAGATTCAACTGACTGTCCGCCACAGCTCCCAGAGGAACAAGCTCATCGTGGTGGTGCATGCTTGTCGGTCAGTCAGTGGCCTCACATAACACACTAGACCAGTCACATACAGTACAGGCCAGTTTCCTGGACACAGATTAAGCCTAGTCCTGGACTAAAAAACATGCTCATTGGTGATTCTCCATCGAAAGAGCCAGGACTAAGCTTAATGTGTGTCCAGGAAACCTCCCGCTGTGTTCATCTTAAATACCACAAGTTCAGGACATACTCTGTTCAGATTTCAATGTGCCTGATGGACCCCATGCACATTTTGCCCTCAGAAATCTCATTGCATTCACTAAGGATGGATCAGATCCTTTCATTCAGATTTACCTGCTCCCTGACAAGAGCCGGACAGGCCGGAGGAAGACCAGCACCATAAAGAAAACCCTGAACCCTGTGTATGATCAAACGTGAGTTCTGACTGACTGTCACTGTAGGCCACAACCATAGAATTACATATAGGATTTATAAGTAATAGTAGTACATTGGATCTCTATGGCCACCTACTACATTATGCAACCAATTCACAACCATCAAAATAATTCACAAAATCATCCATTGGATTCATTCATTACCCAATATCACTACAGTAGGAAATCCTCACTCAGAAATAGAAAAAGGAGAATCCTACAGTGTGTGTTTTGTTCGTCTGCAGGTTTGAGTTTAGTGTGTCCATGGTGGAGCTGCACAGGAGAACTCTGGACATCGCTGTGAAGAATAGAGGAAGTATACTGTCCAAACACAGAGGACTCCTCGGGAAGGTAGTGTCTCCTCACAAAAGATAGGATATGTCCCAAATGGCACCCTATTCCCTATGATGTGCACTACTTTTGACCAGACCCCTATGAGCCCTGGTCAAAAGTAGTGCTCTATATTGGGAAAAGGGTGCCATTTGCAACACAGACATAGCCAGTTGCACTTGAAAAAATAAAGGAGCATGATGAATGTTATCCGATTGTTGTTGACTCTAGCAATGCTACTTTACTTATTATAGGTGATGGTGGATTTGAGTGGTGAGGATATATCCAAGGGCTGGACACAATGGTAAGATGCTCTTTAACCAATTTGTGTTGTCAGCTCTGTGCTGTATTTGTGTTAACATTTGATACAAATTTTATTTGGTTCAATAAACTAGGCTGTTTGTTGTTCATTCTATGGTTGCATCTTCGGGTGTGAGAAAATTGCTATAGAAATCCTATGTATGTATTATATTTGTTAGTCATATTTTAGTTTTAAGCCATTGCCATTTGTTGCCCCACTGGTGTCTTGTAGGTATGATCTCACTGAAGATGGCAGCCGCAAAACAGTCCAGGCATAGAGAGGTAGAGAGGGACACAGGAAGACCTCACCTCCATCATCATAAACACACATCCTGCTGTTTCAACCCTAGTGACATTCAATTCAAAAAAGCTTTATTGGCATGACAACAATCACATTTGTATTGCCAATTGACATTCATAGAAACACACATCACTCTGCTTTCATATAGTGTTATCACTAATCAAAGGGCACATCACTTTCATTTTCTTACTTTTTTTCATTTAATTTGTGTGTTTATCATGTTGACGCATGTAGAGATACAACTTGAAGTTTGCTGTAACATGCTGTTCCTGCACTATTGAAAGATGTCAAAGTTTCAAAAAATTGTGCTGTTAAAAGCAAAACGTTTATCAGAAGATTTAGGTTAATGTGTGAAAAAGCACATTTACTGCCTTGTTTTCTAAGTTGTTCAGTGTTTATATATGCATAACTGGCCTAAAATTGACTAATTAGGATTTGCAGGGTTTTCAATGTTAGTTGTTACTATTGAAGGAAATTACGTTGAAATCCTATTTATATTTTCTTTGACATTGAATGGACTCCATATCTATTGATGATGTGACCGTAATTCTAACCAAAGGGAGAGATATGACAACTATGGTAGTTACAAGCTGTGAACAAGGATGACCAGTTCATTTGTTTAATATATTTTTTGTCATACAGTGTTATTTCGTCTTTGTTTACTTCCATATGTTTTATTCATGCTAACGGTAATGAATTACTCCTACAGAGATCGAAAGTCCTACCACTGGATTCACATCTAAAAAGGATGAAATTATTGTTCAGTATATTCTATACCATATATTTTGAAGGATCCAGTGCAATATAGAATTATGTTCAGATGAAGGGGTATATGTCAGGTTGGGGATATGTTCTGCTCTGGTGTACAGGAATAGTATATCTAAACAGATAAGAGTTTGAGTTTGGTTATCGTAATAATCATTTGTAAATGAATAGAGGACAATAAATGAATTGTCTCTTACACCAGATGCGTTATGCTATATTTTTTTGCAACATTGTGGGAAGTTTTGTTTTTATTTGTCGAATGATGACAGATGGTGCCTCCTGTACGTAGAGCCATGCAATGAATACTGTTTTAACTTGAAACACTTTCATATTATGCGTTACAAACATCTTAAATACTCTGTCAGTTATCTTTCCTGTGCCTTATTAACATTAAACACCTTCACACTAACAAATGTATATGAAACATTTTGGCATCAAGTTCAGTTTTCACATTTGGAATAAGTATATTCATGGTTTGTTTTGAATAATAAAGAGTTGTTTCTCTTTCACTGAAAAAAGTATCATGTTGTTGTTGTTGTTGTTGTTGTTGTTGTTGTGTGTGTAATGACTTGACTTCCCTGTGAAAATTTGCCTAGTCCTAAATTCATTGTTTGCCTTTGTGTGTTGTTTCTTTGTCCGAGAGAGCTTACTGTATGTATATCCTTGTTTTGCTGTACACAGCGCCATCTAGTGGTTTCTCAGGCGCAACTTTAGTTGAGATGTTCTTTTAATTTATGATTTACTATAGTGTTACTTTAGAATTTAAAATTAACCAGTACAAATGAGAGTGTGTGTGTTTGACTGCCCCAGTTATTTTCCTGTGTTTTATATATGAGGTTGAATTAAAACGGTGAAATTGTCAAAATGATGATCATACCTTTTAGTGTAAGAGCTGTTTAAAGAAACTGTCTGAAATGTCAGCCTGTTTTGGTGGGATGGAGTTTTGGCCTGCCTGGTGACATCATTATTACTCCCAAATCAATAACATAAGTAGGCTTGCTCTACACACAAAAATGCTGCTTAAATAAAGTAGGCTATACAGTCAAAGATGGTTGAGTATGAAAATGCCTAGCAAGCTCATGCGCAGAAACACCTCATCCGCTCGTGTCGCGCCGCTGCCCACTCAAAGGCACTGCTTCGATATAAAGTGATTTTTTGACGAAAATGAAAACGTGTCAGTTTGTCACATTCAGGAGTTTGGAGTAATAACATGTTCAGCTACTTAAGACATTGGCTCAAATCTAGGTTGTACCTTTATAACTCTAAAAACGTGCCTTCAGACACAACGGCTCTGCGAGGGGCACGGAAACTGGGGTGGCACTCCAGGCCTGGCTTACTGTTAGGGACCACAGTAGGAAGTGTTGACATTGGTATTAGCATGTTCCAGGTGCCCAGGTTCCCTGAGCTATTGAAGGTAATCACTAGAACAAGCAATAGTTCATGGGCGGCAGGTAGCCTAGCGGTTAAGAGTGTTGGGCCAGTAACCGAAAGGTTGCTGGTTTGAATTCCCGAGCCGACTAGGTGACAAATCTGTCTATGTGCCCTTGAGCAACACATAACCCTAATTGCTCCTGTAAATCGCTCTGAATACGCGCATCTGCTAAATGACTCAAATGAAATGTAAACTAATTGTTCACTTCACTCATTGACTTTCCGAACCCTGGTCTGTCGAGTCTACTTCGCGAAGCGTTCCCGAAAGTATCGTGATGTTAGGCACCGAGGTATATAAAGAGTTCGGCAAATATGGTTTAGAAACTCTGTGGTATAGTAGGGTTCAAAGATGGTGGATGAATGAAGATAGTTCACTCAGGCAGTTTACCATTGGGGAAAAAATTCAGTTCCGGTCTACTTAAGGGGGTGGCACTCCCATAGACACCAGATAGAGACCAATGCGATAGAACCTGGGTCTCCGATCTACTTAGATCATTGACTTCTATTGAAAAAAATGAGGGAGTGGGATGATCGCTTCCTCTTCCGTCTCTGGAGTGATTACAAGAAGACGTAATGACGTCATAACAGAGGTGTGTCACGTGGCTCGGGACGTTTTCAAATAAAATTTGCCCGGGGAAGCTGGTAGGTGAATGGCTGGCTAGCTTGTTAGCTAAGTTATAATAAGAAAGTAGTTGATGATTTATAAGAACGGCATAAGACATTGATATGTATTTAACATTAACTTAGCTAGTGGTATATGATATGCTGATGAACTTTAGTTCATATTTCTGTCCATAAAACGGAAACACGAAGCAAGTTAGGTTAGCTAGGTAACGACGTTATTGTTGTTGCTCATGATGTCATGTTGTTTTTATCCAAATCATTCAGATTTAACGAGAGATTTGACTGCTTATTTCACGGCACTGACTAAACATGTCTAAGCGAGAGGCATTTTTAGACTCCGTCTGCAAAGACAATGTGGGGGAATTTCTCAATTTCATTCAACTCCATGTAAGTAACGTTAGCTACAATGTTATTTTTGTAAAACTGCAAAATATGTATACTGCAGTGGTTCCCAAACTGTGACAATAATCATAGCTCTCTAAGGTATGCAATGACTGATATGACAAGAGGAAAACTGATGATGCACTAGGAATTTCGAAATTGCACCTTGTGCATTCTACTATTACAACTTTTAAGAGTAAGTTGAAAGCCAGACTGAGTTTATTTTTTATTTTATTTGTGTGTGGGGGGGGGGGGGGGGGTACCTTAGTCATTGCATACGTAGAGAGCTATTTATAACTTGTCAGAAATGCTAACGTTTTTTAGCCCATTGATTTTGTTGTAATGTTTGAATCACTCAAATATCACATGAATACACACATTAGGCATGGCAAAATGTACAGAATTGCAGGAAATAAGCTTTAAACCTTTTTTCTCTCTCTGCCAACAAGAGGGGTGTGAACAGTTTGTGTCATGAACAGTGCTTGTGCCCATAGATGTGGAATGCGTGCAGGGGGGCCCTGGGATAATATAATAATATGCCATTTAGCAGACGCTTTTATCCAAAGCGACTTAGTCATGTGTGCATACATTTACCAATTGAGCTACAGAGGACCACACCTGGGATGTTCCCCAATGCTGAAAGGATGGCCTGAGTGTAAGCGTTTGGGAACCCCTGTCTTATAGGACCAATATCATGAATCTCAAAATGAGTATTGTCTACCATAATGATTCGTTATGCTCATCTATCAATTTGAGAGCCTTGCCTCTGACCCTGTTTGGCTGTGATGTTACCATAGAAGGACACAGCTGAGCCCTTTGACCTGGATGAGGTCCTGCAGGAGTTGCCAAAGGGCCAGAGAGAGGCACTGTGGGCCAGACTAGTCACAGTACTTTGTGACCAGCTGGCAGCCTTTGCACCAGAGCACTGGGATGCTGGCTTAGAGGAGGACAAGGAGGACAATGACATGGAGGTGGAGGTGTCCCCAGACCGGGTGAGTACTAGTGAGTAGAGTTGTCACAATACTAGTATCGTGGCAAGGAAATAAAACATGAAGCAGGTTTAATTTAAGGGATACAGTCCTAATGTTGGAAACGCATTATACTGTTGTCACCCAGAGTCAAATTTGTTTGTTTTCCAAGCTATAGTGCACACTATTTGACATAAAGCAGGTTCGACAAAGAGTTTAGTCTGCCTTGTTTTTTTTTGCCATGGAGAATCGTAGTATCATGACAATTCTACATCCTGACCACTCTCTCGTCTATATTGTTCCACACGGCATGACAAGAACAGTTGTTTTATTCTTGCTCTGACTTCATCTCCTACATCTGATGTCAGTGTTCAGTTGTCTACTATTCCTTGATTGAGAGGTGGTCATCTTTTCTGTTCTTTAGACACACACCATGTCTGTCTTTGAGGGAGTGACTCTAGTGGTCACAGCTTCTGTGGATGTCATTGAGGATGGCGACACCTACAACTCTCTCTTAGAGTGCACCAACATATTACATGGTGAGTGTTTTTTTGTTTTATTGACTATTAACTCTGTATCCTTGTTTTATAATAATAATAATGATCATTTATTCAATTTCTATAGTGCTTTTTTATTATAGAAAGAATCTGAAAGTGTTTGAAAATACTTGTTTAGCCAGTTTTTAGGTAGCCTGGTTTATGCGACTCATGTGGTCAGCGAGGGAGAGCTGACACACTGGTCTGGACAGGAGGGCATTGTAAATGCAGTATTCATGCGGAGTCGTACTTGTTTCTGGCTGAGCTTTGATTAGTTCTCAGTAGTTTTTTTTTTCCTGGGGGGTTGAGACCTTACGATTTGAAAATCAAACAGTTGTATTGAAAGGTGACAGCTCTCGGGGACTGTGTGTGGCTGTCCATGTGGGTGTTTGAGTGAGAAAGACACAGAGGAGAACCAATCAGTAAAATAGCACAGCCCCCTTCATTATTGACATATCGTGCTGACATCAAAAGAGCCTTTCCAGACTTTGAAGTCAGGAGGACTTTGAGTTAGGTGTCAGCCGGACTGTTTTAAGTACTCCAACCCTTCAGTCTGTCTCTGTACAACAACCCCAGGTGTCCTGCCCTACCTTCCTGCCTCTGAGATGCCTCTGCGGCATGCTATCACCGGTCTGTGCGAGGCCTGGTGGAAGAAAGGCCTCCTGGGGAAAGAAGAGCTGGGCCGCACAGCCTTCCTTGTTTGCCTGGAGAAGACCCTCATACTGAAGAAACCAGTACGTACCCTTTAGCACCAACATGGCCTGTCGTTGCTTTTCTGTTTTGCTCTCTGTCAGTCTTGCTTTTTCTCTAGCAAACTTTCTGGGCTTGCTTTAAGTTATTTTGGAGGATAATACAGAATGATAGGCTACCAGGGTTTTTTTCTGGATCAAAATGGGTCTTGGGTGGTGGGTGTGATGGGGGTGTGGCTATGGGCGTGCCCAATGGTGTGGTCTCTGACCTGAAATTTTAGAGGCCCTCCTGTTGGCCCGCAATGACAAAATAGTTTCAAAGCTAATTTCCTGTAATTCTACACATTTTGCTATGTCTTATGCTATCTGAGTGACTCAAACATTATACCAAAATCATTGGGGGCCCCATGCTATGAAAAAAATACTCCTGAATGGGTCATTTTTGTAATTATTTATTCTCCCTGACTGTCTTTTATTTTGGGGATTTTGTTATTTATCAAAGATTATCTTATTTAAAAATATATAGTTCCATAATCTTTTCTACATCCACAAAATTACCAAAAGTATGTGGACACCTGCTCGTCGAACATCTCATTTCCAAATCATGGGCATTAACATGGAGTCGCTTGGAATGCTTTCCACTAGATGTTGGAACATTGCTGCGGGGACTTGCTTCTTCCAGATTCGCCCATCGGACTGCCAGATGGTGAAGCGTGATTCATCACTCAAGAGAAAGCGTTTCCACTGCTCCGGGGTCCAATGGCGGCGAGCTTTACACCACTCCAGCCGATGCTTGGCATTGCGCATGGTGATCTTAGGCTTGTGTGCAGCTGCTCGGCCATGGAAACCCATTTCATGAAGCTCATGACGAACAGTTATTTTGCTGACGTTGCTTCCAGAGGCCGTTTGGAACTCAGTAGTGAGGGTTGCAACCGAGGACAAACTATTTTTATGCGCTACGCACTTCTGTATTCAGACATTTAGAAAATTCCACTTCACAATAACAGCACTTACAGTTGACCGGGGCGGCTCTAATAGGGCAGAAATTTGACGAACTGACTTGTTGGAAAGGTGGCATCCTATGAAAGTCACTGAGCTCTTCAGTAAGGCCATTCTACTGCCAATGTTTGTCTATGGAGCATTGCTTTGAGCTCGATATTATACATCTGTCGACAACAGGTGTGGCTGAAATAGCCAAATCCACTAATTTGAAGGGGTGTCCGCATACTTTTGTATATATTGTGTACTTTTATATCTGGTTTTAGTCGTTTTTAAGTTTTACACTGAACGTTTTTCCATCCCCTAAACTGAAAACTGTTTGAACATAGAGTTCAAGAGTTTTCTATGCAGAAAAAATCCTGGGTACATGTTTACATATTTCATATTTCACATTTCCTTTTTTGATTTTTCTTCCATGTGCTTGCTTTTTATCTTGTGTTGTTCGCCCTATCTGATTGTCTCGTCTTCTGTGTTTTGTGAAGCCCGCTTCTATCCCTAATCATCTCTATCAGGAGCCTGAGTCAAAAAGAGAAGGAATGATCTCAATAAGTCTTTTATTTGTATTTATTTTAGCTCCACTCCCTGGTCTCGACAACAGACGAGAGCGCTCTTTAATCACCCGGTACTCTCATTCAGGGATCATCTGGAGAATTAATTTGAAGTAGAGTATGCACTCTTCATTTTATCTCTGTCAGAACTGAAGTCTTTTTCTACACTAGTGGATATTTACATTAGAGCAATATACGATTATGATTTGTGATCCTCTCGTTTCTGCCCTAGTGAGGTGGATTCCTTGCAGGCAGTATCTGCATTTTAGGCTGTTCTCCAATATGTGTCTCTGGTTATCTGGGGGAAGAATGATATCTCTGTATTAACCTTTTGTCTAATCTTGGCAGGTTTGTCTTTTGGCGTCTGCATTGACCAGTTTTGTATTTGGTTTGCTGAATGTTGTATTTGCGTTTTGTACACGTTCTCAGGGGGCTGAGATCCAAAGGCTGTGGGGTTTCCATGAAGTGCTGCTCACTGTGGACTTTGCGTCGGAGAGCAGCCAGGAGCTGATCGATCTGCTGCTACAGTGCTTCCTCAGTGTCAATCACATTAGAAACGAAGATGTAAGTGTGTCTTTCTATTGGTGTGTGTCAGAACTGGTTTTCAAATACTTAAAAATGGATTTAATTTCAAATACTTTCTCTGCCCGTTTGTGCTTGCCTGGCTTAATAAACCAAAATAAAAGTCCCAAAACTGCAAACCCTGCCCATCTGAAACTCCAGACAAAAGCAAACGCTGAATGTATTTATATAGGTCGTGTGTGTGTGTGATGCTATGCTATCATGCTCACATTGTCGTTCCGATAACATGACTTTCGCTGGCAGGGAAAGCGTCTCATGGTGTTCCTCTTTAGCTGGAATGTCAACTTCATCCGGATGATCCATGGAACCATCAAAAACCAGCTGCCCTACTTTGCAAAGTAAGTGTTTGCATTTCTAGTTTTCTATTAAGGTACTAAGTGACCTTGTTATAATGTCTGCCAGATTGGGAGGTTGGGGGTTCGATTTCCGGTCGAGTCATACCAAAGACCAAAAAAATGGGACCCGATGCATTTCTGCTTGGCACTCAGCATTTAGGGTAAGGCCCCACGACAGACTAGTGTCCTGTCCAGGGGGTGTACTTGCACATCAAGCTGCCTCCCGCTACATAAACAGGAGATGGGCCGTTCTGGCTCGGTCAAGGCGTACTTATTCTAAGGTAGCTGTCAGGAGGCAATGGTTTTCTCCTATTCAATTCATGATGATATACCAGTTTCTTTTTGACTGTTTGGTTGAACTCAGTTGATTTTTACCAGTTCCCTCACTGACAACATAGCTGAGATCTACTGCCGGGCCTGGAAGAAAGCCTCTGGGGTCTGTCTGGAGCAGATCGAGAGCACCTGCATCCAGGACTTCATGCAGCACGCTGTACTCCTGCACAGGACCTCACCCGTCCATGCCAAAGTCAGACAGGTGGGCGCCGTGCACATTTGACTTAGTGTGCATCCCAGGTGGCATCTTATTCCCTATACTGTATAGTGCACTACTTTTGACCAGGGCCTTTAGTAGTTCACCCTATAGCGCTCTGGTAAAAATGATTGCACTATATAGGGTATGCTGGGAATTGCCAGGGATCTCACGATACTTAGGTGCTGATACGATCTGTATTGCAATTCTCATGATTCTATATGTATTGCGATTTGATGTTCCAAACATATTTCTCACTGTCAGCTTCAGAAATAATAATAATATTTTTTTTTACAAATTGATACTTGGATTCAAATATCGATATAATATCTTTCCCAAAATAATATTGCGATATGTAACTGTATTGATGTTTTTGTTTTATTTTTACCACTAATATAGGGAAAAGGGTGCCATTTGGGACTGTTGAAGTAGAACTTCAACAGCACACATTCCCTGTATTTATTTTCTATTTTTTCATAACAAGACTGCTAAGGCTTTAGCATCATATCAGCAAACCACCAGCTGGCGTACTTTGCCACAAAGTCTACCTATTAACTGCAATGGGTGACGTTTATTTTATGTGTGTGACTTAACTCTCCTCTGTGTAGATACTGAGCTACTTTCACAAACGGAAGGGCCGCCACGGGTTGGATGAGATGCTCTACAGACTCTACAAGCCCATTCTCTGGAGAGCGCTAAGCGTACAGTCACATTTTCCTTCATACACATACTCTTTATTTCTGGATATTGTTTTTTGTTGTTGTTGAACTAATGAAGGAGTCTTCTCTATCATTGTAGGCTGCCAACTCTGAGGTCCGGGCCAATGCCACTCTGCTCTTCACCGAGGCCTTCCCTATCCACGACCCTAGCCAGAGCAGTGAGAAGATGGACGAGACCATCCAGAAACAACTGGACACGCTGGTCGTAAGTCAATGTATTATGACATTGAATTTCCAAGTGGTTGTTTTATGTTTGTGAATCCGTGAAATGCCATAAATTGAGCTAATATGCGGCAGATAGCCTAGCAGTTAAGAGCGTTGGGCCAGTAACCGAAAGGTTGCTGGTTCGAATCCCCGAGCCGACTAGATGAAAAATCTGTCTGTGCACTTAACCCTAATTGCCCCTGTAAGTCAGCGTGGATAAGAGCGTCTGCTAAATAGTTTGGAATTACAAAATCAGCATAGAATGTTTCTGTGTCGATTTTAAAGGGTTAAATAGTTCAAGTGTAGTGAGTGTATTTTATCAGCACTGTGTACAGTGTAGTCCTGTTTAATAAAGCTCTCACCTGTTTGTTCCTGTGTGTGTGTTTGTAACATGTCAGTGCCTGCTGGAGGACCCTCAGCCCCTGGTGCGCTCCACAGCCACCCTGGGGGTCTGTAAGATCCTGGCCAAGTGTTGGGAGGTCATCCCCCCCACTGTCATCACCGACTTCCTTAAGAAGTTGGTGGTGGAGCTGGCCAATGATACCAGCTCCCCTGATGTCCGCTGCTCCGTCTTCAAGGTGGGTGACCACAGTATTGAATACTATAGAACACTATATATATATTAGAACATTATGGTTACATCCCAAATGGCACCCTGTTCCCTATATAGTGCACTAATTTGACAGCCCTTAAAGCTCTGGTCAAAAGCAGTGCCCTATATAGGGAATCGGGTGCCATTTGGGATGCAGACCTATATGTCTCTATGGGTGCGATGGTGAACTCTGAACCTCCTCTAGAGCACCACCAGTCATGACTGCGGTTCTGTGTTGTTGATATTATTGATTACTGATTGTTAAGTCTTCTCTCCAGTGTTTGACCATCGTATTGGACAATGGCCAAAGTCACCCGTTGCTGGAGCAGCTACTGCCTGCTCTGAAGAACAGCCTCCATGACACCTCGGAGAAAGTACGCGTGGCCTTCCTCGACATGCTGCTCAAGATCAAAGCAGTGCGAGCCGCCAAGGTAAAAACACTGCGTGTGTGTATTTCTGTTTTGTGCAAAACCACAGCATATTGTCTGACAAAAAGACAACTGAAGATATTCAAAGTACAACTATACATTTTTCAAAATTATATATCTTCATTGTTGTCATTTTGTCAGGCAATACACTGTAGTTATTTCTGTTTGTGTTGGGAGAAAGCTTTTTGATTCCCTGCTATCTCAGTAATACTGTCAGACATTATTTGTGACGCTCACCCTGCCGTACCCCTCCTCTCTCTTCTCCAGTTCTGGAAGGTGTCCTCCATGGAACACCTGCTAGCCCGTCTGGCCGTCGACTCGCAGCCTGTCTCCAAGCGCATCGTCAACCTCCTCTTCAATTCCTTCTTCCCCGTCAACCAATCAGAGGAGGTGTGGTGCGAGCGCTGCGTCACCCTGATTCAGATGAACCCCAAGGCAGCTAGGAAGTTCTACCAGTATGCCCACATCTACACAGCCCCCACTAACATAGGTGAGTTTAGCCTGCAGTTAAATAGCTCCTACACAGCCCTTACTAATATAGGTGAGTTTGGCCTGCAGCTATGTAGCTCCTGTCAGCATAGGTGGGATTTAAAGGGGTAGTTTGACATTTTCCAGTCATTGCGCTAATGCTAGTTAGCAACCGCTCCAGAAACTACCTTCAACTTCCTTCAAACTGCAAGCATAGACATACAAATGGTATCCATGAGTCCATCTGACTCTGGGTAAGTAGAAAAAAGGGCTTAATTGCCAAAATGTCGAACTACCGCTCATTGATCTGTTGAGGTTTACAGTACGGACCTGTGTCTGTCTTTATTCCCCCTAGATCATATTAAAAATACATATCTAGCTAGCAGATGTTATGTGAGTCATTTGAAGTTGTTAGAAATCCCAGAGTTAAAGTCTGTTGTACTGTACCGCTTGTGTCCCAGTCAAGCTGATGCTGATAATCCGCCGGTGTTTGAACGCCTGCATCCAGACTGAAGACCTGAATGAGACAAACTCCAACAACAAGGAGAACACAAGTGTAAGACTGATTGTAGCACTGAATGTCAGATCACTTACAATACTAAGGAGGTTCTTGTTTGTCAATGGAATGCATGTACTATAGTCAAGATTTTTCCCCATCATTCAAATTACAATCGGGAATTAGTACATTCCACCCCTTCAGCTAAATGCCTCAGCTTAGTTCAACTGTCGTATAATCTAGTTTTACGCCATTGTTTTTAATGAAGTTCTAAACAAATACATTCTAGCTTCAAGACATGGTAAAAACGATCATTTTGATCTCATGGATGGTCAGTCCTTGCATCCATAGCTCTGTCTATGAATTTAAGTGTTTTACATGTCTCCAGCATAGAAAGCTAGTATGAGGGTTTGCGCTCAGGCTAGAATGAACAGTAGGCCTCCTTGGTGTTTTCCTTTCTATGGTTTGAGTGGGAAGTACCTACTGGATTCTATATTTCTCCAGCCCCATCGCTCAGCTGTTTACCACAACAAGTTGCGCGGTGCCCTGCTTTGTTGTATTTCAAATCCCAGGTTCTGGAGGATGTCCTGTCGGTCAAGGACACGGCGTCCATGGCCAGTCTGCTGGAGGTAGTGGTGATCTTGTGGCGGAGTATCCGGAAAGCCCTGCAGCTCAACAAGGACGCCCTCCAGTACACCACTGTCAAGTTTGGCTCCGTCGTGCCCAAGTACTTCAATGTCTTCCAGGTATGAGGTGGACTGGATTTCACCCTGTGGCAGTCACACCGAGGTTGTGTCCCAATAATCTCTAATTTCTCTTAAGTGAGCACTTGTTCACTTCCCTTCATAGATTTGAAAGGAAATGAGTGGTTTATGGAAACTCCCTCTAGCCCATGCTGTACCAATCAATGCTTTTAAATGTGTGGGGAGTAGTGAATGAGTTCACACTTTAGGAAGAAGGAGAGATTATTGGAACGCACCCCAGATATCTTCGCCATCATTTAAGGTGGCCTCACCTTGTTTCTCTCTCTTTCAGGAGGAGTGTTGTACAGTTCCCCTCATCCAACTAGCCTCCCTACTGCCCCCAGCTTCTGTCCCCACTTTCAGGTCTGTGGAGTCCTGCTAACTTGTCTTATATTGGTCTTCAGACTCTCACTCTCTCTGTCTCTGTCTGTGTTAACCCTGTTTCTCTGGTCCCTGTGTTCCAGCTGTGGGGTGCTGTCCAGGCTGAAGAGGCTGGAGGCGGGGGCCAAGGTGTCCCAGTACAGTCAGATCATCGAGTGCCTGTGTAGCTGGGGCCAGGCCGCACACGTCCTGGAGCTCGTCACAGACTGGCTCACTGATGCGTTACCCACCGCCGCGGTAAGCAACACGCACTGAGGTCGCGTCACAAATACCACCCTATTCTCTATATAGTGCACTACTTTTGACCAGGGTCCATAGGTTCTCTGGTCAAAAGTAGTGCAGTATATAGGGAAAGGGTGCTATTTGAGATGCAGGCACAGATGAATAGGGATGCCTCAGTGAGACCCTCGGTGGCTCCTTGGGATATTTATATATTAGGCATTGTAATGGAGAAAGGAGTGATCCATCTGCATAGTAAAACATCTTACTAAGTTTACTTTATTCTGAGTAAACAAGTTTGTCTTCAAAAACATTGCCTTAATGCTCTTATAGTTGGGTACTGAGATGTAATCATGACATCAATGAACATTACCCCGCCTCCCTGCTCCCCCTTCTCCACAGGGCAAAGGGAACACCAGTCGGAAAGTGCGCATCCAGGAGACGGTGGAGGCCAAACCAGACCTAGGGCTAGATTACCTGGAGTACCTGGTCAGCCGTACCTCCACGCGGGACTGCATCCTGCCCTTCAGGCAGGGCCAGCTCAAACAGCTGCACAAAGCCCTCGGGGCCTGGAAGGTAGAGTAGATAATATAATTATAGAGTTTTATTTATTGGTTCTATGTGCGGTGAGAGGCTATGTGCAGAGGTGTGATCCTGTGTCATGTTTGCTTTCTCAGTCAGTGCTGTTATCCCATCTGAGCTCTTCTGAGACCCAGGCCAATATTCCCAGAGCAGAAACAGCACTGAGGGCGTTTGCCCTTCACGCACGTCTCAGTGCCCATCTACAGCACAAAGTGAGTCCCATCACCTACATGCCTCTGCTTTGTAACAAATCTGTGTACAGTATTGCTTTGCCCACGATAAATTGTTATGCTAGTAATAAATACAACGATAACTTTATAACACTAATGTGCATCCGTGTTTTATTTATTTATTTATTATTTCTTAAATCTTCTTCTTCCTTCTTCTTCTCATTAGCAGTCACCCTACCGGTCAAAAGTTTTACAATACCTAGTCATTCAAGGGTTTTTCTTTATTTTTACTAGTTTCTACATTGTAGAATAATAGTGAAGACATCAAAACTATGAAATAACACATATGGAAACATGTAATAACCAAAAAAGTGTTAAACAAATCTATTTATATTTGAGATTCTTTAAATAGCCACCCTTTGCCTTGATGACAGCTTTGCACACTCTTGGCATTCTCTCAACCAGCTTCACCTGGAATGCTTTTCCAACAGTCTTGAAGGAGTTCCCGCATATGCTGAGCACTTGTTGGCTGCTTTTCCTTCACTCTGCGGTCCGACTCATCCCAAACCATCTCAATTTGGTTGAGGTCGGGGGATTGTGGAGGCCAGGTCAGCACTCCATCACCTTCTTGGTAAAATAGCCCTTACACAGCCTGGAGGTGTGTTGGGTCATTGTCCAGTTGAAAAACAAATGATAGTTCCACTAAGCCCAAACCAGATGGGATGGCGTATCGCTGCAGAATGCTGTGGTAGCCATGCTGGTTAACTGTGCCTTGAATTCTAAATAAATAATAGACAGTGTCACCAGCAAAGCACCCCCACACCATAACACCTCCTCCTCCATGCTTTACGGTGGGAACTACACATGCAGAGATCATCCGTTCACCCACACCGCGTCTCACAAAGACACGGCGATTGGAACCAAAAATCTCCAAATTGAACTCCAGACCAAAGGACAAATAGCTCGTGTTTCTTGGTCCAAGCAAGTCTCTTCTTATTATTGGTGTCCTTTAGTAGTGGTTTCTTTGCAGCAATTTGACCATGAAGGCCTGATTCACACAGTCTCCTCTGAACAGTTGATGTTGAGATGTCTGTTACTTGAACTCTGTGAAGCATTTATTTGGGCTGCAATTTCTGAGGCATCTGCAGCAGAGGTAACTCTGGGTCTTCCTTTCCTGTGGTGGTCCTCATGAGAGCCAGTTTCATCATAGCGCTTGATGGTTTTTGCGACTGCACTTGAAGAAACTTTCACATTTCTTGAAGATTTCCAGATTGACTGACCTTCATATTTTTTAAGTAATGATAGACTGTCGTTTCTCTTTGCTTATTTGAGCTGTTCTTGCCATAATATGAACTTAGCCCTATTTGGTACCTTGTCACAACACAACTGATTGGCTCAAACGCATTAAGAAGGAAATAAATTCCACAAATTAACTTTGAAGAAGGCACACCTGTTAATTGAAATGCATTCCAGGTGACTACCTCCATGAAGCTGGTTGAGAGAATGCCAAGAGTGTGCAAAGCTGCCATCAAGGCAAAGGGTGGCTACTTTGAAGAATCTCAAATATATAATATATTTTGATTTGTTTAACACTTTTTTTGGTTACTACTTGATTCAATGTGTTATTTCATAGTTTTGATGTCTTCACTATTATTCTACAATGTCAAAATGTGTACAAATAAAGAAAAACCGTTGAATGAGTAGGGTATCTTAGTCACTTTAATAATGTTTATATATATTGCATTACTCATCTCATGTGTATATACTGTATTCTATACTATTCTACTGTATCTTAATCCATGCCGCTCTGACATCGCTCGTCCATATAAACTCAGCAAAAAAAAGAAACGTCCCTTTTTCAGGACCCTGTCTTTCAAAGATAATTAGTAAAAATCCAAATAACTTCACAGATCTTCATTGTAAAGGGTTTAAACACTGTTTCCCATGCTTGTTCAATGAACCATAAACAATGAATGAACATGCACCTGTGGAACGGTCGTTAAGACACTAACAGTTTACGACGGTAGGCAATTAAGGTCACAGTTATGAAAACTTAGGACACTAAAGAGGCCTTTCTACTGACTCTGAAAAACACCAAAAGAAAGATGCCCAGGGTCCCTGCTCATCTACGTGAACGTGCCTTAGGCATGCTGCAAGGAGGCATGAGGACTGCAGATGTGTCCAGGACAATAAATTGCAATGTCCGCACTGTGAGACGCCTAAGACAGCGCTACAGGGAGACAGGACAGACAGCTAATCGTCCTCGCAGTGGCAGACCACGTGTAACAACACCTGCACAGGATCGGTACATCCGAACGTCACACCTGCGGGACGGGTACAGGATGGCAACAACAACTGCCCGAGTTACACCAGGAACGCACAATCCCTCCATCAGTGCTCAGACTGTCCGCAATAGGCTGAGAGAGGCTGGACTGAGGGCTTGTAGGCCTGTTGTAAGGCAGGTCCTCACCAGACATCACCAGCAACAACGTCGCCTATGGGCACAAACCCACCGTCGCTGGACCAGACTGGCAAAAAGTGCTCTTCACTGACGAGTCGCGGTTTTGTCTCACCAGGGGTGATGGTCGGATTCGCGTTTATCGTCGAAGGAATGAGCGTTACACCGAGGCCTGTACTCTGGAGCGGGATCGATTTGGAGGTGGAGGGTCCGTCAAGGTCTGGGGCGGTGTGTCACAGCATCATCGGACTGAGCTTGTTGTCATTGCAGGCAATCTCAACGCTGTGCATTACAGGGAAGACAACCTCCTCCCTCATGTGGTACCCTTCCTGCAGGCTCATCCTGACATGACCCTCCAGCATGACAATGCCACCAGCCATACTGCTCGTTCTGTGCGTGATTTCCTGCAAGACAGTAATGTCAGTGTTCTGCCATGGCCAGCGAAGAGCCCGGATCTCAATCCCATGAGCACGTCTGGGACCTGTTGGATCGGAGGGTGAGGGCTAGGGCCATTCCCCCCAGAAATGTCCGGGAACTTGCAGGTGCTTTGGTGGAAGAGTGGGGTAACATCTCACAGCAAGAACTGGCAAATCTGGTGCAGTCCATGAGGAGGAGATGCACTGCAGTACTTAATGCAGCTGGTGGCCACACCAGATACTGACTGTTACTTTTGATTTTGACCCCCCCTTTGTTCAGGGACACATTATTCAATTTATGTTAGTCACATGTCTGTGGAACTTGTTCAGTTTATGAGAATCTTGTTATGTTCATACAAATATTTACACATGTTAATTTGCTGAAAATAAACACAGTTGACCGTGAGAGGACGTTTCTTTTTTTACTCAGTTTATGTACACTACCAGTCAAAAGTTTGGACACACCTACTCATTCAAGGGATTTTCTTTATTTTTACAGTTTTTTACATTGTAGAATAATAGTGAAGACATCAAAACTATGAAATAACACATGGAATCATGAGGTAACCAAAAAAGCTGTCATCTAGGCAAAGGGTGGCTATTTGAAGAATCAAATATAAAATATATTTTGATTTGTTTAACACTTTTTTTGGTTACTACATGATTCCATATGTGTTATTTCATAGTTTTGATGTTTTCACTTATATTCTACAATGTAGAAAATAGTAAAAAATTAAGAAAAACCCTTGAATGAGTAGGTGTCCAAACTTTTGACTGGTACTGTATATATTCTTAATTCATTCCTTACTTAGATTTGGGTGTATTGGGTATATGTTGTGAAATTGTTCGATTACTTGTTAGATATTACTGCACTGTCGGAGCTAGAAGCACAAGCATTTTGCTAAACACGTGTATGTGACCAATAACATTTGATTTGATTTGTTCTAAAACTTTTGACCGGTAGTGTATTTCATTTCAAACTTCACATACAGTGGGGAAAAAAAGTATTTAGTCAGCCACCAATTGTGCAAGTTCTCCCACTTAAAAAGATGAGAGAGGCCTGTAATTTTCATCATAGGTACACGTCAACTATGACAGACAAAATGAGAATTTTCTTTCCAGAAAATCACATTGTAGGATTTTTAATGAATTTATTTGCAAATTATGGTGGAAAATAAGTATTTGGTCAATAACAAAAGTTTCTCAATACTTTGTTATATACCCTTTGTTGGCAATGACACAGGTCAAACGTTTTCTGTAAGTCTTCACAAGGTTTTCACACACTGTTGCTGGTATTTTGGCCCATTCCTCCATGCAGATCTCCTCTAGAGCAGTGATGTTTTGGGTCTGTCGCTGGGCAACACGGACTTTCAACTCCCTCCAAAGATTTTCTATGCGGTTGAGATCTGGAGACTGGCTAGGCCACTCCAGGACCTTGAAATGCTTCTTAAGAAGCCACTCCTTCGTTGCCCGGGCGGTGTGTTTGGGATCATTGTCATGCTGAAAGACCCAGCCACGTTTCATCTTCAATGCCCTTGCTGATGGAAGGAGGTTTTCACTCAAAATCTCACGATACATGGCCCCATTCATTCTTTCCTTTACACGGATCAGTCGTCCTGGTCCCTTTGCAGAAAAACAGCCCCAAAGCATGATGTTTCCACCCCCATGCTTCACAGTAGGTATGGTGTTCTTTGGATGCAACTCAGCATTCTTTATCCTCCAAACACGACGAGTTGAGTTTTTACCAAAAAGTTATATTTTGGTTTCATCTGACCATATGACATTCTCCCAATCCTCTTCTGGATCATCCAAATGCACTCTAGCAAACTTCAGACGGGCCTGGACATGTACTGGCTTAAGCAGGGGGACACGTCTGGCACGGGGTGAGATCTTGCGTGGAGCCCCAGATCGAGGGAGATTATCAGTGGTCTTGTATGTCTTCCATTTCCTAATAATTGCTCCCGCAGTTGATTTCTTCAAACCAAGCTGCTTACCTATTGCAGATTCAGTCTTCCCAGCCTGGTGCAGGTCTACAATGTTGTTTCTGGTGTCCTTTGAAAGCTCTTTGGTCTTGGCCATAGTGGAGTTTGGAGTGTGACTGTTTGAGGTTGTGGACAGGTGTCTTTTATACTGATAACAAGTTCAAACAGGTGCCATTAATACAGGTAACGAGTGGAGGACAGAGGAGCCTCTTAAAGAAGAAGTTACAGGTCTGTGAGAGCCAAAAATCTTGCTTGTTTGTAGGTGACCAAATACTTATTTTCCACCATAATTTGCAAATAAATTCATAAAAAATCCTACAATGTGATTTTCTGGATTTTTTTTTCTCAATTTGTCTGTCATAGTTGACGTGTACCTATGATGAAAATTACAGGCCTCTCATCTTTTTAAGTGGGAGAACTTGCACAATTGGTGGCTGACTAAATACTTTTTTCCCCCACTGTATCTCTAGTCAAGTATAGGCTACTAACGATATCAGCTAAATGTCTTCGATGAGTGTCGGTTTGAGCAGTATAGGTAATTTTGGTTTATCGTCCCAGATCTAGTAGACAGTATTTGGGAAATAACTACTGGTCTGTGCAGTGTTTTGGCTATAACCACATTTTATAACCACCTGGGCTTGCTACAACTACCGTTGTTTGCTTTCCCAGTTCTCTGAGGGGAGGGATTTCCTGGTCCCTGTGGAGAACATGGCAGTGTGGGTGGCAGAGAGGGTGCTGCCCTTCCTGGTCAGCCCCAGTGAGGGAGGTGTCACTGAGCAGCAGCGGGACCTCGCCAGGCAGGTGGTAGAGGTAAGTACGACCCTCTGGAAAGGGTAGCCGGTATCAAACACAGGACGGGGTTTACACTGTAGTTTTGTACAGAAGACCTAAGAGTTAATTCTGTCTTCAGTACTCAGCGGTACCTCAGAGGTGTCAAACTCAATTCCTGGAGGTCTGTGTGTTTGCTGGGTGTGTTATTTTATTTCAATTTGTGTCCAACTATGACCTAGACAACCAGTTGAGGGGGAACTCCTAACTAATCAATTACCTTAATTGATCATTCAAGGCAGGAGCAAAAAACCAGACACTCGGCCCTCCAGGAATTGTGTTCGACACCCCTGCTTTACCTGGAGACGGAGGGAAAGTAAATCAAATCAAATGTATTTAATAATCCCCTTTTTACATCAGATGCGGTCACAAATTGGTTTACTGAAAACCTTAACACATGCGTAAAATAGCATTAGACTTTATCAAATATATGAGACATAAAAGAATAGCGGTAGAATATAGTTGTGTATAACACTGTTACAGTATTAGCCACGACATTAGGTGTAATGTACGAGCAGCTTTATGGTATTATGGTCAGTAGATCAATTCTTGTGCTTCAATCTTTCCTATGCTTTCAGTCTATAAACAGACTGAGGCTTCCATCCTAAATGGCACCCTATTCCCTATTTAGTGCACTATAGGCCTTGGTCAAAAGTAGTGCACTACATAAGGAATAAGGTGCCATTTGGGACGCAGAATAGTCTATTTCATAGATTGTTATTCAGCTCAGGTCCACACTCTCACGTATCAGCCCTCCGTTGGATGCCTCCAACTCCCAGAGCGCAAGATGGACTCATTTATTATTTGAAATGGGCTTCTATAGTTATTTCTTCCATTACTCTCTCAAGTGTGTCACCCAGATGCTGCTGCTTTGATCAGATATTGAAAATAAACCCCTCATTTATCTTAATACCCACTTCTGTTGCTTCCACTAACTCTATAGAGCTCCAGCACCAACACTTGAGATTAAGATACTACGGTATGGTGGCTTATTCAATGCAACGTTTTCAGGACAAATTAGCACAAAATGTAATTTTGAATTAATTAATAAAAAAAAATATTGTCCCATAATATAGTTTGTTTAGTTGGTCTTTCAGCATTATTCCAGGTTCTTAAAAACAGTCGCATTACAAACTCTGAATTACTATGCTGATACAATAAAGAAACATCAATGTCATTTTTCTATCCCTCTTTGTGGAGTGACAACATTGCTCTAACGTTGCGGTGATGTTTGGCAGAGTTTACTGATGGTGTGCAGAGATGTGATCCGGGTGGGTCTTGGGGACGAGGAGTTCAAAGGGCAGATCCTTCACCTGTGCTCCATCGTGCTCCTCTCTGGTGAGTATATCTACACTAAACATATACAATTATAGAGACATGCGGAATCTAAATGAAGAAACATGCCATTTTAGGGCAATTTTTGACCATCTGTAAATCAGCTTTTCTATGAGGCACATTTAGAACTGTAGATTCTCTAGAATAGTTGTTGACTGGACTAGGCCACTTGTCTCATTTCATTGTGTCTGTGAGGAAATTTGACTGAGGTGTGTGTTTTGTTATGTTGTGTTCTCAGAGAAGGGCTACCTGTGTGTTCCTCTGCTGTTCTTTGTGCTGACGGAGGTGGCGGAGAACTACGTCCCCGAGAACCAGGCCCAGGACGACCAGTCTTCCATCATCCTCAGCGTGGTCACCAACGTCTTCCAGAAGATCCTGGAGGTCATGGCTCGCCGCCTAAGGAAGGACCCTGAGGAGGGCCAGGAGGTGAGGAGGATGGCTGTGTCCCAAATGCCTTGATGGTTTGAATGCCTATTTGGCCCAACAACAGAAGCAGCTCTGGGGCCATATGTATCAAGCTTCTCAGAGGAGGATCTAGAATCTGCTCCCGCCGTCCGTGTAATGTTATTCATTGTGATCTAAAGCAGTGTTCCCAACCTTTTTCGGTTACTGTACCACCAACTACATTTTGCTCTGCCTGGAGTACCCCTGAAGTACCCCCTCATGTGCATTTTACCAGTACGCCTATGGTCTCATGAGTCCTCTCAAGTACCCCCTGTGGATAGGCCAAGTACCCCCAGGGTTCCTAGAACCCCTGGTTGGGAACCACTGAGCTAAAGGACTAAACTGCACTCCTACTATGAGACGTGATAGATAGATATCAATCTACACACAATACCCCATAATGACAAAGCAAACACAGGTTTTTAGACATTTTTGCAAATGTATGAAAAGAAAGAAACTGAAATATTACATTTACATAAGTATTCAGACCCTTTACTCAGTACTTTGTTGATGCACCTTTGGCAGCGATTACAGCCTTGAGTCTTCTTGGGTACGACACTACAAGCTTGGCACACCTGTGTTTGGGGAGTTTCTCCCATTCTTCTCTGCAGATCCTCTCAAGTTCTGTCAGGTTGGATGGGAAGCGTCGCTGCACAGCTATTTTCAGGTCTCTCCAGAGATGTTCGATCGGGTTCAAGTCCGGGCTCTGGCTAGTCCACTCAAGGACATTCAGAGACTTGTCCCAAAGCCACTCCTGCGTTGTCTTGGCTCTGTGCTTAGGGTCGTTGTCCTGTTGGAAGGTGAACCTTCGCCCCAGTCTGAGGTCCTGAGCGCTCTGGAGCAGGTTTTCATCAAGGAGCTCTCTGTACTTTGCTCCGTTCATCTTTGCCTCGATCCTGACTAGTCTCCCAGTACCTGCCGCTGAAAAACATCCCCACAGCATGATGCTGCCACTACCATGCTTCACCGTAGGGATGGTGCCAGGTTTCCTCCAGACGTGACACTTGTCATTTAGGCCAAAGAGTTCAATCTTGTTTCTCATGGTCTGAGAGTCTTTAGGTGCCTTTTGGCAAACTGCAAGCGGGCTATCGTGCCTTTTACTGAGGAGTGGCTTCCGTCTAGCCACTCTACCATAAAGGCCTGATTGGTGGAGTGCTGCAGAGATGGTTGTCCTTCTTTATGGTTCTCCCACAGAGAACTGAAAAGGCGTCTGCGAGCAAGGAGGCCTACAAACCTGACTCAGTTACACCAGCTCTGTCAGGAGGAATGGGCCAAAATTCACACAACTTATTGTGGGAAGCTTGTGGAAGGCTACCTGAAACGTTTGACCGAAGTTAAACAATTTAAAGGCAATGCTACCAAATACTAATTGAGTGTATGTAAACTTCTGACCCACTGGGAATGTGATGAAAGAAGTAAAAGCTGGAATAAATCATTCTCTCTACTATTATTCTGACATTTCATATTCTTAAAATAAAGTGGTGGTCCTAACTGACCTAAGACAGGGAATTTTTACTGGTATTAAATGTCAGGAAATGTGAAAAACTGAGTTTAAATGTATTTGGCTAAGGTGTATGTAAACTTCCGACTTCAACTGTATCTCTTAGATATAGGACAGACACTTCAAAACCTTATTCCTTATTTATTTTTTGACACTTTTTTTGCCATTTATGAACGTGCTATTCAATGTGTTTTTATAGGCTATAGCAGTTTCAACATTCCTTTAGCCCCATCCCTCGACTGTTTACGAAAACAAGGGGCGGGGATGACCATTTTGTTGTTTTTCCAATCGCAGATCGCCCCTCTAAAGATCCACTCCAGTTAGGTGTTAGGTGAAGATGCATTATATGTTTCTTTAAGTCTCTCCCTTTCATTTAACCATCGTTTTCTGTGAATGATCACCCAGTAGCTTGGTTAAAGCGTCAACAGATTTAGCTACAAGCTAAGATGCTGTGCTGCTTTCTGAGAATGATTCTGGGGATAGCGACAAAGTAAATACAGCCTTGAAGTTGAGAGAGAGGAAGAAAGGGGAAGAGAAAAGAAGAAGAGAGAGAGGAGGAGAAGCTTTTGACAGGGTTCTACCTGCTTTTGAGATGAGTAGGGAGAGACATTTGAAATCAGTCTGAAAGCTGTGATTGTGTCGTCAGAAAAGGTTAAAGCTTTCCGCTTGATGTGACTGTCTGAAGCTGCATCCACCTGACAGGTGTTTGATGATCCAGTTTTGGAGGTGTCGCTGAAAATGCAAGGATATGGAATTGTAGTTCAACCTACTTTCTTTAGGTAAACATATGAATAGGTATGCATCTTTCTTAACTGTGTTTGCAAGTATTTTCCAATAAAACATTTCAAGGCTGGGAGGCAAGAATGCTGCTGGTCTGTATTTGTGTATGTTCACAAAAGTGGACATGGCAATTTGGTCAATGTTTTTGCCTAGTGGCCTTTCTGAAGACAAGATGCAGACATAAGGTTCCCGAGTCGTGCAGTGGTCTAAGGCACTGCATCTCAATGCTTGAGGCGTCACTACAGACCCCCTGGTTCGATTCCAGGCTGTATCACAACCGGCCGTGATTGGGAGTCCCATAGGGCGGCGCACAATTGGCCCAGCGTCGTCCGGGTTTGGCCGGTGTAGGCCGTCATTGTAAATAAGAATTTGTTCTTAACTGACTTGCCTAGTTAAATAAGGGTAAAATAAATAAAATATAGACAGATGGATAGATATGGCCCTGTTCAGGTTGCAAATGTGAATAGATGATTTAAGGTTGTTTCTCTCTCCCCTGGCTGTTGTAGCTGTGGTACTCAGCTGTTCCCGCTCTAGGAGACTTCCTCCAGGTGGTTCAGGCTTGGTCGGGCGTCGACTCAAACCCCCTAAACGGGGTGTTTTCAACCATCTGTGCTGCCACCCTCGCTGCGACCCAACACTCCCTGCAAAAAGTAACAAAGATGGCTGATACACAACAAACACTATTTTCCTAGATAGAAAATGTGATTCCAAATGTTGATAGTTTGCGAATAAAGAACATGTACTATATTTCGTCTGCGCTGAACTTAAAACTGTTCCGTCATAGATTTCACATCCTCAAGAGGTCACAACACCAGAGACGGTCCAGGATTTGCCTCCTCTCTCAAGCATCTTGTTGGATGTTCTCCTCAAATCGCCCCCGGTCACCAGGTAATCAACCAACTACACTCCAAGCGTTGCTGCTTTCTATTACTACGCACACTGACTGGCTCAGTTCAGTTTCCTTTTTTTGTGATAAATATTTGTATAGATTTTTCCCACACAAAAAGGAAGAACAAGAGGAAGAACAAACACTGTCAACACCACACAATTTCATACAAAGAGCTCCAGCAATGGAATATATACTGTACTTTTGTCCTCATTTTTGTTTCTAAACCAAGGCCTCTTTTCTTTTTCAGGGCCTTCCTGGCAGAGATCAACTCAACTGTCGACTCCGAGGTCATTGATGGTCTAACCGGATTGGCTGCAGTTCTTCACATTCTGGCAGTTGTCAGACAGAGTGAGAAAAATAAGTTGCAATAAAGAGTCTTTTATATTGATAAAAAAATAATTTTCAAATTTATGAATAGTTTCTAACAGGGCGTGGCTAAATGTTTTTAGCAGCTACACTGGGAGTGTAGCTTTTTTTGCCGTGAGCAGGGCGCGTGCCACTATCAACTGTTCTCGGGCCTGAGCCAGTTGCTTACACCAAGGTTTCATTGAAATTAATGCGAGAAGTTCTGTATCCGGTGTAGCTGGCCTGTAATGATTGCCTGTTTTTGTTCCAGCTGGGAAGTTTAAGGAAGATCTGAAGAGTACAGCCGTGTCCGTCCAAAGGCAGCTTCAGAAACATTACGCTGTCAAGGCTGAGAATGAAGGACACATCCAGAGGTAACTAGATTAATGAACGTTGTAAGGGTTGTCCCAAATGGCATCCAAATGGCACTACTTTTGACCAAGGCCAAATGGCTCTGATCAAAAGGAGTGCACTAATATAGGGAATAGGGTGCAGTTTGGGAACTTTTGTATGTTTTTAAGACAATTAAAGTATTTTCGAGTTGTTAGTTAGCATGTACCCTGAACATTAAGGAAACGTGCTCGTAAATTGGGAATTGTAAGATGTCAAATTATATTTTCAAATAACAAAATAGCAACCACAAGATTACATTAAATTCAACAACAACAAAAAATCTTTCTCCAGGGTAATCTACGAATCCGCTATCAACACTTTGAATGAGATTCTGATGCCATGCCCATGAGGGGGCAAGAACGAGAGAACAACATTTACACATTTAACATTTACTAATTATTTTTTGGTTCCCAGTGTCATCTATTTTTCTATTCTGTTCTATTTTTCTAAGTTCTTCTATCCTGTGCGATCATGGTGTATACAGCATGACTTGTATTTGCGCTTTGGATTTATGTATTGCGTCAGGATACTGTATGCTGCATAAACTGAACTGTGTGTAACATTGCTAAGTAACTGCTGAAAATACATTGAAATGTGAGTTTCAACCATGTCATTATGGATTCTTATTTTATCTTATAGTACATGTTTGCACAATTTATTGAAGGAAATATAGTTTGCATTTAGTTATGCTCCACCACTGGCAGAGGAGGCAGAGAAGGTTAGTTTCTGTGGCTAAGGAGGAAGGACAGGAGTTGGGAAACTAAGATCTGAAGGAAGGCCAGCTGCAGGGGGTGACAGGTAGACGTCCCTGCCACTGCTCTGCCACCAGGAGACGTACCGGGATAAGGAGCGTAACGTTGAGGAGTGGTGGTCGCCGGGTGATGACCCTCTAGCTGGTTTACGGGCACCGCTGGATGTGCGACAGGCAGAGATGCCCAGCAGCAGGTTACCACCTATCTACCTGTATAAAGTGTATATATATCATATTGTAGAGAATTCGGTGGGTAGCCCCGACTGTGACTCGAACCCAGCGACTGTCAAGCCAACACCTTAATCGTTATGCCAAGAGGTCCAAACTGCTTGATAAAGTCGCTAGGTGTTGTGTTAAGGTTTGAACAATGTATTAATGGAAATGTAGTTTGTTTGCATTTAGTTATGTTCCACCCAACACAAACAGTCCAGATTTTCCATGCATGTATAAACTTGAGAAGATATGATATATTGTGGTATGGTATTTTAGAATGATCCCGCTACTGTTTATACAGCCTTACAATAAAATAAAGATATTCACTTGTTTATTCAGATGCTTATTCCAACTATATGTGCTAATATCCTGTACTGTTGTTAATGCACTACTTTTGCCTAAGGCCTATAAGGCTCTGGGCACGGTTTCCCAAAAGCATCTTAAGGCATTAGATCATATGGTTCTAACATGAACTTCGCCTTAAGATGCTTTTGGGAATCCGGGCCAAGGTCAATAGTAGTGCACTATATACAGTGAGGGAAAAAAGTATTTGATCCCCTGCTGATTTTGTACGTCTGCCCACTGACAAAGAAATGATCAATCTATAATTGTAATGGTAGTTTATTTGAACAGGGAGAGACAGAATAACAACAACAAAAATCCAGAAAAATGCATGTCAAAAATGTTATAAATTGATTTGCATTTTAATGAGGGAAATAAGTATTTGACCCCCTCTCAATCAGGAAGATTTCTGGCTCCCAGGTGTCTTATACAGGTAACGAGCTGAGATTAGGAGCACACTCTTAAAGGGAGTGCTCCTAATCTCAGTTTGTTACATGTATAAGACACCTGTCCACATAAGCAATCAATCAATCAGATTCCAAACTCTCCACCATGGCCGAGACCAAAGAGCTCTCCAAGGATGTCAGGGACAAGATTGTAGACCTACACAAGGCTGGAATGGGCTACAAAACCATCGCCAAGCAGCTTGGTGAGAAGGTGACAACAGTTGGTGCGATTATTCGCAAATGGAAGAAACACAAAAGAACTGTCAATCTCCCTCGGCCTGGGGCTCCATGCAAGATCTCACCTCGTGGAGTTGCAATGATCATGAGAACGGTGAGGAATCAGCCCAGAACTACACAGGAGTCTCTTGTCAATGATCTCAAGGCAGCTGGGACCATAGTCACCAAGAAAACAATTGGTAACACACTACGCTGTGAACGACTGAAATCCTGCAGCGCCCGCAAGGTCCCCCTGCTCAAGAAAGCACATATACATGCCCGTCTGAAGTTTGCCAATGAACATCTGAATGATTCAGAGGAGAACTGGGTGAAAGTGTTGTGGTCAGATGAGACCAAAATCGAGCTCTTTGGCATCAACTCAACTCGCCGTGTTTGGAGGAGGAAGAATGCTGCCTATGACCCCAAGAACACCATCCCCACCGTCAAACATGGAGGTGGAAACATTATGCTTTGGGGGTGTTTTTTTGATAAAGGGACAGGACAACTTCACTGCATCAAAGGGACGATGGACGGGGCCATGTACCGTCAAATCTTGGGTGAGAACCTCCTTCCCTCAGCCAGGGCATTGAAAATGGGTTGTGGATGGGTATTCCAGCATGACAATGACCCAAAACACACGGTCAAGGCAACAAAGGAGTGGCTCAAGAAGAAGCACATTAAGGTCCTGGACTGGCCTAGCTAGTCTCCAGACCCTAATCCCATAGAAAATCTGTGGAGGAAGCTGAAGGTTCGAGTTGCCAAACGTCAGCCTCGAAACCTTAATGACATGGAGAAGATCTGCAAAGAGGAGTGGGACAAAATCCCTCCTGAGATGTGTGCAAACCTGGTGGCCAACTACAAGAAACATCTTCCCTCTGTGATTGCCAACAAGGGTTTTTCCACCAAGTACTAAGTCATTTTTTGCAGAGGGGTCAAATACTTATTTCCCTCATTAAAATGCAAATAAATGTATAACATTTTTGACATGCGTTTTTCTGGATTTTTTTATTGTTATTCTGTCTCTCACTGTTCAAATAAACCTACCATTAAAATTATTGACTGATCATTTCTTTGTCAGTGTGCAAACGTACAAAATCAGCAGGGGATCAAATACTTTTTTCCCTCACTGTATGGGAAAGGGTGCCATTTGCGATGCAATTTAAATCAATTAATTCTCCTTCCAGCTGGTGTTTGAACCCTGGTGCCAGTCCCCTCTATGAATATAAATAGTGTAGAGAGTAACTGGCTTTCTGCGATAAAGACTTACCTCATGCCCACTTGGATTTATTGCTATAGCATATTTTTTGGTTTTACCTCTATATTGGCTACTCTCGAGCTTCATTTAATAAACTTCTAAACTTCTACTATTTTCGTGGTGAGACTGGCAAACCAGACTGGCTAACCATTCATTATTGCGCACTGTAGGTGCAAGCTTAAAGACCAGGCATGGGCCTCTCGCCATGTGTGTTTGACGTCAGAACCTAGGAGGGGCGCCTTCTGACGGGTGCTGTCCGCGGTGCTGAATCCTGTCGCGACTGCGGAAGAGAAGTGGCAGACCCGAGAAATTGCTCTGCAAATCTCATATTTCTACTTTCACTCGCAGTTATCTCATCCATCAATTTTGGATCATCCTGTATTTAACACTGACACTATTATGTTTTAGCAAAGGTGTGCAATGGATTAGACTAGTAAGAGTAATGGATTCGCCGTCTTCCATCTTCGTTGTGTTGGCTCTTTTCCTGTCTCTTCCAACTACCTCCGCTGACAGCAAATTTGGTAAGTTGACAGTCGTTCACGGTAAATATATAGCCATTTGTATTAAAGTAAAAAAAAAATCATACTTACCTGCCCAGGTGTTGCAGTGCAAAAGACAGGCTTTTAGACCACCATATGGTCAGTGTTAATGGGCTATGGAAAAAGCTAGCATTTACGTCTTAATTTCTGGGAAAATGTTTTTCTAATGTTGTTCTGTAGATTACTCAAAAAAGGAAAATCATAAGGTAGGCTACTTGTGTCAGGGACAGGGTTCATCTTCAAGACATCAACTGGATAAGAGCGTCTACTAACTAAAATGACTAAAATGTCAATGTTAGTGAGTGTCCCAGACTTAATTATGAAAATAATAAACGATAATACCTGTAGTCTCGTGACATCCTGATTCTGGGCGCCGAGATTATACAACCTGTAAAGTCATCAACGCTTTTTTCATTATCTATTCTGTTTTCAGGATTAATATGTTTTTAAAAGGGCAATCTGGGAATCGACAAACAACAAAGTGACCACCCTAGCACTTGTTTTGTTAAGCAGCTGAGAGATGGAGCTGGAGAAATGTAATCTCTCTCTTATTCATAGACAGAAATATGGATCCAATGATTAACCATCCATGAGCTCACAACTGTAGTTTTAACCATGTTTTGAAGCTATAACATCTTTGTTTATAATTACACTGTTAACAATCAATGCCGTAAAACAAACCTATTTTGGGTCCTGATGGGGTTAGACAGTTTTTTGTATTTATTAAGGATGCCCATTAGTTCTACCAAGGCAACAGCTACTCTTGCTGGGCTCCAGCAACATTAAGGCAGTTACAGTATATACAATATTACATAACACTTTTCACAACACATTAAGTGTGTGCCCTCAGGCCACTACTCGACTACCACATACAGTCAGGTCCATCAATATTTGGACATTGACCAAGTTATTATTATTTTAGCTGTCTACCACAGCATATTGGAGTTGAAATTAAATAATGAATATGAGCTGAAAGTGCATACTTTCAGCTTTAATTTGAGGGTATTTTTTTATCCAAATCGGGGGAATGGTGTAGGAATTGCAGCACGTTTTATATGTGGTCCCCCCCTTTTTAAGGGACCAAAAGTAATTGGACAATTGTCTGCTCAGCTGTTCCGTGGCCAGGTGTGTGTTATTCCCTCATTAGTTCATTTACAAGCGTCACGATTCTCTAAAGCGGAACCCAGAAGCAGACCAGGACAAGGTGAGTAGAATGAAGGTGAGTATTTATTTAAAGACTTAAATGTGGAAGCAGGAGAATCCAGGTGACGGAGCTGGCAGTGGAGGTGAGTTGGTGGGAGTGAATGGGCAGATCCAATGATGTTTCTGAAGCCACAGACGACCAGGCAGAGGTTGAGTGAATATTCCGGGAGAGTAATGTTCATGGCTAATGATCCGGCAGGGAATGGATGTCAGGTCAGAGCTTATGAAGTGGAGAGGTGATGATCAGAACCAGGTGTGCAGATAGCTGATGAGATGCAGGTGCGGGTAATGGAGAGATCTCCCACCTTGCTTCGTCGCCCGGCAACCAGACGAGTTCAGGAAACTCAGGGAAAAAAAACTCCAGGACAGAAAACAGGCAACTCAGGCAGAAACCGACTCAGGAAGAGGGATTCATGACAACAAGTAAGGAGATAAAAGGTATAGAGTTGATTTCAAGTGTGGCATTTGCATTTGGAATCTGTTGCTGTTAACCCTCAAGATGAAGTCCAAAGAGCTTGAACCCATCAGAGAGATAGCAAAAACATTAGGTGTGGCCAAATAAACTATTTGATACATTCTTTAAAAGAAAGAACGCACTGGTGAGCTCAGGAACACCAAAAGACCCGGAAGACCACGGAAAACAACTGGTGGATGACAGAATAATTATTTCCCTGGTGAAGAAAAAACACTTCACAACAGTTGGCCAGATCAAGAACACCCTCCAGGAGGTAGGCGTATCTGTGTCAAAGTCAACAATCAAGAGAAGACTTCACCAGAGTAAATACAGAGGGTTTTACCACAATATTTAATCCATTGGTAAGCCTCAAAAACAGGAAGACCAGATTAGTTTGCCAAAAAACATATAAAAATGCCTGTACAGTTCTGGAACAACATCCTATGGACAGATGAGACAAAGCTCAACTTGTACCAGAATAATGGGAAGAGAAGAGTATGGAGAAGGGAAGGAACTGCTCATGATCCGAAGCATACCACCTCATCTGTGAAGCATGGTGGAAGTAATGTTATGGCGTGAGCATGTTTGGCTGCCAATGGAACTAGTTCCCTTGTATTCATTGATGATGTGACTGCTGATAAAAGCAGCAGGATGAATTCTGAAGTGTTTAGGGCTGTATTATCTGCTCAGATTCAGCCAAATGCTCATTGGACGGCGCTTCACAGTGCAGCTGGACAATGACCCGAAACATACTGCGAAAGCAACCCAATACTTTTTTTAAGGCAAAGAAGTGGAATGTTCTGCAATGGCCAAGTCAATCCCCTGACCTGAATCCAATTGAGCATGCATTTCACTGGCTGAAGGCAAAATGAGTGGCGCAGTGGTCTAAGGCACTGCATCGCAGTGCAAGCTGTGCCACTAGAGATCCTGGTTCGAATCCAGGCTCTGTCGTAGCCGGCCGCGACCGGGAGACCCATGGGGCGGTGCGCAATTGGCCCAGCGTCGTCCAGGGTAGGGGAGGGAATGGCCAGCAGGGATGTAGCTCAGTAGATAGAGCATGGCGTTTGCAACGCCTGGGTTGTGGGTTCGTTTCCCACAGGGGGTATGAAAAAAAATAAAAATAAATATGTATGCACTAACTGTAAGTCGCTCTGGATAAGAGCGTCTGCTAAATGACTAAAATGTAATGTAAATGTAAAATTGAAGGCAAAACGCCCCAAGAACAAGCAGGAACTGAAGACAGCTGCAGTAAAGGCCTGGCAGAGCATCACCAGGGAAGAAACCCAGCATCTGGTGATGTCTATGGGTTCCAGACTTCAGGCAGTCATTGACTGCAAATAATTTGCAACCAAGTATTAAAACTCACAATTTAATTCATGATTATGTTAGTTTGTCCAATTACTTTTGAGCCCCTCAAATTGGGGGGCTATGTTTACAAATGGTTGTAATTCACTGTCCAAATACTTATGGACCTGACTATCTAAAATACAAAATCCATGTGTACGTGTGTGTCTGAACTAAGCTAATGACAGGAGGCATTTATAATTTACATTCTTCAATAATCAATGGCTATATCATTAATTTAAAAGTCCAGAAATAGATGTACCAATCCTAGATTGCCCCTTTAAAGTGAGAACTATGTGTGGCCTGGGTGGACCATGAGTTTGATGTCACATTCTAAAAACATACTACATGACATCTACTATGTGATTTGTAAGCATTTTTGTTATTTTCCTTTTTCTAGAGAGAGATTTCCTTTATGACATGGTAGTCATCTCAGTACATACACCTTCTTGATTTATTTCAGTCTTGGCAGGGAAATCTGCCTTTATATTTTGATTGGTTTTTCCCTGCCTTGCCCCAGTTTAACACTCGGCAAATGCCAGAGTGTAACATTTCGAAGCCATTGTGGATAAATGGGCCCTTCTGTTGAGCTTGCCTTGCTGTGCAGAGACTGTAGGGTTATTACCAGATGGCATAGAGCTAAATCAAGGGCTGAGTGTTTCTGCTACCCCTGTCAGAATGATAAGCAGGGATGCCATCTCACTGATCCTGCATCAGCGTATGTAGTGTCTGTGTGGGACTGGTGACCTGATATATCATCCTCTCTCTGAACCAGGACCAGTCATGAAGTGGACTCAGTCGCCATCTGTACGTTTGGAGAGTGCAAATGTTTTTTTTAAACTATTTTCTCTGCCTGTCTTGTACTGTCTGTCTTCCCACTCCTTTCTGTGTAGGCCTCTTTATTAAACTGCAGGCCTATGTGTGTGTCCTGTCTAATTCCCTCTGACTGTTGGTCTCGCACCTTGTCTGTCTGTGCCAGTCTAACACTATTGTAAGGAACTTACACAATCCTCTCAGTTAAACTCTTATGGAGAAAGAATGTTGCTAAAACATTGTGATAAGAATAGGAACAGGAAGGGGAATGGTACAGCATTCAAGAGAACTGTGACGGATTTGTGTTATTTTTTGTTGTTGCTTTGGAGCCAGTGTTGACTGTCTGTGCCCCAAATGGCATCCTATTCCCTATGTAGTTTGCACTACTTTTGACCAGAGCCTATAGTAGCGCATTACATAGGGAATAGGGTGCCATTTGGACTGCAGGCTCTGTCTCAGTTAATCCTGAATGAGTCAGCTGTGTTCCATCAGAGAATTCTACACAACCATTAGAGAATCTCTCATTGTTAAAATTCATGCTTGTGTAAAAAAAAAACTGAAATCTTTCTGGGAGTGGTCTCCATCGTCAGTGTCTGCGGACTGCCTGGGTGTTTGAGACAGTTATTGTTTTTAATGAGTCGGTGAGAAGTGCCCTGATTTAGCTCCTGAGTGGCGCAGTGGTCTAAGGCACTGCATCGCAGTGCTAACTGTGCCACTAGATCCTGGTTCGAATCCAGGCTCTGTCGCAGCCGGCCGCGACCGGGAGACTCATGGGCGGCGCACAATTGGCCCAGCGTCGTCCAGGGTAGGGGAGGGAATGGCCGGCAGGGATGTAGCTCAGTTGATAGAGCATGGCGTTTGCAACGCCAGGGTTGTGGGTTCGTTTCCCATGGGGGGCCACTATTAAAAAAAGGTATTCACTAACTATAAATCGCTCTGGATAAGAGCGTCTGCTAAATGACTAAAATGTAAATGTGAAATTTGGTTTCGGGCTTGTGTTGTGTAGCCTACTGTGGATCTGAGTGGGTCTACTGAATCATCCGTATGTGTGTTATGACACCAAATAGCACCGGGAAGCGCTGAAAAAAATAGTGGGAGGTAGAGGTGATATCCAAGCAGCTATAAATATCATTTACTTGAAGGCTGAGAGTGGAATTAATAACCCTGGATGCAGGATCAGAGTATAGAGAGACTGTTTGATGACAGAGCTGAGGGTGATTAGCCTAGCGCATTACTTTTTCTTTTTTTCTTGAAAATATATGTACAGACTATTAAACAGATAGAGAGAGAGAATATTACAGTGGTGACAGATAGAGGTTGTGTCAAAGGGCAGTAGGCCAGATTCATTCCTACGTGGCATTTCCTATGGGCCCTGGTCAAAAGTAGTGCACTATATAGGGAAAAGGGTGCCATATGGGATGCAACCATAGTTCATGGTTTCTATCTCATCAGACCACCTGGAAGGATTGCTTGCTTTAGTTTAGGGAGACATAAGCTTTGCAACTCACACAAGCATGACTAGAAAGTAATTAGACAGAGGAGATGCATAAGTAAATAGGTCTAGGGATGGTTGGGATTCATTTGGCATAGGGGATTGTTCATGCATGGTCTACTTTGGGCCTCTTGATGGTTCAACTGGAGAGCTCATGGCTGAGGTGTGTGTCAAGTGAATAATGGCTGCTCTAACACCATAGCTATCTTCAAAGTCTGCTGTCTCTCTGTTCAGTGTGCTCTGATGTCGTCAACCTTATCTCCTAATACATCCAGACAAGTTTTAGCTTTGATTCATTGGCTTCGCTCTATCTCCACTAGCCATGGGCATCTGTCATCCCACAAATCTATTCAGTCAGTGGTCGGGACGTTAAGTTGCAGTGCTTATAAATCATCTCAGTGGATAGAGATGTGACATGAATGGTTGGATAGAGATGTGAGTACAATATATGTGTTTATTTTCGGATTGGCTCAGATATCCTCCCAAGCTAGGCTACTTCCCATATGAAACCCAATAAAGGCCCCAACTCAACTAGGTTTAGTTTTCTTCCTGTTGCTTGTGTGTTTTCAGGTGCAGGGTGAAGTTGCCCCTAGATGCTGATATTGGGTCAGTTTTGCATTTCCCCCACTAATGGTTAAGGTTAGGATTGGGAAAGGGGAACTGATCATAGATCTGTACCTGGGGGAAACTTTGCCTCGTGCTCTGTTTTCATTGGCAGTTCCCCTGTTGTCACAGCACCCCAGTCAGTCTCAGAGGACCAATCCGGACCTGTGTTGTCCTTGTTGTTATACCTCTGAGGTCACTGAGAAAGCTGTAGACACAGGTGTGTGAAAGAGTGTGTCTCAGGGTTAAAGATCACAACTTGTAATATGTTTTTAACATGGTTTAATAATGCTTCATAGAAAGTTACATTGTTTAGCTCTTGTCACTCGTCATCTAGCTAACTATCACTTCTAGCTAGCCTAGCAGCAGTCTCAGTCCAGATGGCAACATAACTTCTGTTACAATGTGCATTTCTAGTTGTAGTCTTTTAACTACACTGTAAGACTTTTCTGTAATTTCAACAGTAAAACACTGTAGAATGCACAGTAAAATCCCGTAAATGCATTAATACTGTAGATTGCGCTGCATTATGGGTAACATGCTGGAAAATACTGTTATTAAATGGAATTGGAAGCCTCCTGTAAAAATGACTATAACATACTGTATTTATTTTCAGTAATAGCTTATGCCTACGGTAAATTCAAATGATCTGTTTCAGGCGCCAACCTCATGCTGTCAGTTGAGACCCATGAAGCTCAGACTATTTTAGTATTTTGAAGCAGCTGTGAAGTGGAATCATATTTTCAGCAGATGCTGGGTAGGTACCTTGACTTGTTTATAAGTATCTTTATTTCTAGCCAACGTTGAATTAATGCATGTATTCTTTGCTAACCTAGCTAGCTAGCTGACTAACGTTTCGGTTTGCTCTAAATTGCTGTTAAATATCTTGTTGAGCGACCTAGAAAAAAATCACCCTGATAATAATTGTTGTGATGATAGGCTTCGCTGTACCGCAGCTTCTGAGTGCCATGGAGAATAAACTGAGCGCAGATTCATGACCCGTTATGTTTTCACCATTACTACAGACAAAATGGCTTGTTTCTAGCTGTTCAAAAGATATGACCCATATTACCGGCCGCATTTGACACATAAACCAGTCGTGGACGATTAAAAGCCGATGCGAATGACCAGTGCACTGGTGTTGTATCGATGTGCGTGCTGGCCGAAGGTGCTTCCCACTGGGCAGCATGTCAGTGTCACCGGCGGTAGCTACTAACGTGGCCAATGTTTTTCCCTCCCAGGATTATATATAGGATAGCAGCCTACACAAGAAATAACTAGTATTGGTATCCATCTAGATGTCCCCGTGATACAGTCTACTCAATGGGGAGAGCTTGAACGGCAACAACACCGGGATACAGTGTCGTCATTAGCTGTCACAACTCTGTGATTCGGTTCACTTTGCTCTCAGCTGCGTGACATAGACTACGTCATTGTTTTGCAGGCCAGGAGTGTCCTTTTAGCCTCTCCCAATTAACCATTTGGTTATTTAAACAACATTCTTCGATAATGTTACAGTATTAGCTAAACCTGTTCACTTTACCAGTAGTATGCAAACATTTGGTGGCACAGAAAGAAATGAACATGTCTGGTAAAATAATCTGTGGTATTGTGTAAACTATAGCAATGTTTTATTAGTTAGCTAGGGTTTGAAGTAGGTGCATCTAGCTGTCTTTTTTGTGTTTGTTCAATACCTCAATTGATTTCATAAACTATATTGGATATATGGCTGTACAGATTCCTGGTTCGAATCAACCCAAGATGATGAACCCTGAAGATGGGACAAAGTGCATGACAAGGCTGCCCAGATGAAGCCAGCTGTTCTCAACCCCTACATTGACACACACACACAACACCAGCTTGATATGTCCCTTGTCACCTGTCTGAACCCCCTTACCCTGACTAGGGTTGCCCCTGATCATAGATCCCTATCCCAATTTGAACTCCATCTCCCTCTCTCTCTTTGTCTCTCTCTCTCTCTCCCCCACACCCCCCACATACAGGCACACAATATAGTTTTTAAATGAGTGTTGTAATGATGCTCTTATTTGGTAACGTGTTAACTGTTGTTACTTCAATTCTGTTGTTAATTTGTTGTTAAGGTTGTTACCAATTTTAATAAATGTATTTTATGTACAAATGTATTGTTTTTCTTACATTTAGATTTCAGGGATAATTTCACTGTAAATCTGCAGGATTATCCTGGGAAAAGTTTTATAGTGTATGAAAGCTGGGCTGAAGCATGTTTGGGGATGCGTCCCAAATGGCACCCTACTAAATACAGGATGGCATTTGGGAAGTAAGTAGCCTGGGTGTGCTCTATCAGCCCTGGTTGACATTAAATGGGACACCTGTTTTGAATGAGCTATCTAGTTAGTAGGTAAATGAGCTAAATGACCACTGGAAGTGACAGACCCCATGAGTTGTTATTAATCAGGCAATGATACCCCTCTTTACACACACATGCAAATTATATTATGCTCTATGGTGAAATTATGATCACTGAGCAGTTGGCCTGTCATTTGCAAAGCCTGTTTTCATATATTTAAAATGCCGACAGCTGCCTCATTCAATTGGAGTGTAATTGATCTAACATCATGTTCAAGTTTTTCAGCTTGTGGCTGTTTTCCAGTGTAATAAATGGCTATTGATTCCAACTAAAAAGGAACATATTATGATAGACCTCATTCAGCTGCACCAAACCGAGATGCAGCTGTTGTAGCATTCATTTTTCAATATGAATTACAATTCAGTATAATCCAATATTGGATTTTCAAATGGGAGCAATGGAAGCCCTGCTCAATATACTTTTCTATTGTTATGAGTCATAAAAGGGCAGATGGGATTCTGAGTCTGCCTTTGAGGTGTAATACATTACTATATTTATATTCTCGTTTCTCACACATGCTCACTCTCTTTGGATTGTTATTTATATAATATAATATAATATGCCATTTAGCAGACGCTTTTATCCAAAGCGACTTACAGTCATGTGTGCATACATTTTTACGTATGGGTGTTTAGATGTTGTATTTTATGTGTATTTGTAATATTGTATTTTCAAGACATTCTACTGCACTGTTGGAGCTAGTAACATAAGCATTTTCCTGCACCTGCTAATACACCTGCAAATCTGTGTACACAACCAATACACTTTTATTTTATTTGATTTAGATTAGTATTGAATTGCAGTAAAATCTCTAAAGCAGGCTGTATATTCAGAGCTTTGGTACGCTGCCACGGATGGTGTGATGGCAGATGAAGCAAAGCCGCTGCTATGAAATGGAGCAAATGCTCTACGGTGTATATTGACATTGAGTGGTTATTGAGACGGGTAGAGAGAGCAAAGCGGCTGTGAAAGGAGGGGAGTCTGAGTTATTTCCGAGATATTCGCCGGCTGCTTTATGGAGAGAGGACGCTCTGTTCTGAGTGTTCTCGGTGATCATCCAGAACACACTTCAGGTCAGGGCTAAACTCTTCCCTTTAGGAGCAGACAGAGACCTGGTGGAGAACATCTGGGTTGTATTCATTAGGGCACACAGCAGCAAAATGCTTTGCAACGGAAAAGTTCAGGTAGTCCCTCCCTGTTTGTCCATTTTCTTCCGTTTGGCACCTAATGAATACCACCCAGATGGCACTCTGGCGCTCTAAAAAACACCAGGCTCAAAACAGATCAGGTGTTCTCCAGGAATCTATTTACTTTCAGGAAAGTTGTTGGGTGCTCTTAGAACATAGACAATGATGATGATAGAGCAAAATAAAATCAATCCAATAACACATCTATGCCTCGCATGGAAAAGTATCACTTATTACTGTGTCGTTAAGATCCTTCTTTATGGTAGCCTACCTTTAGGAATATTTCGGATCTACTATCTAGATTTAACACACAGAATTGTGATAGGAATGCGTCCCAAATGGCACCCTATTCCCTATGTAGGGCACTACTTTTGACCAGAGCCTTATGGGCCCATGTCAAAAGTAGTGCATGAGATAGGGAATAGGGTGCCATTTGGGACGCATTCAGGGACATTTTTCATGTATGTCAGTATCATTCCTCTTGACTATCTTGCCTCAGGGGGACTGTGTCCTGGTATTAAGTGTAAATTAGAGAGAGCTGACAGGAGGTCACTCACAAGGTCAGTCCAGTACGGCGGTGTCACTGTGTATAATGAGGACACTAATGCGCTAATGAGCATTCAGGACACTGTGATCCCGTCCCGATATGGCGGCGGGATAGCGGAATTCATCTCTGCAATCCCAGGCCTGATTAAATGCAGTAATGGATTTGCTAGCGCTATTGATTAACACTCTGGGCCATTTCAGTATGCACCGTAGAAACAAAATACATTCCCGTCAGATACAGCCAGAGTGTCGGATATGATTCTAACGCCCGGTATTCAGCTTTCAATAAACAACAGTTTTGGTATGTGAGGATTCAATTGTGGTTAGTTTATAAGAACCAGTAATATCCCATGCAAAGCGACTTAAAGTAGTGCGTGCTTACATTTATGTATAGAAGGCCGCAGCAGGAATCAAACCTACTATCCTATCCTGGCGCTGGAAGCGCCATGCTCTACCAACTGAGCCACACTACTCTCTTAAAAAATAAAGGTGGAAGTTGGAACCAAATAAGGTTCTTGAGAGCGATGCCATAGGGGAACAATTTTAGGCTCTCTGAAGAACCTTAAATGGGATGGTTCTTTAAAGAACCGTACAAAAATCCCAATCCAGAAAGGTTTCGACCCTCCTGGACCGGAATTGAATAGTCCTGCTGTAGGGTGATTATTTCCATATTTCCCAGGGTGCCTTTTGAGTGCATTTTAGAGTTACCAGTAGTGAATATGTTATAAAAAATATATATTATTTATAACAATACAATACATATTTGATAAGGCCTTATTTTGTGGACCTAGTTTTACCCTAATACGGTGGCCTGAATCTCATAGCTTACAGTCCACAGCAGGCTTGAAAGTCACATTGGAATCCAGCCAGAGTGGGGATATCCAACATTTTGTATTTTTATTCACCCGCAACCTGCAATCAGAATGACTGCCAGGGATGGGAAGACTAAGATATGAGACTACCTAAAGCAGGGGTGTCAAACATACGGCCCGCAGGAAACAAACTTCTTCTTCTTTGAGGTTTAACGGCAGTTGGCATCCAATATGTTGCATTACCGCCCCAAACTGGATAATACAAATCCATTATACTACTACCCCATTTCACTACTTTGACCCTATATGCTCCTGCACCGTGCCAACGTCCTGGGAGGACAGGACACCACCACTTAACACACCCTGTAACTCTTCTGAATTCAAATCTTGTATACCCAAATATTTCTCTACAGCTGACACAACATACACTACCGGTCAAAAGTTTTAGAACACCTACTCATTCAAGGGTTTTTCTTTATTTTTACTATTTTCTACATTGTAGAATAATAGTGAAGACATCAAAACTATGAAATAACACATATTGAGTCATGTAGTAACCAAATAAGTGTTAAACAAATCAAAATATATTTTATATTTGAGATTCTTCAAATAGCCACCCTTTGCCTTGATGACAGCTTTGCACACTCCTGGCGCACGGCTCACTCTGTTTGCTCTTGACACCAATCTTCATCGTCACCTCATCTCCATTTTCATCGCCATCTTCCTCAAATCCAACCTCTGCTTTCCTCATTCTCTTCCTCTTTTTCCCCTCCATTCCTCCTCAGAAATCCAGCATTCTGTGTCCCTGTCCCAATATTCCTCTTCTCCCAACTTTGCTTGCAGCCCGGTGGCATCCCGACGTAACTCCATCTCTAGTCAAAAGTCTTTGTCTACCGCGGGAAACAAACAATTCTAAACCATTCTAAAAATCAACCTGCAATAGAGCATGCTGGGAAATATGATAATGATGGGCGCGGTTTTGGTTCAACTATGGTTATTAACACCAACACAGTGTTAATTTAACTCATGAATCAACACTAGAAATGTTACACTGAAAAATCAACACTAGTTAACACCGGCCAATTTGCTGTTTGCTATGAAAGATACACATCTGCAGCCTTCCATACATTTCAATAACCTTTTAGAATTCAGAAAAAACGTAGATACCACTTCAAGAACTCCCCACTTAACTCAAATGTTCTTTATCGTGCAAGAGTTCTCAGAGGAACCTTAAGAGCTGAGGAAGAACCATATAAGAACCTTCATTTTATTCAGTGTGGAGAAAGCACTTGACTAGAGTATCCATAGTGTAGTAGATACTGACCATTATATTAGTTTTATGTAATGTTTCATCAGTTTCAGTTTTCATCAGACCTTCCTGCTTTTGTTTTGGTGTTGTATTGGCTTTCTTTTGAATCAGTTGTATCAGATTATGTTCTAACAGATAATGGGTTAAAAAAATCCAATCCAATAAAATACTATATAATATGGAGTGAATGATAATGGGTTACAGTTTTTATATCTCTTTGGTGCAATTTTCACAAGTATGTGGAACATTTTCACAGCTCTTAGTACAAAACTCAGAACAGATCATCAAAAAGGCAGATGTTTGAAAACTCTAAGCACATTTCTAATTGACAAAGTACAACACACAAAATCATACAGGCACTTTTTCACCAAACTTCAGTGTTTCATCTAGAAATACATGTTTCACATTGCAATACACGTTCATATAAGGTAATTGCCTTTCACAATGCAATGCTCACATTACTTTTGATATGATTCTCTTCGGTTAAAATACATTTTACTATTACTTAATCTGACTCCTCTTACTTGATGATCACTTAAACGTTTGGTAAACCTATAGATTTTACATATACAGATTACACTGCTTTACAAAAATTGCATTGGCCAATACAGTAATATATGCCATTTACGTAGCAGACAATAAAGTGACAACAGTCCACACATTTTGGTATGTGACCCCAGTGACAATCAAAGTAGCCACCCTTTGACTTGATGACAGCTTTGCACACTCTTGGCATTCTCTCAAACAGCTTCATGAGGAATGCTTTTCCAACAGTCTTGAAGGAGTTCCCACAGATGCTGAGCACTTGTTGGCTGCTTTTCCTTCACTCTACGGTCCAACTCATCCCAAACCATCTCAATTGGGTTGAGTTTGGGTGATTGTGGAGGCCAGGTTATCTGATGCAGCACTCCATCACTCTCCTTCTTGGTCAAATAGCCCTTACACAGCCTGGAGGTGTGTTTTGGGTCATTGTCCTGTTGAAAAACATATGATAGTCCCACTAAGCGCAAACCAGATGGGATGGCCTTGAATACTAAATAAATCACAGACAGTGTCACCAGCAAAGCTTCCCCACACCATCACACCTCCTCCTCCATGCTTCACGGTGGGAACCACACATGCTGAGATCATCCGTTCACCTACTCTGCGTCTCACAAAGACACGACGGTTGAAACCAAAAATCTCAAATTTGGACTCATCAGACCAAAGGACAAATTTCCACCGGTCTAATGTCCATTGCGCGTGTTTCTTAGCCCAAGCAAGTCTCTTCTTATTATTGGTGTCCTTTAGTAGTGGTTTCCTTGCAGCAATTAGACCATGAAGGACTGATTCATTCAGTCTCAGGCTTGATGCTAACTAGTATCTTCTAAACATTGTTTCTTTCATTTGATTACATTGTGAAATATGTCTTCAACGATCACACCTTTGATCAGACAAGGGATAGAAATGATGGAAATTTGATCTTCAGACATTTTTAATGGGTAGTCCAAGTGTATTGCCTAATGTGAAAACAGTGTAATGTACTGTAATGTACACTACTGTAACATACTACATTCAAATGGCTTTTTTTTTCTATTGGATTAAATGGTTAATAAAATAACCACATTGAGAAGATATCATTATGTTGTGTTTTGGTGATTAAACCAATGTACTATATTTCACAGTAAATTTATATTTTGGGATCAATGGTTGGGTGGTGAAAGATGTCTACAAACAAAATTAATGCGCAATGAAAAGTTTTCAATGTAAGACAGGCTGTGTTACAAGTGTTACCAGTTTTGAGTTTTGTACTAAGAGTTCAGAAAATTCATCACATACCATTAAACAGGTTTTATTGGACATATTTTTTAAGACAGAAGGTTCAAAAGAGGATCCCTGGGGAGGAATCATGTGAAGAGCAAGCCTTGTGGTGAGAGCATTCACAGCGCGAGGTGAGAGGCCTTCTTACGCCTCTGAGCTGCTCGCTCTCGACTTAAAAACCCAATCACACCAGGTACGGGGGAGGCAAAAAGTCAAGCTGCCTATTTCAGGGACCTTGTTTGCCGTGCTCTGTAGCGTGCTGCTATCTTTAATTTAGAGTGACGGTCCTATTGCCTGGAGTGACGGAGAGTCCCCGACCTCCCCAGAATTTCTACGAAACTCTCAGGAAATGTTTGACCACATTGTTCCGTATGGCCAGTGGCGTAAGGGTGCTAGGGTCCTATTCAATCAGTGTTTTGACCTCAATGTCATGCATGTCAGTGGGTCATTTCAGCAGAAGTTGATTAATCAGGGTGAGTTATGAAGGTGATTTACAGGAGCAAAAAGAAGACAGGTATTAGGTATAGAAATCCAAGGTTGGGCATCTTATCATGATTTATTAAAGAGAAACGACCTTGTTGACTTTAAGCCCAATTACCCAAGGCGTGAAATAGATATGTAAACAAAAAGGAGAGCATGAATGATTGCGGAATGATAAGAAGATGTGATGATTTGCATCGTTTAAGGCTTGTCATGAGAGGTTCCTTTGAAGAAACGAACCTTTTCAGATAAAAATTGTCTTGCCTTAGAAACATTTCCCCAGTTTTGGGTGCAGAGTGTTACAGTATAATGATACAAGGTGCTTACATCAGTAGAGTGATGCTAATTTGCCTCCAGGTCATGTTCCTTTCCCTTTATCCTCACTAAAGCACTGTTCTTTGTCCAATGCCACCACATGTTATTACACTTCCTTGCTGTCACCTACCTACTGTACTGTTCAAAAATGGCATTTTTGGCTGATAACAGCACAGAGAGGATTTGCAGAGGAGAGTGTCCTTGGAAGAAGCCATAATGATAATGAAAGGTATGGTCACGGTTACAATGGCTACATAGACAGGGTACTGTGTCCCAAATGGCACCCTATTCCCTGTATAGGGCACTACTTTTGACTTTAGCCCTTTGGACCCTGGTCAAAAGTAGTGCACTATTAAGGTAATAGGGTGCCATTTGGGATGATATGAAATATGATATGATATGAGAAACAGTATGTTGCTAACAGCACTCTGTGGGAGGTGGCTGTACTCACTGCCAGCCTCAAAGCATCCATTTGTCCCTGTTGAAATAAGGCATGGCAACCACGTGAAGGGGCATACTAAATGATACATCACTGGAATTAAATACTGTGTGGCTGTAATGATTTTGCAGGTGCACATAATCATATAGATTAGAACTGCACAGCAAATTCTTCATTGTTAAGTGCCCAGTGCAGTGAAAAATGTGATTTTCCTGTGTTTTATATATATTTCCACACTATGAGGTTGGAATAATACTGTGACATTTTGAAAATTATGATAATGCCCTTTTAGTGTAAGAGCTGTTTGAGAAGATCACCTGCAATTTCAGCCTGTTTTGGTGGGATGGAGTTTTGGCCTGCCTTGTGACAGTTAAAACACCATTAAGAAAGAGAGTTCCAAACCTCTCTGCCAAAAACAGCTAGTTTTCAGTATTTTCCTTCCCCAATTGTAGAGTTACCACCCATGGCTGTATTTGTTTATGACAGAGACATGGTTGTTGCATTCATCCATTTTCAGTCCTATAGACTTCACCAAGTGAGATCCTAAGTGAATCTGTTATCATAAAAAAAGAAAGATTTAACACTAGGGCTGGGCATTGACTCACGATACAACATTATCACGATACTTAGGTGCCTATGCGATATGTATTGCGATTCTCACGATTCTATATGTATTGCGATTCGATACTGTGATTTGTATCGTGATTCTATATTCCAAACATATTTCTCACGATATGTCTGCTGCAGAGGGAGAAGAGAGAGCCATGAGAGAACTAATTTTGCAACCCTACACAGCAAATTCGCAATCCGAATGTCAACACCCACAGTGTTAAATTTCACACTTTCTTAGAAATTATATGTGAAATATGTCAAATAGTGTTAAACTAATGCATTTCAAAAAGTTGATAAACTAACACCCCAAGAGTGTTGGGTCCCTAACACCATGGGTGTTGCAAATTCCGAATGAAATTAACACTTTATTAGAGCTGATGCTGTAACACTTTCTCAGTGTTAGGGAATTAACATGTGGTCTTATAGTAACTCGTTTTGGGGAACTGTTTTAACACTGTAGGGTGTAAAGCCTTATTTGCATATTTATTTCCCAGGGTGCCTTTCGAGTGAATTTTAGAGGTACCAGTACCACTCATGACTGTGTTTGCTAGTGACAGACATGATTGTTGCATTAATTGTCGGATGAGTCCTGTGATTTTGAGCGTGCAGGGAATGGCGGCCCTTGAGAGGGCAAGAACAAGATGTATGTCAGGAGAAGTGCAGTATTACCATAAGGAGATGTATGCTTGGATTACGGAGAGGAATGGAGGGAGAAAGAGAGGCAGAGAGGGAGGAAGAGGGTGAGCTGGAAATGGTTAAAAATGGAGGGGAAAAGTGTGATGGTTTGTTGAAGAAGAATGGTAGAAAACGTAAGCAGAGTGAGATGTACACCGGATCAAAGACAGGAGGAGAAATGGAAGTGAATGAGGGCGAAGTATGGTAGGTGTGGTGAAGTTCTCAGAGCCCGAGGCTTGCACCAAGGGTCAGGATAAAGATGAGTCTGTGACGGTAGGAGTGACATTTTGGGAGAAAGTGGACCCTTTTGGCTGATCCATTTGTGGATGTAGGTGCTGTGGAATTGGTGAAGGGGACAAGCGACGTGAATTGTTTTGCTCTCAAGAAAAGGGCGCCATTGAAAGGAGTGATTACTGGGGTAGTGGTAAATGTGAAAGTGGACCAACTGAAGGGGAAGATTCCCGGTATTTGTGATGCTCGTCGTTTGGTGCGACACAGACAGGGTGGCATGAGTGGAGAAAAATAAGTCATTATCTGTTCTTTTAAGTTTTGATGTTGAATCTTTGCCTGACAAAGAGATGTTAGGATATATCAGTTATCACGTATGAGCTTTTGTACCGAATACATTACGTTGTTACAGGTGTCAAGCTTATGGGCGTGTGGCAGCAGTGTGTAGGAGGGAGGTTCCTTGGTGTTAGAAGTGTGCAGAAGGGCATGAGACAAAGATATGTGTAGCATTGGGGAAAGAAGCAGTATGTGTTAATTGTAGGGGTGCCCATGGGGCTGGGGATCAGAAATGTCCGGTGAGAGAGAGGTAGGTTGTGGTTACCAGGGTTAGAGTAGTACAGAAGTTGTCGTGTGCTGAGGCAGTGAAGAAAGTAGAGGAAGATGGGTCAAGGGGGAGGGATCCTGAGAGGAGTGGTCTGAGTAGTAGATCTGTACTAGTACCGAGGGATAGGCCAACAAGTACTAAATGCTTCAGTGAGATTGGATTACTTAGAGTTTATAGCAATGGTTATCAACGGTACTGCAGGGATGGAACATAAGTCGCAGAAAATTGAGGTCGTGGTGACAGCTGCAGAGAAGTATTTGGGTGTACGAGATTTGAGTTACATGGTGTGTTGTGTGGTGGTGTCCCGTCCGTATGACTAGATAGATAGTCCCCTGTAGCTCAGTTGGTAGAGCATGGCGCTTGCAACGCCAGGGTTGTGGGTTCCCACGGGGGGCCAGTATGAAAATGTATGCACTCACTAACTGTAAGTCGCTCTGGATAAGAGTGTCTGCTAAATTACTAAAATGTAAATAGATTTAGTGGAGTAGGGTGGTGGGTTTTTATTGAGTGTAGGGTTAGATGGTAGGGTATTTGTTGATTTATTTATTTGTTTTCCAAGCAAAGTATTAGGGAGTTATAATCCAGTCTAGTTGGTTGTGGTAATGCAGTATTTATTGGATGCCAACCGCCATTAAACCTCATCGTAGAAGAAGAAGGAGGATGAGTCCTGGAGCCTTCACCAACTGAGTGCCTAAGTGAATATTTTATCATAGAAATGTAATTATTTATGACAATACATTACTTTTTTTATGCCATACTTTGAAAGTTTTAACTTAACTCAGCGGTCTGAAACTCCTGGTTTGCAGGCCACATCGGCAAATCACATTATGCTGGCTTGCAAAGTGTTATATAATGCCTATTGGAATCCAGCTAGATTTAGCATAGCCAACAATTGGAAATTGTAATCGCCCACAGCTGCAGTTAGAATGACTGCCAATGTAGGTAAGGTTGATGAGACTACCGTCCTAAACCATCTAAACTGGACCAAGTATCTCAATAACTTGTGAAATAAGTTTAGATTTTTTATTTTTTGTATATTTGTGTAGTATAAGATCAATTAATGTGCATGCAGAAATCATGCTGTGTGATATGATAATGAGGCCCCTCCCTTGTCTTTTCACTCTGAGAGAGTTAACGGATATTAACTCAACACAGTCGAGTAACAACACCACCACACAGTGCTGATTCCACTGTGATTCAAATTATACTTAATGTATTCACAGCAGGTGGTGTCAATTTCAATCCCACTTATGTTAACCCCACTAGAATCAACACACAGATAACACTTTTTACCTCAACACCGAGATTTTAACACCTGCAAATTTGCTGTGTGTCCTTGCACAGAACATGTTGGCAGTGCCCACCACAGTAGGTGGTGGTGATGAAGCAGGCAGGGGGGCATCTTGGGAGAGCACCTTTCTTTGCCTTATCTAGAGCACCAGTTTTTACATACAGGGAATGTAATGGATTTAGAAAACCCCTCTGTACTAATAGGCTGTTTCCCTAAATAATACCTGAGAGGTAGCGCCTGTAAGTGTTGAGTAAATACATGATGTGTCTGCCGGAGCTATTTCCATTCATTTAGATCTGGCTGGTGAACATGTTAGAGCTCTAAGGGATTTATTTATTAGCGGAATCATAGTTGGTGGATTTTATGACAATATGTCATTATGCTGTCTAAATAAGTAACAATCTAAAGATGTATTATTCATGCGAATTCAATTCTACAGCCTATACACCCTAGGAATCAGATTGTAATAAGTCCTGCTGAGACTGAAGCTATCCTAATATGGACACCATGGTCTGGTTCAGATCATTTCTTCTTGATCCTCCACATATCACTGAAAATCAGGTCACCCGGCTCTAGCTATATTTAGCAGCTGCAGCTACATTTAGCCTACCTGTAGTTAAGCACATTATATTCAGCAAATTCATTTTGCATTAGGTTATAATAATGTACTGCTGTACTGTCTGGTGTTGGATTATCACAAGCTATGTCAGAGCCTGGAAAAAGTGAGTGAGAGAACTCAGTGTAAGTAGAATGAGTGACTCAATCAATGTTTGCTCATTCATAAGAATACTACAGCAACACAACCCAATCAATGTGGTTTGAACCTGTATCCATTTGATGTAGTGGAGGAGTCCCAAAGAGGATGCTCATTATGGTCTAGGGCTGGCCGCACCATGATAACCTGATGAATTGGTCTTTGATGTGGTCGGTGTGTCAACAGGTGGTGAGTCAAGACTGGGGGAATGGAGATGATACCACCTATTGAGAACCCTGAGAACCCTGGTTAGGACTCATACATACTCCTAAATGCTGGTACTCCTAAATGCTGATACTCCTAACTGCTGAGACTATTCCTGTGCTGAGACTACTCCTAAATGCTGAGACTACTCCTACATTTGTATTTGTATTTATTAAGGATCCCCATTAGCTACTGCCAAGGCAGCAGCTACTCTTCCTGGGGTCCAGCAACATTAAGGCAGTTATATACAATTACAAATATTATATGACATTACATTTCATAACACTTTTCATAAAACATTAAGTGTGTGCCCTCAGGCCTCTACTCTACTATCACAAAAATCCATGTGTACTTGTGTGTGTCTTGTGTGTCTGTGCCTGTGTGTGTTTCTTCACAGTCCCCGCACTCTACACTCTTATCTGTTTTTTAAATCTGATTCTACTGCTTGCATCAGTTACCTGATGTGAATGTAGCCATGGGTCTATTTAGCACTGTGCGCCTCCCATAGTCTGTTCTTCACCTGGGGATTGTGAAGAGACATTTGGTGGCATGTCTTGTGGGGTATGCATGGGTGTCCGAGCTGTGTGCTAATGGTTTAAACAGACACCTCGGTGCATTTAGCATGTCAACACTTCTTACAAAAACAAGTAGTGATGAAGTCAATCTCTCCTCCACTTAGAGCCATGAGAGATCTGCATGCATATTATTCATATTATTCCGTGTACACCCAAGGGCCAGCCGTGCTGCCCTGTTCTGAGCCAATTGTAATTCTCAGAGGTCCCTCTTTGTGGCACCTGACCACACGACTGAACAGTAGTCCAGGTGTGACAAAAATAGGGCCTGTAGGACCTGCCTTGTTGATAGTGTTGTTAAAAAGGCAGAGCCGCGCTTATTATGGACAGACTTCTCCCCATTTTAGCTACCGTTGTATCAACATGTTTTGACCATGACAGTTTACAATCCAGGGTTACCCCAACTTGCTCCTTTTCCATATTATTCATTACAAGATTTAGTTGAGGTTTAGGGTTTAGTGAATGATTTGTACCAAATACAATGCTTTTAGTTTTTGAAATATTTAGGACATACTTATTCCATGCCACCCATTCTGAAACTAACTGCAGCTCTTTGTTAAGTGTTGCAGTGATTTCACTCGCTGTAGTAGCTGACGTGTATAGTGTTGAGTCATCCACATTCAAAGACACACTGGCTTTACTCAAAGCCAGTGGCATGTCATTAGTAAAGATTGAGAAAAGTAAGGGGTCTAGACAGCTGCCCTGGGGAATTCCTGATTCTACCTGGATTATGTTGGAGAGGCTTCCATTAAAGAACACCCTCTGTGTTCTGTTAGACAAGTACCTCTTTATCCACAATATAGCAGGAGGTGTAAAGCCATAACACATACGTTTTTCCATCAGCAGACTATGATCGATGATGTCAAAAGCCACACTGAAGTCTAACGAAACAGCTCTCACGATCTTCTTTTTTTTAATGTATCTTTTTGTATTTTACCCTCTTTTTCTCCCCAATTACGGTTCAGGAGAGGCAAAGGTCGTGTCATGAGTCCTCCAAAACATGACCCGACAAACCGCACTGCTTAACACCTGCCTGCTTAACCCGGAAGCCAGCTGCACCAATGTATCGGAGGAAACACCATTCAACTGACGACCGCAGTCAGTAGAGGGCGATGAGCCAAGTAAAGCCCCCCTGGCCAAACCCTCCCCTAACCCGGACGACGCTGGGCCAATTACTTTTGCTTCCCTCCAGGCTTGAGGGCACACACTTTCTAGTAGGCTTAGATTTAAGATATGGCAAATAGGAGTGGCAATATCGTCCGCTCTTATCCTCAGTAATTTTCCATCAAAGTTGTCAGACTCTGGTGGCTTGTCACTGTTGATAGACAACAATAATTTACGGAATTCTAAATTACAATGCTTGTCTTTCTTAATTTGATCAGTTATACTTGGATGTGTAGTGTCTGCGTTTGTTGCAGGCATGTCATGCCTAAATTTGCTAATCTTGCCAATTAAAAAATCATGAAAGTAATTGGCAATATCAGTGGGTTTTGTGATGAATGAGCCATCTTATTCAATGAATGATGGAGCTGAGTTTGTCTTTTTTCCCAAAATGTCATTTAAGGTTCTCCAAAGCTTTTTACTATCATTCTTTGTATAATTTATCTTTGTCTCATTGTACAGTTTCTTCTTCTTTTTATGCAGTTTAGTCACATTATTTCTCAATTTGCAGTACATTTGCCAATGGGTTGTGCAGACAGATTTATTTGCCATTCCTTTTGCCTCATCCCTCTCAACCATACAATTTTTCAATTCCTCATCAATCCACAGGGATTTAACAGTTTTTACAGTAATTTTCTTAATGGGTTCTTGCTTATTAGTAACTGGAATATGACATTTCATAAATGTGTCAAGTGCGGCGTCTGGTTGCTCCTCATTACACACCACAGAACAACTAATATTCTTTACATCAACAACATAGGAATCACTACAAAACTTGTTGTGTGACCTCTTATACACTATATTAGGCCCAGCCTTTGGAACTTTGGTTTTCCTACATATGGCTACTATATTGTGATCACTACATCCAATGGATTTGGATACTGCTTTAAAGCAAATTTCTGCAGCATTAGTAAAGATGTGATCAATACATGTTGATGATTTAATTCCTGTGCTGTTTGTAACTACCCTGGAAGGTTGACTGATAACCTGAACCAGGTTGCAGGCACTGGTTACAGTTTGAAGCTTTTTCTTGAGTGGGCAGCTTGATGAAAGCCAGTCAATATTGAAATTACACAGAAAATATACTTCTCTGTTGATATCACATACATTATCAAGCATTTCACACGTTATCCAGATAATGACTGTTAGCACTTGGTGGTCTATAGCAGCTTCCCACAAGAATGGGCTTTAGGTGAGGCAGATTAACCTGTAGCCATATTACTTCAACAGTATTTAACATCTGATCCTCTCTAATCTTTACATGAATGTGGTTCTGAATATAAACAGCAATGCCTCCACCATTGGCATTTTTGTCTTTTCTGTAGATGTTATAACTATGCATTGCTTCCACTGTATCATCAAATGTATTATCTAACTTAGTTTCAGAGATTGTCAGAATATGAATATCATCTGTTACTAGCAAATTATTGATTTCATGAACCTTGTTTCTTAAGCTACATATGTTAACGTGGGCTATTTTTTGCACTTTTCTGGGGTGCTTGATTGTTTTCATTGCTTTACTGAGAAGCTTAGCAGAAGTAGACATGCTGATGTTATTTATTTTAGTGCAGGGTGAGCTGCACACAGTGGACTTCCTGCTAGGGCACACCACCTCAGTGCTAACAGTATAACTCTTGTTCATAGGCACATGATTACTGCATACAATAGCTGTAGGATCAGCAGAAGCATTCAGGGCAGTTAGAGGGACAAACATTAGGTTACCAACGCCCATGGGATAATGTACATTTGCTGAACCATTATGACAACTCAGTGACACAATGGTAGGGAATAACTTAGCTGGGCTTGGGTCATTGTGTCATTGCAGCATTATAATGCTGTGAAAGGATCCAGGAACCCAAATGATTTTGGGTGGATCCTATCCATATAAAAACAAGCTTTGTTTCCAGAAGGTATCAGAATTGTCATTAAATGTTACACCCACAGAGCTGCAATAGTCACATAGCCAGTTATGGAGGGCTAGAAGTCTGCTGAAACATTCAATGCCACGATTTAGGGAGGGCACAGGGCTAGATATTATTGGGCATTTGTTGGTGTCAAGCAGAGACCCAATCAGTTCTTTAAAATCCATCTTCAGCTGTTCTGAGCTGCCCTTCATAATGTCATTGAATCTCACATGAACTATGATAGACTCAATTTGCTGATGCAGTTTTAAAATGTTTGGGAGCAGCTTATTGATGTCATGTACTCATGCTCCTGGATAGCACAAAGTTTTTGCTCCAGGGACTGAGACATTTCTCACCATTGAGCTGCCCAATACAACGGCCGGAGAAAGGGATGGAGAAATCAGCCCATTCCTACCCCTCACACAATTTGTGGAACATTTCACGGGCCCACGAGAAGCAGGATAGCTGAGACTACTCCTAAATGTTGAGACTACTCCTAAATGCTGAGACTACTCCTAAATGCTGAGACTACTCCTAAATGCTGAGACTACTCCTAAATGCTGAGGCTACTCCTAAAGTAAAAAAAATAAAATTAGGCTGTGTTATCCAAGCAAGTACAAATCCTTGTTCTGTTCAGTTAGCGCTCCTTTACAAGATAACAATTAGTAATGTGTTGTAATATGGATGTTTAATTTAGATATGAGTTTTTCTCTGAAGATTTTCTCTCCTCAGATACCTGATGATAACCACACGATCCATTTATAATTTATTTTGTCCTGAGGTAATCAACATTATCCTCACTGATTGCATTTTAATTAAAAGTCAATTTTAATAATTGCTGCCGCCGCCTCCGGGAGTGGAGACGTGGCAACGGTGGCGTTATCAATTGGACGTCCTGCCCGTTCACTCTGTACTATTGGACTAACACACACACAGACAGAAAGACACACAGACACAGACACAGACACACATACCCATCCACCCACGCACACACAGCAGACAATTCATTAAATTGAAGGCATTAATTAATATTGAGAGCTGACAAGCCCTCACAAACAACATGATGAATGAAGTAGTTGGTGGAGTGATTAGGTGGTAAAGCTGAGGGCACTGACAGTAATTGCCAAGGGGTGAGGAGCATGATGAAGAGGCCATCATATGCTTTGTTGAGGGTCTTGAAGCACTGACGCATGGTCCAGGTTGCAGTTCAAAATGCATAGCCTCCATTTCGGACACATTTCACACGGATATTGTTCAGTTTTCACAAAACTTCTCAGTGCTCTTCTAGGATCGGTTTTCAGCTGTGCTAACATAATTGCAAAAGGGTTTTCTAATGATCAATTAGCCTTTTAAAATGATAAACTTGGATTAGCAAACACAACGTGCCATTGGAACACAGGACTGATGGTTGCTTATAATGGGCCTCTGTGCGCCTATGTAGATATTCCATAAAAAATCAGCCGTTTCCAGCTATAATAGACATTTACAACATTAACAATGTCTACACTGTATTTCTGATCAATTTGATGTTAGTTAATGGACAAAAAAATTGCTTTTCTTTCGAAAACAAGGACATTTCTAAGTGACCCCAAACTTTTGAACGGTAGTGTATCTGGACAGCAGTGGAGGAGGCTCCTCGGAGGAGGAAGGGGAGGACCATCCTCCTCAGTGAATTTCATAGAAGTAAAAATTGTAAAACATAAAAAAAGTTTAGATAAAACTGTACTAAATATATTCACAGCACCAAATAATTGATTATAATTGTGCATTGAAGTCCACAAGTGAAGGGAAAAGGTGAGAGGAGTAGAGTGCATAGATGCGAGAAGGAATAGAACGTGGCTGTTATGAAAGTGAACTGTGTATACGAGTGATCAGGGGTGTATTCATTCTGCTGATTCTGTTGAAAAACTTTTCTTAAACGGAAGAAAACTGAAGGAAACGGGGATAAACATACCTGAATTTGTCCAACAGAAACTCTCATTTGCAACTGTTGGACTAATGGTTACACCCTATATCAGCTAGATGCAGGCAAGAGTGTGCAAGGCGGTATTGAATCTGTCATTGTCTGTCCATATGTCACTGTCTGTCAACTCAAATGTTTCTCTCGACCTGTGTGCACCTACGTTGTAAACTTTCATTCATAGGCTAGGTTGTAGCAACCTCATGATATGTATAGGGAACATTAGAGTATCATGTAGTAGCCTAAACCTATCGCTGTTACATTGCAACTGGGTGAATGGAATATGAATGACAGTCATCCAACATGCTGTAATAGAAATAAGGCCATGCACATCTTAAACAACACTGACCGCCACTGCTGAACAGCTGGAGACATTTGGTGTGAAAGAGAAAAACTGTATGTGTGCGTGTGAGTGTGTTTGTCCCTGAAAGCAGAGCTACATAATGGCTTTGTGATTATGTCCCTTTGTGGAATGGCACTCCCCTGACTATTAAATAGCTATTAGTACATTGTGTGACTCTAATCAAATTGGCCAAGAGAACATTATGTTTTAATAAATGTACAAAATCTCTCTCTATCTCAGTGATTAATAGACTACTCCCATTCATTTTCTTAAAGGATTCTGTTTAAGGTTTCTCCTCCTACTCAGTCCATTCTGCTGTGCAACTCTGTCCGAGGGGGATATCATCTGGCTATCAGAGGCTAATGACTGTTTTGTCAAAATTACACTATAGTGTCCTTGATATACGATGACATTGCTAAAGTAGGCAAATATTTAGTAGGAAACAACTTTGCCATCATTTTCAAGTCATCAAATTCCTACTTTAGACAGATGACAATGTTGTCATTAGCTAGAAAAGTTTGTCAAAATTAGCTAACAATGCTAACATTAGCTAGCTAGAGAGCGAGAGAGAAAGATTATTAAAGATCATTCTGATGACGTCTACCATGACATTGTCCCACATCACATAAGCAGAAACCCTGAGCAGACCACAGTTACACACACAGCAAATTGGCAAGTGTTACCTAGTGTTGATTCAGGTGTTAAATTAACTCTGTACATTTTAAATTAACACTCATTGGTGTTGATGTTAATATCGAATGTTAAACCAAAACCACTCCCATCATTATTATATTTCCCAGCATGCTCTACTGCAAGTAGATTTTTAGAATTAATCAATTGATTGATTAATTAATCTTATGCTACTCAAATATAAATGTCATATTTTTCTAAACAAATCAAATATATTATTGCACCTGTTACTGAAATGGTTGTTCCAGTTTAGATGGTTTAGGTAGTCTTATGTCTTAATCTTTCCAACCCAGCAGTCATTCTGAATGCAGGTTGCAGGTGAATAGAAATATCTAGTGTTTGCTATCCCCACTCCAGCTGGATTCCAGCCAGAATTACACATACATCACTTTGCAAACCAGCATAATGTGATGTCCATGCCTTTAAACCAGGGGATTCAGGCCACTGTGTTAGGGTAAAACTCTCAAAATATGAAGATGAATGAATGAAGAAGATGAATGCAACAACCATGTCTCTGTCACAAAAGAAATACAGTAATGGGTGGTTACTCTACAATTCACTCGAAAGGCAAGGCACTCTGGGAAATATGCAAACAAGGCTTTGCACTAAGCAGGGTGTTAATTTAACACTGAAAAGTGTGGAGCCGTGGCTGGCAGCTGGTGCTCTTGGAACACACTGGCATAGAGCTCACGCTAAAAGCCAATGGCACAGGGGTGTATGATGGTGCTGTGTGCCTCTGTACTCCTCAAATCTGGTTATGTGAAGGGACTTGATGTACAGTCAGTGTTGTTGTTAATGTTGCCTTTTTTAACATTTTATCCCTTACTCCTTGACCCTTGTTCACAGGGACATTTAGCTTGAATAGAGATGACAGAGATTAGCATTCTGTGTCTGGAATAAATAGGGAAGGGATACCGAGTCAGTTGCACAACTGAATGCATTCAACCAAAATGTGTCTTCCGCATTTAACCCAACCCCTCTGAATCAGAAGGTGCGGGGGGCTGCCTTAATCGACGTCCACATCATCAGCGCCCGGTGTATTGTCCCTTTGAGTGTGATTGTGATGTGTTGTAAATTGTGTTTTAAGTTTTCATTTCTCTGTTTGTTTCAGGTTGCCTGTTCGAGGATGAGCTCTGTACACATTACGAGTTCTGCGCTAATGGTAAGCCAGTCAGCTTCAAAGAGTTATCAACCAACTGCCCACCACCCTCATTATACAGTAGCCCTTCAGTGATGGTATCAAATCGTATCGACACACACACACACTATTGTAAAACACTCATTACTTTTCATCATTACCCGTGGGAAACTGAGTCTGCCTCTCAAATGGCACCCTAATCCCTTTATAGAGCACTACTTTTGACCAGGACCCATATGGCTCTGGTCAATAGTAATGCACTAAATATGGAATAGGGTTCCATTTGGTATGTAACCTGAGAGAAGCACCAGAGAGCTTCTGTAAACATTCAGCTCAAACAAAGCTGATAAGTCAAGTGTGAGACAAGCACAAAGTCCTTAGGGCCAAACATAAATATTGGAAAATAAAGAAATGTAGAATATTTGTGGTGTTTTTTGATCGCACAACACCTCCACAGAACCTTAGTTTCTCAACCAAGTTCTCATGGTTATATATAGAGTATAGAATGAATTGCCTCTGTAGTTTGCCTCTAGCTATGAGTGTTCATACCATTGGACATAAAATGACTTGTCCTGGGAGTAAAAAGATGGAGAACACGCAGTATATCTGTTTTCTTTTGCGAGGGTGGTGACTTCGCCAACTGCAAAAAAAGATTATACTTCTGGGTTAACAAAGATTACTGTTGCCCAGACAATGTGTCACATCTTGAGTGAGGGGGGAAATGCGGAGGCTTTGTTAATTTGGCCTTTGGGAAGAATTGTGTACAGTTGCATAGGTCAGGGGTACTCAAAGTGGCAGGGGTCCGTGGCCAGATCCCAAAATATAAAAATGTAAAAACATATATATATTTTTTTACATCTCAGAGTAGGAGTGCTGGTCCAGGATCAGCTTCACCCTGTCCATTTAGGCTTATTCATTGTGATCTACAGTAAAAGGCCAAACTGATCTTCAATCAGCACTTCTACTCTGAGACACTTGATACATATGGCCTGTGTTGTTCTCTGTCATATGCTTTCAACAGATCCCTGGCCTAACTGAGACACCACATCTGTTTGATTTTTCTATACACCAGTAAACATAATGACTAAACGTCTGGGTTTAAATGTTATTTCGCTTCATTTAGCCTAAATGAGCTTATTATAAAATCAATCCAGCAAATGAGGTGAGGCTTGCAAAGGAACACTTACATTGGATCTCCATCTTTTCACATTGATTCTATTTCCAAACTCATTATATAAAATCTTAAGAAAATTCTTAAGAAAATCTTAAGAAAAATATAAAATAGTTATTTTGATTCTGTAATCTCTCTATACATTACTCTCTGGCCTCACAGCATGTAGAAATAATTTAGATTATGTCTCTACCCTCATTTCCATATTAACCCAGTTTAGCAGGAGGGAACTGAGTGAGAGTAGGCACAGTGCTGAAATGAAAAATAGGGTTTGCGTTTAATAACCCTGACTGGTGTGCTTTACATAGTCTAATAAAAGGGAAATTGCTGACACCTCTCGAGCAGAATACCCAGAGGCTCTTTGGATAGAGTGTGGTGGTGAGGCCTTTCTTGCTTTATGTTGATGATGAGACAGAGTGAGTTTAGCTACTGTGGTTTAACTCATGAAAAATGAAGGAGAAGAGGCTTCTTGAACGTATCCAAGAAGGTTTTTGACTCATAAAAGTGGTATTCTTCCATGTCAGCTGCAGAGAGATTGACTATCAGTTTTTAACTGCCAATCAATCATTAGAGACCCGCCCAAAGTGGGATTACAGCCTATAAAGTGCACCCTTATTCATATCTAAGATTATGCTCTGTCACTCTATAGACTCATTCACTTATAATGAATAACACTGTGAGAAGAGCATGTGGTTGTATAACTAGCTCTGCCACTTAGTCTCTGCTTGCGGTCCCTGAAAAACTAACCTGGTTTATTGGTTCAACCTTACTCTGTTTCTCATTCAGCCTGGCTGCTGGCATGTCGGTCAGTGACACAGGAGGAAGATTTCTAGAGGGAAGTCATTTCACACCCTCACCAGCAAATGGCCCCTTTTCCATGGCTGAGAATATTTGGCAAAACTCTTAGCGTCTCCATTAACTCACTGTAACAAATTGCAGTAAATTTACAGCAAAATATTGACAGTTAGCTACTGTAATTTTATATTACAGTACAGTACTGTAAAGAGCAATACATTATAGGGGCTCAATAATATTTACAGCAGCATACTGTGAATTATGGTGCATTGTGGGAAAATGTTGTGGGCGGGGTGAGAATCTCTGGTTGATTAAACATTTTTGAGGCGTGCCTTGTAAGAGGCTATATTTGTTGCACCCGTTAGTGAGAATGCTGTACCCCACAGAATACAGTACCATATCGTATTTTTAGAGTCTAAAAACATAATTCTACAGTAACTTACTGGCTACGGTGCTGCCAGTAATTTACGTGAATTCAGTACAACCCCACAGACTCCAGTACCATACTCTATTTTGGTAATCTAAAAACCCTTTCCTGTAAATCAACAGTAATTTACTGTGCTGCCAGTAATTTACAGTAATTCAGTACCACCCCACAGAATAAAGTACCATACTGTATTTTAGGAGCGCCAAAAACCTTTTGAACACTAGTGGGTGCATGGTATTGTTTTTTCGGGCTCATTAAAATATTTTGAGGCGTGCCTTGAGGCTATTTCTTGCACCCGTTAGTAAGAGTGCTGTACCAATTGAACTGATATGTGGTAGAAGTGCCCTAACGATTGAATGTGTGTAGGCACATTGCCAATATTGCAATTAGAGTAGCGTTAACTTTCTTACAGTATAGTAGGCAAACTTTACAGCATTATACTGTATCGTTGCTCTGATATTACAGCAGCTTACAGGAAGCTGGTGACAAGTTACTGTGACTATTACAGTAATGTGCTTGGCACTAGCCAGAGATGGGTAAAGATACATCAAAAGGTATCTTGTTACAAATACAAAATATCTTGAAGACAAATGTATCCTTAACTACAACGGGGGGCCAGTATGAAAAATGTATGCACTCACTAACTGTAAGTACCTCTGGATAAGAGCGTCTGATAAATGACTACAATGTAAAATGTAACAACGTTCTTTTCAATTCAAGATACTTTGCTCCCAGGTGTCTGTTTCTGGTGAGCACTTTTCGAAGAAAACGAAATGCATCTTTTACACCAGAAGCTTGTGTGAGAAGCATAATGTACATTGGTTAAGGGCTTGATGACCCCCCCCCCCCAGGTCAACCTTGTGTTTCTATTAAACTCTAAGTGATGTTGTAGTATTGACTAGTGGTCAGCTTGGCTCAATCTAGAGCCTTGTGTGGTCTGTGAAGAACTTCCAACTTCCTATAGACCTTGCTTCACCTTCCTTTTTCTGCTCCAATCTAATCAACCGATATTACTAACAATGTCACAATGTAGATTGCTGATATAGACCTACTGTGTCATACTGTGTAGCTCATAGCTTGTGATTACGAGGTTACAATTGTGGGTTAACATGTTTATTCAGACTGATATAGAGGCTGCGCCCCAAATGGCACCCTATTTCCAATATGGCTCTGGTCAAAACTAGTGCACTATGTAGGGAATATGGTGCAATTTGGGATGCAGGGGCCTTGTGTAAAATCAGTGCACTATTTGGGAAAAGGGTGCCATTTGAGATGCTGCCAGAGGCATTTCCAATGGTATTGTCTCCAGAGCCTGTTTCTCCCAACTTCAGACTGGCAGGTCTCCTCCTGAAATGCTTGCTGTCCTTGATTGCCTGTCAGCTTTAGTGATTCGTTGTGTTATCCTTAAGCATTAGTGCTCACAGATAAATGGCTTTACTGGTGGTAGGATTCTGGCTGTCTGTCACAATGGGGAAGGATAGAATGTCTGGATTGAGAATTTCTTACCTGGGGCAAAAAAGCCTCATATCTGTCAATCAACATTCTACTGATTTATTTTCCAAGGCCTCACACACAAAACAACTCTATTAATGTGTCCCAAATGGCCCCTTATTCCTTATATAGTGCATTACCTTTGGTCAACTTTTGGTTAGACTGATTATGGTTACTTTCTGTGCATGCATGGGGACACACAGATATTTCTTTTTTGTCAGCTGAATGCTCCTGTAGCCTTGGCAAAGCAGTATTGGAAAAGCAGTGTGCCCTGTTGCCTCATGTTGTTGTGGCCCTCTTTTGGCATGTTACCTACTACATTTTTCATTATGAATGTCTCAATATTTGATAACTCTGCAGCTTTGCGTGTTGTCTTTTGTTTGTTCAACTCTCCATGTGGCCCACAAAAAACATGTACTGCTCGTTCAAGCGTGAAATTAAAACACAGTTTGAAACACATGAAAAAAGTCAGTGTGTTAGGTGTCCTTTTGTCGAGCAAAAATGCAAAAGCGAAGGTACAACACCGTGTACAGATCCCTCTGCGCACTCGATGTATGCGTTGTAAACAGAGTTTCTTGGTAGACTTAAACAAAACTACTTTGAAACAAAAGTATACACCTCACACAGGGTTATATGCTTAAAAAAAGAAGACACCTGTACCATGTCAGATATACAGTGCCTTCGGAAAGTATTCAGACCCCTTGACTTTTTCCACATTTTGTTAGGTTACAGCCTTATTCAAAAATGTATTAAATTGTTTTTTTCTCCCTCATCAATCTACACACAATACCCCATAATGACAAAACAAAAACAGGTTATAATTCTTTGCAAATGTATTTTTAAAAAACCCCCGGAAATATCACATTTACATAAATATTCAGACCCTTTACTCAGTACTTTGTTGAAGCACCTTTGGCAGCGATTACAGCCTTGAGTACGACTCTACAAGCTTGGCACACCTGTATTTGGGGAGTTTCTCCCATTCTTATCTGCAGATCCTCTCAATCTCTGTCAGTTTGGATGGGAGCGTTGCTGCACAGCTATTTTCAGGTCTCTTCAGATATGTTCAATCAGGTTCAATTCCGGGCTCAGGCTAGGCCACTCAAGGACATTCAGAGACTTGTCCCGAAGCCACTCCTGCGTTGTCTTGGGTATGTGCTTAGGGTCGTTGTTCTGTTGGAAGGTGAACCTTCGCCCCAGTCTGAGGCCCTGAGCGCTCTGGAGCAGGTTTTCATCAAGGATCTCTCTGTACTTTGCTCTGTTCATCTTTCGCTCGATCCTGACTAGTCTCCCAGTCCCCACCGCATGATGCTGCCACCACCATGCTTCACCGTAGGGATGGTGCCAGGTTTCTTCCCGACGTGACGCTTGGCATTCAGGCCAAAGAGTTCAATCTTGGTTTCGTCAGACCAGAGAATCTTGTTTCTCATGGTCTGAGAGTCTTTAGGTGCCTTTTGGCAAACTCCAAGAGGGCTGTCATGTGCCTTTTATTGCGGAGTGGCTTCCATCTGGCCACTCTACCATAAAGTCCTGATTGGTGGAGTGCTGCAGAGATGGTTGTCCTTCTGGAAGGTTCTCCCATCTTTACAGAGGAATAGAGCTCTGTCAGAGTGACCATCGGGTTCTTGGTCACCTCCCTGACCAAGTCCCTTCTCCCCCGATTGCTCAGTTTGGCCGGTCGGCCAGCTCTAGGAAGAGTCTTGGTGGTTCCAAACTGTGTTCTTGGGGACCTTCAATGCTGCAGAAATGTTTTGGTACCCTTCCCCAGATATGTGCCTCTACACAATCCTGTCTCTGAGCTCTATGGACAATTCCTTCGACCTCATGGCTTGGTTTTTGCTCTGACATGCAATGTGGGACCAAATAAACAGTGTCATCTCAACCATTCGGTTTAGTTCTTTCTTTTTTTATATATAAACAGATGGAAGCATATGAAAAAGAAACTTCTTGAAGGGTGCGATGACGTATATCTGCATTTCCAAATCATGTCCAATCAATTGAATTTACCACAGGTGGACTCCAATCAAGGTAGAAACATCTCAAGGATGATCGATGGAAACAGGATGCAATGAGCTAAATGTCGAGTCTCATTGCAAAGGGTCTGAATACTTATGTAAATAAGGTATTTCTGTTTTATATTTTTTATACATTTGCAAACATTTCTAAAAACCTGTTTTTGCTTTGTCATTATGGGGTATTATGTGTAGATTGCTGAGGACATTTTATTTATTTAATCGATTTTAGAATAAGGCTGTAACGTAACAAAATGCTAAAAAAGCCAAGGGGTCTGAATACTTTCCGAAGGCACTGTAGAGTTGAAAAGTATTCAATTATGAGTTTGCATCCCAACATTACACTTTATATACATCACAGAAGACTGAAATATAACGAAACCGTTTGACATTGAACCACCAGATTTTCGGCAGGCGTTTTAAAATAATGTTTATTAATTATGAAATGATGAAAAATATTAATAACTTTCCACCCATGAGGCCACTAGAGGGCGATTTGGTCATTTGATTGCAGGAAAGGGCTACAGAATGTGAAACAATGTTGTGTCTATTTTCTGCTTTTCATTAAATCATGGCTGTTTTTGAGGCTATGGCCTAAAAGGAATTTGTTCATATGGGCAGACTATTAGGCTTGTCTATAGGCCTTTTGCCACATACATTTTATCAGTTATGGAAATACAGTTCATGCAAAATATTTGGATCTGGTAAAAGGCCAACATATAAAAAAAAAAAAAAAAAGATTACATAATTTGTCACATGACTATAGAAATGGAAACATTGTGATTTTAGAGACACAAAGTAACAATAGCCTATGATTAAAGGGTCTGCAGTCAATATGTTAATAGTCAATAACATCGTCATTATCATTAGGTTATTCACATAATTCAAATTCAATCAAGTCACATGCACAATTCGATTCCCCACCATGCATTCATTGACATCAGTGAGGAGAGACACATTGGGTCTAACATCAACATTTAGGACTATAATTTTATATTTCTTTGTCATGAAATTTCATAACATGATTACCAGATCATTTTGTTTATAAGCCCACTAGGCTACCAATTTGTTGTCATTCTAAATGTGCTGAATAATGGAACGGAAAATACCATTGGGTGTAGCGCAATAGCCTATGCCTACACAATTGCACACTGTGGACTAGGTGTCCAATTTGACACACAGAAACATATAAAAACATTAACTCATTACCTTGAAGCGTTCTTACTATAACCTGCTGTAAATAAACCACTTTTAATCACTTGACTGTCATTCAGAAAAAACAAATCTTAATCAGCTAATGATTGTTGAACATTTTCCTACATAGGCCTGAATATACAGCTGGACACCTAATGCGCATCTATCAAGTATTATCTCCAAAATACATTCATTAAAATGAAAATACATTGTAGAAACTAGATATATGTATAGATATAGTATAGGCTGTATTTAGCCTTCAGCCTTTTCATTGGCCACAATATTCTACCCATATGAATTAATGTATTTTAGGCCATAACTGAACCAATTTCTGTAGGTTATACTGTATTTACAATATTCTGCCCATATGAACGAATGTATATACAATATTTATAGCCATACATGATTTAATTAAAAGCAGTAAAAATACACATTGTTTCACTTTATTTAATAACAGACTCATAAACACAATCACGCAATAGGCTACAGCTCTCCTCACAGCTTCCCCAGCGCTTCACAGCTTCCCTTGGAAACTCGACATATTGTAGCCTCACAGAGAGGAAAGAGTAGCAGACGAAGGGGTTCACTTCTGCTGCAGTGTTCGCGGTAAAATATACCATCCCTGAGTCTCCATAATGTTTTTATTTATATATTGTGTATTTCTTTAGGGAAATCACATTGAGACCCAGGTCTCTTTCACAAGTGAGCCCTGAAAAATACACACAAATAAAAAAGGCACAATACACACATTAGGAAAGCACCAATCCATCAAAGCATGTGCAGTCCTCCAGGCAAAGTTTGATGTGGTCTATCACATTCACTTTAAAGTGGTTAGTGAAGCAATACTTTAAAAATAAATCTCTGCATTTTGTAATTCTATCTGCCTGGGGAGACTTGACTTATTACTGGAAAATGTAGAGCAATGACACAGTACAATACTGTAAAATGTGCCTACTATACTGTAAGAAAGTGAATGTCACTGTAATCATGTTGGTATTTTACTGTAATTACATGGGATTAGTGCAAGCAGGTTGGCTGCTAGGTATTTGTATATTACAGCATATTTATGAATATTTGGTGTTTTATATAACTTGCACTTCTAGAGGCCTAAACAAAGGCTTCCGAACTGTCTGTGATTACAGGGCAAAACAGATCAAAACGACAATGCTTAATATTCAACCATAAATGATAAGAGGCCGTCTGCGCTCTTTTGAGGTCCTTACTACTGAATAGTGTCTGTTCCAGGTGCGTAGGATTCAAAATAAAAATACTTCAAGAGATGGAGACCCGCACACTGTCGAAAAAAGGAATACATCCAAAACTGAGGCTTGAATGTAAAATAACATGGTGCTCAAAAAACATGAAAGGTGAAAACAAAACACAAAGATTTGGGCCTCAGGCCATCATCAGTGTAAATCGTCGGCACACACACCTGGCTTCTATATATTAATATTCAACCATTAAAGGGTTGAAACTTGCTGCCACTCTGAACTGTCACTAATGGGTGCAACAATTATAGCTTCTTACAAGGCACACCTCAAAATGTGTTACTGGTGCTGAATTACTGTAAATCACTGGCAGCACAGGAGCCAGTAAGTTACTGTAGTATTACAGGACAAATATACAAAAAATACGGTACGGTACTGTATTCTGTGGGGTACAGCATTCTCACTGATGGGTGCAACAAATATACCCTCTTACAAGGCACGCCTCAAAATACACTACATTACCAAAAGTATGTGGACACCTGCTCATCGACCATCTCATTCCAAAATCATGGGCATTAATATGGAGTTCGTCCCCCCTTTGCAGCTATAACAGCCTCCACTCTTCTGGGTAGGCTTTCCACTAGATGTTGGAACATTGCTGCAGGGACTTGCTTCCATTCAGCCCCAAAAGCATTAGTGAGGTCGGACACTGATGTTGGGCGATTAGGCCTGGCTCGCAGTCGGCGTTCCAATTTATCCCAAAGGTGTTTGATGGGGTTGAGGTCAGGGCTCTGTGCAGGCCAGTCAAGTTCTTCCACACTGACCTCGCTTTGTGCACGGGGACATTGTCATGCTGAAACAGGAAAGTGCCTTCCCCAAACTGTTGCCACAAAGTTGGAAGCACAGATTAGTGTAGAATATCATTGTATGCTGTAGCGTTACTATTTAGCCTAGCAGAATAATGAAAAACAGCCCCAGACCAATATTCCTCCTCCACCAAACTTTACAGTTGGCACTATGCATTGGGGCAGGTAGCGTTCTCCTGGCATCCGCCAAACCCATATTCGTCTGTCGGACTGCCAGATGGTGAAGAGTGATTCATCATGCCAGAGAACGCGTTTCCACTGCTCCAGAGTCCAATGGCAGCGAGCTTTACACCACTCCAGCCGACGCTTGGCATTGCGCATGGTGATCTTAGGCTCCCGACGAACAGTTATTGTGCTGACGATGCTTCCAGAGGAAGTTTGGAACTCAGTAGTGAGTGTTGCAACCAAGAACAGACGATTTTTACGTGCTTCAGTACCCGGCGGTTCCCTTCTGTGAGCTTGTGTGGCCTACCACTTCGTGGCTGAGCCGTTGTTGCACCTAGACGTTTCCACTTCACATAAACAGCACTTACAGTTGACCGGTGCAGCTCTAGCAGGGCAGAAATTTGATGAACTGACTTATGGGAAAGGTGGCATCCTATGATGAAAGTCACTGAGCTCTTCAGTAAGGCCATTCTACTGCCAAGGTTTCCTATGGAGATTGCATGGCTGTATGCTCGATTTTATACACCTGTTAGCAACTGGTGTGGCTGAAATAGCCGAATCCACTAATTTTAAGGGGTGTCCACATATTTTTTTGCCACCCACAACATTTTCCCACAATGCACCATAACTCACAGTATGCTGCTGTAAATATACAGCAAAACAGTTAATACAGTACTTTACTGTAAAAACAAATTAACTGTAGCAGAATGCCATTGAGCCCCAATAATGCATTGCTCTTTACAGTAATATACTGTAATATAGAATTACAGTAGCTAATTGTAAAGGTTTTGCCGTAGTTTTTGCTGTGTGTGCATCTGTGTGCCTGTGTGTGCGTGCATGCGTGTGCAGACTTATGTACGATGTCTGCTGGGAATGTCCTGTCAACTGTGGAGAAAACAACACATTAACAGTGGCAGTTGTCATGGAAACTGGTGGAGGAGCGCAACATAATATCAGACAGTCGCCTGTCGCTTGTTATGTCACTGCCGTCTGTTCATCTATTATATAGTCCCTATGAGATTGTTATAAATTCAACTTGTAAAACTAAAATTCAGAATGTCTGTTCACACTGAAATAATGGCTTCTCACCATAAAGATAAAGAGTCCCATACTTATTTTGAGCATCCTTTGGAAACAGTTGAGACGAGTACTGCACATTTTCTATATCCTTCTTTGTTTCTCCCTCATCTCACTTCTATTTATTATCTTTCTTTCCTGTTGTCATTCAGACATAGGCTACATGTCTGCAGTGCTCTGTATACAGTGAGGGAAAAAATTATTTGATCCCCTGCTGATTTTGTACATTTGCCCACTGACAAAGAAATGATATATAATTTTAATGGTAGGTTTATTTGAACAGTGAGAGACAGAATAACAACAAAAAAATCCAGAAAAACGCATGTCAAAAATGTTATAAATTGATTTGCATTTTAATGAGGGAAATAAGTATTTGAACCCCTCTCAATCAGAATGATTTCTGGCACCCATGTGTCTTTTATACAGGTAACGAGCTGAGATTAGGAACACACTCTTAAAGGGAGTGCTCCTAATCTCAGTTTGTTAGCTGTATAAAAGACACCTGTCCACAGAAGCAATCAATCAATCAGATTCCAAACTCTCCACCATGGCCAAGACCAAAGAGCTCTCCAAGGATGTCAGGGACAAGATTGTAGGCTGGAATGGGCTACAAGACCATCGCCAAGCAGCTTGGTGAGAAGGTGACAACAGTTGGTGCGATTATTCGCAAATGGAAGAAACACAAAAGGCCTGTCAATCTCCCTCGGCCTGGGGCTCCATGCAAGATCTCACCTCGTGGAGTTGCAATGATCATGAGAATGGTGAGGAATCAGCCCAGAACTACACGGGAGGATCTTGTCAATGATCTCAAGGCAGCTGGGACCATAGTCACCAAGAAAACAATTGGTAACACACTACGCCGTGAAGGACTGAAATCCTGCAGCGCCCGCAAGGTCCCCCTGCTCAAGAAAGCACGTATACAGTGGGGGAAAAAAGTATTTAGTCAGCCACCAATTGTGCAAGTTCTCCCACTTAAAAAGATGAGAGAGGCCTGTAATTTTCATCATAGGTACACGTCAACAATGACAGACAAATTGAGGAAAAATTTTCCAGAAAATCACATTGTAGGATTTTTAATGAATTTATTTGCAAATTATGGTGGAAAATAAGTATTTGGTCACCTACAAACAAGCAAGATTTCTGGCTCTCACAGACCTGTAACTTCTTCTTTAAGAGGCTCCTCTGTCCTCCACTCGTTACCTGTATTAATGGCACCTGTTTGAACTTGTTATCAGTATAAAAGACACCTGTCCACAACCTCAAACAGTCACACTCCAAACTCCACTATGGCCAAGACCAAAGAGCTGTCAAAGGACACCAGAAACAAAATTATAGACCTGCACCAGGCTGGGAGGACTGAATCTGCAATAGGTAAGCAGCTTGGTTTGAAGAAATCAACTGTGGGAGCAATTATTAGGAAATGGAAGACATACAAGACCACTGATAATCTCCCTCGATCTGGGGCTCCACGCAAGATCTCACCCCGTTGGGTCAAAATGATCACAAGAACGGTGAGCAAAAATCCCAGAACCACACGGGGGACCTAGTGAATGACCTGTAGAGAGCTGGGACCAAAGTAACAAAGCCTACCATCAGTAACACACTACGCCGCCAGGGACTCAAATCCTGCAGTGCCAGACGTGTCCCCCTGCTTAAACCAGTACATGTCCAGGCCCATCTGAAGTTTGCTAGAGTGCATTTGGATGATCCAGAAGAGGATTGGGAGAATGTCATATGGTCAGATGAAACCAAAATATAACTTTTTGGTAAAAACTCAACTCGTCGTGTTTGGAGGTCAAAGAATGCAGAGTTGCATCCAAAGAACACCCTACCTACTGTGAAGCATGGGGGTGGAAACATCATGCTTTGGGGCTGTTTTTCTGCAAAGGGACCAGGACGACTGATCCGTGTAAAGGAAAGAATGAATGGGGCCATGTATCGTGAGATTTTGAGTGAAAACCTCCTTCCATCAGCAAGGGCATTGAAGATGAAACGTGGCTGGGTCTTTCAGCATGACAATGATCCCAAACACACCGCCCGGGCAACGAAGGAGTGGCTTCGTAAGAAGCATTTCAAGGTCCTGGAGTGGCCTAGCCAGTCTCCAGATCTCAACCCCATAGAAAATCTTTGGAGGGAGTTGAAAGTCCGTGTTGCCCAGCGACAGCCCCAAAACATCACTGCTCTAGAGGAGATCTGCATGGAGGAATGAGCCAAAATACCAGCAACAGTGTGTGAAAACCTTGTGAAGACTTACAGAAAACGTTTGACCTGTGTCATTGCCAACAAAGGGTATATAACAAAGTATTGAGAAACTTTTGTTATTGACCAAATACTTATTTTCCACCATATTCTGCAAATAAATTCATAAAAAATCCTACAATGTGATTTTCTGGATTTTTTTTCCTCATTTTGTCTGTCATAGTTGACGTGTACCTATGATGAAAATTACAGGCCTCTCATCTTTTTAAGTGGGAGAACTTGCACAATTGGTGGCTGACTAAATACTTTTTTCCCCCACTGTACAGGCCTGTATGAAGTTTGCCAATGAACATCTGAATGATTCAGAGGAAAACTGGGTGAAAGTGTTGTGGTCAGATGAGACCAAAATGGAGCTCTTTTGCATCAACTCAACTCGTCGTGTTTGGAGGAGGAATGCTGCCTATGACCCCATGAACACCATCCCCACTGTCAAACATGGAGGTGGAAACATTATGCTTTGGGGGTGTTTTTCTGCTAAGGGGACAGGACAACTTCACCGCATCAAAGGGACGATGGACAGGGCCATGTACCGTCAAATCTTGGGTGAGAACCTCTTTCCCTCAGCCAGGGCATTGAAAATGGGTCGTGGATGGGTATTCCAGAATGACAATGACCCAAAACACACGGCCAAGGCAACAAAGGAGTGGCTCAAGAAGAAGCACATTAAGGTCCTGGAGTGGCCTAGCCAGTGTCCAGACCTTAATCCCATAGAAAATCTGTGGAGGAAGCTGAAGGTTCGAGTTGCCAAACGTCAGCCTCGAAACCTTAATGACTTGGAGAAGATCTGCAAAGAGGAGTGGGACAAAATCCCTCCTGAGATGTGTGCAAACCTGGTGGCCAACTACAAGAAACGTCTGACCTCTGTGATTGCCAACAAGGGTTTTTCCACCAAGTACTAAGTCATGTTTTGCAGAGGGGTCAAATACTTAATTCCCTCATTCAAATGAAAATCAATTTATAACATTTTTGACATGCGTTTTTCTGGATTTTTTTGTTGTTATTCTGTCTCTCACTGTTCAAATAAACCTACCATTAAAATTATAGACTGATCATGTCATTGTCAGTGGGCAAACGTACAAAATCAGCAGGGGATCGAATACTTTTTTCCCTCACTGTAACTACATGGAGATGTGAAGTTATTTTGTCAGCTTGTATATGTGGAGTGTGAAAATAACATGTACACTCCCCTACGTATTTCTTTTTTTGGACAGTGAAGCTAAAACTTTTTATTTGGCTCTATACTCCAGCATTTTGGATTTAATATCAAATGTTTTATGAGGTAACATTTTGCACTCTTTCATACATGCACTCTTAGAAAATAGGTTATTTTTTAACACATCTGTGTGTCTAGTTAGGGACGACACATGTTGTTTTACTTTTAACAAATCACTGTGTTGGAACACCATGATTAGTGTACATTCTTCAACACGTTGTGTCAAATCCTGCAATTAATGTGTTAAAAACTGAAAACCATACAACACACCCTAGATGTGTTTGATTATTGACCAATCACATCGCGGATCCGAAGTCGTCATGCATCTACACTCTTAGAACAGATGTGTTATTTTTGACACAATCATCGCTTTGGCACATTTAACACGATTGTTGCACATTTTTCAACACAGTGATTATGTTAAAAGTAACACAACAAGTGTCATCCCTAACTAGACGCACAGATATGTTAACAAATGTTTTGTTTTTTTACACATATTGTGTGTAATCCACTTTAAAATTCTGTAAATGGCTGGGGAAGACGTGTAGACAAAAAATGTATATCTGTGTGTCCCCATGCATGCACACATGACATTGCATGACTAGAGCACAGAAAGTAACCATAATCAGTCTAACCAAAAGTTGACCAAAGGTAATGCACTATGTAAGGAATAAGGGTCCATTTGGGACACATTAATAGAGTTGTTTTGTGTGTGATGCCTTGGAAGATTTCAAAAGTTTTCACTCACGGTGGCCAAAAATAACTAACTGAAAGCCACGCCCCCCACTAAGCCATGCCTCCAATATACATTTCACAGTGTGCCTTGCCTTGTCGAGTGAATTGTAGAGTTACCACCCATCACTGTATTTGTTAGTGACAGAGACATGGTTGTTGAATTAATACATTTTTAGTCTAATGGTTTACAGGCCACATCAGGCCTGCAAGTAGGGTTGCAAAATTCCAGTGTCTTTCCCAAGATATCCTGGCTGAAGGAGTTCAGATGTCCTGCTTATTCCCTCGTGTTTCCAGGAAGTTTCCAACTGGGATTTCTGAAAATCCTGGGAAACGTACCAGAATTTGCAAACTCATCTGCAAGTCACATTTATGCTTGGTCCTCTGTAACTCAATTGGTAGAGCATGGCACTTGTAACGCCAGGGTAGTGGGTTCGATCCCCGGGACCACCCATACGTAAAAATGTATGCACATTTGGATAAAAGCGTCTGCTAAATGGCATATTATTATTATTATGCTGGGTTGCGAAGTGATGTGTATACTTTTTGGAATCCATCCAGAGCTAGACTACCCAACAGTTGGCATTTATATTCACCCACAACCAGAATGACCACCAGGGCTATGAACATTGTTAAGAGACTACCTAAGCCATTTAAACTGGAAAACTGATTGGATTATTTTAGAAAAATGTATGTTATTGATCTTTGTGTAGCATAAGATAAATGAATCAATGTACATGCAAAAACACAGCTATTAAAACCAATTTTAATAAATCTACCTGCAGTAGAGCATGCTAAGAAATATGATAATGATAATGGTAAATATTTGCCTAAATAGACTAACTTCTTGAAACTTGTCTGAGACACATGATATGTTGCCGTGTCCTCTCCGGATTAGCCTCAAATGGTCACCTCATTCAGATAAAGAGTACATTTACCATGTTTCTTGTTTAGTATTCCTGCTGCTGGCTGGCTGAGGCTCACTGCAGGCTGTCAGTTGTCACTTCACTTTTCAGAGTGTGAGGGCCAGGGTGTGGGGCCGCGGCATAGATGCATGATGACTTCGGATCCACAATGTGATTGGTCGATAATCTAACACATCTAGGGTTATTTGCATGTTTTTCAGCTTTTAACACATGAATTGCAGGAAGTGACACAAAATGTGTTGAAGAAAGTACACAAATCATGTTGTGTCAACACAGTGATTGTGTTTAAAGTAACACAACATGTGTCGTCCCTAACTAGATACACAGAATACAATTTTCTAAGAATGTATCTGTTTTACCATTTAGAAATGAATGCACTTTATGTATATAGTCCCCCCATTTGAAGGTGTCATAAGTGTTTGGAAATATTCACTTATAATGTATTACATTTAGTCAAACTTTAGTATTTGGTCCCATATTCATAGCACGCAATTTCTTCATCAAGCTTGTGACTCTACAAACTGGATGCATTTGCACTTTGTTTTGGTTGTGTTTCGGATCATGTTGTGCCCTATAGAAATGAATGGTAAATAATCCCACAGCGTTCTCCTGCCGCAGCCACCCCAACAGTCCCTACACCACCGCACGTGCAAACAAACACATTGGCGGAGAAAAAGCTGTTGCTAATTTATTGTGGTAGACATACAGAAGGCTACAGTATATACAGTTGAAGTCAGAAGTTTACATACACCTTAGCCAAATACATTTAACCTCAGTTTTTCACAATTCCTGACATTTAATCCTAGTAAAAATTCCCTGTTTTAGGTCAGTTAGGATCACCACTTTTAAGAATGTGAAATGTCAGAATAATAGTAGAGATAATTATTTCTTTCAACTTGTATTTCTTTCATCACATTCCCAGTGGGTCAGAACTTTACATACACTCAATTGGTATTAGGTAGCATTGCCTTTAAATTGTTTAACTTGGGTCAAACGTTTCGGGTAGCCTTCCACAAGCTTCCCACAATAAGTTGGGTGAATTTTGGCCCATTCCTCCTGATAGAGCTGGTGTAACTGAGTCAGGTTTGTAGGCCTCCTTGCTCGCACACGCTTTTTCAGTTCTGCCCACAAATGTTCTATAGGATTGAGGTCAGGGCTTTGTGATGGCCACTCCAATACCTTGACTTTGTTGTCCTTAAGCCATTTTGCCACAACTTTGGAAGTATGCTTGGGGTCATTGTCCATTTGGAAGACCCATTTGCGATCAAGCATTAACTTCCTGACTGATGTCTTGAGATGTTGCTTCAATATATCCACATAATTTTCCTTCCTCATGATGCCATCTATTTGTGAAGTGCACCAGTCCCACCTGCAGCAAAGCACCCCCACAGCATGATGCTGCCACCCCCGTGCTTCACAGTTGGGATGGTGTTCTTCGGCTTGCAAGCCATCCCCTTTTTCCTCCAAACATAACGATGGTCATTATGGCCAAACAGTTATATTTTTGTTTAATCAGACCAGAGGACATTTCTCCAAAAAGTATGATCTTTGTCCCCATGTGCAGTTGCAAACCGTAGTCTGTTTGTTTAATGGCGGTTTTGGAGCAGTGGCTTCTTCCTTGCTGAGCGGCCTTTCAGGTTATGTCGATATAGGACTCGTTTTACTGTGGACATAGATACTTTTGTACCTGTTTCCTCCAGCATCTTCACAAGGTCCTTTGCTGTTGTTCTGGGATTGATTTGCACTAGTACATTCATCTCTAGGAGACAGAACACGACTCCTTCCTGAGCGGTATGACGGCTGCGTGGTCCCATGGTGTTTATACTTGCGTACCATTGTTTGTACAGATGAACGTGGTACCTTCAGGCGTTTGGAAATTGCTCCCAAGGATGAACCAGACTTGTGGAGGTCTACACTTTTTTTTCTGAGGTCTTGGCAGATTTCTTTTGATTTTCCCATGATGTCAAGCAAAGAGGCACTGAGTTTGAAGGTAGGCCTTGAAATACATCCACAGGTACACCTCCAATTGACTCAAATGATGTCAATTAGCCTATCAGAAGCTTCTAAAGCTATGACATCATTTTCTGGAATTTTCCAAGCTGTTTAAAGGCACAGTCAACTTAGTGTATGTAAACTTCTGACCCACTGGAATTGTGATACAGTGAATTATAAGTGAAATAATATGTCTGTAAACAATTGTTGGAAAAATTACTTGTGTCATGCACAAAGTAGATGTCCTAACCGACTTGCCAAAACTATAGTTTGTTAACAAGACATTTGTGAAGTGGTTTTAATGACTCCAACCGAAGTGTATGTAAACTTCTGACTTCAACTGTATATATGTAGTTATATCTAGTTTCTAAAATGTATTTTTGTTGTATCAACCCACAATAAATATGAATACCATGTAACAATAACATTTACATTTATGTCATTTAGCAGACGCTCTTATCCACTCTTATTGCAGCTCCATCTTGCCAAGGTTCAGCTTGAGGTGGTGATCCGTCATCCACACTGATATGTCTGCCAGACATGCAGAGATGTGATTTGCCACCTGGTTATCAGAAGGGGGAAAGGAGAAGATTAGTTGTGTGTCGTCTGCATAGCAATGATAGGAGAGGCCATGTGAGGATATGACAGAGCCAAGTGACTTGGTGTATAGCGAGAATAGGAGAGGGCCTAGAACTGGGGGACACCAGTGGTGAGAGCACGTGGTGCGGAGACAGATTCTCGCCACGCGGTAGGAGCGACCTGTCAGGTAGGACGCAATCCAGGAGTGAGCCGCGCCGGAGATGCCCAACTCGGAGAGGGTGGAGAGGAGGATCTGATGGTTCACATTTTTACATTTACATTTTAGTCATTTAGCAGACGCTCTTATCCAGAGCGACTTACAGTTAGTGCATACATTATTTTTTATACCCCCCGTGGGAATTGAACCCACAGCCCTGGTGTTGCAAACACCATGCTCTACCAACTGAGCTACATCCCTGCCGGCCATTTACTCCCCTACCCTGGACGACGCTGGGCCAATTGTGCGCCGCCCCATGGGTCTCCCGGTCGCGGCCAGCTACGACAGAGCCTGGATACGAACCAGGATCTCTAGTGGCACAGCTAGCACTGCGATGCAGTGCCTTAGACCACTGCGCCACTCGGGATCAAAGGCAGCAGACAGGTCTAGAAGGACAAGAGCAGAGGAGAGAGAGTTAGCTTTAGCAGTATATAACAAAATATAATGTATAAATTCGATTTAGGAACACTGAACACAAAACACAGGAGGTTGGTGTCACCTTAATTGGGGAGGACGGGCTCGTGGTAATGGTTGGAGTGGAATGGTATCAAATGCATCAGGCACATGGTTTCCATGTGCTTGATACCATTCCATTTGCGCCGTTCCAGACATTATTGTTAGCCGTCCTCCCCACAGCAGACCTGTAATTAAGCAGTTCTCAAATGAGCTGAAGCTGAAAGATAGTGGCTAGTGGTGTGTACAGACTATGGATGAATAGTAATACATAGGATAAACCTAGTACAGTGGCTTGTGAAAGTATTCACCCCCCTCTGCATTTTTCCTATTTTGTTGCCTTACAACCTGGAATTAAAATAGATTTGGGGGGGGTTTGTATCATTTGATTTACACAACATGCCTACCACTTTGAAGATGTAAAATATTTCTTGTTTGTTTCACAATAAAAAATAAGACAAAAAAACAGAAAACTTGAGCGTGCATAACTAGTCACCCCCCCAAAGACAATACTTTGTAGAGCCACCTTTTGCAGCAATTAGAGCTGCAAGTCTCTTAGGGTATGTCTCTATAAGCTTGGCACATCTAGCCAATGGGATTTTTGCGCATTCTTCAAGGGAAAACTGCTCCAGCTCCTTCTAGTTGGATGGGTTCCGCTGGTGTACAGCAATCTTTAAGTCATACCATAGATTCTCAATTGGATTGAGGTCTGGGCTTTGACTAGGCCATTCCAAGACATTTAAATGTTTCCCCTTAAACCACTCAAGTGTTGTTTTAGCAGTATGTTTAGGGTCATTGTCCTGCTGGAAGGTGAACCTCCGTCCCAATCTCAAATCTCTGGAAGACTGAAACAGGTTTCCCTCAAGAATTTCCCTGTATTTAGCGCCATCCATCATTCCTTCAATTCTGATGAGTTTCCCAGTCCCTGTCGATGAAAAACATTGTGGTGTTCTCGGGGTGATGAGAGGTGTTGGGTTTGCGCCAGACATATCGTTTGCCTTGATGGCCAAAAAGCTACATTTTAGTCTCATCTGACCAGAGTACCTTCTTCCATATGTTTGGGGAGTCTCCCACATGCCTTTTGGCGAACACCAAACGTGTTTGCTTATTTTTTTCTTTAAGCAATGGCTTTTTTTCTGGCCACTCTTCCGTAAAGCCCAGCTCTGTGGATTGTACGGCTTAAAGTGGTCCTATGGACAGATACTCCAATCTCAGCTGTAGAGCTTTGCAGCTCCTTCAGGGTTATCTTTGGTCTCTTTGTTGCCTCTCTGATTAATGCCCTCCTTGCCTGGTCCGTGAGTTTTGGTGGGCGGCCCTCTCTTGGCAGGTTTGTTGTGGTGCCATATTCTTGCCATTTTTTAATAATGGATTTAATGTTTCGGATATTTTTTTATAACCTAACCCTGATCTGTACTTCTCCACAACTTTGTCCCTGACCTGTTTGGAGAGCTCCTGTCACGGATTCTGCCGAGGCTGCTCCCCCTCCTGGTACGAGCAGGCGTCGGCGGTCGCCGTCCCCGGAGTACTAGCTGCCACTGATCTATGTTTCTGTGTGTGATTGCTTTTGTCTGTCTGTCACACCTGTGTCCTATTGTGTATTCATCACCTGTCCTATAAGTTCCGTCTTTTTGCTTGGTAGGATTGTGTGTTGTTGTTCGCCTGTCTTTGTGCTGCGTGTTTTGTTTCTTGTTTTGTTATTCTAGTGTTTTACGCTTTTTGCGTAAATGCTCGCCTCTTATGTTTGGAGGTCGTTTGTTTACCGTTTCCTTTTGGAATTTTTGAGTAAACTCTGTTGGACTGAGCCTCGGTGTCCTGCGCCTGACTTCCACCACACATACACCTCACCCCATGACAGAACAACACACCATCTCCATGGAGTCAGCAGGAACAGCGGCGATACCCGATTCCCTGGAGGACCGGATTAATTACCAGGACGCCATGATCCGGCAACTCGGGGTCGCCATGGACGAGGTGTCCAACAGACTGCGCCGGTTGATGAATCGGGAGGTGCCCACGCCGTCTCACACCATCCCAGCACCAACGGCCAGTCCTCCTCTCTCAGCACCGGAACCCAGTGGCATTCGGCTCTCGCTCCCGAGGGCATATGACGGTTCTGCAGCCGGGTGTCAGGGCTTTCTCCTACAGGTAGAACTTTACCTTGCCACCATACACCCGGCGCCCTCGGGATACGAGAGCGTCTCTGCCCTCATCTCCTGTCTCTCCGGGAAGGCGTTGGAGTGGGCCAACGCCGAATGGAGGGGAATAGACGCCGCCACCATCACCTACGCGGAGTTTTCCCGCCGCTTCAGGACTGTCTTCGATCATCCACCTGAGGGGAAAGCGGCGGGAGAGCGTCTATTCCACCTCCGACAGGGGAGGAGGAGCGCACAGGAGTTCGCACTGGAGTTCCGGACACTAGCAGCGGATGCGGGATGGAATGAGAGGGCCCTCATTGACCACTATCGGTGTAGCCTACGAGAGGACGTCCGTCGTGAGATGGCCTGCAGGGACACCAACCTGTCGTTCGACCAGCTGGTGGACATCTCCATCAGTCTAGACACCCTGCTGGCTACCCGCGGACGTCCCGAGTGGGGGTCGTCCATTCCATCCTCCAGCACCTCCGAGCCTATTCCTATGGAGCTCGGGGGTGCTGGCGCTAGAGAGAGGAGGAGGGAGAACCCGAGGAGGGCCAACCCCTGCACCAACTGTGGCCGTGGAGGACACACCACGGTCAGGTGCTGGGGAGGGTCTTCTGAGAGAGGGGACAACAGGTCACGCACTGGGGAGTCATTTCAGGTGAGTAGGCGCCCCACTTACCCAGAGCTCTCTGTTGGTCACATGAGTATTCCTGTGCGTTTTCCACAGGTGGCACCTCATTCCCAGCATAAGGCGCTAGTAGATTCAGGCGCAGCTGGGAACTTTATTGATCGTAAATTTTGTGCTAGGTTAGGAATTCCCCTTCGGCCGGTAGAAGTTCCATTCCCTGTCCATGCATTAGACAGCCGGCCGTTGGGGTCGGGTCTGATCAGGGATGTCACAGCACCACTGTCGATGACTACGCAGGGGGGTCATGAGGAGATCATTCAGTTCTATCTGATTGACTCTCCTGCGTACCCAGTGGTGTTGGGGCTTCCCTGGTTAAGTACCCACGATCCTACCATAGCGTGGCAACAGAGGGCTCTTATGGAGTGGTCTGCCCAGTGTGTAGGGAGATGTCTAGGTGTTTCCATAGGGGCGACCTCGGTAGAGAGTCCGAACCAAGTGCCCGCACTGCGCATTCCCCCCGAGTATGAGGATTTAGCACTGGTATTTAGTAAATCGAGGGCAGCAAGGCTACCTCCTCATAGACAGGGGGACTGTGCGATAAATATCCAGACTGGAGCAGCTCTTCCCAGGAGTCATGTGTATCCCCTGTCTCAAGAGGAGACAGCGGCTATGGAGACATACATAGCCGAGTCCTTGGCACAGGGATACATACGGCCCTCTACTTCCCCAGTCTCCTCGAGTTTCTTCTTTGTGAAGAAGAAGGACGGGGGATTGCGCCCGTGTATTGATTATCGTAGTCTCAATCAGATTACAGTTAAATACAGCTACCCACTGCCACTGATTGCGACGATGACGGAATCATTACGCGGAGCGCGATTCTTCACAAAGTTAGATCTCAGGAGCGCGTACAATCTGGTGCGCATTAAGGGGGGGGATGAATGGAAGACAGCATTTAGTACCACCTCGGGTCATTACGAGTATCTCGTCATGCCATACGGGTTAATGAATGCTCCTTCAGTCTTCCAATCCTTTGTTGACGAGATTTTCCGGGACATGCATGGGCAGGGTGTAGTAGTTTACATCGACGACATCCTGGTGTACTCTTCTACACGAGCCGAGCATGTAGCCCAGGTGCGCCGAGTATTGAGACGACTGTTGGAGCATGACTTGTATGTCAAGGCAGAGAAATGCCTGTTCTTCCAGGAGTCCGTCTCCTTTTTGGGTTATCGTTTGTCCGCGTCTGGCGTGGAGATAGAGGTAGATCGGGTATCGGCTGTGCGTAATTGGCAAACTCCAACCACCGTAAAAGAGGTGCAGCGGTTCTTGGGTTTTGCTAATTACTACCGGAGGTTTATCCGGGGCTTTGGACAGGTTGCAGTTCCCATTACGTCCCTGCTAAAGGGGGGTCCGGTGCGCTTGCAGTGGTCAGCTGAGGCGGACAGGGCATTTGTCAAGCTGAAGAACCTGTTCGCCTCGGCCCCGGTGCTGGCGCATCCGGATCCCTCTTTGCCTTTCCAAGTAGAGGTGGACGCGTCCGAGACCGGTATTGGGGCAGTCCTGTCACAACGGTCCGGCACGCCACCTAAGCTCCGCCCCTGTGCATTCTACTCTAAGAAGCTCAGCTCGGCGGAGCGCAATTATGACGTTGGGGACAGGGAGCTGTTAGCTGTAGTCCAGGCCCTAAAGGTGTGGAGGCATTGGCTTGAGGGGGCTCAACACCCTTTCCTCATTCTGACTGATCACCGTAACCTGGAGTACATCCGGGCAGCTAGGAGATTGAACCCTCGTCAGGCTAGGTGGAACATGTTCCTGACCCGGTTTGTTTTTAAGATCACCTACATCCCTGGGTCCCAGAACGGTAAGGCAGACGCCCTGTCCCGGCAGTATGACACAGAGGAGAGGTCCATTGAGCCTATTTCCATACTGCCGGAGTCTTGTCTGGTGGCTCCGGTAGTATGGGAGGTCGATGCGGAAATCGAGCGGGCGCTGCGTACCGACCCTACTCCCCCCGAGTGTCCTGTGGGGCGGACGTACGTTCCGCTCGAGGTTCGTGATCGGCTTATTTCTTGGGCTCATACATCACCCTCCTCTGGACATCCTGGTATTGGTCGGACGGTGCACTGCCTTAGCGTAAAATACTGGTGGCCAACGTTAGCCAGGGATGTGAGGGTTTATGTCTCCTCCTGCTCGGTATGTGCCCAGTGTAAGGCACCTAGACATTTGCCCAGAGGTAAGTTACATCCTCTGCCCGTTCCACAACGACCATGGTCCCACCTCTCGGTAGATTTTGTGACCGATCTACCCCCTTCCCAGGGTAATACCACCATTTTGGTCGTTGTGGATCGGTTTTCTAAGGCCTGTCGTCTCCTCCCACTGCCGGGTCTCCCTACTGCCCTACAGACCGCCGAGGCCCTCTTTACCCACGTGTTCCGGCACTATGGGGTCCCCGAGGATATTGTGTCCGACCGAGGTCCCCAGTTCACCTCCAGAGTCTGGGGGGCTTTCATGGAACGCCTGGGGGTCTCGGTTAGCCTTACCTCGGGGTACCACCCAGAGAGCAATGGGCAGGTTGAACGTGTGAACCAGGATGTGGGTAGGTTTTTGAGGTCCTATTGCCGGGACCGGCCGGAGGAGTGGTCGAGGTATATCCCCTGGGCAGAGATGGCCCAGAACTCTCTCCGCCACTCCTCCACCGGATTAACACCTTTCCAGTGTATTTTAGGGTATCAGCCGGTCCTGGCACCGTGGCACGAGAGCCAGACCGAGGCCCCTGCGGTGGACGAGTGGATTCGGCGCTCGGAGGAGACGTGGGACGCTGCCCATGTCCATCTGCAGCGTGCCATCCGTCAACAAAAGGCGAGCGCCGATCGCCACCGCAGTGAGGGGCCGGTGTACGCACCGGGAGATCGAGTCTGGCTCTCGACTCGAAACCTGCCCCTCCGCCTGCCCTGCCGGAAGCTGGGTCGGCGGTTTGTGGGGCCCTTTAAAGTCCTGAGAAGGTTGAACGAGGTGTGTTACAGGTTACAACTGCCTATAGAGTACAAAAATATTAACCCCTCGTTCCATGTGTCTCTTCTCAGGCCGGTGGTAGCTGGTCCACTCCAGGATAATGAGATAGGAGAGACCCCTCCGCCCCCTTTGGACATCGAGGGGGCCCCGGCGTATAGAGTCCGGACCATCTTGGACTCGAGGCGCCGGATGAGTGGTCTCCAGTATCTCGTGGAGTGGGAGGGGTACGGTCCGGAGGAACGGTGCTGGGTGCCCAGGAGGGACATCCTCGATCCATCCCTCCTGACTGATTTCCACCGTGGGCATCCCACGCGCCCGGGTCCGCGTCCTCCTGGCCGTCCCCGAGGCCGGGGTCGGCGCACGGCTGGAGCCGCGCGTCAAGGGGGGGGTACTGTCACGGATTCTGCCGAGGCTGCTCCCCCTCCTGGTACGAGCAGGCGTCGGCGGTCGCCGTCCCCGGAGTACTAGCTGCCACTGATCTATGTTTCTGTGTGTGATTGCTTTTGTCTGTCTGTCACACCTGTGTCCTATTGTGTATTCATCACCTGTCCTATAAGTTCCGTCTTTTTGCTTGGTAGGATTGTGTGTTGTTGTTCGCCTGTCTTTGTGCTGCGTGTTTTGTTTCTTGTTTTGTTATTCTAGTGTTTTACGCTTTTTGCGTAAATGCTCGCCTCTTATGTTTGGAGGTCGTTTGTTTACCGTTTCCTTTTGGAATTTTTGAGTAAACTCTGTTGGACTGAGCCTCGGTGTCCTGCGCCTGACTTCCACCACACATACACCTCACCCCATGACAGCTCCTTGATCTTCATGGTGCCACTTGCTTGGTGGTGCCCCTTGCTTACTGGTGTTGCAGACTCTGGGGCCTTTCGGAACAGGTGTATATATACTGAGATCATGTGACAGATCATGTGACACTTAGATTGCACACAGGTGGACTTTATTTAACTAATTATGTGACTTCTGAAGGTAATTGGTTGCACCAGATCTTATTTAGGGGCTTCATAGCAAAGAGGGTGAATACATATGCACGCACCACTTTTCCGTTATTTATTTTTTAGACTTTGTTATTTTTTTCATTTCACTTCACCAATTTGGACTATTTTGTGTATGTCCATTACATGAAATCCAAATAAAAATCCATTTAAATTACAGGTTGTAATGCAACAAAATAGGAAAAATGCCAAGGGGGATGAATACATTTGCAAGGCACTGTAAATATAAGCAATGTGCTTAATATTAGGAATGTTGAGAAATAAATATAGTAGGCCTAGCCTATAGGAAGCTGATGGGATCCTCCTCTTTTTAATAGCGCCCATCACTCTGTTTTCTCACGCAAATGTATAATCTATAGAAATGTTGCGCAACATAAGCTAATGTGTTTGATTACATTTTCGAATACATTTGCATTGATGTCAGAGTGATTAGAGGGACAATAGAGTGCTGAGTACCAGGCAGTTAGCAAGTTTAGCCTACTAATGACCAGCAGCAGCTTCAGAGCTTGGAGAAGCCTAATTACCCTGACTAAACGGTCATGTGGAATTTGACTGCCTTCATGACTCGTGACTGCCGGTGTGGCGGAAATACGGTCACCGCAACAGGCCTTACCGTGAAATGCTTACTTACAAGCCCTTAACTAACAATGCAGTTCAAGGAATAGAGTTAAGAAAATATTTACTAAATAAAAACAAAGTAAAACAATAAAATAACGAGGCTATATACAGGGGGTACCGGTACCGAGTCAATGTGCGGGGGTACAGGTTAGTCGAGGTAATTTGTACATGTATATAGGGGTAAAGTGACTATGCATAGATAATAAACAGCGAATAGCAGCAGGGGGGGGTGTCAATGTAAATAGATGGGAAAAGGTGAGACCACTGCTGGATCTATGCAAAACAGATTTGGTGGAAGCTGAGTTTAGTGTCGCTCGCCAGTTTTTGCAGACAGAAATTGCCCACTCTGGCTCCAATGAAGACAGATGGACCCCACTTGATTCCTGCAATGATTTTCTGGGCCTCTCTCTACTATGCCAACTGCACTGAAATATGGAATGACTTTTGGGGTGTCCACAGCTACAAATGTGTTCAGTCACCACAGAAGAAGCATGTTACACCCGAGGAAAGCTCAACTAATCCAACTGGCATTTGAGGAGGATCTTACAAGAAGATTTTGGTGAGAATGGAATAATCCACATTGCATCAAGGAGGCTGCAACTCTTTTGAAAAGGAAAAAAACGTGCTCGAGAATTTTCTGATTTTTTAAAATGTTATACAATCAGAACGCTTTTCTTTTTCCCTGAGCATTTTTTTCCTCCAAGAAAGGAAAGAGAGAGCAGACACTTTCATTACAGGAATCATGAGGATAATGTACCTTACTGTCTGACCAAATCATGGTTTTAGAATCCTAAAAAATAGGACGTTTTTAGTGAGGTAAATGAATGTGCAGCCCGCACCGATGCAAACCAATGCATTTATTTTACTCCCACAGCCAGATGTCATAGGGTCGCAAAATGGAACTAAATGGTCGCAGTCTGGAGCCCTGCCTTGTGCAATCAACAGTAGCCTAGGCCAAGGCTCCTCTCTCGCTTTCTCACTCTCCTTAGCAGCAGGGCAGCCCTGGACAATTTGGCCTGCTACAATTTTATTGATCGTTTTTCATTTATTTTCTTGGCCAAAAGCCGGCAATTATCGGCTAACGGAAACCCTGTGCCCCAGTGGATTTCCATAGCCCTCCTACACATACCGTGGCGTGTTCTGTCCATTGTGCTGGCACAGCGCAGTGGAGATACATATTTTGCACCAACCTGTTACTCAATCATTTTACTCTTCGAAAAAATAGTTCTATATAGAACCTTTTGGATCTTTGGAAGATATTAAAGAACCCTTTACTAAAGGTGCTCTATATATACCCAGTGCAGACAAAGAACCTTGAGGGTTCTATCCCTACCCCAGATTGTAATGGGGATTTTAGAAATAAACAGCCAACAAAAGCTAAACCAGTCACATCAAACTCTGAAATGACAGCTAACAATCACTTTTAATTTGTTGGCTGTTAATATATCCATATTAATGATGCTGCTACATGATTTCGCCTGGTCAGAAAAATGGCTAGCTGACGTCCGACACCGTTAGCTCTCTATTGCGAGGGAAAGATCAAATTCATTTTTTTGCAATATTGTTGCTGAAGTCTGAGTGGCAAACAGCAAGGTTCATACAAACCTGTGCTGTTGCAAACTGAATGCTAGCTAGAAGCAAGAGGAAATAATGTTTAATAAAAGCATTCACTTTTAGATACAAAAAAACAAACAAGTTCTTTATAGAACCTTTTGGTTAATTCAAAATCTAACATCCATTCTGATTCAAAAACCAACTGCCAATCCATTCCAGCATGACGACGCAAGAGGACGGTGGTTGAACCAACTTGCAAGTAGCCTACCAATAGGAACGTTACTTTTCAATGTATTAAGGTAAGCAAAGTTTCTTATTTAAATCAAATATATGAAGCCAAAGTCATATGATAAACTATAGGCTAGATAAATAAAGTTGAAACTTTATTAGAATTTGGGCATGTTTATAAGCTAGCTAGCTAGCTAACTTAGCTAGCTAAACAGAAGAAGCGAGGCTACGTTAATTCACCACTTTACAAGCTAGCCAGATAACTCTTTCAAAGAAATGTTATTTTTTATTATGGTACATTCCAAATAGAGCTACAGACCCAGCCTGTGATTGGCAATTAGCGAATTGTTTATTTTATTTCAGTATTTCAATGTGGAGTCAATTGGGGGTACTACCCTATGTTTCATGAAGCCATTAGAATACTTTTGTTGACTGAGAGGAGGTATGTATAAATTATTTATAATAAATTATGTATAATAAGTCTTGGTGATTCAATAGCCTAGTTAATCATTACAGTTGGGAGTTGGAGTCAATATTATCGTAAAACATGTCCATGGTGTTAAATACAAACTTAAAATGTATAAATTGATGGTTCGGATTAAAGGGTTGTTCAGATTCAATTAGATCTGTGGACCATACTTTTTTAATAGCTAGCTCAGAATATGAGCTTTCCAAAAGTTGTTTATATATTATAGAGATCAGTCCTTTCGGGAGCCCAGATAATGTATTAATATATCCCATAATTGGATGGTTCGGTAGTTGGGTTTTCCAATGTTCTCCATAGGCCAACATAGCTGATCTAAGTTGTAAATATAGAAACAAATATTTTCCTGATAATGTGTATGTGTCTTTTAATTCTTGTAATGTTCTCAAACCATTACTGTCCATGATATCGGCAAGGGTACGGATTCACCATTTTGACCATTGGGGGGATGCAAAAGCCGCCCTCCAGATCGCAAGGCGTTATTGTGAAATATTGGTATGGACATGCCATTTTGATTCCCAGTGTCACGATCGCTTAAGGAGGAGGACCAAGGCGCAGCGTTGCGGGTGAACATATTTATATTTATTGACTAGATCACATGATCAAAACAAAGAACGAAACGTGAAGTCCTTCGATACACAAACCAAAAGGAACAAGAAACCACAAAACACAAAGTGCAAGACAAACAGTTAAATATGGCTCCCAATCAGAGACACCCAGCTGACACTCGTTGCCTCTGATTGGGAGTCACTCAGACCAACATAGAAAATTAAACATAGACTTACACACCCTGGCTCAACATAACATAGTCCCCAGAGCCAGGGCGTGACAGTACCCCCCCCCCAAAGGCGCGGACTCCGGCCGCGCCAAACAACCACAACAGGGGAGGGACCGGGTGGGCACTCCGCCTCGGCGGCGGATCCAGCTCCGGACATGACCCAGGCACGGGTTGTGCTGGACTGACGACGCACACCCCTGGCTTGATGCGTGGAGGAGGAACGGGCCGGACCGGGCTGACGAAGCGCACCCCTGACTTGGTGCGGGGAGCAGGAATGAGCCGGACCGGGCTGACGACGCGCACCACTGACCCGGTGCGGGGAGCTTGGACGGGCCGGACCGGGCTGGCGACGCGCACCACAGACTTGGTGCGGAGAGCAGGAACGGGCCGGACAGGGCTGACGAAACGCACCATAGACTTGGTGCGGAGAGCAGGCACGGGCCGTGCCGGACTGACGACGCGCACCCCTGGCTTGGCGCGTGAGGCAGGAACGGACCGGACCTGGCTGACGATGCGCCCCCTTGGCTTGGTGCGTGGAACAGCGACGGGCCGGACCTGCTGACGACTCGCACCCCGGGCTTGGTGCGAGTAGCAGGAACGGGCTGAACCAGGCTGGCGACGCACACCGTAGGCTTTGTGCGTGGAGCAGGGACAGGCCGGGCTGGGCTGGCGACGCACACCGTAGGCTTTGTGCGTGGAGCAGGGACAGGCCGGGCTGGACTGGCGACGCACCACTGACTTGGTGGGAATGGCAGAAACAGGCCGGGCTGGGCTGACGACGCGCACCACTGACTTGGTGGGAATGGCAGGAACAGGCCGGACCGTACTGGGGACACACACCACTGGCCCCACGCAGGGATCAGGAACGGGCCGGACCGGACTGGTAACACACCCCAGTACCTCTCGCCGTGCCTCCACACTTTCCCTCTCCTCTGTGCCCAGTGGCCCCCCTAACCTGGCGGCCTTCTCTGCCAACGCTTTGCACCACTCTAACCCGTACACCTGCTGCCCCGACGTCGTGAGCCCCCCCCTAAAAATTTCCTGGGGGTCTCTCCTCCCCGTGGCCCAGGCCTCTCTCCCTCTTGCCAGACTCGCAATCATCTCCTCCCACGTCCATCCTCTCTCCTCGTCACGCTGCTTGATCCAGTCGAGGTTGCCACGGAGATCTGCCAGCGATGGCTCCTGAACACGCTGCTTGGTCTGGTAGTGGTGGTTTCTTCTGTCACGATCGCTTAAGGAGGAGGACCAAGGCGCAGCGTTGCGGGTGAACATATTTATATTTATTGACTAGATCACACGATCAAAACAAAGAACGAAACGTGAAGTCCTTCGATACACAAACCAAAAGGAACAAGAAACCACAAAACACAAAGTGCAAGACAAACAGTTAAATATGGCTCCCAATCAGAGACACCCAGCTGACACTCGTTGCCTCTGATTGGGAGTCACTCAGACCAACATAGAAAATTAAACATAGACTTACACACCCTGGCTCAACATAACATAGTCCCCAGAGCCAGGGCGTGACACCCAGTTACATAGTTCTTCAATTTTGCGGCAAATATAAATTGTGTTAGCAATAATAGGATCAAAGCATCATTTACATTGTTTAAAAGATATATCAGTGAAGACCACCTCTTCCAGGGCAATAGGAGACACCAGATTTCTCGCTATACTCAGCCAGGTGTCGAAATAATCATGTCTAAACCAATTTAGGATGGGAAGAAATGATAGTGCCTGGAAATACAATTTAAAGTTAGGTACAGATAGTCCTCCTACATATTTCCCTCTTTGCAAGTTTGTTAATTTTATCTGGGCTTGCTTACCTTGCCATATACATTTTGAAACCACACTATCCCAATAGCCAGATGGGGGAGGCAACGGAATCATTACACTACAGAAATTCAGCCGTGGCAATATATTAATTTCAACAAAATATTCTGCCGGTTAAAGCAACTGGGATATTAGTCCATCTACTGAGGTCGAATTGAATTGATTTGAGCATTCTGTTAAAGTTTCTGGCAATGGTTTTATCTAAGGAAGGAAATATATCTATTCACAAATATTTCAAATGGGAAACGATTGGTATTCCATAAGTAGAGATGGAGTCCTCCATCGGGATCTTGAGAGGCAGTAGAGCAGATTTGGTTAGATTTATTTTATAACTTGAGAGAGAGCTGAATTTGTCTATGATCTTCAGAGCTTTTGGGATTGAGATTGTCTAGATAAAGTAATATATCGTTGGTGTGTAATGAGATGACATGACCTGTAGAATTGAGAGATATTGTCGTAATTTATTTTGATTGTCGAATTGCCTGAGCCAGCGGCTCCATAGACAAAAATAGCAGAGGTGAGATGGGATCACCTTGCCTGCTACTTCTAGGTATTCTGAATGGAACAGAGCAGCTATTGCCTGTTATTACTATGGCTGAGGCGTTGGCATATAGTATTTTAATCATATTAATGAAATTGGAGCCAAGTCCCATATGTTCCAAAACCTACCAAAGACCATTCTAGTCTATCAAAAGCTTTTCCTGCATCGAGAGATAGAACTGCCCGAGGAGCTTTAGTTTCTGATTAAGCATATAAGATATGTAATAGATGACGGAGGTCATCTGAGGATAATCATTTTTGAACAAACATGCTTTGGTCCAGATGTACCAATTTGGGTAAGTAAGTTTTGAGACGGGACGACAGAATTTGAGAACATAGTTTAATGTCTGTGTTTATCAAAGATAAATGTTGATAGTGGGTGGCTTCCTTACCTTTTTTTTATTTAATAAAAGGGAATTAGTGCTTTTATTTTAAATAGAGCTCAGGAGGAATACTGTCACAACCAGGTGATTTGCCTTTATTCATGTTATCCAATGCCCTTTTGAGTTCATAGAGGGAGATGTGGGCTCCCAGCAAGCCAACTTCCTTAGTTGAGAGAAGAGGAGTTTTTATATCTTAAAAAAAATGACTCAATCTGTCTTGGTGTGGATGTACAATCAGAGGTGTACAATGCTTTATAATTAATTACTGCCAAGCTTGTTAGCCAGTAGACATCTGGGTGGATTACCATGGAAGTAATGGTTGAGTCTAACTCCATGGATGGCAAATTCTGCTCTCTGTCCCTTCAATAGATTTAGTTCTGTCTTGACTTTGAAAAGAGTAGTCGCTACCTCATTTGAAAAAAGTGTTTGTTGAGAACGCTCTAATGTCGTAAACAACTTTTCCAATTCTTTTATCTTCTTTAATTGTGATTTATTCAGCCCAGATGCAAATGCAGTTGCATTGTTTTCAATAAAACCTTTATTGACGTCCGATGAAATCAGATTATCATCGACTGAATTTTTTAAAATCATTATAAATTAATTCAATTCAGTTTCAAATTGTTCACAGAAAGTAGGATTATGTAGTAAGGAAACAAAGCGCCAACTCATGCTTATTTCTGAAGATGTTTTTGCTCCTTTTTTCTTCTTCTCTAGAACCAGTCAAGCAGGTAGCCAATCAGCTAAGGAGTTGGACCTGTGGCCGAAACGTGACCGGTTCAAATCCCTGGTTGGGCGTTGGAAACAAAATGGGCGGAATAATCTGAAACTGGAGGGGTGCTGGGTTCACATCCTCAAAACATTCCCATACCATTGGGTCCTTAACCCAACAACATGCTCTCCATCCAGAGGTGCTGCTTAAACCTGTGATTGTAATTGTATGTGTGAGGTCTGCTATTTGGGGGGGGTTTAGAATTGAGCAGGATACACCTTTTTGTTGTTCACTGTAACTAATGGACGTTGTATTGTATTGTATTGTATTGTATTGTATTGTAAAGAAGTCAGCCAGAGTTGATGTGGGCCTTCATTCAAACAAAGAGATGCCTCCCTGGCCACCAGTGCATATTTCCAAACTATGTTTGCATATAATGACACAAAATAAAATAAAAATACTGTTATTTCTGTCCATTATTTCATTGTTTATTAAATTATATTCTTAGCTCAAAATATTACGATTTAATAGTAGTAGCCATAATTCATAAATTGCACCAGGCAGGGTTATTTTTGGAACCATTTTGGTTCAGTGAAGAAGAACCTCTAGGGTTCTGATCAAAGAACCCTATAAAAGGGTTATATACTGAAAAAAATATTATAGCAACATGCAACAATTTACAGTTCATATAAGGGAATCAGTCAATTGAAATAAATTCATTAGGCCCTAATCTATGGATTTCACATGACTGGGAATAAAGATATGCATTTGTTGGTCACAGATACCTTAAAAAAAAGTAGGGGTGTGGATCAGAAAACCAGTCAGTATCTGGTGTGACCACCATTTACCTCATGCAGTGCGACACATCTCCTTCGCATGGAGTTAATCAGGCTGTTGTTTGTGGCCTACTCCTCTTCAATGGCTGTGCTAAGTTGCATATATTGTATATTTATTTTTTATATTGGCGGGAACTGGAACACACATAGATCCAGAGCATCCCAAACATGCTCAATGGGTGAAATGTCTGGTGAGTATGCAGGCCATGGAAGAACTGCAATATTTTCAACTTCCAGGAATTGTGTACAGACCCTTGCGACATTGGGCCGTGCACTATCATGCTGAAACATGAGGTGACGGCGGCGGATGAATGGCACGACAATGGGCCTCAGGATCTCAGTCTCGGTATCTCTGTGTATTCAACTTGCCATCGATAAAATGCAATTGTGTTCGTTGTCCGTAGCTTATGCCTGCCCATACCATAACCCCACTGCCACCATGGGGCACTCTGTTCACAATATTGACATTAGTAAATCGCTCGCCCACACGTCCCCATACACGAGGTCTGCGGTTTTGAGGCCGGTTGGATGTACTGCCAAATTTGATAGAAATACGTTTTTTATTTCAGCTCATGAAACATGGGACCAACACTTTACATGTTGCATTTATATTTTTGTTCAGTGTATATAGAACTTTTAGGGGTTCCATGTTTGAAGCAAGCGATATAACCATTTTTGGTTCTATAAGGAACCTTTTTTTCTAAGAGTGTATTTTTATATAGGGACATAAAACTACAACTGAGGGGGCACAAGTTTCAACTGAGGGCACTAAGCCCCTTATTGCCCCCTCATGGAGCCGGGTACATAGTGCTATCAAACTTCTGATACCAATGCAGGGTGAAAGGGGGGGGGGGGCACAAGATGTGAACTGCTATAAACAAAATGCTATAGAAAAGTATTTTGTATTTAGAAAATACAAATGACAGTATTTAAAAAATATACTAAATACATTGGAGTGTAGTTCAGCCCAGTGTAATTCAAATTACAAAATACTCAGTAGTAATTCAAATACATATTTCAAATATACTGAACAAAAATATAAACGCAACATGTAAAGTGTTGGTCCCATGTTTCATGAGTTGAAATAAAATATCCCAGAAATGTTCCATACGCAAATAAGCTTATTTCTCTCAAATTTTGTGCACAAATTTGTTTACTTCCCTGTTAGTGAGCATTTCTCCTTTGCCAAGATAATCCATCCAACTGACAGGTGTGGCATATCATGAAGCTGATTAATCAACATGATCATTACACAGGTTCACCTTGTGCTGGGGACAATAAAAGGCCACTCTACAAATACACCGTTTTGTCACACAACACAATGCCACAGATGTCTCAAGTTTTGAGGGAGCGTACAATTGGCATGCTGACTGCAGGAATATCCACCAGAGCTGTTGCCAGAGAATGTAATGTTCATTTCTCTACCATTAGCCGCCTCCCAACTTCGTTTTAAAGAATTTGGCAATAGGTCCAACTGGCCTCACAACCGCAGACCACATGTAACCAATGCGCAAAAATAACTTAAGAAATAGGTTAAATCACAAGAGATTCTCATATGGTCCATTATATCTGTATTGCTGGGCTATATCAGCCTATATACTAGATGTAGCTTGAAGAGAGCAGAGGTGGAGAGACTTGCACTTTCTCTTGAGCTATTTTTATAGCCTGCCATTTAGAAGTGGGAAGATTTTCAGACGGGGAAATATGGGTGATCAATATTTATTTCTAGGCAATGTAGTAAACTATAGCCTAACCATAGGAAATACATTTCCTTGGAAAGATAACTGCCCCGTGCTTCTCCGCCCATGCATAGGCTATAGCCTACTCTATTTCATTGAGACCACATGCACACCTGATCTCACAGGTATTGCTACTGAACTTGAAGCAGCAAGAATGATGACAGCGATACTTGCTACGTTGTGCATATATGATATAGCCTAACTTTTAGGAGGACGATTTGCAGGCAGAGACAAATAAATGGGTAATCAATACTTATTGAAAATGAACAGGTGCAACGCTAACTCACCATAGTAGCCTAACATGCTGACTAGACCGGGCACGCACATGCCTGCGCCATTGCGCGCATGTTGATTTTGTCCATCCACACCAGACCACGTGTAACCACGCTAGCCCAGGACCTTCACATCCGGCTTCTTTACCTGCAGGATAGTCTGAGACCAGCCACCCGGACAACTGATGAAACTGAGGAGTATTTCTGTCTGTAATAAAGCCCTTTTTGTGGGGAAAACCCATTCTGATTGGCTGGGCCTGGCCCCCCAGTGGGTGGACCTAGGTCCACCCAGGGCTGCGCTCCTGCCCAGTCATGGGAAATCCATAGATTAGGGTCTAATTTAGTTATTTCAATTGACTGATTTCCTCATATGAACTGTAACTCAGTAAAATCATTGAAATTGTTGCATGTTGCATTTATATTTTTGTACAGTGTATATGTAACAGAAATACTGACCATCACTGGTATATGATCTGTTTGATGACAGTGTGTATGTGTGTGTTCTCTCATAGACAGAGTGTTTGGAAGGTGCCTGGAGTTACCCAGTGCGGACCTGTATACCTATGATGTGTCAGCCTCCGCTCTACAGCGCCTCAGGACTCTCCTCCAGAAACTGTCCCACAGAGGTACTGTCTGTCTGTCTGCTTGCCTGCTTGTCTTTCTGTCTGTCTCTCTTTCCCTGTACAGATGTGTATATGTCTGATTGGTCAGTCTGTCCGTCTAGACATTATAAAACCGTTTCAGCTCTCGTTATATGAAAGCAAGCCAAACGGTCGGGCTGCACATTTGGCCCAGTGGTAAAGGACAGGTCATTTGCCTCATACAGGCTATTGTGCCATGATCATGTAAAGGCAAAAGGAATCTAATTGGCTCGTATGATTGCAGGACGTTTAGTGCTTATTTTGTGGATGAGTGACTGTGCTGCCATGTGGCGTAATTGCGTTAGACCGCCTCTCCTGCTCCATCAATAAGAGCACAGCAGCTAATGTCCTTGTTAAACAGGGTAGATACAGGAGAATAGGACACAAAACAGGCCCAAGGATGTCCTCAAACAACAGGAGAGAGAACACAGTTGGAAAATATTGTCTGTGCAGCGGCGCAACTTATATTTGCCTGTATTTACTCCCCAAAAATGAAATGTTAATTAGCTGCTAATGTGGCTATCATAAAGAACTCCAAATACCATGATGATCCGGACGAGACTGCCGAATCGAGGCAAAGGTAAGAATGTCTGGATTAACTATCTAATGTTAGCTAAATGTAGTAATGAATAAATTGGCCAAATGTCTTTAAATTGACAATTCTGTGAACTGTCTTGTGCAAGTTTTAAATTGACACAATGCCTGTTAGCAAAGGTGTCAGCTAGAGATGACGTGCAGGAGCTTGCAGGGATTTGTAGTCTTGCATGATGTCTACTATGATGCTAATTAGCATTTTCAAATCTGAGAGTAAATAGAGCCCAATATATTGATACAAGTCACCTTGTCCAAGAGAGATGTACATGGTTATCAAAATGTCACTCCAGGGTAAGCCCACGCTAAACACAGCCCTTATTTTAAGTGTTTCTAAAATCCCCTATGGGAAAAATGAATGGTGGAAAAAACGATTGGAACCATTTCCCTGTTTTATGGGTATTATAACACCTCCACTGTGGGGCTCTATATTAGAGGTCTGCACAGGACTGATTTCTACATCCTGCTCCTGCCTGCACCCACAGCTTTTCAGACCGCACCGCACCCTCTGGCTTTCTGTCCGACTCCCACCCGCTACCACAAGAACTGTCCCAAACCCAATCGCTCTCCCACAATGTTATTTTAGGTAGTTCACTTGCCAGCCATGGTCCCAGCAATTTTGCGCCCTATAGGCAATATCAAATGCGCAAAAATAACTTAAGAAATAGGTTAAATCACAAGAGATTCTCATATGGTCCATTATATTAGGCTATCTGTATTGCTGGGCTATATCAGCCTATATGCTAGATGTAGCTTGAAGAAAGCAGAGGTGGAGAGACTTGCACTTTCTCTTGAGCTATTTTTATAGCCTGCCTTTTAGAAGTGGGAAGATTTTCAGATGGAGAAATATGGGTGATCAATATTTATTTCTATGCAATGTAGTAAACTATAGCCTAATCATAGGAAATACATTTCCTTGGAAAGATAACTACCCCGTGATTCTCCACCCATGCATAGGCTATAGCCTACTCTATTTATTTAATTGAGACCACACGCACACCTGATCTCGCAGGTATTGCTACTGAACTTGAAGCAGCAAGAATGATGACAGCGATACTTGCTACGTTGTGCAAATATGATATAGCCTAACTTTTAGGAGGATGATTTGCAGGCAGAGACAAATAAATGGGTAATCAATACTTATTGAAAATGAAAAGGTGCAACGCTAACTCACCATAGTAGCCTAACATGCTGACTAGACCCGGCACGCACATGCGTGCGCCATTGCGCACATGTTGATTTTGTCCATCCACACCAGACTCGATCAGGACACGCAGGTTGAAATATCAAAACAAACTCTGAACAAACACATGAAACATTTATGGACATTTAGCTAGCTAGCTGTTGCTAGCTAATTTGTCCTGGGATACAAACACTGATTTATTATTTTACCTGAAATGCACAAGGTCCTTTTTTTCTGGATCTTTGTAGAACTTTGACCCATTTTGAGTCACACAAAATCATGTCCTCTACTCTGACAATTAATCCACAGATAAAAGGGGAAACCTATTTAGTTTCTCCACCTTCCGTCGTCTGCGTCTTCGTCTTCTTCTTCTGTGGACTTTATATGGCAGTTGGCAACCAACTTTAAGGTGCATTACCACCACCAACTGGACTGGAGTGTGGACCTCATCTTTCAATCACCCACAAGTGGGTATATGCTCCTAAAAACCAAGAGACGGGACTTGTAGCACATCACACATCAAAAACAGAACCAAGTTCTATTTTAGCGCCGGGCTACGGAGATGCACTGATTGAATAACATGTGTGTACATTTATTTTGCAACACTCGCGCATGCAACGCGGTCGGTGTGGTCAGCATGTAACCTATGTGCGCATTGTGCCTTTTCCTTTTCAATGATGATTAACACATTTTGATTGCACTTCGACTCACGTTGATTGAGCGCCCTCCACTTCTTTACATTCTCAATATTTATTTACAGACCTGTAGTAAACTACAGTCTATTCACATTTAAGTTAATTTCATATTAAAGTTAACTGCCAAAACAATATTTAATAAAAAATAATTCTGAATAATTATTTAATAAAAAAAGAAAAGCTTGTGGACAATCAAGAGCTGCGTTGTTAAGAGGTAACTGTGCATTTTCCAGGAATTTAATTGCAGTTGGTCACTGGGAAGTAAATGTTAAATTTTCAAGAACTTGTTGTAAGTAGATATTGTACAATTCACAGTAACTTACTGTGGCTGATTTCTGTCATGTTCTCTGACCTGGTAGTGTGGCAGGAAGATCAGTTTGCTGCTGACCTCGAGGTTGAGGCCAGGTGAGGCTGGGTCCTGAGTGTGCTCACCACAAAGAATGCCTAATAGCTGTCACCTAATGTTATATGCTTTCTTGTAATCAGAAAAGTTAATTGAAGTTACAGTGAGCTACTGGCAGCTAGTTGCAAGTATGCTGCTGTGCTTTTAAAGATAACTTACTGACAGTTAAGCTGCCAGTATGTTACTGGCAGTTAGTTGCCAGTGACTCTGACACTCGTTGGATGTGGCAGGGCTTGCAAACTATCACAGATTACAAAGGGAAACCCATCCGCAAGTTGCCCAGTGACCCGAGCCTACCAGACGAGCGAAATACCTTTTATGCTCGCTTCGAGGCAAGCAACACTGAACCATGCATGAGAGCACCAGCTGTTCCGGACAACTGTGTGATTACGCTCTCCGTGGCCGATGTGGGTAAGACCTTTAAATAGGTTAACAGATGGATTACCCGGACGTGTACTCAGAGCATGCGCTGACCAGCTGGCAAGTGTCTTCACTGACATTTTCAACCTCTCCCTAATAGGGCTGTTACGGTGACCATATTACTGCCACACCGTTAGTCATGAGTCATTACCGCAGTCAAATTACACGTGACTGTTTAGTCACGGTAACTAGGCTTCTCCAAGCTCTGATACTGCTGATTGTCATTAGTAGCCTACCAAACTTGCAAACTGCCTGGTACTCAGCACTCTACTGTCCCTCTAATCACTCTGACATCAATGCAAATGTAATGGAAAATCAAATCAAACACTTTGAGAGCCCATGAGCTCGTGTTGCGCAACACCCAATAGGCTATGCAATTGGGGGAGAAAACAGAGTTTTGATGGCCTCTATTAAAAAGAGGAGGATCCCATCAGCTTTCTATAGGCTAGGGCTACTATATTTATTTATCAACTTTCCTAATATTAAGCACATTGCTTTGCTTTACAACAGGAGTATAGCCTACCTGGCTGGCATGAAAATGAATCACGGGAAAAGCGTGACATATTAATCGAACAGTTTGGCTATTATGAGCTTTCTACAACCATCACAGCAGTAAAGAACCCTTCCTGATATGCAAAAAAATATCACCCTCACCCCTGACAAAGAACCCCTCAATAACCATTTTTTAAAGAGTGTATGCTGGTCCAGTATTGTCTAGCTGGTCAAGCTGGTCTGCAAAACCACGGCCAATATTTAGCATATTTCCCAGCATGCTCTATTACAGACATTTTTCAATGTCTGTGTTTTGCATGTACCTATGCTACACAAAGATAAATAACGTAATCTTTTAAAAACTAATCCAATCTGTTATTTGGACTTATTACACCTGTTACTGAAATGGTTGTTCCAGTTTAGATGCTTTAGGTAGTCTCATTTATTTGTTGTTCTAACCCTGGTAGTCATTCAAAATGCAGATTGTGGATGAATAAAAGTTCAAATTGTTGGTTATCCCCACTCAGACTGGATTCCTATAAAATGTAGACTTTGTAAACCAGCGTAATGTGACTTGATGCAGTTTTTGGTGGGTGACCATTGTCCAAAACACAGTGAAGACTGGTCACCAGTGAAAACACAACAAAGGTTGGTCACCAATGAAAGCACAATGAAGGCTGGTCTATGCTGTTTTTTCAGCAGGGTGTCTCTCTCTCTATTTAATATTCTTCTGCTGTCTGTCACGGGTGGCAGATGAAATCGACCAATCGTTTGGTGCCTCCAGCCAAGACCAGACATCTGAAGCTTTTGAATTGACACAGTGTAATAGCACAAATGGATTCACTAGGCTAATTAGTTCATGCTCTCTAGCGGAAGTGTATCCAATGGAACTAAAAAAAGGAAAGTGTTAGACAGTTGATTGTATGGCTCAGTTTAGTTTTAACATTAGGTTTTTGACCAGTGCATTACCAAAGTAATTATATGCTTTAATGCATCAAATTTAAAAATGCAAATTAAATCATATATGTAGTTCCAGGTCTCATTCACATTTATGCAATATTTATAATATCCAATATCATTATCCTCAGTTGTATTCTGGCTACAAGAGTATCCGAAGCATCTGCAACTACAGGCTGTCTCAGCCAGAGGGCAGCAGATACATTCAAAACAAACCATGACAACAAAGCACAAACATTTTCCAGGTAATTGGCTTTACAGGCCACTCTAAACTTAATCTTTATAACAGACGTAAACGAGTGTTGAAAACCATAAAAAAACAAGCGGGCATCCATGGGAAATTATAACCGGAGTAATGAATACTAGGCACAGCGTGAGACCACAGCATTTATTCTAATTACTTCTCTGAAATAAACGGATGAGACTGAGGAGGATGAGAGTCGGTGCGTCAGTTTGTTCCAGCTCTATTTCCAGGTGTTAATATCTCTGAAATGTCGACCTCCCTCCATCACACACTTTTGCTGGCGCTGCTCAGTCTTGAGCTCCGGTTAAAGCCGGCTCAGCTTTGCTTGTGTCTCATAGAACCATATCTAAAGACAGAGTAGTCTTATCTTCAGAAAAATCAGTACACTGTCTATGCTTCAATGCATTTTATATCTTATCAGCTTTGTCCCTATTGAGGTGTCTGTCATCTTTGAGATGTTCCCCTGTTGAAGAGCAGACAGGGTGATTGAGACTATTGTACTGTAACCTAAATGGAGGAGATGAAAAGAGGAGAAGGGGGGAACATCAATTGCATCGATTTGCAATTCTCTTTATCTTGCATCTGAGTATCTTTAGAAGAAATCATACAATCTGGGCTCTGCGCACAACATCCAATGTCATTAGATCAATAGAAATTGACCCGACACAAAAAGGGTTTCTCTTGTTTTTGTGTTCCTTGCTTTGTTTGGCCATATCCCTACTGGGAGGGAGCATTATTGGCTATTACATTTTCCACACGCCGCCTCTGAGTGCAAGACACTGTCATCCACTGCCAATGACTTTAGATTAGCCTGCACCGATGGTGCTATGTGCGAAGGCAACTTTGGGATTCATAGCGTGCAAACACAGTGTGTCCACACATCATATTGCAAAGCTTTCAAGGCTTCTGTCTTATTTGTTTTAGCATCAGGCTTTTGATAGCATTGCGTGCATGCGTGTGTTTGACATGCAAATTATCTCTTGATAATTTTGTATTTTCATTGGATTATGCCACATTATGCCACACCTATACCAGATGCCAATACATTTCTTCACCTGATTTCAAGAGTGTTTTCTTACGTCAATATCTATCTCTGTCTGGACCCCCTCACTGACTACCTTTTCCCCTCACTTTATTTAGACAGTTGTAAAACAATAAGGGGAAACGGGCAGATGGGAGAAACAGTGGGAAGAGAAGACACAGGCATTGAAGCATGGTCTTCAGTGGGGAGAAGCATATACTAGGTTAGAGCCAGAGAGCGTTACTGCTACACCACGGGTTCTGCCCTCACTGTCTACCTAGGCTATCTGTAATAAGGACTAGGCTCCCTGCTCTACAGTAGGTTGACCCTTCGGTATCGCCCTTGATCCATGTGCAAAGCAGAGTGAATCCTCATTCCTCACTCACTCTCAAGACAAGTGAAGTACGATAATGCATTGTGACATTTACATCAGTGCTATGGCTATGATCATCTAGCCAGTCAGGAATGTGCAATGACCACAAACAGACAGTGGGTAATTTCAGCACCACTGATCTTCCTCTTATACACAGGTTCTATATGTGCTCATCGGTGGCTGTGTGTCTTTGCGTTGAGGTGGGTCTTCCAGAACAACAAAACATACAATCAGACCTGGTTTCAAACACTATTTTAAGTCTTTCAAATACTGTTATAATTTGCTTTAGCCTGCCTGTAGTTCCAGATGGGTGGGTTTCACAGTTTTGTGACTATACTATTGGTTGCATTGTGCCAGGCAAGCTCAATTAAACCCAGCTAAATTATTCGAAATGACTTCAAATAGAATTTGAACCCAGGTCTGCATACAATATGTAATTTCTCACCCACACTCTGTTATAATCACATTATATATGGTTTGCTGTCATAGATGTGCATAGTGCATGCTTATACACACAGACCCACAAATGTAGGCTACTACGTAAGCTATTTTGAAGAGCTTTCTATAGCTAAGCTAATGGTCCATTGCTGTATTTGGTGTTGAAGAGCTCAGATCTAGTACTACTTTTGGAACACGTAGGCATATGTACTTCCTCTATGCCACGGTATGTGAAAATGGGACCCTTAGGTAAGAAATGTGAGTATTATTGTTGAATAACTCGTGAGTCATGTGTGGGTTGGACTTTTCTTAGTCCACCGTTGATTTGAGCACACCGCATGGGTTTCTGTAAATGGGAATGTCAACTGCTGCAACGGTGTTCTGACGAGTGGAATATTTCCTCTGAATGTTTATTTATTTAAAAAAATAATTATTTAGGTGGTAGATCAGCTTTAATATTGTAGATAGATTGTAACTTCCATCAATGTAATTATCTGCATCACTTCCAATCCCCCATATGTTTTTTTTCTTCTCGCAAATATATATACACATACATACATGCATACATACATACACATACATACATACATATATACATACATATATATATATATATATATATATATATATATATACACATACATACATACATACACATACATACATATATACATACATATATATACACATACATATACATTTCCTTTAAAAAAATATATTTATTTTTATTACTTTCCAACCCCACCACCCCTTCCCTAATTGGAGTAAACTAGTGAACAACAATGCTTAGGCCTCTACTTCCAGCTTATACATACTATATACATTTTATGGACACAGTCAATTTTACAATAATTATATATTGTTTGTTTTTACTCCTGAACTTCCTCTACCCTCAACCTCTACCCTCAACGATCATTTTCATGATGTCCATCCGGTTTGCTTCTATATGCCATATCTTTTTAACTGTGCTCTTTCACAAAAGCTCTCAACCTATAACCTACAGTGGGGAGAACAAGTATTTGATACACTGCCGATTTTGCAGGTTTTCCTACTTACAAAGCAAGTGTGGAGGTCTGTAATGTTTATCATAGGTACACTTCAACTGTGAGAGACGGAATCTAAAACGAAAATCCAGAAAATCACATTGTATGATTTTTAAGTAATTAATTTGCATTTTATTGCATGACATAAGTATTTGATACATCAGAAAAGCAGAACTTGATATTTGGTACAGAAACCTTTGTTTGCAATTACAGAGATCATACGTTTCCTGTAGGTCTTGACCAGGTTTGCACACACTGCAGCAGGGATTTTGGCCCACTCCTCCATACAGACCTTCTCCAGATCCTTCAGGTTTCAGGGCTGTCGCTGGGCAATACGGACTTTCAGCTCCCTCCAAAGGTTTTCTATTGGGTTCAGGTCTGGAGACTGGCTAGGCCACTCCAGGACCTTGAGATGCTTCTTACGGAGCCACTCCTTAGTTGCCCTGGCTGTGTGTTTCGGGTTGTTGTCATGCTGGAAGACCCAGACACGACCCATCTTCAATGCTCTTACTGAGGGAAGGAGGTTGTTGGCCAAGATCTTGCGATACATGGCCCCATCCATCCTCCCCTCAATACGGTGCAGTCGTCCTGTCCCCTTTGCAGAAAAGCATCCCCAAAGAATGATGTTTCCACCTCCATGCTTCACGGTTGGGATGGTGTTCTTGGGGTTGTACTCATCCTTCTTCTTCCTCCAAACACGGCGAGTGGAGTTTAGACCAAAAAGCTCTATTTTTGTCTCATCAGACCACATGACCTTCTCCCATTCGTCCTCTGGATCATCCAGATGGTCATTGGCAAACTTCAGACGGGCCTGGACATGTGCTGGCTTGAGCAGGGGGACCTTGCGTGCGCTGCAGGATTTTAATCCATGACGGCGTAGTGTGTTACTAATGGTTTTCTTTGAGACTGTGGTCCCAGCTCTCTTCAGGTCATTGACCAGGTCCTGCCATGTAGTTCATGATCATTGATGCCCCACGAGGTGAGATCTTGCATGGATCTTGCACCGTCATCTTGAACTTCTTCCATTTTCTAATAATTGCGCCAACAGTTGTTGCCTTCTCACCAAGCTGCTTGCCTATTGTGCTGTAGCCCATCCCAGCCTTGTGCAGGTCTACAATTTTATCCCTGATGTCCTTACACAGCTCTCTGGTCTTGGCCATTGTGGAGAGGTTGGAGTCTGTTTGATTGAGTGTGTGGACAGGTGTCTTTTATACAGGTAAAGAGTTCAAACAGGTGCAGTTAATACAGGTAATGAGTGGAGAACAGGAGAGCTTCTTAAAGAAAAACTAACAGGTCTGTGAGAGCCGGAATTCTTACTGGTTGGTAGGTGATCAAATACTTATGTCATGCAATAAAATACAAATGAATTACTTTAAAATCATACAATGTGATTTTCTGGATTTTTGTTTTAGATTCTGTCTCTCACAGTTGAAGTGTACCTATGATAAAAATGACAGACCTCTAAATGCTTTGTAAGAAGGAAAACCTGCAAAATCGGCACTGTATCAAATACTTGTTCTCCCCACTGTATATACTTATTATGGACACAGTATGCTTACATTATTTGTTATCTTGTTGTTATTAGTTGTTTTTAGTTGTTATTAGTCCCATCCTTCAACTCCATTCAACACCACCCATCTATCTCTTAACACCATCCATATTGGATTTATATTTGCCATATATTTTTCAACTGTACTGTAATGTTTTACAAAAGTTCTGAACCTTTCTATTCTCGTTGTTTCTACAGATTGTAAATTGAAAATAAACATTTTTGCTAAAAGTATTTTTATAATATTAATCGATTGACTATGACTTTTCAGATCACCCAGTAATGCTATCTGCAGGGTTAGCTCCAGGTAAATATTGCAATCCTTTAGCCATTCCTGGACCTATGTCCAAAAACAAGCTACAAATGGACAGTCCCAAAACAAATGATCTAATGATTCTGTCTCTTCGCAGCAAAATCTGCAGAGCTGGGAAGATTGTATCCCCCACATAAATAACATTCTATTGGTAGCAAGAATTTTATAAAATAATTGAATTCTAAGTTTTGAATCAGTTCATGAACACTATGCCATGGGATGTGTTCATGAACACTATGCCATGTCAATCCTTTGGTCCTTAAATGAAACTGATATAAAAAAAAATTATCACCGTTTTCTTTAACCAGTTATGTTTTTTGTAGTCATTTAGCAGATGCTCTTATCCAGAACAATTAGGGTTAAGTGCCTTGCTCAAGGGCACATCGACAGATTTTTCACCTAGTCGGCTCGGGGATTAGAACCAGTGACCTTTCGGTTACTGGCACAACGCTCTTAACCACTAAGCTACCTGCCGTTGTGTTCTTTAATGCAAGGCCGACAGACAAGTTCCTTACATTGTCCCCCTTCCACTTTCCTCTTCCATATTTGCGGTAATGATGCAATTATTTGGTTGTAATTTTGGGTAGAGCAGACATTTCCATATGTTTTTGTTAGCTGCATGTGCGACTTAACTCCACCAGTCCTACCGATGATATCATTTACGAAGATTATACCTTTTTTAAACATTTTGTCAAAAAAAGAAGGTTTTTTATCAATTAGTATATTTGAGTTTAACGACAATATTTGTTGCATTATTTGTTCTGTCATTTCTGGAGGATTAAATTGAAATTGCAACCAACTTTCTATGGCTTGTTTAAGAAATAGTGATTTTGGGAGATTTCCTTTTCAAATAACTGAAAGTGAGAGGTTGTAATCTGAATAAAGGGAAAAAGGCCATTCTTGAACATTGGATGAGACAATCTTACTAATTTGCTAGAGAACCAGTTCGGATTTAATAATAACTTTTGTATGACTGAAGCTTTTAGTGATAGGTCTAATGCTTTAATATTTAATCATTTCTGTCCTCCGAATTCATATTCATTATATAAATAGGCCCGTTTAATTTTGTCTGGCTTGCCGTTCCAAATATAATTTAATATTTTTTTTAATGAGCCATCTGTTTATGGTCCAATAACATATTTTAAATAATCCATCTACCTTGCGTATCTGTTTGGACAATTTCCACATTCGGATCGAAATTACTGTTAATTAATATCATCACCCCTTTTGAGTTTCTTTGCCCATGGGAGAAGTATATTTGCCCCCCCCCCCATTCCTTTTTCCACGCAACTTCATCTAGAATTGTTGAATGAGTTTCCAGTAAACAATAGATATTATATTCCTTCTCTTTGAGCCATGTAAATATTTTTCTTCTTTTGTTATTATCTGCTAAGCCATTACAATTATAACTGGCTATACTTATTTCACCATATACCATAATGTTAAATACCTGTCAAGTTTCAAAACTAATTATCATTATATATGTTTGTAAATATTTGAAGATTTATTATTTTGCTTGTTATCTTTTCTTGTAATACCTTCTTTTCCCTTTATAAAATACTATACCTACTATAAATGTGCTTTATTATTACAATCCCTACCATGGCTAGTATTGGGTGTTCCATTATTCGACTCCTCTATTAGAACTTTCAGAATAGCCATGGAGTAGTCTTTGTGTCGCGGAACATTTGGTTGTCAATATACAGTTTATCGACAACAAGAGCAACACGCTTCCCTTTTCATCTATTTTCCTTGAAGATTGGGTACAGAACTTTGCGCCGTTCTGCAATCTCCCTCGGGAACTGAGCATTCATGCCTATTTTCGTGCCAGCAAGTCTTTCACCTAGGCTTTTAACCATTACTTTATCCTTAAAAAAAGCAAATTTGGCAACGATTGGACGCTCATATCTCTGTCCTCTTTGTCCGAAAAGGTGTACACGTTCGAGTTGGATTTTGTCGACAGCCTCGAGTGGAATTTGAAGCGCTGTAAGAAAGAAGTCCTTCACTGTTTTTTCTGTAATTTCTCCCTCTTTTTCCTGGATACCCGTAAGTACTAGATTTTCTCTCATTGATCTGGTTTGTATATCTAGGAAGGCTTTTCTCAGAAAGTTGTTCTCCTTTTTAAGTTCCTTAACGTCCGATTCCATCCCAGTGACTGTCCCTTTTAGTTTTTTTGTATCGCTCTCCATTATCGCAGCTTTTCCGTCACTCATTTCAAGACTCGCCTTCAACTCTTTTACATCATTACTGACCAACTCTAGTATGCCCAGTTTGTCATTTATCGACTTCTACAAGTCGCTTTCCACACTTACCAGTCCCAGTGGTGAAAAGCATAAATCATCTGTATCAGTCGAGGAGTCGCGTTTTCTCTTGGAGATTGATTCTCCTCGTTTATCTTCCGTCATGTTTGGGTGTTGCGTGTTGTAATATTTGTCGATAAATTTCTCTAGCCTTATAATTTGTTTTGTGTTATTGTCATGAGGTGAGGTGTATGTGTGGTGGAAGTCAGGCGCAGGACACCGAGGCTCAGTCCAACAGAGTTTACTCAAAATTTCCAAAAGGAAACGGAAAACAAACGACCTCAAACAACAAGAGGCGAGCATTTACGCAACATGCGTAAAACACAAAAAATGCAAACAAGAAACAAAACACGCAGCACAACGACAGGCGAACAACAACACACAATCCTACCAAGCAAAAAGACGGAACTTATAGGACAGGTGATGAATACACAATAGGACACAGGTGTGACAGACAGACAAAAGCAATCACACACAGAAACATAGATCGGTGGCAGCTAGTACTCCGGGGACGGCGACCGCCGACGCCTGCTCGTACCAGGAGGGGGAGCAGCCTCGGCAGAATCCGTGACAGTACCCCCCCCTTGACGCGCGGCTCCAGCCGTGCGCCGACCCCGGCCTCGGGGACGGCCAGGAGGACGCGGACCCGGGCGCGTGGGATGCCCACGGTGGAAATCAGTCAGGAGGGATGGATCGAGGATGTCCCTCCTGGGCACCCAGCACCGTTCCTCCGGACCGTACCCCTCCCACTCCACGAGATACTGGAGACCACTCATCCGGCGCCTCGAGTCCAAGATGGTCCGGACTCTGTACGCCGGGGCCCCCTCGATGTCCAAAGGGGGCGGAGGGGTCTCTCCTATCTCATTCTCCTGGAGTGGACCAGCTACCACCGGCCTGAGAAGAGACACATGGAACGAGGGGTTAATATTTTTGTACTCTATAGGCAGTTGTAACCTGTAACACACCTCGTTCAACCTTCTCAGGACTTTAAAGGGCCCCACAAACCGCCGACCCAGCTTCCGGCAGGGCAGGCGGAGGGGCAGGTTTCGAGTCGAGAGCCAGACTCGATCTCCCGGTGCGTACACCGGCCCCTCACTGCGGTGGCGATCGGCGCTCGCCTTTTGTTGACGGATGGCACGCTGCAGATGGACATGGGCAGCGTCCCACGTCTCCTCCGAGCGCCGAATCCACTCGTCCACCGCAGGGGCCTCGGTCTGGCTCTCGTGCCACGGTGCCAGGACCGGCTGATACCCTAAAATACACTGGAAAGGTGTTAATCCGGTGGAGGAGTGGCGGAGAGAGTTCTGGGCCATCTCTGCCCAGGGGATATACCTCGACCACTCCTCCGGCCGGTCCCGGCAATAGGACCTCAAAAACCTACCCACATCCTGGTTCACACGTTCAACCTGCCCATTGCTCTCTGGGTGGTACCCCGAGGTAAGGCTAACCGAGACCCCCAGGCGTTCCATGAAAGCCCCCCAGACTCTGGAGGTGAACTGGGGACCTCGGTCGGACACAATATCCTCGGGGACCCCATAGTGCCGGAACACGTGGGTAAAGAGGGCCTCGGCGGTCTGTAGGGCAGTAGGGAGACCCGGCAGTGGGAGGAGACGACAGGCCTTAGAAAACCGATCCACAACGACCAAAATGGTGGTATTACCCTGGGAAGGGGGTAGATCGGTCACAAAATCTACCGAGAGGTGGGACCATGGTCGTTGTGGAACGGGCAGAGGATGTAACTTACCTCTGGGCAAATGTCTAGGTGCCTTACACTGGGCACATACCGAGCAGGAGGAGACATAAACCCTCACATCCCTGGCTAACGTTGGCCACCAGTATTTTACGCTAAGGCAGTGCACCGTCCGACCAATACCAGGATGTCCAGAGGAGGGTGATGTATGAGCCCAAGAAATAAGCCGATCACGAACCTCGAGCGGAACGTACGTCCGCCCCACAGGACACTCGGGGGGAGTAGGGTCGGTACGCAGCGCCCGCTCGATTTCCGCATCGACCTCCCATACTACCGGAGCCACCAGACAAGACTCCGGCAGTATGGAAATAGGCTCAAGGGACCTCTCATCTGTGTCATACTGCCGGGACAGGGCGTCTGCCTTACCGTTCTGGGACCCAGGGATGTATGTGATCTTAAAAACAAACCGGGTCAGGAACATGTTCCACCTAGCCTGACGAGGGTTCAATCTCCTAGCTGCCCGGATGTACTCCAGGTTACGGTGATCAGTCAGAATGAGGAAAGGGTGTTGAGCCCCCTCAAGCCAATGCCTCCACACCTTTAGGGCCTGGACTACAGCTAACAGCTCCCTGTCCCCAACGTCATAATTGCGCTCCGCCGAGCTGAGCTTCTTAGAGTAGAATGCACAGGGGCGGAGCTTAGGTGGCGTGCCGGACCGTTGTGACAGGACTGCCCCAATACCGGTCTCGGACGCGTCCACCTCTACTTGGAAAGGCAAAGAGGGATCCGGATGCGCCAGCACCGGGGCCGAGGCGAACAGGTTCTTCAGTTTGACAAATGCCCTGTCCGCCTCAGCTGACCACTGCAAGCGCACCGGACCCCCCTTTAGCAGGGACGTAATGGGAACTGCAACCTGTCCAAAGCCCCGGATAAACCTCCGGTAGTAATTAGCAAAACCCAAGAACCGCTGCACCTCTTTTACGGTGGTTGGAGTTTGCCAATTACGCACAGCCGATACCCGATCTACCTCTATCTCCACGCCAGACGCGGACAACCGATAACCCAAAAAGGAGACGGACTCCTGGAAGAACAGGCATTTCTCTGCCTTGACATACAAGTCATGCTCCAACAGTCGTCTCAATACTCGGCGCACCTGGGCTACATGCTCGGCTCGTGTAGAAGAGTACACCAGGATGTCGTCGATGTAAACTACTACACCCTGCCCATGCATGTCCCGGAAAATCTCGTCAACAAAGGATTGGAAGACTGAAGGAGCATTCATTAACCCGTATGGCATGACGAGATACTCGTAATGACCCGAGGTGGTACTAAATGCTGTCTTCCATTCATCCCCCCCCTTAATGCGCACCAGATTGTACGCGCTCCTGAGATCTAACTTTGTGAAGAATCGCGCTCCGCGTAATGATTCCGTCATCGTCGCAATCAGTGGCAGTGGGTAGCTGTATTTAACTGTAATCTGATTGAGACTACGATAATCAATACACGGGCGCAATCCCCCGTCCTTCTTCTTCACAAAGAAGAAACTCGAGGAGACTGGGGAAATAGAGGGCCGTATGTATCCCTGTGCCAAGGACTCGGCTATGTATGTCTCCATAGCCGCTGTCTCCTCTTGAGACAGGGGATACACATGACTCCTGGGAAGAGCTGCTCCAGTCTGGATATTTATCGCACAGTCCCCCTGTCTATGAGGAGGTAGCCTTGCTGCCCTCGATTTACTAAAGACCAGTGCTAAATCCTCATACTCGGGGGGAATGCGCAGTGCGGGCACTTGGTTCGGACTCTCTACCGAGGTCGCCCCTATGGAAACACCTAGACATCTCCCTACACACTGGGCAGACCACTCCATAAGAGCCCTCTGTTGCCACGCTATGGTAGGATCGTGGGTACTTAACCAGGGAAGCCCCAACACCACTGGGTACGCAGGAGAGTCAATCAGATAGAACTGAATGATCTCCTCATGACCCCCCTGCGTAGTCATCGTCAGCGGTGCTGTGACATCCCTGATCAGACCCGACCCCAACGGCCGGCTGTCTAATGCATGGACAGGGAATGGAACTTCGACCGGCCGAAGGGGAATTCCTAACCTAGCACAAAATTTACGATCAATAAAGTTCCCAGCTGCGCCTGAATCTACTAGCGCCTTATGCTGGGAATGAGGTGCCACCTGTGGAAAACGCACAGGAATACTCATGTGACCAACAGAGAGCTCTGGGTAAGTGGGGCGCCTACTCACCTGAAATGACTCCCCAGTGCGTGACCTGTTGTCCCCTCTCTCAGAAGACCCTCCCCAGCACCTGGCCGTGGTGTGTCCTCCACGGCCACAGTTGGTGCAGGGGTTGGCCCTCCTCGGGTTCTCCCTCCTCCTCTCTCTAGCGCCAGCACCCCCGAGCTCCATAGGAATAGGCTCGGAGGTGCTGGAGGATGGAATGGACGACCCCCACTCGGGACGTCCGCGGGTAGCCAGCAGGGTGTCTAGACTGATGGAGATGTCCACCAGCTGGTCGAACGACAGGTTGGTGTCCCTGCAGGCCATCTCACGACGAACGTCCTCTCGTAGGCTACACCGATAGTGGTCAATGAGGGCCCTCTCATTCCATCCCGCATCCGCTGCTAGTGTCCGGAACTCCAGTGCGAACTCCTGTGCGCTCCTCTTCCCCTGTCGGAGGTGGAATAGACGCTCTCCCGCCGCTTTCCCCTCAGGTGGATGATCGAAGACAGTCCTGAAGCGGCGGGAAAACTCCGCGTAGGTGATGGTGGCGGCGTCTATTCCCCTCCATTCGGCGTTGGCCCACTCCAACGCCTTCCCGGAGAGACAGGAGATGAGGGCGGAGACGCTCTCGTATCCCGAGGGCGCCGGGTGTATGGTGGCAAGGTAAAGTTCTACCTGTAGGAGAAAGCCCTGACACCCGGCTGCAGAACCGTCATATGCCCTCGGGAGCGAGAGCCGAATGCCACTGGGTTCCGGTGCTGAGAGAGGAGGACTGGCCGTTGGTGCTGGGATGGTGTGAGAAGGCGTGGGCACCTCCCGATTAATCAACCGGCGCAGACTGTTGGACACCTCGTCCATGGCGACCTCGAGTTGCCGGATCATGGCGTCCTGGTAATTAATCCGGTCCTCCAAGGAATCGGGTATCGCCGCTGTTCCTGCTGACTCCATGGAGATGGTGTGTTGTTCTGTCATGAGGTGAGGTGTATGTGTGGTGGAAGTCAGGCGCAGGACACCGAGGCTCAGTCCAACAGAGTTTACTCAAAATTTCCAAAAGGAAACGGAAAACAAACGACCTCAAACAACAAGAGGCGAGCATTTACGCAACATGCGTAAAACACAAAAAATGCAAACAAGAAACAAAACACGCAGCACAACGACAGGCGAACAACAACACACAATCCTACCAAGCAAAAAGACGGAACTTATAGGACAGGTGATGAATACACAATAGGACACAGGTGTGACAGACAGACAAAAGCAATCACACACAGAAACATAGATCGGTGGCAGCTAGTACTCCGGGGACGGCGACCGCCGACGCCTGCTCGTACCAGGAGGGGGAGCAGCCTCGGCAGAATCCGTGACAGTTATTATCTAGATTGAATGTTATTACCCTCGAATATATGAAATGTTAATATTTAGTATAACTTACTGATATTGAATATTATGTTTTTATCTTGAGGTGTTTTTTACCGCTGTGTATTCAATACGCCATCTTGTATATCTGCCTTCTACCGGAAGTTATTGTTTCCTCTGTATCTGCACAGTTATTCTGAATTTCTCAACACACTGCTTATTGTAAAACCTTATTTGTATAGTTCCCAGAGTGCCTTGCCTTTTCAAGTGAATTGTAGAGTTACCACCCATGACTGTATTTGTTAGTGACAGAGAAGTGGTTGTTGCATTCATCCTTTTATTTGTCATATTTCTTCTAAGTGAATATGTTAAAATATATTTAACACAATATCATGTCTATTTAACAAGGCCTTAATTTGAGGGCATAGTTTTACCCTAATGCAGGGGCTGGAAAATCAGACACATCTCTTTAAACTGAAGTCATGGCCATCATTTTATTTCCCAGCATGCTCTACTGGTGGTTGATTTAAAATAAGAATATATATAAACTACATTACCAAAAGTATGTGGACATCTGCTTGTCGAACATCTCATTCCAAAATCATGGGCATTACAATGGAGTTGGTCCACTTGCTCCATTCAGCCACAAGAGCATTAGTGAGGTCGGGCACTGATGTTGGGCGATTAGGCCTGGCTCGCAGTCATTGTTCCAGTTTATCCCAAAGGTGTTCGATGGGATTGAAGTCAGGGCGCTGTGCAGGCCAGTCAAGTTCTTCCACACCAAACCCGACAAACCATTTCTGTATTGACCTAACGTTGTGGACAGGAGCATTGTCATGCTGTAACAGGAAAGGGTCTTCCCCAAACTGTTGCCACAAAGTTGGAAGCACAGAATCATCACGGGTTACACTAGGCCTCAAAATAAAGTATTGTGAGATATGACATTTCATGATAACATTCACCTAGGAACTCAATTGGTGAAGGCAAAGGATTGAAGATGAATTAATCCAACAACCATGTCTCTGTCACTAACAAATACAGTCATGTGTAGCAACTCTACAATTCACTCAAAAAGGCAATGCACACTGGGAAATTATGTTGGAGGCATGGCTTAGTGGGGGCGTGGCTTTCAGGTAGTTATTTCTGGCCACCCGTGATAGGAAGTGTTGTACCAGTTTAAGTGCTCTATGGTAGAAGTACAGTATTACTGCTTACAAATGCTGTTGTCACTGTGGTGGAACCCTATATATTATCTACCTGTAACTTAAAGGGACGAAACAAGTGTAGTACCCCTTTTGCAACTTTTTTATTTTATGAGTAATACACTGGCCTGAAATTCATGGTTTGCAGGCTACATCAGTCCTTCAAGTCACATGGTGTTGTCTTGCAAAGCACTGTGTAATTCTTCTTTGAATTGTTTACCACTTGCAACCTGCATTAAGAATGATAGCCAAGGTTGGGGAGACTCAGATATGAGTCTGCCTAAACCATCTAAACTGGAACAACCATTTCAGTAATGGATGCAATAAGTAAGTTGGATTAATTTAGAAAATGTATGTCATTTATATTTGCATAGCATAATATGAATTAATCAATCAATGCACAAACATAGATATTGAAAAAAACAATTCAAAAAATCTTACCTGCAATAGAGTGTACTAGGAAATATGATAATGATGGGTGTGGTTTTGGTTCATAGTGATGTGCATGAGTTTCAGACCCCTGTAGGGTAAAACTAGACCTTAAAAATAAGACCATGTGAAATACGGAACATATTGTATTGTGTTGATTTAACACTGGAGAATTTGCTGTGTACACACATTATAGCAAAAATAAAAAAGCAATATGGAACTTAACTGTGGAAAATAAAGGAGTCTTGTTTTGGGACATTAAATCTAATAAAACGTGAAAGATGATTGAAGTAGATTAATTTTTAGAAATTTCCTGGCGCAATTGTTTTATTCTATTCAACACTTGTCATCTCAATTAATTAGTCTGAAACTTGTTGTTGAATTATTAATTGAACATTAGTTGGTGGACACATTTTTTAATAATCTATCACAATTCTCTATTTTTGTTTTTTAATACCACAGCTGTTGCCACTGAGACTTAAAGAGGCAATCTGGGATTCAAATAACAACAAAACAACAATTAATTTAGGAGTCAAAAAATGTATGCAAAGCTCTACAGAGGGTGGTGCAGACCGCCCTGTACATCACTGGGGCTGAGCTCCCTGCCATCCAGGACCTTTATACCAGGCGGTGTCTAAGGAATGACCAGAAAATTGCCAAAGACCTCAGCCACCCAAGCCATGGACTGTTCTCTTTGCTACCGCCAGGCAAGCAGTACCGGAGCATCAGGTCTATGGCCCAACAGACTCAGAGACAGCTTCTATCTCCAAGGAATTAGACTGTTGAATAGTTAATCAATGGCTATCCGGACTATCTGTATGGACTATCTGCATTGACTCTACCTGCACTGGCTATATGCACCATCACAGTTCTCTATCCACACACACACACATACTTACACTGACACTCACACACACACACACACACACACACACACACACACACACACACATACATACATAAACCCATAACACACTCACAGAATCACACGTACTGACACCACACACTCACACACACACACGCACACACACACACACCATATACGCTGCTGCTACTTCTTTTGACTTTTAGTATTATATATTCTGTTGCCTAGTCACTTTACCCCTGCCTTTATGTACATATCTGCCTCAATCATCACGTATCCCTGCACAATGAAATGGTTATGGTACTCCTTGTATATAGCTTCATTCCTGTGTGTTTTATATTTCATTTGTTTTTATATTATTTTCTTATTTAACTCTGCATCGTTGGGAAAGAGCTTGTAAGCAAGCATTTCACTGTGATAAATACAGTTTGATTAGATTGGTATGTGTTGTGATTGGGCTGACGGTCGGGTTACGTTCCACAACCGCGACCCTATACGCTCCACGGTCTAGTCAGAGGTATCATGTGATAAATCAGTGGCAGATCGATATTGCTCCAAAACTTAATGTGGTGGTCATGAATAGAGATGAGCGTTATAACATACCTGTCGTGTTTTGGATGAGAGGCCAGGCTAATTAAGTCATACTGTATGTGGACACTTTTGGTTAAACATCCCTGCCCTAGCTGGCTGCTAGCCTATTGTGCTCCTCTACATTTTACATTACAGTCATTTAGCAGACGCGACTTACAGGAGCAATTAGGGTTACATGCCTTGCTCAAGGGCACATCGACAGATTTTTCACCTAGTCAGCTCGGGGATTAGAACCAGCGGCCTTTCGGTTACTGGCACTACGCTCTTAACCACTAAGCTACCTGCCGCTCTATATGTCCATCATTCACAAATTCCATTAGTGTCTTTGTCTCTCAAAAATAGGACCTCTACAAAGGTTAACTTTGTAGGAGAGAATGTCTGAAATAGTTGTGAAATATCATGGATTCTATGGTCTATGGATAACACCCACACATTCCATTAACGAGTCTTCTCATTAACTTAAAGGGCAAGCACCACTTTTCACCCTCATTTTCATTATCTCCAGCACAATACCATTGTCTACATACTGTATGTGAAAATTGCGTATTTCTACGTTTTGTAGAAAAACATATAACGTTAAAAAGTTCTACCTGATGACATCAAAGTTAAAATATTTTAAAAACAGTGATTTTCGAACACTATGAGATTCGTGGTGATGTGAGGAGCAAGAAAAGCCCATCCCTCTGGCTAGAAACGCTTTGCAGGTTTTGAAAATCACTGTTTGTTTTACTTTTAATGTCACAGAGAATCATTATTTAGGATCTTTCTTCTTATCTTTTTAACCACAGATCATAGAAACGCGCCGTTTTCACATACGTAGACACAGGTATTGTGCTGGAGATGAGAAAAAAAAAATGTATGCACTCACTAACTAACTAACTGTAAGTCGCTCTGGATAAGAGCATCTGCTAAAATGACTAAACATTTTAAAAAATGAGATAATGAATATGAGGTTGAAAAGTTGTGTAATTGTCCTTTAACTTTGTCAATGCTATTAGAATAACAGTAAAACTGCATTCCATGGCTGACCATCTTTGCCCATGCAGATGGATACTGCACTGCATTATTACATTATCGGTGGTATTTCTGTGGGCTTTTTTGCAGTGGAATGCAGCCGTCCCTGTTGGCTCTTAGGGAATGCCCGGGTAGCTCCATCTGGCCTTGGCAGCGCTATGTTGTGCCCCTGCCCGGGAGCCTTGAATTCTGAGTATGTGTTGGCAATTAGTGGAGATGTTGGCATTGCGTTTGGCTGCGGTGTGACATTCTCACAGGGCTTGTTGACTTGCTGCGAGGGTGCCATGTATCGCTTTGCTTTTCCTCAGGTTCACTGCCATCAGAATTCAAGAGAGGCACCGCCAGATAACTCCACGCTACAGTGTTCACTGATTGCATGACCCTCTGTTTTGTTGCTGTAAAAAAAAAAAGGTTCTCAATGTTTTCCAATATAATTGTGATTTATCTGTACAGTGTTTACTTTTATAATGAGGCACACAAGGCCAACCTTGAACATCAAACTGTAAGATGCTAGGGTCACACTTTATTTGGGTAGTCCCATATAGATGATCTACAGATGGTCTTACAATCAACAATCTGTTGATAAGCAAATGCTTGCTAATGTTTACGGTTAGGTTTAGAATAAGGGTTAGGGTAAGAGTTAAGTTTAGGGTTAGGATAAGGGTTAGGGCTAGGGTTAGGGTTGGGTTAGTGGATAGTTAGTTGAAATGTTGACGTCTACTGAACATCTACGAACCATCTACAAACCATCTACACACCATCTACTTGGGACTCAATTAATTCATCAATCAATTAATCAATCAATGTACATGCACAAACATAGATATTGAAACAAACATTTCTAAAAATCAACCTGCAATAGAGCATGCTGGGAAATATGATAATGATGGGCGTGGTTTTAGTTCAAAGTGACGTGTATGAGTTTCATGCCCCTGTATTAGGGTAAAACTAGGCCCTCAAAATAAGGCCTTTTGAAATACATATGGTATTGTGTTAAAAAAAAAACATAAATTATGATAACATATTCGCTTAGGATCTCACTTGGTGAAGTCCATGGGACCAAAAATGGATGAATGAAACAACCATCTCTGTCACAAACAAATACAGTCATGGGTGATAACCCTACAATTTACTCGAAAGGCAAGGCACTCTGGGAAATATTTGAATAAGGCTTTACACTAAGCAGTGTGTTAATTTAACACTGTTCCGGTGTATATATGGATCCACAGACTCCACACTTTCAGTGTTGATTTAACACTCTCTTTTAACACCGGAGAATTTGCTGTGGATCAACACGGGAAAATGTGTGTTGGTATTCTTGTACGAACAGAGCGGTAACTTGGGTTGTGTACACTAGACACCAAATGGAAGAAAACAGACAGAAATGAGGAGGGACTTGTCCAATAGGAAACGCTCGTTTTCGTTTTACCGTTGCAAAACGTTTTGCTATGTGTGCACTAATGAATATGACCATGGTTTAACATCGGTTCACTCGACTCCATCTCTCTAGGGTTGACATGGCAGGATGCCACCACCCAGCAGATTATCTCCAGAGAGCTGTCCAAGCTACGCAAGGTTCCTATCCAAAGGCCGGACCCCCATTCTGCCTCCCTGACACGCTATGGTGGAGCCAGGAAGCTCAAGACTGGAAAGGCAGAGCTTAGCATCCAGAAGTACCTGCAAGAGCTTGGTCTCCTTCCCCAGTCTGTTGGCACTGCCCGCCAGGGGCCCCAGCGAGATGGTCCCCTCACTAAGGTAAGGGCCCGATAGAAAAGCCATTCCATGGGAGGGGAATGGTTCCAAACCACCTGTGTTTGGTAGCTATAGGGGACCATGGAGGGAGAGGCCCTGGCCTTGGTAAACCAGAGGCTCTATGTCCTTTTTTGGGGCCCCATGTTTTCATCTTCTTTCCATCCTAATGGATAAGAGGAAGAAACCATCTTGGCAGGGGGTAGCTACGTTGTCTTTGCACTGCTTTCGTTTCCTGTTTCTCCTCTTTACAATCCCGCTGAGAATGGATGATGCCCATTTAGAAAGGGGGTCCCATCACTCCTTGACTATATATATCTCATCACCATATTTAAGGCAGAACCCCGGGGGTTGCCCCGCAACCCAGCCAACCCCAAAGTTGCCTGGATATTTCCTATTCATGTGTTACCATAGCGATGGCGGCGTCCAGAGTTCAGGAGTTCAGGATCCTCCTTCATAACGAGGCAGGGTTCTTTGTTGCATTGTGGGATAGAGGATGACAAACATGGTTAGCATGAACGGTGGAGGCCCATCCTGCTGGGTTAATACCATTAGGGTCTCCCAATACTACTGAGCTGGGGAGAATCGCATTATCTCTAGGGACAGAACAACATAAAGTAGAAAGATAGCATACACACTGATTATCAGAGCCTAGGGGTCTAACACCTTATCCTTGTGTTAATTGTGTCAATGTACACTACCGTTCAAAAGTTTGGAGTCACTTAGAAATGTCCTTGTTTTCGAAAGAAAAGCCATTTTTTTGTCCATTAAAATAACATCAAATTGATCAGAAATACAGTGTAGACATTATTCATGTTCTAAATGGCTATTGTAGCTGAAAACGGCTGATTTTTAATGAAATATCTACATAGGTGTACAGAGGCCCATTATCAGCAACCATCAGTCCTGTGTTCCAATGGCACGTTGTGTTTGCTAATCCAAGTTTATTATTTTAAAAGGCTAATTGATCATTAGAAAACCATTTTGCAATTATGTTAGCACAGCTGAAAACTGTTGTGCTGATTAAAGAGGCAATAAAACTGGCCTTCTTGAGACTAGTTGAGTATCTGGAGCATCAGCAATTGTGGGTTCGATTACAGAATCAAAATGGCCAGAAACAAAGAACTTTCTTCTGAAACTCGTCAGTCTATTCTTGTTCTGAGAAATGAAGGCTATTCCATGCGAGAAATTGCCAAGAAACTGAAGATCTCGTACAATGCTGTGTACTACTCCCTTCACAGAACAGCGCAAACAGGCACTAAACAGAATAGAAAGAGGAGTGGGAGGCACCGGTGCACAACTGCGCAAGAGGACAAACATTAGAGTGTCTAGCTTGAGAAAGAGACGCCTCACAGGTCCTCAACTGGCAGCTTCATTAAATAGTACCCGCAAAACAGCAGTCTCAACGTCAACAGTGAGGAGTCGACTCCGGGATGCTGACCTTCTAGGCAGAGTTGCATAGAAAAAGCCATATCTCAGACTGGCCAATAAAAATAAAAGATTAAGATGGGCAAAAGAATACAGACACTGGACAGAGGAAGATTGGAAAAAAGTGTTGTGGACAGACAAATCGAAGTTTGAGGTGTTCGGATCACAAAGAAGAACATTTGCATCTGTCAAGCATGGTGGAGGCAATGTGATGGTCTGGGGGTGCTTTGGTGGTGGTAAAGTGGGAGATTTGTACAGGGTAAAAGGGATCTTGAAGAAGGAAGGCTATCTCTCCATTTTGCAACGCCATGCCATACCCTGTAAACGGTGCTTGATTGGAGCAAATTTCCTCCTACAACAGGACAATGACCCAAAGCACAGCTCCAAACTATGTAAGAACTATTTAGGGAAGAAGCAGTCAGCTGGTATTCAATCAATAATGGAGTGGCCAGCACAGTCACCGGATCTGTATGAAAGAAAAACAAAAAAAATGAATGCACTCACTAACTGTAAGTCGCTCTGGATAAGAGCGTCTGCTAAATGACTAAAAATGTAAAAAATGTAAATCTCAACCATATTGAGCTGTTGTGGGAGCAGCTTGACCGTATGGTACGTAAGAAGTGCCCATCAAGCCAATACAACTTGTGGGAGGTGCTTCAGGAAGCATGGGGTGAAATCTCTTCAAATTACCTCAACAAATTGACAACTAGAATGCCAAAGGTTTGCAAGGCTGTAATTGCTGCAAATGGAGGATTCTTTGACGAAAGAAAAGTTTGAAGGACACAATTATTATTTCTATTAAAAATCATTATTTCTAACCTGCATTTTGCTATATTTCCTATTCAAACTCATTTCATGTATGTTTTCATGGAAAACAAGGACATTTCTATGTGACCCCAAACTTTTGAACGGTGGTGTATATATTGTTAATGCTTGTCATTGTCAAATGTCTTTCTTTTGAATCTACTGCTTTAATGCAGTAGTTTCTAGGTTGGTTTATGAGAAGCTAGTGGTGCTCTGTTGATGGGGGAGATAAGTGTTTTTGAAAATCTGTTCTGAAAATGCACAAAATGGCTATTGAGTGACACTATCTTCTTTAGAATTTCCATATGCAATTTTCAAGGGCAGTTGATAAACATGGTTGTGTTACAGAATGAAGACTTCCAGCCCAAGAAGGGAAAGTCTACGTTTGACAGTCTGCAGTCTGCAGAGCCGCCCCAGGGGGGTAAGGTCTTCACACAGGGGGCCGTGGGAAGCTGGAGACCCCCAGTGGAGACAGCCTACTCCAGCCAGCAGCCAGGGAGTGCCAGGGGGAGTGCCAGGGGGAGTGCCAGGGGGTTGGCTGCCCAGCTGGAGCGCTACCTGTCAGGGGCAGCACACACCCAGAGCCGCCCAGTACCAGGGGCAGTGGTGGGATCAGTGGTGGGATCCAAGGGGAAGCTCCACTATGTCAGCTATGTCAGCCCTGTAAGCTCTGGTGGTCAGGTGGAACCCCAGACACGACTTGGTGGCAGTGGCTCCAAACCTCCAAGGCCCAACATAGACAGGCTTCTCTTCAAGGCTGTTTCCAACCATCAGTTGCCCAAGGAACAGCTCAGTACGGTGGATGGTAAGGTCCTCTTTTTTCCACAATGATTTGTGTTTGCACTGTCCTGTGTGCTTCTGTGAACATCAGATTCATTTGTAGTGGATCCACACACACAAAAAATAGAATTTCTAAGTTATTTTATGATATTTTATTCATTTAGAGGCAACCGTAGTTCTGTGAATATCAAAGCTACTGGACAGTTATAGTGGATCTCAAATGTCCCTTTCTCTGTGTTCCTCCTTTCTACCCTCTCCCTCAGAACGGTTCATCCAGAACATGGTCAACCAGCTGGGAAGGCAGAGAGTAAACATGGACGGTTTGATGGGTAAAGACCTGAAACAGCTGGCAGACGTCATCTCTGAGGCCCTGCATGTGGTGGATGGGGAGGGGCCTGGATCCAGAGCTAAGCCCAGGGTCATGGGACCCATACGGGACAGACAGATGAAGAGAGAGCCCTTACCTTCCAAGGACCAGGATGAGGAGGACCAAAACGACATGTTGGGGCAAGATGCAAGGCTTCAAGGTATGAATGAATACTTTCCTGTCTCATAGGGAAATTTGCTTGGCAACATTCCTGGGGTACATACATTATAGTAATACATCACAAGACATACCACACTTCACTTATATGCAATATACACTGAGTGTACAAAACATTAAGGACACCTTCCTAATATTGAGTTGCACCGAAGCCTTTTGCGAAGCCTTTTGCCCTCAGAATAGCCTAAATTCATTGTGGCATGGACTCTACAAGGTGTCAAAAGCGTTCCACAGGGATGCTGGCCCATGTTGACTCCAATGCTTCCCACAGTTGTGCCAAGTTGTTTGGATGTCCTTTGGGTGGTGGACCATTCTTGACACACAGGAAACTGTAGAGAGTGAAAAACCCAGCAGCGTTGCAGTTCTTGACACAAACCGGTGCGCTTGGCACCTACTACCATACCCTGTTCAAAGGCACTTAAATATTTTGTCTCACCCATTCACCCTCTGAATGGCACTCATACACAATTGTCTCAAGGCTTAAAAATCATTCTTTAACCTGTCTCCAATAAGGGATTATAGCTTTCACCTGGATTCACCTGGTCAGTCTATATCATGGAAAGAGCAGGTGTCCTTAATGTTTTGTACACTCAGTGTATATCACAGCACACATTTCACAAAAAATGGTCAGACTAATCTGGGCAACCCAGAACAAAAATCTTACGCCAACTATTCAAATAGGTTCTGGGGGAAAGACTAGAACGAGGAGCTGAAGCAGGAAGGTAGCTCCACCCACCTCTCTCTGCAAGTTCCAGTCAAGTCTATGGGCCAAATGTCCCCTCCCCTTCCAAAATATGCAGACACCTTTTTTATTTTCATTTAGCAGACGCTCTTATCCAGAGTGACCTACAGGAGCAATTAGGGTTAAGTGCCTTGCTCAAGGGCACATCGACAGATTTTTCACCTAGTCGGCTCGGGGATTAGAACCAGCGACCTTTCGGTTACTGACACAATGCTCTTAACCACTAAGCTACCTGCCGCCCCAGACTTAACGATACAGTACCATTTATGTTACGTAGACTGTCCACAAGAGATCATAGTCACAGACATAAAGGTACACTTGCATTTATCACCAGGGTGAAAGTAAAGTAAAACCTGTGTGGAAATGTTTTAGATTGTTTGGTTATTAGCCGTAAAGCCTTCACTAGCAAGCATAATTTTCCACAGTTTTGTGGAAAACAATGGGAATTTGTATTTCCTCTTGTGAATGTTTTCTCCTCACACATTCTGATTTTTACAGGGCAACCAATGGAGGATGCAGATGACAAGGTAGGTCTAATTCACATAATATTTTTTGCAAACTCTCCTTAAATTGCCACTCATTGATGAAAGGACTATATAAAACTAGACCACTAATGAAAGACATTTGAAGGTAAATTACCACTTTCAACTGAAGGAATATCAATCTGTTCACTGTGATTTCAAAGAGATTCTTATAAAAATATCAGGTTTGTAAAACTAGTTTTCTGTCTTGTCTGTTTCCTATTAAATATTTGCTATATTTGTTTGCTTCGACATTTCAGTCACCATTTTGAAACCAGTGTATCTGTCGAAACAGAATAATGTCTGAAAGGAAGGAAAAGAAAGAGTTAATAATAGTTGACGTTGAACTTTCATTTAATCTCTTCTTTAAACCCTCAGACTTAATGGAAACACACTATTATACTATGTAATGGAACAACACCCTTTAAAAATAGGTTCACTCTTCTTATAAAGCAAAACCTTTGCAGTAAAATAGATAACACACTGTTAAAATGAAGTGCTTTGTAACACCAAAACTAGTGGCAACTGAGCTTCCACCAACTTGAAGGAGACAAAACCTTACATTTGCTGGAGTATTGAAACACATCATCCTGAGATGTTTTGAAACATGACATGGTTCGTTTCCTCTCTCTAACGCAGGGGTGTCAAACTCATTCCATGGAGGGCCATGTGTCTGCAGGTTTTAGTTTTTTCCTTTCAATTAAGACCTAGACTACCAGGTCAGGGGAGTCTTTTTACTAATGAGTGACCTTCATTCTTCAGTCAAGTACAAGGGAGGAGCGAAAACCCGCAGACACTCGGACCTCCATGGAATGAGTTTGACATGTGCTCTAATGCTTCTAAACACCATTACGATGTTATGAATCCTGTCTAGTGCAGAAGTATATCCCTTTATATTAAGTGTCTTAATGTTCAACATTGTCTTATGCGTTTGAGTTGACGTTATATACCATCTCGACAGGCATTGTCAAGCACAGGGTTCAAACCAATAACTGGCAATTAACCTGATAGAACTGCACTTTCCACTGACAGGCATGAATATGGGAATGGGTGCTGTCCTCATTGAAGGTCAATTTGCCTGACGGTTTTTATATCCGTTCATCATGACCCATTACACCTCATGGCACAACAAGCTTAATATTAAAATAGAAATATACTTTCTTCAAACATTTATACAAAATTTGTGAAAGAATCATAAAGTCTAAAAAGGTTGAATTACCCACAATCCTCTAAAAACATTCACGTGGCAAGATAGGAAATGCAAGGAGATTACAACCAAAGACTTCCAATGAGTTCAATCAATTAATCAAAAAAATAATTTTAAAAAATGTAAATTTATTGTCTCTCTTTGGTTATCCTAATGAAAGATTTACATTATTTTGTTAAAATGATATTGAAACGACTTGCATAACTTATTTCTAATATATTTTGACACAGTTATGATATGACATAGCGGATACAGATAGGTGGGAGAAACAGATTGAAGGGTTGGAGCGGGGAATCTAACCCCGGTCTTCGGTGGGGAGAGGGATGTCCTGTCTAAGCCGGGTGCGTTACTGCTAGACCACAGGCTCTGCACGACTTGCATTCATATTTGTTAAGTGTATGATTTTTTCTATTTCAATTCAACCCAGAATAAAATCTTAGTATGGCTGTGCGGGTAAAATCTCAACGAAATGTACCATCTTACTGCCCCTCCTGTTTCTAATCTGTTAAAATAAATCATTAAAAAAAAAGTGGAATTCCACAAAATATATTCTCCATAGGCCCTTATCATCAGTCAAAATGTAGGCTATAAACCATTTGCATTTCTGAACCATTGATTGTATGAGAAACACAGTTTTTGTGTTTTGATACTGCCTTTTACATGCACTGAAACCCCAAAAAGTGTTTTCACAACGCTCTCATAAAAACACCAATATTCAGGTTGAAGAATCACTTTGGGTGTTTCAGAGTTCTATATTTCTGTTTTAAAAAAAAAACATTCTGAGTATTAAAACACTTGCATTGGGTTTACATTCAAACACCCTCCAAACACCAGATTTCAGTTTAGGTGCACTACTTTTTATGGTTTCATTACACAATCATGGTGTTTGAGACTTTTGTTGCTATCATAGAAATAGAATCACTAGAAAGGGTATTCCCATTCAAGTCAATGGGTCTGTAATGGGTGGACTGGCGGCCATTTTAGAAGTGATTCTATGTCTATGGTTATCATATCCTACCACAGGAAACAGGCTTCGTCAGTAAGCTGTTGGAGTACCTCAACATGGACCCCTTCAGTGATGCGCCAGATGCCCAGATGGAGGTTGATGGTGCCGGGGCCCCAGTAGCAGCAGGCGGCCCCTCCATTGAGGGCCAGAGAACAGTGGGTCTGGAGAATGTGAGAAGCAGGACCACACAGGGCCAGGTACCTGTACCACACCCCTGGGAGGAGAGGAACATGGCCATAGGAGGAAAGGTTGGATCTCCAGACCAACCGATGGATGTCCAGGGTTCTGAATCCCTTATAGACTCTGAGGTGGAGAGGTGGATCCACGGTACCAAAGCTCCCCCTCCGGAGGCTGAGACAGACGTCCTGGTAGATAAACCACAGAAGAAGAATCTCCTAGCAGAACCACAGAAACAGGACATTCGACTCCAGGAGGAGGAGGTGGTGCATATGGGGGTCAAAGCTTACTCAAAGTCACTGCGAGGGAAAGACCACCACAGCGACTTTGGCTACATCATTACAGACACAGAGTGAGTATGGTGAAGATTATACTTGCTGCCATTTACCAAACATAATGTATGTCTTTATACTCTCACTTCACAATGAGCAGTTATCTCCAGCTCTGTGTGTTTCCTGTTTTCTCTATTCACCTCATATATTTTTTTATTGTTGGGCATACTGTGGTTAATATAGACCTGAAGCAATCTTTGTTGCCTAAATTCAGGCTACTGTTGAAAAACCATACATCTTTCAAAACATCCCAGACATATACAAACGTTTTCTTTTTATAGAGAATGATCGCTTGATATCCTTGGTGGTGCACTTGGGCACAATAGCTGTGATGATAAGTCCTTAGGTGTGTGGGTATTACCGCACCGTATTACAGCGTTAATGATGATATGGTATCAGCAAAGGGCACCAGAGTCAGTCTCCACTCGGCTCACCGCAAGATAGGTTTCTATCGACTGTGTTTCGCCCGTGGCACTTTCTCAAATCCCTTTCTGCCGTTATCAGGCAGAGTGTCAGAGCGCTGTCCTTTACCTGTTCAATAGCACGCCTCTCGCTTTCTTGGGGGGCGCTCGCCACTGGCCATGATGGGCCACATCTCAGACACACCACTGCACGCGTGCGCCCACACGCACGCACGCACGCACGCACGCACACACACACGCACACACACACACACACACACACACACACACACACACACACACACACACACACACACACACACACACACACACACACAGTCAGGGGAGACAAGAGGAACAGTTCACCTTCCAGACTTTTCTCTCTCTCTTCCTCCTTCTCCTCCCCCTCTTCCTGCATCCCCAGCCCGATGCTGCTGTAGCTAGCAGGAACCTGCCTGCCGCGGTCTCCAGAGTTTGCTGCAGACCTGATGATTGCACAGTTGTTATCCCCACCTCCTTCCCCACCCGCAGTGGGGCCAGGCTAACTTGCTTATCTGACAGCTCCTGACATTGTGGTGGGGGGATGTGAGAAAGAGAACCAAGAGGAAAAGTGCTAGCATCAACAACCAAGTCACTCCTGGAGCTCTCCAGTTATTAGAATTGCAGCAGAGGGAGCCGAACGTGTCTTGAATCACTTGGTTGAATCTTTAACTTTCTAAAGCTCTCAAAACAGAAACAAAGAGAACCTCACTTTCTTAAAGGTAGAGTAAATCAAGTACCTCATGGTGATAGATGTAATACGATATTTGAGGATGTTACACCAGTAAACTATCTGGCCAGTAAACTATCTGAGGATGCACACCAGTTTAGATTTACAATTTTGTGTATTGTTATTGGTTGGTACGGTCTCTTTTAGCCCAATATTATCTTAGTCTTACAAAAGTCCTTTAATCCTTTAAAGGCAAAACATATGACAAAAGAAAGACCCCCCAAAAAGCAAGAAAGATGATGCATAATCTGTACGATATATTGTGCAGTCTACATAATGTACTGTTCCTTCAGAAAGTATTCACACCCCTTTACTTTTTCTAGATTTTGTTGTTACAGCCTGAATTTAAAATTGATTCATTTGAGATTTTATGTCACTGATCTACACACAACACCCCATAATGTCAAAGTGGAATTATGTTTTTAGAAATGTTTACAAATTATTGAAAAATTAAAAGCTGAAATGTCTATTCAACACTTTTGTTATGGCAAGCCTAAATAAGTTCAGGAGTACAAATGTGCTGAACAAGTCACATAATAAGTTGCATGGACTCACTCTGTGTGCAATAATAGTGTTTAACATGATTTTTGAATGACTACCTCATCTCTGTACCCCACATATACAATTGTCTGTAAGGTCCCTCGGTCGAGCAGTGGATTTCAAACACAGATTCAACCACAAAGACCAGGGAGGTTTTCCTATGCCTCACAAAGAAGGGCACCTATTGGTAGATGGGTAAAAGTAAAATAAAAAGCAGACATTGAATATCCCTTTGAACATGGTGAAGTTATTAATTACACTTTGGATGGTGTATCAATACACCCAGTCACTACAAAGATACAGGCGTCCTTCCTAACTCAGTTGCCGGAGAGGAAGGAAAACCCTCAGGGATTTCACCATGAGGCCAATGGTAACTTTAAAATGGTTACAGACTTTAATGGCTGTGATAGGACAAAACTGAGGATGTATCAACATTGTAGTTACACCACAATACTAACATAAATGATAGAGTGAAAAGAAGGACGCCTGTACAGAATATACATTATTCCAAAACATGCATCCTGTTTGCAATAAGGCACTAAAGAAATACTGCAAAAATTGTGCAAAACAAATGAACTTTTTGTCCTGAATACAAAGCGTTATGTTTTGGGCAAATCCAACACAACCCATCACTGGGTACCACTCTTCATATTTTCAAGCATGGTGGTGGCTGCAGCATGTTATGGGTATGCTCGTCATCGGCAAGGCTAGAGAGTTTTTTAGGATAAAAATAAACGCAATAGAGCTAAGCATAGGCAAAATCCTAGAGGAAAACCTTGTTAATTCTGCTTTCTAACAGACACTTTCAGCAGGACAATTACCTAAGACACAAGGCCAAATATACACTGGAGTTGCTTACAGAGACAACACTGAATGTTCCTGACTGGCATAGCATAGTTACAGTTTTGACATAAATTGGCTTGAAAATCTATGGCAAGACTTGGAAATGGCTGTCTAGCAATGAGCAATAACCAACCTTTCAGAGCTTGTCAAATTTTTTAAAGAATAATTGGCAAATATTGTACAATCCACGTTTGCAAACCTCTTAGAGACTTACCCAGAAAGAGTCACAGCTGTAATCGCTGCCAAAGGTGATTCTAACATGTATTGACTCAGGTTGAATACTTGTCTAATCAAGATATATTAGTGTTTTATTTTCCATTACAGTTTTTCTTGATCGCTAAAATACATTTAATGAAACTGGGGTCCACTTGATCTCCATCATAACCTAATGAGCACAACAGTATTATTTTTTCTAAAACCGTAAGTCATTTCTCATTGCTTTTACACACAATGCTAATGCTAAGCACGTTTTTGCAAAACATTAAACACAACTCTCTACAAAAGACGCAAAGCTCAGTAGAGTAAATCATGACAAACAAATTTCAAATATTTTGTCACAGCTGATATAAATGACTCCCATGAATGTGAACCACTGCACTCTTCTGCAAACTTCTTTGCACAATTGTTCAATCAGCAATCAGTCCTTATTCATGCATTAAAGAGGTCAGCTCTGAGTTGTTGTTTGCAAGAATGGATTAAGAGGCCAAGGGCAAGGACAAAGGAGAGGTAGAGGGGCCCATAGAGGAAGATAGTTCAGCTCTCAGTTAAAATGGAAAAAGGTCAAATAAACTCTTTTGTTTCTGGATATTCATGCACTTGAGTGACATTCTTTCTGCATTGGTCATCTTTGGTAAAATCATTTTAGGAAAAAATAATACAGCTCATGCTGTGATAATATGTTTACTAACCTTTTATGGTGCATACTATAATTATAGTATCAACAAATGGCACAGACATATAAAAGAGGGTTAACCATGTTAGGGTATATTGATAGTTGCAGGTTTTATTGGGCCATTGTGTAACAATTGATTGAAATAACTTTTAATTAGAGAACAAGTTGTATGTTTTGATGGAGGTAGTTGATTTTGTGTCATGTATTTAATGTTTTGAGAGTCTTAATGCATTTTGCAAATGAAACGTGTCATTTTGGCCAACGTGTTTCAGTTTGGGGCTGTGTGTTAATTGTTTTGAAAAAGTGAATTCTGTTTGAACAAATGTGCTCAAGTAATCGAGAAAAACGAATAAATATATATTTTCTAGCATTTTTCTTCCACTTTGACATTACAGAGTATTTTGTGTAGATCTTTGACAAAAAAAAGACAATTAAATTTGAATCCCACTTTGTAACACTACAAGATGTGGAAAAAGTCAAGGGGTGTGAATACTTTCTGAAGGCACTTTATATTTAATCTTTCACTCCAATGATCTGTGTTTAGCCCTGTAATTTCTTGCACACAGAGCATCCGCCTACAAAATGCCTTTGTTTGCTCTGGCTAAGTCCAAAATGACACCCTATTCCCTGTACAGTGCCCACTTTTGACCAAGTCCCATAGATCTGATCAAAAGTAATGCACTATGTAGGGAATAGGGTGCCATTTGGGATTCAGACTCTGTTTCCTTGGGCGAATTCCTCTCTGAGTGAGAGAGCAGCCACTGGACTGAGCTCAGATGGAGCATGGCTTTATCATGGAGCCATTACACTTTCACACATCCATTCCATTTTCACATTATTATTCGTCTCACTCTGTGTGTGTGTGTGCGTGCGTGTGTGTGTGAGTGTGAGAGAGAGAGTGTGAGTGAAGCACGCCTATATGATACAGCCATTACACCTCACACGGGCTCCATTTGCACCTTATTGCTTGTCTCATTGCTGGAAAATGCAGGTTATTTACCAAGCCCGAAGATGCACCTGATCCCTATTCCACTGGTGCAAGGCTGTTTGTGTGTGTGCTTGCGTTTGTGTGCTTGCGTGCATGCGTGTATGCATGCACATCTATAATGTGTGTGTGTGTGTGTGTGTGTGTGTGCACATCTGTACATTGTGTGTGTATGCGAGCTTGGTTGTGTGTGTCTTAATTGTTATTTTATGTACATGTAAGTGCGATGTGGAAACCCAGCCATGCTAATAGGGCTGGTTGTTGCCGGTTCTGTGACTGGTTGGTTGTAATATAAAGCAGCTTCATGTCTGATACCCTGGTCTCTCTCTGTCTGCCCTCCCCCCAGCTCCCTCACCTCTGACCAGGGCTTGGACCTGATGGAACATGTTGGTCGGAGGATCAACCTCCATGTGGCCGACATCCTCCACCTCTCGTATGTATTACAGGACACACACCTTGTGTTGTTGTTGTTGTTGATGAGTGGGACTGGAAAGTATTGTTGACATAACATTCTAAACCAGGGGAGTCAAACTCCTCCCTTGTACTTGATTGATCAATGAAGGTCATTGATTGGGTAGAAACTCCCCTCATCTGGTTGTCTATGTCTTAAAGGGGCAATCTACAGTTTAAACAATAAGAAAGTGCGCACCCAGCCACTGTTTTGATAAACAGCTCAAGGATGGGGCTGGAGAAATATAACCACTCTGAAATTCATAGACGGAGCTATGGATGAAAGGACTGACCATCCATGAAATCTAAATGATACTTCAAACGATGTTTTGAAGCTGTGTTTGTTTACAGTTACTTTGTTTACATTACATCCTTTGGAGTAAAACAAGTTTATATTTTGGTTTCTGGTGGGGTAAGAGAGATTCACTAAGCTCATGAGGCATTTATGACTTATATTCTTCTAGAATCAATGGCTATATATATCATTACTTTCAAGTCCTAAAATGGATATAGCAACTGCAGATTGCCAGAAGGCAGTCAATTGTTTTAAACAAGCAAATTTAGAGACACATTTCCAGTCACACCATGCCCACTTTGACAAAACATATCCGCCTCAAAGCAACCTCAGAAACAAAAAAATTGCGCAACTCAAAGGACAGCTCAAAGGACAACAACAAATGATGGACAGATCTAGCACTGTTGCAGAGAAAACGACAGAGGCAACAAATGAGATTGCTTGGATACTAGCGAGAAACAAGAAGGCCTTCACAGACGCAGAGATTGTCAGACAATGTTTTTTGGCCTCAGACAAAATATTGTATGCTGATTTCACAAACAAGGAAGATATTTTAAGCAAACTAAGGGACTGCAACTCTCAGACTCCACCATAACAAGATGCATAGAAGACATCGGCGAGGTCATCGGTAAGCAACTGATTACTGACATATCCGTGGTGCCGTGTTTTAGTATTGCGCTTGACGAAAGCACTGATATAAGTGACGTTGCCCAATTATGTGTTTGGGTCCGCTTCCCTCAAAACGAGTCATTCAGAGAGGAACTTTTATGTTTACTGCCCCTTCAGGGACAAACATGAGGAGAGGATATTCTGAAAGCCCTTGTTACATCTGTGTGCGCTGACGGCGCCCCAAACATGCGAGGGAAGGAGAAGGGACTCATAGGCCTGATGAGAAAGCGAGACGATATTCCCGAATTTGTTAACGGTTCATTGTATCATTCATCAGGAAGCACTTGTGGCTAAACTCAAAGACTGTGACTTACAGAATGTGATGCAGCAAGTCGTGCGCGTGGTGAACATTATTATTGCGAGGTCACTGAATCACCGGCAATTCCGCAAGTTGCTGGAGGAATACCAGACAGAATACGGTGACTTGATATTTCACAATGAGGTGAGATGGCTATCTTGTGGCAGAGTTTTTGAAATATTTCTCTCTCTCCTCCCTCAAATCCGTGAATTTGTTGCAAGCAAGGGGAGAGGGGAGCCAGAGCTGGATGATCCACAGTGGATATTAAAGCTGGCTTTTTTAACTTACATCACACAGTGAATCTCCAGCTCCAAGGGAAAGCTAAAACTCCGGGCAAAATTCTGCGTGTGTTCACAGCATTTCAAAATAAAATCACCACACTGTTCATACCTGACAGATAGTTTGTTCATTTCCCAAAACTCAGAGCAGTCACCACATCAAACCCAGACATACTGCAACGTTTTAGCTATGATGCATTTGTGCGTGTGTTGGAAGAGTTGAAGTTGGAGTTTGAGTCAAGATTCAAGGATATCATGGAGTACAAAGAGTTTTTCAACTTCATTGAGAACCCCTTTCATGTGCCAGTGTCATCTCTGACCCCAGTCATCACAGCCCTTTGTCCTGACCGTGCTGGAACAGAGAGTGAGATAGTGGAGCTGCAGGCAAATGACACATTGCAAGGTGAACTAAGATCAGGTGTTACCCATTTCTGGAGCCTTGTGTCAGACACAGAGTATCCACTTCTGAAAGTCAGCACTTATTTTTTGTCAGCACTTATTCATGTGAAGCAACATTTTCAACAATGAACATCAGAGGAACAGACTGACCAATACACACCTGGATTGCCTCACAAGGATAGCCACAACAGTCTACACATTTAGAATGAATTCAGTCAAGGAGCAGAAGGGACATTTTCGCTCATCCAACTACTGAGGTAGCCCTTAATATGGGTCTTATACATGTGATTTAGCCTATTTGATGTGTGTATGTATATATTTGTGATGTGCTGTACATCAAATCAATTGCATGTGCTCTATTGCTCTGAATTTGCTCTCAATTGATAATTGATAATATTGGAAGAAAAAGTACAACAAATTAAAGATCTGTGCGGCCCTCTGAATGATTGTCTCAACCCAAATTGGCCCCCTTACAAAATATAGTGAGAAAACACTGCTTTAAATTGACACATATTGAAAGGAAATCACAAAAAGCAGCAGACACACGACCCTCTGGGAATTAAGTTTGACACCCCTGGTCTAAAATAAAATACAATTTAAAATTCTGAAGAGGAAGATGTTGAAAATAAAAATCTCCAATGTAAGCTCAGGGAACAGAATAAAGATTGTCCAGGACTCCAGAAACAGTAGGCACTGTGTGTGAAGCTACTCCTGCAGTGCAGTAGCGGAGTGTGGAGGCGTTTTCAGTTATTCTGACCTTTGTGTGTTTGTGTTCCTCTGGAAAGAGAAATCAACTCTAATTACCTCCACATATAGGATGCGTCCCAAATGGAAGCTTATACCCTGTATAGTGCATTACTTTTGATTAGGGCCCATAGGGACACAGTCATATTCGGATGTCTCTATTGGATTCACCTCTCTGTCTTATTGTTGTTGATGCCTCTAAACACATTTATAAAACCGTCATGTTTCTTAACAATATGGTCTTTGTTGTGAAAACACTTGAGAAACATGCCCGCTCACACACGCAAGTACATAAGCATGCACGCACACATGCATTAACACACGGACACAAGCACACACACGTGCGCGCGCGCACACACACTCGCACAGAATCCCGCTGGAGAGAGATAGCAGTGTTAATGTATTATTGACTAGGTGAACTATCCTTGAACCCAGCTAGTTTTTCGTGGTAGTTCTGTGCTGCTGGAACCAGACCATGTAGGAGGCAGAGGAGACATGTACGAACTGAGTCTGACAAGCCTTTCAAGCATCTATTCCAGGAGAAGGCAAGTCTGGGTGCTTCTCACAGAACAGTATCATATGCAAGATGCCAGAGGGGCAAACAGTATGCCTTGTTTCTATAGATGCCTACTGCTATTCAGGTGCTTAGTACCATTATTTGGGAGTTAAAGATGACATGTTATCTACATTGTGGTCCTGTGTGGCTCAGTTCAGCATGGCACTTGCATTGCCAAGGACCAGCTGTGGCCACCCATATAAAAATAAAATGTATGCACGCATGACTGTAAGTCGCTTTGGATAAAAGAGGTTGCTTAATGGCTTATATTATATATACTGAACAAAAATATAAACGCAACATGCAACAATTTCAATTATTTTACTGAGTTACAGTTCATGTAAGGAAACCAGTCAATTGAAATACACTCATTAGGCCCTAATTAATGGATTTCACATGAATGGGCAGGGGCACAGCCATGGGTGGGCCTGGGAGGGCATAGGCCCACTCACTGGGGAGCCAGGCCCAGCCAGTCAGAATGAGTTTTTCCCCACAAAAGGGCTTCATGACAGACAGAAATACTCCTCAGTTTCATCGGCTGTCCGGGTGGCTGGTCTCAGACTGGCTCTATTGTGCCACACCGAGATGATAGCTAGCTCCTATGTATTCTGTTCCAGGAGACCGATATACAGGGATATAGATGCCTGCTAATGTACCCTTTGTCTGCGCTGTTTTTCCCTCCTTTTTGACTAAATGTGCTGTGCTAGAAGCGTATTTATTGAGTAATGATGGCCGTCTGTTTGTCGGTGATGGGAGCCAGAGCTCATTGTGTTTCTCTCCAGTATGCTCAGCAGGTGAGACTATGAAGCACCCGTCTCGATGTGAGCCAACTCTGGCTGCTAGTGAGGGTCAGAACACACTGACGCCCCAGTTGCGTCCCAAATGGAACCCTATTACCTACATAGTGCACCATTTCAGGCTTCTCTCTCTGTATGTGTCCGGCATGAGATTGAATGAGGTGAAAAGAGATACTCCAAAGAGGAGAGGATATGAGCCGTATGAAAATATTATCATAATACAAATGAGGTGGTTTAGCTTCGGGGTGCATGTTTTGGATGGATTTAAGTTTCTACATTGGATACTGTTATGTAAAAAGTATAAAAACAGCACTTTACTTTGCCTATGGTCATGTTCTTTGCTCTATAGAGATGACGTAAATGTTTTACTGATCATAGACACTAGGGGGAGTGGCCTCCTTAGACACTGAGGTACACTGAACTGAACTGAACTGAACCTGGTGAACTGATGGACACACCCAAACACACACCAATGTATGCACAAGCACGAACACACATGTGTACACACAGACACGCGGACGAACACATGCATAAACAAACACACACACTTCCCTCAACTAAGCTAATATGAGCACTGAGCTTATAAACCCCATTTGATTACACAGCAGAGTTTGGTAGATAACTTATCCAACTCAATCACCCTGAAGTACTATTTTTTCGCGAGTATATTTAGAAAATTATTTTAGGAAGAAAAACACGACTGTTTCATTTGAGATGCATCTAGATTCCATGGGCACCAGGAAGAATGTGGGAGAGATTGTGAAAATATTGACATTTGACAGAGCATACAGAAGTCAGGTGAAGGCAGGGCTTGACATTAACTTTTTTAGCCACTTCCCAGCTAACAATTATAGGGAACATTTTTGAAATATTACCCGTAATGTTCCAATAATGTTTGAGTGTCCAGTTTTCCATTAGTTAGGGGAACATTCTATATATGTTAGCAAAAACCTTCTGAGAACCTTTTTAGCATTAAAGTTAGGAGAACATTCCCTTAATGTCAAGCAGAACGTGTTTACAATGTTTTCAAAAACAACATTAATGTTCTAGACATGTTATGGGACGTTGCAAGAACATATGGGACGTTGCAAGAACATTTGTGAGTCCAGTTTTCTGCGGGTTAAGACAATATTCCATCAACGTTCCACCAAACATGCACAGAACATAGTTGCCTTGTTCTCAGAATATAAGATATTAATGTTCTAGACACGTTTCATGAGAATGTTGCAAGAACATTCCTGTGTCCAGTTTTCTGAGGTTTAGGAGAATATGGGAACGTTGCAAGAACATTAATGTGCCCAGTTTTTGGGAGGGTTAGGAAAATATTCCATCAACGTCCCACCACAGAACATAGCTGCCATGTTCTCAGGACATAAGTTATGAATGTTCTAGAGACGTCTAGAGACGTTTCATAAAGCTCAAGTCACATAAAAAAAATAAAAAACGGTGACAGAAAGTTGTGCTGTATCATGCAAGGAACCACTTCACAAAATAAAATGCATTATTATCACTGGTATTGACAATGGAAGGCTGCTGGTCCTTGATCCCAAGTATTATATCTCCTGCAGTTGTGACCTTGAGTCCATTCGGATAACTTAAATCTATAATTTGCTTGTCCGACAATTTGTTTTACTTGCAAGCGGACAAGCGTTAATGTTGAACCCTGGAAGGCATTAAAAGGAAGCATGTTTCTCTTTAACAAAAGGAGGTAACAGTGAGGAAAGTTGCTAATTCGATGCTAATTCAAAGCTGTGTCCATGAGGGCACCCTAATCCCAAAGCGCACCCTATTCCCTATATAGTGAAGGTGTGCACTATATAGGGATTAGGGTGCCATTTGAGACGCAACCCGTGTGTCCGATGGCGGCTGTGACGGATGGTTTTCTCTCAGGCTGGGTTACAGTAGGCTGGCAGTGTAATGATGGATCTCCCCCCAGTTTATACAGAGGCTGGAAGTAAATTGACTTCCAAGGCCAAACACAACGGGTGAAAAATTACTTGATGAACGTCCCAAATGGCACCATGTAGTGCAATACTTTTGAACAGGGCCCATAGGGTTCTGGACAAGAGTAGTGCACTATGTAGGGAATAGGATGCCATCTAGGATGCAGACTGAATAAAGGTGGTTTATGAGGGTCATAGTGGGGAGGCGGGGTGTCTGATGGTGACTGGGGGTGGGAGGGGTCACTTCACCTAACGATGCCCTTTCACACCTCACGCTTCCTGGGATTCTGACTTTTCCCATCAACCACTGCTCTACACTCTTAGAAAAAAAGCGTTCCTAAAGGGTTCTTCAGCTGTCCCCATAGGAGAACCCTTTTTGGTTCCAGGTAGAACCTTTTTTGGTTCCAGATATAACTATTTTGAGTTCCACGTAGAACCCTCTGTGGAAAGGGTTCTACGTGGAACTTAAAAGGGTTCTACCTGGAACCAAAAGCATTCTACCTGGAACCAAAAAGGGTTCTTCAAAGGGTTCTCCTATGGGGACAGCCAAAGAACCCTTTTAGGTTCTAGATAGCACCTTTGTTTCTAAGGGTGTAACACAATATTCGTTCGGTATTATCCATGATTTTTATATAGGGCAGTAGGGCTGGAAGAAGAAATGGCTTGTGAATCATAATATTGTAATCATGCAAAAGGTTTTCTTCCTGGCAAGATGTAAAAGACCTTAGTACCATATTATTTAAAATGTATTGCAATACAACAACCCCCCTGGTTTGTGGCTTAGACCCAAGTTTGTCACACCACCATTAAACCCTACATAATATTTTGTTTTACCAATTGCTGTTGGCTTTCTGCCTATTGGTCTGGGAGAATGATTTTTCTCTGATGGGTTTGTTGCTCGAGTTGGGGCTATGCTTCTGTAGATATATTTTTCAAATATATATTTGTATTTTTTACTGTGACTGGAGGGATTTCTTCATCATGTCCAGTCTGGTTAGTCTCTATTTTGGCCATGATTACCGTAGTTAAACATGTATACTGCATTGGAGAGCGAGGAGTGTGTTCAGTTCACTAGCTAGACAGTGGGGACTTAGATGGGCAGACAGACGGGTAGCCAGAGGGGAAAAGCGAACAAGGTTCTCAGCTGCAATACGGTGCCACACTTTCATGTTGGGTGTTTGTTCAAATTCAAACAGAAAGAGAAAACAACCCCCCTCCCTTCCACTGGCTCTGTGTCTATGTCTGCTATTAAAGATGTGAGGTGATTTGAAGCTTGCTGGTAGCTGAAGCTCTCAGGGAGTCACTCTGTCTTTCTCTACTCTTCTCTAGTCCTCTGTCTCTCAGTCTTTTTCTACCTCGGTCTGCTTTTGAATTGAAGAAAACTGAGTTTTGGGGTGTAGCTAGCTTTGCCTCTTTTGCTTCTATATTTCAGAGTGCTGGGTCCAGCTGTGACCTTCAGGGTGGGCTCCAACCCTCATAATGTCAGCACTGAAGATCTGGCCCACGTTGCAGGTACGTCCACTCTCTCATTTACACCAGCCCATATCCTCCAAGATCCACCCACCAATCATTACCGATATCCTGTTGATCATCATTTATTGGTTTCAACATCGAAGGAAGATACAGTAAAACCTCTAATAGTCTCAGAGAAGAGTTGATAGTTGATTCACACAAACACTTGCATGTACCCATGCAGCACAGAAACCCACACAGCATTTAGTCATTATTAGCTCTATTTCTTAAAGAACCCCTTCGTGTCAGTGACCTCCATTGTACTTCATTTCATTTTCACCACCTAAACCATTTTGTCATATTCGCGTTGTCGGAACAAATGAGAGTCTCAGATCCACAGCACCAGATAGTGTAGATATTACAGTGCCCTAGTCCGGACAAGCCCTTGTCTATAAGATTATTAACATGGTGTAATGACAGAATTGAGGATCAATTTCACACAGGATAACAAGCGGTTCCTACTGAGATACATAGGCTGCGCCCCAAACGGCATCCTATTCCCTATTTAGTGCACTCTCTGGTCAAAAGTAGTGCACTATATAGGAAATAGGGTGCTATTTGGGATGTAGAGAGTGACCCTGGATGGGCTTCATCTGCTCTCCTCTTACATCCACTAGACTGACGGACAGGCTCAGACAAGCTCGTCGTCGTAAAGCCAGGCAGTTTGATGTGGTCTGATAGAAAGGTGTCATGATGAGAGTGAAAAAGAGGATTTGATATTTCAGTATGCACCGCTCCCGCACCGCACTACACCACACCACACCGCACCGCTGGCATTGTCTGAACTTGGATCAACAAGGGAGTGTGACGCCCTTGCTTCGGTTGAAAATGACTTTGAGAAGCAGCGAGCAACAGTCCAACAGTCAATAACATTGGGGTTGGAACAACAACAGTAACAACACCAACACAAACCACATGGAACCTTTTTATATTGGCTAAAATGTGCTGTTGTTTCATTCAGTGGAATTTGGCACCGGTCTCCTACTGTTGAATTATTGGGTGGTATATAGTGGTTTGTTTCTGTCCTATTCATTTACAGAGATGCTACAACATCAACACTAGGAAATAGGGAGAAGGCTCTTGCGGAAAAACCACATGATTTCACATGTGGAAAATCACATGTGAAATCATGTGAAACCGTGTGTTTTTGGTATTTTACAAGTATTTCACATGTGGGATTTTCAAATGTGATCACATAACCTTTCACATGTGGATTCAAATCTTCACACATTTCACAATATTTTTCACGAGATTTCACAGGTAATGCCCTGCAAACAAAAATCTGTAGTTAGGATCTCCCCAGAATGTCACGCGGTCACAGGGTTTTCAATTTACATATTTGACACACTTTGACATACACGATTACATTGTGTATGTATACACTAATTAGGCCTCCTGTAGATCAGTTGGTAGAGCATGGCGCTTGTAACGCCAGGGTTGTGGGTTCGATTCCCACGGGGGGCCAGTATGAAAAATGTATGCACTCACTAACTGTAAGTCGCTCTGGATAAGAGCGTCTGCTAAATGACTTAAATGTAATTATTGTGTCCTCAGCTGGGATTTGAACTCCCAACCTCTTCTTTCACAGCATTCTGATCTTCCTGCTATGCCTCCATGTTTGTGTCAATAACTGATTTCACCTGTATTCCTACACTTTAGACTTCAAAGTCAATCTCAGATTTGTTAAAAATACACTCAAGAAAAACAATTATATTTATCATAGTGATTGAGGAGTAACATTAAAACAGAATAATGTGCCCCACCAACATTAGACAACTATGCAGAAAAATATTCAAATTGCTAATGAAATGAATGATGAGAGAATAGTCAGATTAACAGATAACTAAAATAGAAGTGCAGATGGCACTCTTTTGTTAAGTGCAGAGATGTATTATAGGTAATGAATGTGTAGGGGAATGCTACAGACTTTGCGGCGCAGCAGAAAGATCAGCGTACCCCAAGTCCAGAGGTTGTGAGTTCAAATCCCAGGTGGGGTCATATTGAAAAGTCAGTACTAAGTGATCATGTCAAATGTAGTCATATTGTCATTGATTATAGATTTTTACACTATTTTAGCTGAACAGCGTACCACTTACTTTAAAACCCCCTTGTCATTTCATTCCCTTACAAACAAAACACGTGAAATGTGCAGTTTCACATGTGAAATAACAGTTTTCACATGTTGCGCTGAAATTTTAACATGTAAAAAAAGAAAGAGGTAGGTGAGGTCAGTTGTTGTATTAAATTTAGAGTTTACATGTTAGTACCACCTTTTCACATGTGAGGAGAATAACATGTTTTCACCTCACATGTGAATTGCAGATTCACAGATGGGTTGAGTGTGATTTGAGACATAAAGATGGCTGAAATATGATGAAAAGGTGGCTGGATTGGTTGGTGTTACATGGGTATTGAAGCTGTGATTGTGCAAGCACCAGAATAACAGTTACTCCACGATTCTAGTGCTGTAGACCCCTATGGGTACGTCCATCAGTACTCGGTTGAGATACTTCTGGGTGTGTGCGTGTGTGTTTCTGTGTGTGTGCGTTCGTGCCTGCATGCATGCGTGTGCCTGCGTGCTTGCGCGCTGGTTCGTGTTTGTCCGTGTCTATGTGGAGTGATTTGACTGTTGATTAGGCATCGTGGGGGGAGAGCTAATGACAGCAGCGAGTTGGGCTGAAATGTCAGACCAAATGTTAAGTCAACATGATCAGCATCCTGACCACTATTGATGAATTATGAATCCAGCCGACCAGAATACCAATGACTGACTGACAGCTGCCTGGTGTAACACATGGGGATGTGTGAAACTTACTCCTCGAGGTGGCACGATCGGCTAAGACGCTTGAGGGAGGGCAGTCACATGTACTAGCAAGGCAGAGGTCGGAAGTTCGCGCCAGGTATGGGCCGAATCAGGAGGAAGTGGTACTCGCTAAGCAAGCAGCGTGACATCCTTTAAACTGGCAGGAGGAATACTTAGATATCCAACTTAGACAGTCACGCTGTTTCAGTTGGGCAATGCATAGTACAGGGATGGGCAACTGTCACTACTACTAGTCAAGGTCTAAACTTATTGTTGAATAGTACAATACACAAGGTGCAATTTCGAAATGTGTTTGTGCATCAGCAGTTTTTCTCTTATGTCAGTCACTGAAAGTCACTCAATTACCCCATGTCAGCTAAACATTTGTTGGTTGGTAAGTTAGTTTAGCCAGCTATCTGAACTTGTAGTAATCATGGTTGAATTACCGACTAGGGGGCCCCCATTGATTTTGTTACTCACTCTCACTCAGATATCAAATTAAAAACCGCAAACATTTCTCTCTAACCTATTGCAAAATGTGTAGAATTGCAGCAATCTTGCTTTAAAACTGCAACATTTTCTCTACATCCCATGGCAAGAATTGCAGGAAATTAACTAAAAAAAAAATTTCTCTTAAGGCCCCCAAAAGGCTAGGGCTGGCTCTGACTACGTGTGTCGGTATAGATGTGGGTATGCAGACCCCCGAGCCACTGCGGCCCCTCATGATGAGTTCAGATTTTTTGTGGCCCACTCCTATCAAAGTTGCCCATCCCTGGTATAGCTAATATACTGTATGTTATATTTAGCAGTGAAACAGGGAAAGTATAGATTTAACAGGAAATCTATAGATTTAAAATGTTTACAAATGTACATAATATGCCATATATACAGTATAGTAGTATATAGATCAATTTAGAATAATAAAAACATTCAGTTTGTATACCGAAGACAAAAACATAATTATATCATCCTGCATTATTATAAATTATTTTCTAGAATGTTTTAAACCTATAATATTCATACTGTGAAGTGAAATGAAGATGCTCTGGGTTGAATGTGAAACATAAACTGACAGCCAAATCACTCGCCTTCCTGGGTAATCCTGGGCTACCTTTGACCTCTGTGTGACTGTGCATGAACAACATGGCCGCATGATGAACTTGTCACACACGCACGCAAGCACACTTGCAAGCACATATGTATGCACGCACACACACACACACACATCAAACCCTTGTGTGTTGAAACAGTCTATTTGTGTGTTGACCATTGACTGTTTTCCAGGTTTGTGGAAAATAAATGGAGGAACTGTAAGGTGTTTCTTTAGTTTAGCTCTATACTGAGTATTCTTCTTGAAAAAGCAACAGACGGGTTGGCTGAAAACGTCACAAAAAGTATGCGTGCGCATTGATTTGGCAAGAAGGCGTGCGTTGTTATGATTCTGAACGGTCAGATAGCTAGCAACAATGACAATAAGGTGCCATGTGGGGAGTCGTAGGTGGCTCGTTTTAGCCGGTTGTATCGTGTTATTGATACCATGTCTTGTTTTGAGGTGTTTTGACTGATGTCAAAATTCTCTAGCTAGCTAACCAACAACTGTAACAATGTATTTGAGAGACAAGTGCTCATTGTGCAAATTAATTTGTTTTCAATAAACATTTGGAGACAAAATATAGTTTACATGTTCTCAACAGTCCAAGCCAACCCTGTCTGTTTTGCCCCGTAGTTGCGCACGTGTCAGTTTTGTTGCTAAACAACCAACCGTCTATAGAAACCCCTTTTAGTGGAAAGAATCAGAAGAGAACAACAACACATTGATTGGGATTGGAGAATAGACCTGTGTCAAAGATAGCGCCATTTAAATGCATACTTTTTTTCCATGTCTTTGTGAATGTCTTAAACTCTATTCATTTAAATACATTTCTTCATCTTTACATGTTATGACATTATACATTTACATTATACATTTGCATTGAATAAGGTTTATTTATTACATTATACATCTATGTGAGTGAGGTGTTTTGATATCTTTCTACTAGATCAGTTTAAAATATGTAATTGAAAAGCCATCATATAGGGAGAGAAAGGTCCCATTGAAAATCCTTCTTATAGGTAGAGATCCCATTGAAAAGCAAGTTGTGCATCCCAAATGGAACCCTATTCCCTATATAGTGCACTACTTTTGACCAGAGCCCTATGAACTCTGGTCAAAAGTAGTGTACTATATAGGGAATATGGTTCCATTTGAGACACACCTGGACAGTATAAAGAGGAGATTTGCTACCTCAATGAAAGCCATGCCATCTTTTGGCTGTGGGTACTTACTGGTAGAATAAGGAGTGAAAAGCAGAATCGAAGGTCTCACTGTATTAGTGAAGGTAAGAGCTACTAGGAGCTCTTGTGTTCTGCTCAACTGGAAAACCGGTGGACAAAGACCTGTGCTCACTAATCCCCGCATGGCTTGAAAACAAAAGATAAGGCGGCTGCTTTATCAAAACTACTAGGCTATTGTGTGTATGTGCGTGCATGCGTGCGTGTGTTAATCATTTGCGAGGGAAATGATTTATTCAAGTTTTGATGAAGTGCCGACGAAGCTGTAAAAAACGATGTTGCAATGTGTCATTAAAGATACTTTATTTTTGCTCCTTCATTCGCTCATGCTCTCTCTTTCTCTCTCTTTCTCTCTCTTTCTCTCTCTTTCTCTCTCTTTCTCTCTCTCCTTCTTATTCTCTCTCTCCTTCTTATTCTCTCTCTCTGATAGAATGAGGTTCTGAATGTGGTGAAAAGCTGTATACTTCAGACTTCTCTGCAAACATGTAAATCACCTTCACTTGGGAAATTGGTTCTGTCAAAATTGGTTACGCTCACTGCTAACCAACATTTCTTTAGCCACGGGAAATGTAATCCCCCTCTCATTTTCCCTTCTTTGTTTTTTCTTCTGTGTACAGTAACCGAATAGGTGGGAACAGGCATGGTTTGTTTTTTGTTTCCTTAGAGCAATTACTGTATGTGGGCCAAGATCATTCATACAGTGTTAAACACATTTACATGCATTTGTGAAACATCTGAAAAAGAAAATGTTGTCTGTTTTTTTAAAGGATTTTTATTGGGAAGAAAATGCCTGTTTTGAGGCAATTTGTATTATCTTCCATCTTCTTGAACATATTTATTTCAGCATATCATTGGATATGCAATTTATGATGCTTCATTTTTTTTTGCTTACTCTGGACAGATTGCTTCACAGCATTCTATTGGCAAATCTTATCAATGGAATAATGTATGAGTATGGCACACTATTCTATTCTATTAGGTCTACAAGTATGTGTTTCTCTTCCAACCATTAACATATCACACTGATTGCATTCGCCCCCCTATGAAGCTCAGACAGTGATCGGGATGCCATGTGGTCAAGGATGGGTGGCTGTGTTGAAGATGTATAGGCTGCTGGGCGGTGGGTTGACCCCTTTGTCTGGACTGTCATGGCTGGTCGACCCCAGGGGCTCAGCAGGGTGCCCCGGGTTCCAGGCCGTGAGAACCACAGCCCTGGTCAATGAGCTGGGGTCCTCTGGACCGACAGGGGCCAGCAACCGGGGCCATCTGGAGCAGATCTGGAGAGAGACAGAGACAGACAGAGAGAGCCAGGGGGAGAGAGACAATAGGCAGAGATCTAATTTATATATAACATAAATAATTTAGATATGATTTGAATGTGGAGAGACTGAGACACTGCCTTCCCCTCAGTCAGGGAAAGATACACACACATACACTACCAGTCAAAAGTTTGGACACACCTACTCATTCCAGGGTTTTATTTTGACTATTTTCTACATTGTAGAATCATAGTGAAGACATCAAAACTATTAAATAACACAAATGGAATCATGTAGTAACCAAAAACAATTCAAAATGTATTTTATATTTGAGATTATTCAATTAGCCACCCTTTGCCTTGATGACAGATTTGCACACTCTTGGCATTCTCTCAACCAGCTTCATGAAGTAATCACCTGGAATGAATTTCAATTAACAGGTGTGCCTTCTTAAAAGTTAATTTGTGGAATTTCTTTCCTTCTTAATGCATTTGAGCCAATCAGTTGTGTTGTGACAAGGTAGGTTGTGATACAGAAGATAGCCCTATTTAGTAAAAGACCAAGTACATATTATGGCAAGAACAGCTCAAATAAGCAAAGAGAAACAACAGTCCATCATTACTTTAAGACATGAATGTCAGTCAATACAGAACATTTCAAGAACGTTGAAAGTTTCTTCAAATGCAGTCGCAAAAATCATCAAGCGCTATGATGAAACTAGCTCTCATGAGGGCCGCCACAGGAATGGAAGACCCAGAGTTACCTCTGCTGCAGAGGATAAGTTCATCAGAGTTACCAGCCTCAGAAATTGCAGCCAAAATAAATACTTCACAGAGTTCAAGTAACAGACATCTCAACATCAACTGTTCAGAGGAGACTGTGGGATTTTTTTATTTAACCCTTATTTAACTAGGCAAGTCAGTTAAGAACAAATTCTTATTTACAATGACGGCCTACACCAGCCAAACCAGATGGAATTGAACCAGGGAGTCTGTAGTGACTCAAGCACTGAGATGCAGTGCCTTAGACCGCTGCGCCACTCGGTAGCACAGGCTTTCATGGTCGAATAACACAAAGAAACCACTACTAAATGACACCAATAAGAAGAAGAGACTTGCTTGGACCAAGAAACACGAGCAATGGACATTAGACCGGTGGAAATTTGTCCTTTGGTCTGGAGTCCAAATTTGAGATTTTTGGTTCCAACCGGCGTGTCTTTGAGTGACGCGGTGCGGGTGAACGGATGAGCTCTGCATGTGTAGTTCCCACCGTAAAGCATGGAGGAGGAGGTGTTATGGTGTGGGGGTGCTTTGCTGGTGACACTGTCTGTGATTTATTTAGAATTCAAGGCACACTTAACCAGCATGGCTACCACAGCATTCTGCAGCGATACGCCATCCCATCTGGTTTGGGCTTAGTGGGACTGTCATTTGTTTTTCAACAGGACAATGACCCAACACACCTCCAGTTTGTGTAAGGGCTATTTTACCAAGAAGGAGAGTGATGGAGTGCTGCGACAGATGACCTGGCCTCCACAATCCCCCGACCTCAACCAAATTGAGATGGTTTGGGATGAGTCAGACTGCAGAGTGAAGGAAAAGCAGCCAACATGTGCTCAGCATATGTGGGAACTCCTTCAAGACTGTTGGAAAAGCATTCCAGGTGAAGCTGGTTAAGAGAATGCCAAGAGTGTGCAAAGCTGGCATCAAGGCAAAGGGTGGCTAGTTGATTTGATTTGTTTAACACTTTTTTGGTTACTACATGATTCCATATGTTTTATTTCATAGTTTTGATGTCTTCACTGCTATTCTACAATTTAGAAAATAGTCAAAATAAAGAAAAACCTTTGAATGAGTAGGTGTTCTAAAACTTTTGACCGGTAGTGTATATATTTATAACAGCCGCACTATAGATTGCTGGTCTCTGTCTTCCCTACAGTTGAGCAGATTAGCATAGACCACCAATGGAGAATATCTGTGTTTTATAATAATAATAATAATAATATGCCATTTAGCAGACGCTTTTATCCAAAGCGACTTACAGTCATGAGTGCATACATTTTTGTGTATGGGTGGTCCCGGGGATCGAACCCACTACCTTGGCGTTACAAGCGCCGTGCTCTACCAGCTGAGCTACAGAGGACCACATATCCATGGGTTTTATAGAACGCTGGTTTCCCTCTTCTCTCCACGCAGAGCTGACCTTCAGGCCGACAAACACTTGTCAAAATGCCAAACATAATTACCTCTTCACACAAAGTAATGGGATTTATCTACCTGAGTACCTCGCGCTCACCCAGACACTAACAGTTACGGCTGGAGAAATGGATGTGTGTGTGTGTCTTTGTGTCTATGTGTTCCTGTTTTAACATCTGTATCAATGAGCACAGAGGTTAGAGATCACTTTTCTCTCTCTCTCTCTCTCTCTCTCTCTCTCTCTCTCTCTCTCTCTCTCTCTCTCTCTCTCTCTCTCTCTCTCTCTCTCTCTCTCTCTCTGTCTGTGTGATCTTTTTCTGCCCTCTCCGGTTGAGTGGCCTCAGTGCGGCGATCAAAGTCTTCCTCGCTCTCATGTCCGTCAGTGCCCCCGGCAGGGTGTGTGTGTTTGTATGTGTGTTCTCTCTACCGTGTTACTGTCACCTGTCAGTCCAGGCAGCACTTAATGGCCTTCTCGCATCACCTCTTCCAGGAGACACACTCATGCATACACACACTGCACCACACTGTTGACGGTTACTCGATATGACACATCTCACTTCTCCATTTCCCACTTATACATTGTGATCATCGCAATATCCATCTCATCTATGTTTACGGTCATGGGATTGGGTCACAATAATTTTCGTGTATGGTGCGCACGCTCTTGACCAATAGCTGCAGGCTAACAGATCCATGGTTTTATGGGTCACAAGAGAAACTTCAGCTACGAGCATTGATCTCCCATATCAGGGGATGAAGTCTACTCTCACATGTAAGTTCACCATGCTAACCCTCACTCCAGCACACTATCATGAGTACGTACTGTAGACTAGCAGGGAGCACTGTTAGCCTATAATATACTCACATACTCTATTAAAGCACCAACTGTAAAGGCTGTCAGTTTATAAGCTGTCTAATTTGAGTGAGTGGTCAGTTCACTCTCCCTGGTATCCAGACTGAACTGAGAATCAATCCCTTTGCCTAGAGACTGCAGAGTATGCCCTGTAAACCATTTCCTGTTGTTTTTACGGTAACTTACAGGAAGCCAGTTTCCTGTAAGTTACCATAAAAAAAGGGACAGTATGTTACCGTACCATATTTTACAGTATCCAATACTGTTACTGTAATCTTTTTTCCATTGTTTTTATGATAACGTACTGGCTGCCTGTAAATTACCTTAAAACAACAGTACAATGCATTACTGTAATGTTATTACGGTAACTGTAATTAATTAATTAAATTCATTGAGGTGAGATGGGGTTTGTATTTTACAGTATTTTACAGCATTTACATGGGATTGGTGCAAGCAGGTTGGCTGCTAGATAATGTATTTACATATTACGGCATAACGATGAATCCCAGTTTGGAAGCCTTTGTTAAGGCCTCCAGAAGTGCATGTGTATAAATGACCACATTTTGGTATTTTATATCATTTGCACTTCTAGATGCTATAACAAAGGCTTCCTAACAGATACTACAGCAAAAAAACAGACCAAAGGACATGGTAAATACTACTCAACCATTAAAAGTTTAAAGTAACTGTCCAGTGTTTCCAGATCTCTATGAAATATGACCGATAATCATTTACAATATAAGTGAAATAGTTTTCCTTCCCCCAAAGAAATATGTTAAAAAGCAGCTTTTCTGTGTTGGAATGGTGTGGGTGTTCCCCAACAACAGAATGGTGTGGGCATATACTGGTCATTCAAAATATTCATGCGCATAGACTGCTGATTGGCCAGCTCATCCTGACATGCAATCTGGTTTCCGCTATGCAATCTGGTTTCCGAGCTGGTCAAGGGTGCACCTCAGCCACGCTCAAGGTCCTAAACAATATTATAACTTCGATCGATAAAAGACAGTACTGTGCAGCCGTCTTCATCGACCTGGCCAAGGCTTTCGACTCTGTCAATCACCGCATTCTTATTGGCAGACTAAATAGCCTTGGTTTCTCAAATGACTGCCTCGCCTGGTTCACCAACTCCTTCTCAGATAGAGTTCAATGTGTCAAATCGGAGGGCCTGTTGTCTGGACCTCTGGCAGTCTCTATGGGGGTGCCACAGGGTTCAATTCTGGGGCCGACTCTATTCTCTGTGTATATCAATGATGTTACACTTGCTGCTGGTGACTCTCAGATCCACCTCTACGCAGACGACACCATTTTGTATACATCTGGCCCTTTATTGAACACTGTGTTAACAAACCTCCTCAATGCCATACAACACTCCAATCCAAAGTTAAATCTAGAATCTGCTTCTTATTTCGCAACAAAGCCTCCTTCGCTCATGCTGCCAAACATGCCCTCGTAAAACGGACTATCCTACCGATCCTTGACTTCGGCGATGTCATTTACAAAATAGCCTCCAACACTCTACTCAGCAAATTGGATGTAGTCTATCACAGTACCATCCGTTTTGTCACCAAAGCCCCATATACTACCCACCATTGTGACCTGTACGCTCTCGTTGGCTGGCCCTCACTACATATACGTTGCCAAACCCTCTGGCTCCAGGTCATCTAAAAATCACTGCTAGGCAAATCCCCGCCTTATCTTAGCTCATTAGTCACCATAGCAATACCCACCCGTAGTATGCTCCAGCAGGTATATCTCACTGGTCATCCCCAAAGCCAACACCTCCTTTGGCCGCCATTCCTTCCAGTTCTCTGCTGCCAATCACTGGAACAAACTGAAAAAATCTCTGAAGCTGGAGACTCTTATCTCCCTCACTAACTTTAAGCATCAGTTGTCAGAGCACCTTACCGATCACTGCACCTGTACACAGCCCATCTGAAATTAGCCCACCCAACTACCTCATCCCCATATTGTTATTTATTTTGCTCATTTGCACCCCAGTATCTCTATTTGCACATCATCTTCTGCACATCTATCACTCCAGTGTTAATACTAAATTGTAATTATTTTGCACTATGGCCTATTTATTGCCTTACCTCCATAACTTACTACATTTGCACACACTGTATAAAGATTTGTTCTATTGTGTTATTGACTGTACGTTTTGTTTATCCCATATGTAACTCTGTGTTGTTGTTGTTTTTATCGCACTGCTTTGCTTTATCTTGGCCAGGTTGCAGTTGTAAATGAGAACTTGTTCTCAACTGGCTTACCTGGTTAAATAAAGCGCAGCTAAAAATTAGTTTTGTTCAGGAAATGCCTCCCTCTGTCTTTCTGTGTGCTTCATGGAACAAACAAGAAAACAAGGCTCCCTTAGACCTGGCTCTGCATGTGAGAAGAGAAGGAGAGGAGAGAAGGCAAGATAAAAACAAGTGGTATTGTGCAGTAATATTTTATATGTGAATATACAGTTTATTATATATACATATCACATTTAAATCATAATAAGACTAAGCAATTCGCCTATTAAATGTTTATCTGTCTCCATAAAGATAATTAGCAATATGCAAGAGACTATACATTTACATTTACATTTTAGTCATTTAGCAGACGCTCTTATCCAAAGCGACTTACAGGAGCAATTAGGGTTAAGTGCCTTGCTTAAGGGCACATCGACAGATTAGTTGAGTTACAGTAATAGGCAATGAAGAAATGTCTGAGAATGGATTCTAAATACAAGTGTATTTAATTACTTTGTAAAATGAATGGATTCAAATACAAGGCATAAAACTTAAGTTACAAGGCATTAACAAGCAAGAGAGAGAAAGAAATCTTAGACTGAAAGGCCATGCCCCAAAAGTCCATGGGGTGGAGAGAGAAAGAAAGAGAGAGTATCTCACCACAGCAGTTCAGGAACAAAAGAGAGAACAATTAATCTAAGACCCCTTTATGAGCATCTGAGTTGTTTGCATTCCAAAACTCAGCTGTTGACGCATAGTGTTACTGTAAAGTTAACCTGCAATCAGATATCAGGTCCCCTGTAGCTCAGCTGGTAGTGCATGGCGCTTGCAACGCCAGTGTTGTGGGTTTGTTTCCCACGTGGTGCCAGAATGAAAAATGTATGCACTCACTAACTGTAAGTCGCTCTGGATAAGAGCGTCTGCTAAATGACTAAAAAGTACAAATGTACATGATGCAACTGCTTCTCAGAGGTGTGACAATGGGGGTTGGAGAGATAATACAGATAATGTTGAATTCCTAAAACACAGAGGATATTATTGTATATAGTTGATAAGAAGAGTCACTTCGGGGGCTGCTCTACACAACCTCGTGGTTGATCCCCAGTATTATCCTACTAGAACTACGGCGGTGTGTTTGTCATCCTGTAAACATGTTTATTGTGTCAACAGCTCTGTGGTCGGCGAAGTTGAAGACAGTAACAGACGCCTGTCAACAGCCGGCCTGAGCTCTAGTGTATTAGAAGTTCTCACTGTAGACAGGGATTAGTGTCTCTGGCATTGTTTGTTTGCTAATTCCATCTCCAAGGTATTTGTGGAAAACAGGCATGAATAATTTAACGTGATTTCGAAGTGGACGAAAGGAAACAATCAGGGAGCACGGGAGATTAATGGAAGTGAAAAATGAAAAGCCAATTGTAAAAAACTAAAACTTTTACGACACCAAGGGAGAACCTTTGGTAAACAGAAATTGAAGACCTATTGTAATCGAAAACATCTAAACAAGGAGCAATGAATGGAAAGTGGGAGGAGGGTCAAAGCATGTTGTTTTGGAATTAAGATAATAGTATCCACACAAACCGCCGCTGCTCCACATATCCCAATTAAATTAATGTATTGTTTGGTTTTGATAAATAGGTGATGTTTTAAACACCAAACATCTAGCCAAACAGCCACAAGGTTGTGAATACATTTGCAATGCCAAGTGAGTGTCATATCTTGTTTGTGTTCAGACTCATGTTTATACCAGTATAGGCCAATATACACTCAACATATTTATCCATGCTTTTAGATCCTCCAGAGCTCAGGGCCCGTGAGCGTTCTCCAGGAGGGAGGAGAGGAGTGTGTGTGCTTGGACTCACACAGCTTTCCAGACCAAGCACACATACAGTGGGGAGAACAAGTATTTGATACATTGCCGATTTTGCAGGTTTTCCTACTTACAAAGCATGTAGAGGTCTGTAATTTTTTTATCATAGGTACACTTCAACTGTGAGAGACGGAATCTAAAACAAAAATCCAGAAAATCACATTGTATGATTTTTAAGTAATTAATTTGCATTTTATTGCATGACATAAGTATTTGATCACCTACCAACCAGTAAGAATTCCGGCTCTCACAGACCTGTTAGTTTTTCTTTAAGAAGTCCACCTGTTCTCCACTCATTACCTGTATTAACTGCACCTGTTTGAACTTGTTACCTGTATAAAAGACACGTGTCCACACACTCAATCAAACAGACTCCAACCTCTCCACAATGGCCAAGACCAGAGAGCTGTGTAAGGACATCATGGATAAAATCTGCACAAGGCTGCACAAGGCTGGGATGGGCTACAGGGCAATAGGCAAGCAGCTTGGTGAGAAGGCAACAACTGTTGGCGCAATTATTAGAAAATGGAAGAATGAGACAAAAATAGAGCTTTTTGGTCTAAACTCATCTCGCCGTTTGGAGGAAGAAGAAGGATGAGTACAACTCCAAGAACACCATCCCAACCGTGAAGCATGGAGGTGGAAACATCATTCTTTGGGGATGCTTTTCTGCAAAGAGGACAGGACGACTGCACTGTATTGAGGGGCGGATGGATGGGGCCATGTATGGCGAGATCTTGGCCAACAACCTCCTTCCCTCAATAAGAGCATTGAAGATGGGTCGTGGCTGGGTCTTCCAGCATGAGAACGACCCAAAACACACAGCCAGGGCAACTAAGGAGTGGCTCCGTAAGAAGCATCTCAAGGTCCTGGAGTGGCCTAGCCAGTCTCCAGACCTGAACCCAATTGAGCATCTTTGGAGGGAGCTGAAAGTCCGTATTGCCCAGTGACAGCCCCGAAACCTGAAGGATCTGGAGAAGGTCTGTATGGAGGAGTGGGCCAAAATCCCTGCTGCAGTGTGTGCAAACCTGGTCAAGACCTACAGGAAACGTATGATCTCTGTAATTGCAAACAAAGGTTTCTGTACCAAATATTAAGTTCTGCTTTTCTGATGTATCAAATACTTATGTCATGCAATAAAATGCAAATTAATTACTTAAAAATCATACAATGTGATTTTCAGGATTTTTGTTTTAGATTCCGTCTCTCACAGTTGAAGTGTACCTATGATAAAAAAATACAGACCTCTACATGCTTTGTAAGTAGGAAAACCTGCAAAATCATCAGTGTATCAAATACTTTTTCTCCCCACTGTACATGTGACAGAATGGTCCTCTTACGTTACAAAGAACAGTAGTAATTTGCACTCTGTTTGTGTGTGGACCACCGTTTCCCTTTGTGCTTGTTTGTGGAGTCTGATACAAAGACTTGTGGTGACAATTTGAACATGAGTTATTGATGAAATGTTCTAATTCAAATAGATGTAAACATGACAACACCACAAAGTCATCTACCTAGCTATAAGGGTTTGGAATGGAAACTGAGCCTTGGGAAATATACCACATACACTGAGTGTAAAAAAACATTAGGAACACCTGCTCTTTCCATGACATACACTGACCAGGTGAATCCAGGTGAAAGCTATGATCCCTTATTGATGTCACTTGTTAAATCCACTTCAAGCAGTGTAGATGAAGGGGAGGAGACAGGTTAAAGAAGGATTTTTAAGCCTTGAGACAATTTAGACATGGATTGTGTATATGTATGGGTGAATGGGCAAAACAAAATATTAAAGTGTTTTTGAAAGGGGTATGGTTGTAGGTGCCATGGTGCACCAGTTTGAGTGTGTCAAGAACTGCAACGCTGCTGGGTTTTTCACGCTCAATAGTTTCCCATGTGTATCAAGAATGGTCCACCACCCAATAGACATCCAGCCAACTTTACACATCTGTGGGAAGCATTGGAGTCAACATGGGCCAGCATCCCTGTGGAACGTTTCGACACCTTGTAGAATCCATGCCCAGACAAATCAAGGCTGTTTTGAGGGCAAAAGGGGGTGCAAACAATATTAGGAAGGTGTTCCTAATGTTTTGTACACTCAGTGTACATTAAAGGAGAAGTTTAAGGGCTTCCAAACATTTAAACTAGTTCTGTGGCGTTTCTACCTTTCTCTCCCTGGATTGCAGAACTGAGACAGCTGTGACTCGTGACTTTGCTGGATACAGGCCTCGCTCTGCTCCGTTGTCAGTGAATTTGTGATTCGCAAACTGTGGATACATTTTATTTTATGCAGCCAACTACCACAGCAGCAGAGATGGGTAACAACTGCACATGTGTACCCTCGTGGGGGAAACCCTGCTCACGATATGTCCTTATTTGGAGCTTGACGTCACAGTTTTATTTGGTGGGAGAAAGAGCTTATGCGAAAGTTGATAGAGTTAGGCCTATCGCAGGTAAAGTTAGTTACGCAAAGTGGAAAAAGAGATAGTAGCAAGAGCAGGCTGGTGTTCGGTTCCTGGCTGCACTTTATACAGGAAATCAAAGGAAGAAGGCACCAAATTCCACCGTTTTCCAGTAAAAGATACATAGAGATGCAGAAGATGGTTAGTAGCAATTAGAAATAGTAAATACGTTGTACAAACCCCTGCAGCTAACCTTACATCGCTGCATGTGTGTAGCAAGCAATTCAGCGACGATGCATATGAACGAGATATGCAATCTGAAATTATGGGGACAGAAACCCGAAGGATACTAAAAGATACAGCTGTTGCTATTGTATTTCCATGGACTGGCAACTCTTCTGCCAGTATAGTGCTGTACATTTACAGGGAAATGTTTTACTGTGTAGTGCACTAAATATGGAATAGGGTGCCATTTGAGATGCCACCCGTGAATGAGGAGATGCATCTCTCAGTGTGTGTTTGCCCCAGGTCATCTCAGACAGCGCTCCTCGTAGGGGATCAAGTTACAGGGAACAGCGTCGATCCCTTTCAACCACACCGTGAACGCCAGTAGAGCTGCTGCCCAACGTGTTCTGCTGCTAGAAATTCCACAGCTTAGACAGGCAGAACCTTCCTCTGTTCTGTCCTCTTTTCCCCCATGTCTTCTCCACCCTTCATCCTCCTTCTTACCTCCTTCTGCCTCCTCCCCTGCTGTATATCCACCTCCTGCTCTTTTCCCACCTCAAGATGAGGTCAGAAATGAGCAAGTCCATGATGATGATAGAAGCAAGACAGAACTTGAACCGATCAGCTTTGAGCAAGATTTTCAACATGTTTGCATTAGAAGACTCCCATCCCCATAATGCAACATGGTTTGCCCTGGCTTGTGTCATAAACATTTGTGCATGTGTTTCCCTGTATAGGCTACATGTGTACGTTGAAATTATTGTTTAAGACCATCGTGGTTCCGAAACCTGGGAATCTGGTAATGCACGTGAGCAAACGCAAACAACCAAATAGTGTTCTCAACTATCAATAGTGTGTTATCAGCCACGGAGTTTGTCTATACAGAACAAAGAGAGATGGTCAATATGGGTTCAGCCTTGACAGTTGTGGGTTTCTGCCTTATTAATGATGGAACCAGCCAGAGTAAAGTGTCCCCTGAAAGTGGTTGCAGGCAGGCAGCCAGTCTTCTTTGCCAGTGTTTTTTGTGAGCTACAGGTGGAGAAAAACAAAGACCGTCAGTCACCTTCAAAGCAGCCAGATGACATTTAGGGCTTTCTATCTCCAAAGACCTATTTGCTTTTGTAGTTACACTTTTTTTCAAAAGGATTAGAGCTGGCTGAAATCACAGATTCAGACATTGGTAGTAATTTCATAACATGTTTAATAAAATAAATACGGCATGTAGTCTGTGTGGTTGTTATTTCTGAGAATTAAAACGCATGACGTTTTCAGCTTTAGTTTGTGAAAGTATTAAAATATTAAAGTATGAACTTTTAAACGTTTTGTTTTGTGTTCTGGCAAAAAAAAATGTAGGCAAGGTAATTTATATTAGTGTAGAATGGCTCATTAGGAAGTACACTACATATAGTAAAGTTGAAGTCTATTATAACATTTATTTTCACCACACTTGCTTTGTGTTCTAACCTTTTACTGCAGTGGACTAAATCAGGGTCACAAAGTGTTTCTTGGTAGTATTAAACAAATCTACTTTGAAACACAGGATACACCTCACACACATGGTTATGGGCTTAAAAACCTGTACCATGTCAGATATAGAGTTGAAAGGTATTCAATTTTGAGTTTGTATCCCAAGATTACACTTTTTTTATACATCACAGAAGACTGAAATATAACAATACCGTTTGACATAGAAACACAGGATTTTGGGTGTTTATAAAAAATTAATGTTTATTAATTATGAAATTATTAAAAAATATGAATACCATTCCACCCATGAGGCCACTAGAGGGCGATTTGGTCATTTAACTGCAGGAACTATGGTGTAGGCCTACCTGTCATGAATTTCATCCTACTCACATCAACTTCATATAAACTGTTGTCATTATCCAATGGCATCCTTTGAAGCGGAGCTAATATCCTAATAGACACCCCAGTGAGCAGCTCGACAGGGAGCTCTGACGTGTGTGTGTGTGTGTGCCTGCGTTTGTGCCTGTTTGCATGCGTGACTGTGTATGTGTATGTGTGTGTGTGTGTGTGTGTGTGTGAGCCTCATTCACATTCACCAGGTATAAGCACCCTGGTCCCCCAATGTTGCCTTCCTCTATAATTCATGGGCTTGTGCCCAACTGTCTTTGCATTGCACCCGGGCTCAATTTTCACCAGTTTTATTTATTTATGTCTGTTTTGTTACTTTCTTACACACCCTTCCATTATGTTAGATTATAGGCTTCAGCATGTGACCGAATGAGGGTACGGTCATGATCAATGTCATGGTCTCCACCTGCTGATTTCCAAGGGTTTGGGTGTGACTGACCTCTATCACAGGGGGACTCTCAGAAAGCAGAATAAAATCTCAATTTCTGTTTTAGGGTCAGTGCGGGTCAAGAGATAATCCTGCACTGGTTGTCGTATATTAGTGTGACGTCTCATAAGTAAAGCTACATAAAACAGTCCAGCTTTATAGAAGTATAATCTGAAACGTATCCGAATATTTGATCTGTTATCCAAAAATACAGTATCTGTATTATTATTGTCTTAACAATAAGAGAAAAAAAACTACAGTGCATTTTCTCAAACTCTGTAGGTCTCCATCACATCAATCCCATCCCAGTTCCCTGTCCATTTTCTCAGTGTGTAGGACTGTGTTCCACAGGGATGCATTAAAAATAGGTCATTGCTATTCCTTCTCAAAATAAGTGTTCCCTGTTCCTCTGATGAGAAAAAGAATGATGAATTGTGTCAGTTCTAAGAGGGATCTCTCTCTCTCTCTCTCTCTCTAACTCTCTCTCTCTCTCTCTCTCTCTCTCTCTCTCTCTCTCTCTCTCTCTCTCTCTCTCTCTCTCTCTCTCTCTCTCTCTCTCTCTCTCTCTCGATACGGTGCTGGCTGTCAAGGGTTAGTGGCTCGTATGCGTGGGGCTAGGCGGCTTCAGAGGAACGTCACGTCTTCCAGGGTCCTCTTTCCAAGTGATAACTGGGTCCTATCTGAAACCGCTCTTAAAGGACACACACTTTCAATTTAACTCCTATATTCACCCAAGATTGACTGGGGGAGACAAGATGGAGAGGAATACATATATATATATATTCACCAGCTAGTCTTCTGGGGCAGTGACAGCTGTCTAAATATCTATGGTGGTTTTGCTTGAGTGAGAGGTGACTATGACTTATTGTACAGTAGGCCTATTTTATTCCCAATGAAGGTATTCCGTTATTGCTGTGATAGCAATGTAGCACATGGACAAAGTTGGCGAGAAAAATACAGAATATTGTATTTTGAGAAAAGATAGACATGAACAAAAATAGAGTATAATGTGTAGTTAACTTTCCTTAGATTCTGAGAGCAGGAAGTTGTAATATCTATAACAAGACTTGTGATAATGACAAAGCACTGTGGTTGTATGTTTATCTAACTATCACACACACTCATGTTTTTAGAGGAAGCCCAAGTACGTTTGAGATTGGAGGCTTCTGACCATTTTTGGGGTGAATTACAACAGTCTCTCTCCCTGTCAACACACACAGGCAGAACCTCCCTCCAGGAGGTGTAGAAGGTGTTACATTAGCACCTGGAAGTGTTAACAGCAAAACAAGTTACTTTTTAGACTCTCAGCTATAGTACCTGGGAAACTATTTGGCTCTTTCTCTGTAGGGAATTCTCTCTCTCCTTCTCTCTCTCTGTCCGTCTCTCTCCTCCCTTTTACTCCCTCTCTTTCATGCTCTCTCACTGAACTGATTCTCTTTTATATCCCTGACAGGTGCCTGTCTAAATTCAGGAACTTTACATTATTATTGTAGAGTGGACAATCCTACTCACAGCTGATGTCAGTTTCTGATCCAGTATCTCATGCTCTTGTAAGTGAATATGCGTTCTATGTAGGATTGCAACATTGGTAACTTTCCCAAAATGTCTAAATATTCCAGAAATCACAGTTCCTTGGAATGAGCAGGGAGTAAGGGAGTGAACATTATTTATCATAAGAGTTACATGGAAAAAATCGGACCTCTCTGAAATGAAAATGGATGGTCCTCCCTTCAGCAAAATATATTTGACCTAAACCCTCCCTGAACTCTTGAAAAAAAAAAAGTGACCACCCCCTATACCCTAAATAATGATTCAAACATCAAGTGGACAGCAGAGAACATGCCTACCATTTAGCCTAATTTCTTGGATGGACCAGAGCCTTAGATATGCAGTTTTAGGAACTGTTCTTCGTCCTGTAAGCATTACATGGCAACGCAGGAATTTTGATAGCACACAGGGCTGTGGGCCAAAAGGTTGTGGGTTCACAGACCACCGTGGACAAGAGTAGGGGTGGAAAGATCTCCTTCATAGTAAAAGCATTGCATGAATCTATAATGGTATTTGCAGATCTGAGAAAAAAATTGCCTTTTATAAACATTACATGCAATTCTACGTCATTTTACATATTAGCAGAATATTTTATAATACCACACAAATTACTGAAATTACAGGCTAAGAATGGACAGGGAGATATGCCTATGTGTTCATTTTATCATCTTTCTCCAATGCCAAATCAGTGTATCTTGTTTGCAATGAAACTGTCCCTGTTTGCAAATAATTAAATCATCATTAGAAATCTGAGCATGGTACTTTCAAAAGTTAGGCCTACCTTTCCACCCCAGACAGAGTAGGCCTACCGACGCAGAAAAATGTAAGGTTTAACTGCTGGCTACTCTTCTTCCGGGGCTTAACCCAAAGAGACAAGGTCACAAGTGTTTCCCTAAGAGCTATCTGGGTTTAAACATCTTCTATTGTGCAGAAAGTGAATAGCTTAATCAATTGATAGTGACAGAATTAGATTACTTCCTAAACAAAGTAAACATTTTGTCTCCTATAAAAGGTTGTAGCTCAGCCTCTGAATGTCAAAGAAACTAAACAATGATATTTCCATATGCATCAGAGTCACGTCTTTCCTAGGTATTTTGCAGCTTGTTTGTAACATAAAGCATCGTGGGCCAAAGCACTATTATAGATCACTTTATATGAATCGAAAATTTTATTTTCTTCAAAATCTTAAGCTAACAAGGGATAGGCCTGTGCTTTTTGACATGTTCTTTAATAAAAGGTAGGCCTATGGAATACCCTCTCATACCAACTCAATTAGAGTCCTGGTTTTAACTTAACAGCCCTTAACTGGCACGGAGGTAGGCTATTTAAAGAGTGCATGGTGGGTGGAGGAATTGGCAGATAAATCTATGGATACAGCAGCCTATAGCCTAATAGCAGGTATGCCTACCTCTTATTTCTTAAATAGGAAGAAATAGGCTCCAACCCAAAGTCCTCTTGTTGTTAGAAAAGTCTAACTAAAATGAAGACGGTTTAAACTAATTATGCCTACTCGAAAATGCCTACTTTCAGCACCATGAGCAAAATAGGCCTATTGCCTTTTTGGACTAGACCTAATAAATACAAAAAATCGTAAGAATTATTTGACTCTTCTCCTGAACTGCCACTGTAAGCCCACACAGCATTGGTTAGGCAGCACACAAAAAAGGTTTTTATCATCAAGAGTAGAGCAGGCTGGGGCTCAGGGTTGGAATATCCATTGTAGTGTGTAATGCAGCCTAGTTAAATTACACCATCCCAGCAGCAATCTTCGAAATATAACTTTGCACTGTGCTTCTCCGAGCATGCACTGTGTAGCCTATAGTCTATAGGCTATCGATCATTTTGATTGAGACCACACTAAATAGCCTATAGGCGCACATGATATTGCGCGCCCAGTGGAGAATCAGAGATGAGGGGCGACATCGGTCACACATCGATATACAGTGCAGTCTAATAAGCAACTCATTCTAAAACAGCAACTAATTCTGAAATTTAATCAATTACAAATTACATGACCCTCCCCTGGACTAGATTTAAAAAATACTAAACCCTCCCCTTGACTGAAATTGAAAAAGCATGACCATCCCCCATTTTCCTCCAGGTACCAATTCGGTAGCCAGGGGCTCTAATTAGACAGATAAGAAGCACGACTGGAATCAGCACTTCCTGGTAATCAGCCCACAGAGCCCAGACAGACCGTTAAATGAAGAGGAAATGAGGCATGCATCCCAACAGGTGTTCTTAAAGAGACAGGGATGCACAGCCATAGGATGTAGCTAGCTACAGTGGCTTGCGAAAGTATTCACCCCCCTGGAATTAAAATGGATTTTGGGGGGGTTTGTATCATTTGATTTACACAACATGCCTACCACTTTGAAGATGCAAAATGTTTTTTATTGTGAAACAAATAAGAAATAAGACAAAAAAACAGAAAACTTGAGCGTGCATAACTATTCATCCCCCCAAAGTCAATACTTTGTAGAGCCACCTTTTGCAGCAATTACAGCTGCAAGTCTCTTGGGGTATATCTCTATAAGCTTGGCACATCTAGCCACTGGGATTTTTGCCCATTCTTCAAGGCAAAACTGCTCCAGCTCCTTCAAGTTGGATGGGTTCCGCTAGTGTACAGCAATCTTTAAGTCATTCCACAGATTCTCAATTGGATTGAGGTGTGGATGTTTCCCCTTAAACCACTTGAGTGTTGCTTTAGCAGTATGCTTAGGGTCATTGTCCTGATGGAAGGTGAACCTCCATCCCAGTCTGATATCTCTGGAAGACTGAAACAGGTTTCCCTCAAGAATTTCCCTGTATTTAGCGCCATCCATCATTCCTTCAATTCTGACCAGTTTCCCAGTCCCTGCCGATGAAAAACATCCCCACAGCATGATGCTGCCACCACCATGCTTCACTGTGGGGATGGTGTTCTCGGGGTGATGAGAGGTGTTGGGTTTGCACCAGACATAGCGTTTTCCTTGATGGCCAAAAAGCTAAATTTTAGTCTCATCTGACCAGAGTACCTTCTTCCATATGTTTGGGGAGTCTCCCACATGGCTTTTGGCGAACACCAAACGTGTTTGCTTATTTCTTTCTTTAAGCAATGGCTTTATTCTGGCCACTCTTCCATAAAGCCCAGCTCTGTGGAGTGTACGGCTTAAAGTGGTCCTATGGACAGATACTCCAATCACCGCTGTGGAGCTTTGCAGCTCCTTCAGGGTTATCTTTGGTCTCTTTGTTGCCTCTCTGATTAATTCCCTCCTTGCCTTGTCCGTGAGTTTTGGTGGGCGGCCCTCTCTTGGCAGGTTTGTTGTGGTGTCATATTCTTTCAATTTTTTAATAATGGATTTAATGGTGCTCCGTGGGATGTTCAAATTTCTGATATTCTTTTATAACCCAACCCTGATCTGTACTTCTACACATCTTTGTCCCTGACCTGTTTGGAGAGCTCCTTGGTCTTCATGGTGCCGCTTGCTTGGTGGTACCCCTTGCTTAGTGGTGTTGCAGACTCTGGGGCCTTTCAGAACAGGTGTATATATACTGAGATCATGTGACAGATCATGTGACACTTAGATTGCACACAGGGGGACTTTATTTAACTAGTTATGTGACATCTGAAGGTAATTAGTTGCACCAGATCTTATTTAGGGGCTCCATAGCAAAGGGGGTGAACACATACAGTGGGGAGAACAAGTATTTGATACACTGCCGATTTTGCAGGTTTTCCTACTTACAAAGCATGTAGAGGTCTGTAATTTTTATCATAGGTACACTTCAACTGTGAGAGACGGAATCTAAAACAAAAATCCAGAAAATCACATTGTATGATTTTTAAGTAATTAATTTGCATTTTATTGCATGACATAAGTATTTGATCACCTACCAACCAGTAAGAATTCCGGCTCGCACAGACCTGTTAGTTTTTCTTTAAGAAGCCCTCCTGTTCTCCACTCATTACCTGTATTAACTGCACCTGTTTGAACTCGTTACCTGTATAAAAGACACCTGTCCACACACTCAATCAAACAGACTCCAACCTCTCCACAATGGCCAAGACCAGAGAGCTGTGTAAGGACATCAGGGATAAAATTGTAGACCTGCACAAGGCTGGGATGGGCTACAGGACAATAGGCAAGCAGGTTGGTGAGAAGGCAACAACTGTTGGCGCAATTATTAGAAAATGGAAGAAGTTCAAGATGACGGTCAATCACCCTCGGTCTGGGGCTCCATGCAAGATCTCACCTCGTGGGGCATCAATGATCATGAGGAAGGTGAGGGATGACCTGAAGAGAGCTGGGACCACAGTCTCAAAGAAAACCATTAGTAACACACTACGCCGTCAAGGATTAAAATCCTGCAGCGCATGCAAGGTCCCCCTGCTCAAGCCAGCGCATGTCCAGGCCCGTCTGAAGTTTGCCAGTGACCATCTGGATGATCCAGAGGAGGAATGGGAGAAGGTCATGTGGTCTGATGAGACAAAAATAGAGCTTTTTGGTCTAAACTCCACTCGCCGTGTTTGGAGGAAGAAGAAGGATGAGTACAACCCCAAGAACACCATACCAACCGTGAAGCATGGAGGTGGAAACATCATTCTTTGGGGATGCTTTTCTGCAAAGGGGACAGGACGACTGCACCGTATTGAGGGGAGGATGGATGGGGCCATGTATCGCGAGATCTTGGCCAACAACCTCCTTCCCTCAGTAAGAGCATTGAAGATGGGTCGTGGCTGGGTCTTCCAGCATGACAACGACCCGAAACACACAGCCAGGGCAACTAAGGAGTGGCTCCGTAAGAAGCATCTCAAGGTCCTGGAGTGGCCTAGCCAGTCTCCTGACCTGAACCCAATAGAACATCTTTGGAGGGAGCTGAAAGTCCGTTTTGCCCAGCGACAGCCCCGAAACCTGAAGGATCTGGAGAAGGTCTGTATGGAGGAGTGGGCCAAAATCCCCGCTGCAGTGTGTGCAAACCTGGTCAAGACCTACAGGAAACGTATGATCTCTGTAATTGCAAACAAAGGTTTCTCTACCAAATATTATGTTCTGCTTTTCTGATGTATCAAATACTTATGTCATGCAATAAAATGCAAATTAATTACTTAAAAATCATACAATGTGATTTTCTTTATTTTTGTTTTAGATTCCGTCTCTCACAGTTGAAGTGTACCTATGATAAAAATTACAGACCTCTACATGCTTTGTAAGTAGGAAAACCTGCAAAATCGGCAGTGTATCAAATACTTGTTCTCCCCACTGTATGCACGCACCACTTTTCCGTTATTTATTTTTTATAATTTTTTGAAACAAGTTATTTTTTTAATTTCACTTCACCAATTTGGACTATTTTGTGTATGTCCATTACATGAAATCCTAATAAAAATACATTTAAATTACAGGTTGTAATGCAACAAAATAGGAAAAACGCCAAGGGTGATGAATACTTTTACAAGGCACTCCCTATGAATGTGTGATGTCATGTACTGTATAGGTCTGTTTAAGAGACAGACAGGGAAGAACATACATAGAATGTCTATAAATAGGGCTCTATGCTGATTTACGGTATCTACAGATGTCCTATCTTAATTTGATCGCTGTTGTCGCAGAGAATTTTCCTGCCTTATTTATCCTAACAAAAAATATATCAACCCCTACAAAAATGTCCATTAATTATAGTCCTTATAACACAGTATTTCACATTTCCTGTTGCTGCAGTATTATTTTCCTGCTTTGAGAAACTGGTCCAATTTTTCATCTGTACATGAGTATTTAAAACTGTGAGTATGTTGGAATATGTGTTTCTGTGCACGGTTCCATGGTTACTGAATGCTTCTTGTTCCTGTCTGTGAAAGTATACACTCCAAGATGTGATCTAGGGAACAAACTAACCAACAAACAGTCACTGTGTGAGTGAGGAAACCAACTAGCCGCTATTGTGCTACACAGCTGGATGGTAAAAATCCTCCTTTTTTTTCTCCTACCTTGTTTCTACTTTCCCGATCTTTATTTTCCTTTCTCCCTTATCCCTTTCTTCCTTCACGCCACTATTTGTCTTTTCAGTAGTCAGACATAATAATAATCATATTTTGTCCTGAAGCATTATGAAGGAAAAATAACAGCACATCAGGCAGGAAGAATACAAAATTATATGAAATCGAATACTAACTCCGGCAGGAAATGTAATATTTCTTAATCTGACACTTTTACACCCACAACTCCCCTGAATAAAGCACAGCAGCTGTGCATGCACGATTAACGCTGTGATTGAACTATTTATTGAAGGAGGGCATAAATGAGCTCCAGGTTATTTCCTCCTCTTAGTAGTCACAGACAGAAACGGACTGGCCATAGGGCAGTTCTGGTAAATGCCAGATGGGCTGGTCCATCTTTAGCCCAGTGGGCCTGTTAAAAACAAAAAGTGAGGTTATTTGGCTAATAATGGGGGCCTTGAGGGAAAAAAATGGCTGGTGTGTTAGAAATGTCAGGTCCCAGTCCATCCCTGGCCGCAAAGGTGATACAGGGTTGTCTGTAGGGGTGTACAGACACAGGCAGACGCATACAAGACCAGAAACCCCCGGCTCTCCAGCAAACATACGTTGAGCACCTTTGACAAATATGCTACGATTGGTTAAGGGTGGTATACCCTTCAGCCAGTAGGCACTGAGAAGGCTGGTCCTGTATTCCTCTGGCTGGCTGTAGTGATGATGTTGATTTGTGTTGGATTGTGTTTAGCCTATAGGGCTGTCTGTCCACAGCACTGATACTGATACCTGTGGTGGACGTGGGAGTGAGACGAGGTGGGGATTTACTAGAAGCCCAAGGACATAGATTTGTCTTTTTTTTGCATTAGCTACACAGCAAATTGGCCAGTGTTACCTGAACCCCAATGTTGGTGTTAACGCCCATCATTATCATATTTCCCAGCATGCTCTATTGCAGGTTGATTTGGGGAATTGTTTGTTTCAATATCTATGTTTTTGAATGTACATTGATTGATTAACTAATCTACCAGCCACTCAAGGTTTTTACCAGTCAAAACATTTTTGGGCCATAATTACACCAACAATCACAAATAACAGATGAGCATGCTATATAATATTTCTAAAACAAGGAATTTATTACTAGTAAGAAGTAATGTGATATATTGCATAATTAAATTACATTTTTGTGACCTGAGTCTTTTAACCAATGTATGTTAAAATAAATAATTTAGATACAGTAGTTAAAAAATAAAAAGATAAACAGTTCTACAACTGAACATTAAGAATCAACAAAGCCACTGCCCTGCCACAAAAGGCTGAGTGATGCGGCGTATGTATTATTATTAGTTCAGGGCTCTAACGCTGACATGTTCCATGCTCAATCAAGAACAATGCACACCCAAATATTTGAGTCATTAGGTGAGACAAACATTTTCAGCAGCCCCTTTAAGGGGCGGGCCATTACCGTGGTAACGGCATTCCGTGTCTATCAGCGATGAGAATCTCTGTGTCTGCGCTAGACAGTTGCAGCAAACTCAAACTAATTATGAAAAACAACCTAGCATGTGAACAAAACGATGTAACTCGCCAAGAAACAAAGAGGACAAAGTCACACTTTAGTGCCCTTTCAGGTCAATTGGACTAACTTCTACACTTGGGCTTTGGATTGAAAAAAACGTCCCAGGGCCTCCAGTGTTTACTTGGCTCATCGTGCTCTAGCGACTCCTTGTGGTGGGCCGGGCGTCTGCTGGCTGACTTCGGTTGTCAGTTGAACAGTGTTTCCTCTGACACATTGGTGCAGCTGGCTTCCGGGTTAAGCGAGCGGGTGTTAAGAAGTACGGCTTGGCAGGTCATGTTTCGGAGGACGCATGACTCGACCTTTGCCTCTCCCAAGCCCGTTGGGGAGTTGCAGCGATGAGACAAGATCGTAATTGGATATCACAAAAAAGGGTTAAAAACGGCCCAAATGTTGTGTGCAATCATCGTGACATAATTTACCCGCATTTAGCGGGTGTTAATTTCCCACCCTGATCTTAGTCTTCCCAACCCAGCAGTCATTCTGAATGTTGGATATCCCCACTTTGGCTGGATTCCAATAGGAATGACATATCACTTTGCAAGCCATCATAATGTGACTTGGGGGCCTATGATGACTTTCAGGCTGCTGTATTAAGGTAAAACTAGGCCCTCTAAATAAGGCCTTAAATGATAATATATTCACTTAGGATCTTATCTTACTTGGTGAAGGCCACTGGACTGAAAATGGATGAATGCAACAACCATGTCTCTGTCACTAACGAATACAGTCATGGGTGGTATTTGGTATTTTATTAGAATCCCCATTAGCTGTTGTTAAAGCAGCAGCTACTCTTCCTGGGGTCCACACAAAACATGAAACATGACATAATACAGAACATTGGTAACTCTATAATTCACTGGGAAATATGATAAATAAGGCTTTACACTAAGCAGTATGTTAATTTAACACCGAAAAGCATGGACCCATATAGACACTAAACCAGTGTTAATTTGAACACTTAAGTGCCTTGTTCAAGGGCACATCAACAGATTTTTCACCTAGTCAGCTCAGGGTTTCAAACCAGTAATCTTTCGGTTACTGGCCCAATGCTCTTAACTGCTAGGCTACCCTGCCACCCCCTATCAGTGTTGATTTAACACTGGAGAATTTGCTGTGTAGCTCTGGCAAAATGCTTTAACATTTTCAAGTATTCGACAGCTTTTAAAAACAGAAAGTCAGACAACCTCAGAAATAGTCATGTAGAAGACAAGGCAGCATTTTTTGTGGATGATTTGAAGGCTGCATTTTGGTTTGAGGAGAAGAGAAACATTACATGAAACACTGAGGGTAGTGTGAAGAGCTTAGCAAACACAATACTGTACAGTACTAGAACTATCCCTCTTGTGGAATTACGATGTTTTCCTCCCAGAACAGGGTTTCAAAATGGAGGCTGCTGCTCTGGATTCAGCATATCACATATTTCAGACAGACCCTGCAGCTTTTTATCTATCCCTTGAAACAAAAGGGGAAATTAAGTAAAAAAAAAAAAAGCCACCCCATTAATGACAATAAGTGAAGAGTTATATAACTCTTCACCTCCCTCCATATTTATCAGCATGCCGGAGATAAGACTTTATTAGAATTTGACTAAATCGAATATTACAATTCCTCATGATTAAACAGTATGGGCTAATGCATAAGCGGAAAGTTTTAAACACTTTTTTTGTAATTGGAATTAGAATTTTATTCAAAGTTTTAGGGGGGTTGGATGAGTGGAGCGCAGACACTGTTAGTAGATATGCAAACTGGTTATAGATGTATACGTTTGTATGCAAAACAATTTCACAAATTGATATTGAGTACTTTGTTATTTTATGAGCTTTCACATTGTAATTGTTGTTATTTTAGACAATCACCTCTCTCTCTCTCTCTCTCTCTCTCTCTCTCTCTCTCTCTCTCTCTCTCTCTCTCTCTCTCTCTCTCTCTCTCTCTCTCTCTCTCTCTCTCTCTCTCAATTTCAATTTTCAATTTAAGGGCTTTATTGGCATGGGAAACATATGTTAACATTGCCAAAGCAAGTGAAGTAGATAGTAAACAATTAACAGGAAACATTACACTCAGAAGTTCCAAGATATTTCAAATGTCATATTTTGTATATATACAGTGTTGTAACAATGTGCAAATAGTTAAAGTACAAATGGGAAAATAAATAAACATAAATATGGGTTGTATGTACAATGGTGTTTGTTCTTCACTGGTTGCCCTTTTCTTGTGGCAACAGGTCACAAATCTTGCTGCTGTGATTGCACACTGTGGTATTTCACCCAGTAGATATGGGAGTTTATCAAAATTGGGTTTTTCGAATTCTTTGTGGATCTGTGTAATCTGAGGGAAATATGTGTCTCTAATATGGTCAGGAGGTTAGGAAGTGCAGCTCAGTTTCCACTTCATTTTGTGGGCAGTGTGCACATAGCCTGTCTTCTCTTGAGAGCCAGGTCTGCCTACGGCGGCCTTTCTCAATAGAAAGATTATGCTCACTGAGTCTGTACATAGTCAAAGCTTTCTTTAAGTTTGGGTCAGTCACAGTGGTCAGGTATTCTGCCACTGTGTACTCTTATGTTTAGGGCCAAATAGCATTCTAGTTTGCTCTGGTTTTTTGTTAATTATTTCCAATGTGTCAAGTAATTCTCTCTTTGTTTTCTCATGATTTGGTTGGGTCTAAATGTGTTGTTGTCCTGGGGCTCTGTGGGGTCTGTTTGTGTTTGTGAACAGAGCCCCAGGACCAGCTTGCTTAGGGGACTCTTCTCCAAGATCATCTCTCTGTAGGTGATGGCTTTGTTATGGAAGGTTTGGGAATCGCTTCCTTTTATGTGGTTATAGAATTTAACGTCTCTCTTCTGGATTTTGATAATTAGCGTGTATCGGCCTAATTCTGCTCTGCATGCATTATTTGGTGTTTTACGTTGTTTTTGCAGAATTCTGCATGCAGAGTCTCAATTTGGTGTTTGTCCTTTTTTTGTGAATTCTTGGTTGGTGAGCAGACCCCAGACCTCACAACCATAAATGGCAATGGGTTCTATAACTGATTCAAGTATTTTTAGCCAGATCCTAATTGGTATGTCGAATTTAATGTTCCTTTTGATGGCATAGAAGGCCCTTATTGCCTTGTCTCTCAGATCGTTCACAGGTTTGTGGAAGTTACCTGTGGCACTGATGTTTAGGCTGAGGTATTTATAGTTTTTTGTGTGCTCTAGGGCAACGGTGTCTAGATGGAATTTGTATTTGTGGTCCTGGCAACTGGACCTTTTTTGGAACACCATTATTTTTGTCTTACTGAGATTTACCGTCAGGGCCCAGGTCTGACAGAATCTGTGCAGAAGATCTAGGTGCTGTTGTAGGCCCTCCTTGGTTGGTGACAGAAGCACCAGATCATCAGCAAACAGTAGACATTTGACTTCAGATTCTAGTAGGGTGAGGCCGGGTGCTGCAGACTGTTCTAGTGCCCTCGCCAATTTGTTGATATATATGTTGAAGAGGGTGGGGCTTAAACTGCATCCCTGTCTCACCCCACGGCCCTGTGGAAAGAAATGTGTGTGTTTTTTTGCCAATTTTAACTGCACACTTGTTGTTTGTGTACATGGATTTTATAATGTTGTATGTTTTTCCCCCAACACCACTTTCCATCAATTTGTATAGCAGACCCTCATGCCAAATTGAGTCAAAAGCTTTTTTGAAATCAACAAAGCATGAGAAGACTTTGCCTTTGTTTTGGTATGTTTGTTTGTCAATTAGGGTGTGCAGGGTGAATACGTGGTCTGTTGTACGGTAATTTGGTAAAAAGCCAATTCGGCATTTGCTCAGTATATTGTTTTCACTGAGGAAATGAACTAGTCTGCTGTTAATGATAATGCAGAGGATTTTCCAAAGGTTGCTGTTGCTATTCCACGGTAGTTATTGGGGTCAAATTTGTCTCCACTTTTATGGATTGGGGTGATCAGTCCTTGGTTCCAAATATTGGGGAAGATGCCAGAGCTAAGGATGATGTTAAAGAGTTTAAGTATAAACAATTGGAATTTGTATATTGTATCATTTCATTGAGGATACCATCAACACCACAGGCCTTTTTGGGTTGGAGGGTTTGTATTTTGTCCTGTAGTTCATTCAATGTAATTGGAGAATCCAGTGGGTTCTGGTAGTCTTTAATAGTTGATTCTAAAATTTGCATTTGATCATGTATATTTTTTTGCTGTTTGTTCTTTGTTATAGGGCCAAAAAGATTAGAGAAGTGGTTTACCCATACATCTCCGTTTTGGATAGATAGCCCTTCGTGTTGTTGTTTGTTTAGTGTTTTCCAATTTTCCCAGAAGTGGTTAGAGTGTATGGATTCTTCAGTTACATTGACCTGATTTCTGACATGCTGTTCCTTCTTTTTCTGTAGTGTATTTCTGTATTGTTTTAGTGATTGACCATAGTGAATGCGTAGGCTCAGGTTTTCTGGGTCAGACCAGAAAACCATTTGTCATTGTTGTTATTTTTCTTCGGTTTTCTGTTTGACATTTTTAGATTTGATAGGGAAGCTGAGAGGTCAAATCTACTGTTTAGGTTTTCTACTACCAAGTTCACACCTTCACTAGGTAGGTTTGAATGCTGGGGCGTCATGTATGGTCAAGGTGGGAGGGGGGCTCAGTAGGCCAGTCTGGGTGAGGCGGGGCATTAGATAAGGATGCCCTCTATCAGGGCAGTTATATACACTAGCCATTGAGCCTTTTTTGGCCTGCTACGCAGGAGACTGCAGGGAGTGTGCTGGACAGGCATAGCAGTGTCAGCATATGCAGATGACGTTTCTGTGATGGTCGGGGATGGTCAGGAAATGCAGGCACTAGAGACTAGTCTGAAGGTGTACGAGGGAGCTTCGTCAGCTTAGGTAAACTGGGGCAAGAGCAAAGCTCTGTTATGTGGGGTATGGGGGGATAGGGCAACTCCTCTGCTTCCAGGGGGTTTGTGGTGGGGTTGTGAAGGGCTTAACATTTTGGGGGTGTACCTGGGCTCTGAGAGGTGGGTCAGCAAGACTGGCCAGGCGGAGGTGGCTCCTGTCCCAGTGTCATATAGAGGGAGGGTGCTGATAATCAACAACCTGGTGGCATCTTCCCTGTGGCATAAACTGGCTGTCCTCAACCCCGCCGCCGGTCTGCTCGCAGACCTGCAACGCAAGCTGGTGGATTTTTCTGGTCGGGCCATCACTGGCTTAGGGCAGCAGTGTTGTATATGTCCGTAAATGAAGGAGGACAGGGCCTGGTGGAACTGGAGAGCAGGGTGGCTGCATTCCGACTAAAGACGGCGCAGAGACTGCTGTACCATACTGATGTCAGATGGAGGGAGCCAGCATGTACGCTGCTGAGGAGAGCTGGCAGATTAGGGTTGGACCGGCAGCTGTTCCTCATGAGGCTGGAGGGGCTGAGAACAGCAGGTCTCTCTGGTTTTTACTCTGCGGGGCCTGGCAGCTACTAAGGCCCACACGAGAAGGAGGTGTGGAGCCTGGGATGTGGGTGTGGGAGGAGCCTATCTTCCACAACCCAGCCATCCTTTTGAGATCGGTTCAGTCGGCCACCCTGAAGAGGCGACTGATGGCAGCTGGATTACTAAACCTGGGTGACCTGCGACTGCTGGGAGAGGAGGGGTGGAAACCCCCAGAAGTCCTAGCACAATAAACAGGACTAACATCTCTTAGGCTGCTGGAGAGATTCCTGGGGGAAGTCCAGGAGGCACTGTCTGACCCGGTAAAGGGGGTGTTTGAGCGGCCAAAGGGGGAGGGGCCACCAATGTTTCCGCCACTTCACATGACGGCAGAGACTGGGGACTGGCAAGGGGGTCTGGAGGACTTGTTAGATTTTAACACTCCGAGCCTGGGGGAGTTTGAAGGGGTGGGAGGTAAAGCCCTATACAGTGAGGGAAAAAGTATTTGATCCCCTGCTGATTTTGTACGTTTGCCCACTGACAAAGAAATGATCATTCTATAATTTTAATGGTAGGTTTATTTGAACAGTGAGAGACAGAATAACAACAAAAAAATCCAGAAAAACACATGTCAAAAATGTTATAAATTGATTTGCATTTTAATGAGGGAAATAAGTATTTGACCCCCTCTCAATCAGAAAGATATCTGGCTCCCAGGTGTATTTTATACAGCTAAGGAGCTGAGATTAGGAGCACACTCTTAAAGGGAGTGCTCCTAATCTCAGCTTGTTACCTGTATAAAAGACACCTGTCCACAGAAGCAATCAATCACTCAGATTCCAAACTCTCCACCATGGCCAAGACCAAAGAGCTCTCCAAGGATGTCAGGGACAAGATTGTAGACCTACACAAGGCTGGAATGGGCTACAAGACCATCGCCAAGCAGCTTGGTGAGAAGATGACAACAGTTGGTGCGATTATTCGCAAATGGAAGAAACACAAAAGAACTGTCAATCTCCCTCGGCCTCGGGCTCCATGCAAGATCTCATCTTGTGGAGTTGCAATGATCATGAGAACGGTGAGGAATCAGCCCAGAACTACACGGGAGGATCTTTTCAATGATCTCAAGGCAGCTGGGACCATAGTCACCAAGAAAACAATTGGTAACACACTACGCCGTGAAGGACTGAAATCCTGCTGCGCCCGCAAGGTCCCCCTGCTCAAGAAAGCATATATACAGGGCCGTCTGAAGTTTGCCAATGAACATCTGAATGATTCAGAGGAGAACTGGGTGAAAGTGTTGTGGTCAGATGACACCAAAATGGAGCTCTTTGGCATCAACTCAACTCGCCGTGTTTGGAGGAGGAGGAAAGCTGCCTATGACCCCAAGAACACCATCCCCACCGTCAAACATGGAGGTGGAAACATTATGCTTTGGGGGTGTTTTTCTGCTAAGGGGACAGGACAACTTCACCGCATCAAAGGGATGATGGACGGGGCCATGTACCGTCAAATCTTGGGTGAGAACCTCCTTCCCTCAGCCAGGGCATTGAAAATGGGTCGTGGATGGGTATTCCAGCATGGCAATGACCCAAAACACACGGCCAAGGCAACAAAGGAGGGGCTCAAGAATATGCACATTAAGGTCCTGGAATGGCCTAGCCAGTCTCCAGACCTTAATCCCATAGAAAATCTGTGGAGGGAGCTGAAGGTTCGAGTTGCCAAACGTCAGCCTCGAAACCTTAATGACTTGGAGAAGATCTGCAAAGAGGAGTGGGACAAAATCCCTCCTGAGATGTGTGCAAACCTGGTGGCCAACTACAAGAAACGTCTTACCTCTGTGATTGCCAACAAGGGTTTTGCCACCAAGTACTAAGTCATGTTTTGCAGAGGGGTCAAATACTTATTTCTCTCAGTAAAATGCAAATCAATTTATAACATTTTTGACATGCGTTTTTCTGATATTTTTTGTTGTTATTCTGTCTCTCACTGTTCAAATAAACCTACCATTAAAATTATTGACTGATCATGTCTTTGTCAGTGGGCAAACGTACAAAATCAGCAGGGGATCAAATACTTTTTTCCCTCACTGTACAACCTCTGTATTAAGGTAAGGAACGTTAGGAGCCTAACAGGAGTGAAGGCACATCAGTGGCAGGGAGTATGCGGGGCGGAGAGTATGGTGGGTTTTAGATGGAGGGGGCTCTACAAACTTCCAGTACCAAAGAGGTCAGGAGACCTCCAGTGGAGGGTTCTACATGGAGCCCTGGCCACTAACAGCTGGTTGGCACGGGTTGAACCGGGAGTCGGACAGGGGTGTCCTTTCTGTGTCATGAGTGAAACTCTGATTCATGTGTTTTCTGTGTGCGCCAGGTTAAAGCCTTTAATGTCTCTGTTGGAATGTCTGTGTGAGAGATTGGGGGTGGAGTTTACTGTCGGGATGTTTATAATGGGGTACAGGTATTCAAATAAGGAAAAAGTCAATGTGTGTTGTTAAATTTTCTATTTGCTCAGGCAAAGTTGGCTATTTGGCAAACAAGGAGGAACAGGGTCAAAGGTGGGGGGATAACAGACCCTTTACTATTATTTAATGGGATTGTCTCTGCGCGCCTTAGGTTGGAATTTGAGTTCTATAAAATGATAAAAAGTGTGGAGATGTTTGAAGAGATATGGTGTGTTGGGGGGGCTGTCTGTAAAGCTGGGGAAGATGGTCTGGATACGGTTGTAGAAGTGGTGAGGTTTGGGTTGTTGTGATGTGTGGTGTTGTTTTAATGAAATGAGAATGTACCATTAAAGAAAGAGAAAAAGTAAAAAGGTCTCTCTCTCTCTCTCTCTCTCTCTCTCTCTCTCTCTCTCTCTCTCTCTCTCTCTCTCTCTCTCTCTCTCTCTCTCTCTCTCTCTCTCTCTCTCTCTCTCTCGGCATGACGTAACAATGTACATATTGACTTACTTTGGATATTTACAATATTAACATAATTAGAATAATAATAAATCAATATTGTCAACGGGACAACAGTAACAACAATAACCAAGGGTCAAAATAACCATTGAACAATAACAATATAGAGGACATGTGCAGGTTAGTTGGTCTGTCAGACACTGTCCCTCATCTTATGGCAGGCATCAATGTAGTGCGCTGCCAGCCCACAGCTCTCTGTGTCCTCCCCCAACAGGACAGGTAGCCTATTCTCATCAGAGAGGTCTTTCAACCTTGAAAAACTGTTTCAAATTTGAGGAAATGACACTCTCTAATTGTTTTATATATTTGACATTTTGTCAGGAAATGCAGCTCTGTCTCAGGTTCTGCTGTGGTGCAGTGGTTGCACAGCCTTTCCTCTACAGGGAGCCTGGTTTTCCTGTCTCTACCCTTCTCAATGGCAAGGCTTTGCTCACTGAGCCTGTATTTTGTCAAGGTTTTTCTAAGGTCTTGATCAGTAACCATGGTCAAATAGTTAGCCACGGTGTACTGTCGATTTAGGGCCAGATCGCACTGCATTTTACTTTGTGCTTGTGCTTGTGTTTCCCAATAAGCAATGTAGTTTAGTTTTGACTGTGTTGTAATTTGGTTTATTCTGATTGATTGGATGTTCTGGTCCTGAGGCTTCAGTGTGTTAGTAGAACAGGTTTGTGAACTCAGCCCCAGGACCAGCTGGATGAGGGGACTCTTTTCTTTGCTCAGCTCTTGGCATTGCAGGGCTTGGTAATGATATGAGAGGGGGTCACTGTATTTTAGATGTTTCCAAAACTTAATTGCTCTTTTTTGAGTTTTTATTATTAGTGGATATTGGCCAATTTCTGCCCTGCATGCATTGTTTGTAGTTTTCCTCTGGACATGTAGGAGAATCTTACAGAACTCTGCATGCAGGGTTTCAATGGGGTGTTTGTCCCATTTGGTGAAATTTTGTTTTGCAAGTGGACCCCACACCTCGCTGCCATAAAGTGCAATTGGTTCAATGACACATTAAATTAGTTTTATCTAAATTTTAATAGGTATTTAAATTTGAATTTGTTTTTTAATGGCGTAGAATGCCCTGCGTGCTTTCTCTCTCAGTTCATTCACTGCATCATTAAGATGACCAGTTGAGCTTATTTTAAAACCTAAGTAATTGTAGTGTGTGCAGTACTCTATATATTTTGTACAAATCTCTCTCTCTCTCTCTCTCGAAAGATTTTAGTGACAGCGTGAATGATTTCTAATGACAGTCGGAACAAATCTGTCATAATGAGGTCACCTTGGGCCTTTTTCTTCTCAGATCCCCCTTCACAGCTCGATGAAATTAACCACTACAATATCTCTAACACATACAGAGACACTGATATGGCTCTGCACTACCGGATTTTAGCTCTACTGAGCATGTGAGAAAGATCAAATCCTTGGATATGTCGCAATAATCTCTCTTTCTTCCTGAAGTGTGCACTTGTTCACTACTCTCCACAAATGAAAAAGCATTGGATCGGAGTAGGGATGGGCTAGAGGGAGTTTCTTATATCGGTCATTTCCTGTCATATCCATGGAGGGAAGTGAACAAGTGCACACTTTGGGAGAAATGAGAGAGTCATTGGGACACAACCTAAGTCCTTCTCCTGACTGGCCTCTGGCCTCTGTAGTGCCAAAATGGCCGATTTGCCCCCCTCCCACCAAGCACGTGTCCTGTTCACCAGAGCTTAAATCCTGGGTTGTAAATTCATGCTGTTCTGTCTCCAAATGCTCCCTGAGGTAAATGTCTATGGTTTTATTTCACACACAACTCAGTATATCTTTGCTCATGGCAAGTTTGTGGGATAATGTACAGCACTGTGTGTGTGTGTGTGTGTGTGTGTGTGTGTGTGTATATGTGTGTGTGTGTGTGTGTGTGTGTGTGTGTGTGTGTGTGTGTGTGTGTGTGTGTGTGTGTGTGTGTGTGTGTTTGTTTGACTACCGGTCATTGCACTGAGCAGGATTTCGACATCACCAGTTCATTAGAATTTATGTGAGCAATTACCTTGTGGACTGTCAACCAGATCTAGGTGTTGTGACTGAGGGGCGGGTTGAAAACAGGGAGAGGTGTGCGTGCGTGCGTTAGTGATGAGCGGGTTGACTCATAACCCACAGTCCCTGCGGTTATATCAGTGGGGCAGGCGGGTTAAGGGTCATGAAATATTGGGTGGATGAATGGTGGGTGGGTGGTTGGGTTGGTGACGGTCGGGTTGAATAAAGAGAAAACGATACATAAAAAAATCCAAATCCATACATGCATCATTCTTGTACAATTTATGTCTATAGGCTACATTTAGGTTTTTCTTTAATAATTGTTATCCTATCTGGCATTAGTGTGTAAGCTTTAGGGTCTACTTTACGCTTGCCAAATAGCCTACACGCCAATTGAACAGCCAACACTTTTGTGAACTGGCAGAAAAAGTGAACGTTGATACACTGACACAAAAAGGACAATGTCAGAGTTTAATTCAATAAGGGAAAAGTTGTGAAATGTAGAGTTGAAAATAAAGAGAAAGTGTCTATGTTATGTGTGATACAAATGCTATACAAATTCGACAGTCACAAGACAGGGACTACAAATAGGTCTATGGCACGTCAAGGGAACTGTAGCCTACTGTGCAGATGGGTTAAATAGAAACAGAATAGAAATCTGGACACTGACTGTAGGTTTATAACCTATCACATAGTTGTAATATTAACCGCTGTAGAATTAAATGATACAGCAAATGTACATTTTGAACAGGAGTGGAGAAATATTCTTTATTTCTTTCAGCATCTTGAGAGAATACAAATGTGCAGTTAGGCACCATCTGTAAAGGTGCTATCTTTATATATCGTTATCAGCATCATAAAAGCTGATAGTATTTCAACCACATAAAATATGCATCCAAGCTGAACTAAAATCTTATTAGAAACATGTTGGGTTGCTTTCATAGCTTTTTATTTTCTTAAACCGGTCAAAGTGATGTCATTTGGACATTTTGCACAGAAAATGTTTCCCTTTTTGGGGGGGGGGGGGGGGGGGGGCATTTTCTGCCCGGTCCCTAAACATCTTTGCTCCACAAAAGAAGCAAAGATGACAGAAAACTTTACATTATTCTGGTGAGCAAGGGTTTATTTAGTCTTCTGGGGCAACATTTAATGACAGAACAGAAGCTCCATGTATCTAATTATACACAAGTTGACTAACAAATAGCCTACTAAAATGTTGGAAATTATTAGCAGAAACATACAATATATGTACAAAAGTATGTGGACACCACTTCAAATGAGTGGATTTGACAGGTGTATAAAATCAAGCACACAGCCATGCAAACATTGGCAGTAGAATGGCCTTACTGAAGAGCTCAGTGACTTTCAACGTGACACCGTCATAGGATGCCAACAAGTCATAGGATGCCAACAAGTCAGTCGTCAAATTTCTGCCCTGATAGAGCTGCCCGGTCAACTGTGAGTGCTGTTATTGTGAAGTGGAAACGTCTAAATCAAATCAAATGTTATTGGTCACATACACATATTTAGCAGATGTTATGTGGGTGTAGCGAAATGCTTGTAATCCCAACTCCAACAGGGCAGTAGTATCTAACAATTCACAACAATACACACAAATCTAAAAGTAAAAGAATGGAATTAAGAAATATATAAATATTAGGATGAACAACGTCGGTGTGGCATTGACTAAAATACAGTAGAATACAGTATATTCATATGAAATGAGTAAAGCAGTATGTGCACATTATTAAAGTGACTAGTGTTCCATTATTGAAGTAACCAGTGATTCCATGTCTATAGGGCAGCAGCCTCTAAGGTGCAGGGTTGAGTAACTGGGTGGTAGCTGGCTAGTGATGGCTATTTAACAGTCTGATGGCCTTGAAGCTCTTTTTTTCAGTCTCTCGGTCCCAGCTTTGATGCACCTGTACTGACCTTGCCTTCTGGATGATAGCGGGGTGAACAGGCCGTGGCTCGGGTGGTTGATGTCCTTGATGATCTTTTTGGCATTCCTGTGACATTGGGTGCTGTTGGTGTCCTGAAGGGCAGGCAGTGTGCCCCCGGTGATGCGTTGGGCACACCGCACCACCCTCTGGAGAGCACTGCGGTTGCGGGCGGTGCCGTTGCCGTACCAGGCAGTGATACAGCCTGACAGGATGCTTTCAATTGTTCATGTCTTCAGCCTCCTGACCTTTTCAGATTGTCAGTGATGTGTACTCCGAGGAACTTGAAGCTTTTCACCTTCTCCACTGCGGTCCCGTCGATGTGGATGGGGGCGTGCTCCCTCTGCCGTTTAATGTCCATGATCAGCTCCTTCATTTTGTGATCAGCTCCATCGTTTTGTCTAGGAGCAACAACGGCTCAGCTGCTAAATCGTAGGCCACACATGCTCGCAGAATGGGACCGCTGAGTGCTGAAGCGCGTTCGCATAAACATTATCTGTCCTAAGTTGCAACACTCATTACCGAGTTCCAAACTGCCTCTGGAAGCAACGTCAGCATAAGAACAGTTTGTCGGGAGCTTCATGACATGGGTTTCCATGGCCGAACAACCGCACACCAGCCTAAGATCACCATGTGCAAGTGTTGGCTGGAGCTCGCCGCCATTGGACTCTGGAGCCCTCCAGGACCTAATCACACTTCACGATCTGGCAGTCAGACGGACAAATCTGAGTTTGGCGATGCCAGGAGAATGCTACCTGCCCCAATGCATAGTGCCAACTGTAAAGTTTGGTGGAGGAGGAATAATGGTCTGGGGTTGTTTTTCATGGTTCGGCTAGGCCGTTAGTTCCAGTGAAGGAAAATCTTAACGCTACAGGATACAATTACATTCTAGACGATTCTGTGGTTCCAAATTTGTGGCAACAGTTTGGGGAAGGCCCTTTCCTGTTTCAGCATGACAATGCCCCAGTGCATAAAGCGAGGTCCATACAGAAATGGTTTGTCGAGATCAGTGTGGAAGAACTTGACTGGCCTGCACAGAGCCCTGACCTCAACCCCATCGAACACTTTGGGATGAATTGGAACGCCGACTGACAGCCAGGTCTAATCGCTAACATCAGTGCCCGACCTAACTAACGCTCTTGTGGCTGAATGGAAGCAAATCCCTGCAGCAATATTCCAACATCTAGTGGAAAGCCTTCCCAGAAGAGTGGAGGCAGTTATAGCAGCAAAGGGGGGACCAACTCCATATTAATGCGATGATCGACGAGCAGGTGTCCACATAGCACCCACTGTCAAAAAATTGTTACGCCGTCTTACTATAGCCTACAGCACATTTTCTATATTTGCGGGTTAGGGTCGGGTGCGGGCCTCAGATTTTCACTTTATCACATATAGTCGGGTGGTTGCGAATGGATTATTAGCAAATGCGGGCGGGTGTGGGTGAACAACCAGCTGACCCACACACCACTTGCTTGCATGCACATGCGTCCGTCCATGCCTGTGTGTGTGGTGTGTGGTGAGAGCAGAGCAGCAGCTCCATGATGTGGTCAGTAATGTGGAGCCCTGCTGGAGACGGTCTGTAGAGAGAGCCTGCTGGATAATTGCTGCCACAGTGGCAGGTAGGGCTGTCTCTGTCACTGTTCTCACTGCAGGAAGGGTATGTCAGAGTGTGTGTGTTGTGTGTGTGTGTGTGTGTTTGCGTGTGTTTGCGCGTGTGTGTGAGCTCCTCCATGCCCAAACACTTGCTTCTCTGCGTAGACCACCTTCAGACGGTGGCAAACTGCCAGATGTTTTCATCTGTGTGATAGGAGTGTCACACACACTCAGGGGAAGTAACTTAAGATCTCTGGTCAGAAAGCAAGACTCAACCATTTGAATATACATTTTACACAGCAATGTATCCAGTGTTACATCAACACTGAGAGTGTTAATACAACACTGAAAGTGTAGGACCATATACACACTGGAACCAGTGTTACATTAACATACTGCTTAGTGCAAAAGCGTATTCAAATATTTCCCGGAGTGCTTTGCCTTTTCAGTGATTTTTTAAGTTACCATCCATGACTGTGTTTGTTAGTGACAGAAACATTGTTGTTGCATTCATCCATTTTTGGTCCTATACCATATGTATTTCATAAGATCTTATTTTGAGGGCCTAGCTTTTACCCTACAGGGGCCTGAAACTCATACACATCACTGTGAACCAAAACCACACCCAATATTATCTTATTTCCCACCATGCTCCATTGCAGGTTGATTTAAAAATTGTTTGTTTCAATATCTACGTTTGTGCATTGATTAATTAATATTATGCTATGCAAATATACATTTTCTAAACTAATCCAATATGTTACTTGGACTTATTGCACCCATTACTGAAATGGTTGTTCCAGTTTAGATACTTTAGCTAGTCTCATATCTTAGACTTTCCAACCCTGATTGCGGGGGATAAAAAATGTCAGATAACCCCACTCTTGCTGTATTCCAATACGAATTACGCATCACTTTGCACGCCAGCACAAGTTGACTTGCAGGCCTGATGTGGCCTGTAAACTGTGAGTTTCAGGCCACTGTAGTACAATCTTGCAAAAAAAAGGTTTAGCGATGTTCTTAAAAGGGTACAAACATTTGCTTTGTACCTTTAGTTATAGGTAATTTAATTAGGCTTTTCCAAAATTCTGTACATGGTAACATTTTCAATAAATGTAGTTCAAATTCAAAATAATAAGCAATTCAAACAATAAGTAATCAATCAAACTTCAGCGAATCAAATAAAAAGCAAAGGATTTGGTTTGAGCATTTCAATCCCACAAAAATAGTATGGGTGATAAAGGCTATTTTGCATGGGAATCAGAATGACTGTTCTAAAGGTCTCGAACAGTCATTCTGAAAAGTACTTTTTCTCTCATGGCTAGCTACTAGGAAGTTTGAAAAGACAGGCTGAGTGGGCGGGTAGCTTATATTCATGAGCTTGCCTTGACTGACAGCTCTTTGAAACGCCTATGTCAAGAAACGTGGATGCAGTGAGCAGTGTTGCAGTAAGATCATCAAGCAAATTTGGGGATACACAAAGCAACTCAAACAACATTGTAATTGCATTAATGATATAACTTTGTATATATATATACACACACACACACACACACATCTTCTGTTTGGCATGTCTCTTGTAATGCAGTTCACAGCAGCACTGACGGATGTGTTGACTTGACAACTGTGTCGTAGTTTTGAACTACCCTCCCCCCACCCCTTTGGTTCCATGCTGGCTGAAGCCTTATCTAGCCAGTAACTAACTAGCTAACACCAGACACAGATGAAAGGGGTAACATAGAAGTATCTTTACCATAGATTAATAGGGTAAACTTTTAATTATATTTGCTGACAACCTACAGTCAAATTTCGGTAGCTATCTAGCTATATAAACTACGCCCCTCTGCAAACATGCCTTCTCCAATGTTGGTTACAAGGCGGTCCTTATTTAAATTAGGTAAGAGAATATCATGTTACCATTGGTGTTTTAAAATGAGAGTGAAGGGGTTGTTTCCTTAATAATTAATCCAAGTGTCGGGGAGGGGACCAGTAATGCTATCATCAAACTTTACCAATGTAGAAACAACAGTCATTTTTCATACTTTGGTCATCATACTTTGATCTGGTTTCCATCAAATATCATCAAATTTCATGAAAAAAAGCATGATTTTGACTGTACATTACCTTTTAAATAATGTATTTATTTTATGATAACATATTACCTTAAGATCTCACTTGGTGAAGTCCATAGGACCAAAAATGTATGAATGCAACAACCATGTCTCTGTCATTAACAAATATAGTCTACAATTCACTCGAAAAAGGCAAGGCACTCTGGGAAATTCAAATTCAAATGAGGTTTTACACTAAGCAGTGTGTTAATTTAACACTGCTTCCAGTGTGTATATGGTCCCAATCTTTCAGTGTTGATTTGATTTTAATATGGTAATACGAATGTTTAAATGACAGCCAGATAGTCTGGCAAGGGAAGAGGCATACATTTTTCACTTTAGTCTATTATATTATATTCTATTCACTCTAATCAGAGAAGCTGGTTCTCTGTCAATACACTACTCACACTATGATTGTTTTAGATTTGTATGGTAAACCTCATCAACCAGTAAGCGCCACTGCAATCTATAAACCTCTCTTTTGAACAATTGTCAAATGTAATTTATGTTGAACATGTCATACATCTTAGATTGTCAACTTCGAAGGGGAAGAAACAGCAGAAACAAATCCCTGGGTGGATGTGGAGTGACATCCATGGGGTTTGTTTCACATCTGGAGGTGCCTAAGATCCAAATCATTTGCTGGTAACGCTTTGGTTCCCTCCATCTCTCGCAGTCCGTGAAGAATTTGTGTCAGCACCTATCAAACGGAAAATAACTATTTAACACAGTGTCAGAGGAGCACAATCTATTAATCAACCGAGTGGAAGAGAAACTGATAGAGGAGAGAGAAGCACAGAGAGAGGAGAGAGAGAAGAGAGGGGGGAGAAATACGCAGTGAGAGAGATCGCGTGCATGCGTATGTGTGTGAATGCATGTGTTCGCTCATCTAAGTGTGTTTGTATGCGCATGTTTTCTGGGTGTGTGTGTCTCTGTGTCTGTCTCTGGCGGGGACCTACACAGACTCATCTAGCTGTCACAGACTCACGTCAGAATTAGACGTTCATCCATGTTTCTCAAACGTCAAATTTCTAAGTTGTTGCAAACGTCAAATTTCGGAGTGTTTAAGGTTAAGTTTAGGCAGTAACTAAACATTTTTAAGGTTAGGGTTATGTTTAGGAATTAACTCCAAAATCTTAATGTTAGGCTTTAACTTCGAATGGTTAAGGTTTGGGATAGACTTAAAACAAAAATCTCGTCCACAACGCCCTCACAAAACCCAAACCTACTTGAAGGTAACAGCACTCACTGTTGCTTCTAGCGGCCGGTTTCCAAGTCATCTCCCAACATCCTCAGACATGGATGGACGTTGAATACTGACTTCTATCACGGATGACCTGGCTGGTCTTTGAAAAGCCCTTATTTGAGAGACGACGTTATTAGGGATGTGTCATTCAGAGTTTATATGAGAGGGGAACGGGTCTGTAGTGATACCTGGATTTGCAGAGGACCTGCAGTGCATGCCAATGGCAGACACCCTGATTAAAAGAATCAGAGATGATGCGAGATGGTGAGGTATCTCTGAAACCCTGCCTGCGTCGCGAATGGCACCCTATTTCCTATATAGTGCACTAGTTTTGACCAGTGCTTTGTGGGTCCTGGTCAAAAGTATTGCATTATATAGGGAATATGATACCATTTGAGTCGCAATCCCTGTCTCATGGTCTGTTATGCCACAGCGTTAGGCCTTTCGTCTTTTCACATCTCTTTGTGTACATTGTGTAAACAGAAAACACACACCTTTGAAGCACATTTTGGCATCATGAAGAAGTCATATTCATTTTGGCACACTGTATCAAATTGTAACAAAACATTCTGCAATGGAACATGAAAACGAGCATTTCTTATTGGATGAATTCAGGTGGTCCCTCCCTGTTTCAGTCAATTTTCTTCTGTTTCATGCCTAATGAATGCAACCCAGGTATTTGAACACTATGGAGTATTGGTTCAGACTGAATAGTAGTAGTTGGTTGCCAGGCAGTAGTGCTGGTTTAGCCTCTCCTCATACTCCATAGGCAGGTATTGATCAGGGTAAATAAACACAAACTCAATCAGTTCCACCTCCTGCTACTAACAGCACGACTACCATGTGACGGACACGGACAGTATGCTTGCCGTTTCTATTTCTGCATTAGCTTCTAATGATGTCATACACATGGAGACAGCGAATGCATTACTTTCTCAATTTGATCGGAACAGGAAGAAAGTATTTTGTTTTTCCACGACACTCTACTCCTCTATTTTCCCTCTCCTTATTTCCTCCCCCCTCCCTCTCCTCTCCTCTTTCCTCTTCCCCTTTTTATTTGTAAGTTTACTCAGAGGTATAAGGCCTTTGATTCGGTGTCTAGATTTATCAAAGCGGAGGGAAAGAATAACCAGCGATATTCATGACAAGAAAAGACAAGGGAGAGGAGGGTTCCTTGATTATCTAGGGATATATGGCTTTGTGTGTGTGTGTGTGTGTGTGTGTGTGTGTGTGTGTGTGTGTGTGTGTTTGTGTGTGTGTGCCTGGCATGTGTGTGTCTTTATGACCATGGTTACAGCTTTGAATTTGGGTACACACTAAAGTAATTGTCTTGTTACTCAACAATGTCTAACCACACCATTGAGACATGGCAGGATACAAATACTACAGTGCCTTGCTAAAGTATTCAATTTTCCTATTTTGATCCATTACAACCTGTAATTTAAATTGCATTTTTTTGGGATATCATGTAATGGACATACACAAAATAGTCCAAATTGGTGAAGTGAAATGAGAAAAATAACTTGTTTAAAAAAACAAGCATACCCATAACATGATGCAGCCACCACCATGCTTGAAAATATGAAGACTGGTGTTCAGTGATGTATTATGTTGGATTTGCCCCAAACATAACACTTTGTATTCAGGAAATAAGGTGAATTTCTTTGCCACATTTTATGCAGTTTTACATTAGTGCCTTATTGCAAACAGGATGCATGTTTTGGAATATTTTTATTCTGTACAGGCTTTCTTCTTTTCACTCTGTCATTTAGATTAGTATTGTGGAGTAACTATAATGTTGTTGATCCATCCTCAGTTTTCTCCTATCACAGCCATTCAACTCTGTAACTGTTTTAAAGTCACCGTTGGCCTCATGGTGAAATCCCTAATCGATTTCCTTCATTCTCCGGCAACTGAGTTAGGAAGGACGCCTGTATCTTTGTAGTGACTGGATGCATTGATACACCATCCAAAGTGTAATTAATAACTTCACCATGCTCAAAGGGATATTCAATGTCTGCTTATTTATTTTTACCCATCTACCAATAGGTACCCTTCTTTGCGAGGCATTGAAAAACCTGGTCTTTGTGGTGGAATCTGTGTTTGAAATTCACTGCTCGACTGAAGGACCTTACAGATAATTGTATGTGTGGTGTACAGAGATGAGGTAGTCATTCAAAAATCATGTTAAACATTAAACTTATTATGTGACTTGTTAAGCACATTTTTACTCCTAAATGTATTTAGGCTTGCCATGACAAAGGGGTTGAATACTTATTGACATTTTTAATTAATTTGTAAAAATAAAATAAAATATAAAAAATATCCACTTTGACATTATGGGGTATGTACTGTATGTGTAGGCCAGTGTTATGATGAGTTTCTCTGGTATCAAATAATTCAGGATGCAAGAAGATATTTACCACTTAGATGGAGAGTTGGTACAAAGTATTTCATATTACGGTACCAGATTCAACATAGTGAGTTGCCCCTCGTTATCTGAATGAAAGGCATACAAAATATCTCAGTTTATATACTGCTTTGCAAGCTAATTCTATCCAACAGTTGCCAACCATTATTGAGTGTCAATCCTCACCACAATAGTATATGGTATCGTGTTGCACCCTAGTCAGGATATTCCATCACGTACTCCTTCTAAGATTAGCACCAGTGGCGCCCCAGCTATCTTGGCACTCATACCTTCTGGCACCCACCAGTGACAAAAATAAATGCATGGAATGTCCTCATCCTCAAAATCCTATGCAGCTCACAATATCAAACATTAACAAATCCTGAATAAAAGATGCAATATCAATCCCCCATTTTCATTAAATTCCACAGATATAACATTACTTAAACCAAACAAACAAAACATACAAATGAATTCCTAACCTCATGACATCATCCCAGAAAATGCATTGATTCATGACAATTTCTAAGTTACATGTAGACTACAATATAGGTAGATGAATATATCCCAATAAAAATAACTTCAAATACATTCTCCATTTCTTCATTCAGAGGAACCCCAAGCTTTTCTCTGGTCACTTGGATGGTGCTATCTGATCGACTGAGGTAGTCCTGATTCCACATTTCCAATCCTGTAAAACTTATATCCACCGTTATACATTTCTAACATCACATTCCCCACTCCTCAATCAACATTATCAATGGACTCTACACTTGTAGTCCCATGTAGCTCAGTTTGTAGAGCATGGTGTTTGCAACGCCAAGGTTGTGGGTTCGTTTCCCACAGGGGACCAGTATGAAAAATGTATGCACTCACTAACTGTAAGTCGCTCTGAATAAGAGCGTCTGCTAAATTACTAAAATCTAATAACATGATGAAGAATTTGTACTTTCCCTCCTTGCATTAATATTGACTGATATATCTCTAGCTGTAATCACTAATCCCATCCTGTATTTCTCTAATATTTCCCATAGAGAAATGGGAAAGACTCACTGGGAATGTGATGAAAGAAATAAAAGCTGAAATTAATAATTCTCTCTACTATTATTCTGACATTTCACATTCTTAAAATAAAGTGGTGATCCTAAAACAGGGAATTTTTATTAGGATTAAATGTCAGGAATTGTGAAAAACTGAGTTTAAATGTATTTGGCTAAGGTGTATGTAAACTTCCGACTTCAACTGTACCTCCTACATCAACCTGATACCCATATTACCAAATTTAGATAAATCCAGCTGACCAACCCCGTCCTTCCCCGGCACTCAATCTTCTGTTGCAGGTAGAAGTGGTGCTGACAGCACTGTATTCGACGCATTTGTTGATCAGCCGGTTTATAGTTTTTTTTAGGGGGGTTCACACCATTCTAGGCAGAATTATCCCTGCTATGCATCAAGACACCATCTGTATTTACCTCAAGAGAAGACAGAACATAACAGTTTAGTAGAGGTAATTTCTAATCCAAGAAGCATTGACTATATGACAAATTATTATGTTTTACCAATTATTCTTAATACCAATTTCTAATATACTCCCCTTACCACCCTATCAACTACACCGCAGATTCACAGGATCGGGAAGTTAGACCTCAATTTCTGTTAGGGAAACCCTCCACAGACAGAGAAATGAATGGTGTGGAAGTCAGGTGATTCTTGAACTTCTGGAAGATCTTGAAGTTCTTGGATGTTTTTGGAGGTCTGTCCCTCTACTGAGGGAATCAGCCAGAGCACGTAGCTCATCAGTAGCATTCCCATTGCCATCGTATTCTGGCCAGCTCCATCATCCTCAGCTCCCTCATCTCTAAGTCGTCGGTTTCCTCGTGTACTCTATTGCAGTGGTTTAGATGATACCAGGTTGATCTCCCCTCTATCCGTACAGCCGTTGGTGTAGCCTGGGTGACGATGTATGGTCCCTTTAGCCCTGAACCTTCTTCCATCACTAGGGTCTCGGGCTCAGGCAGAATCTTTCTCAATTTATCAACATCATTCTGTGGAGTGTGTCCTTCTGGCAGCGTACCAATAGGGAAGCTAAGAGTCACTGCTGCAAAGACACACAGACACAGACACACACAAAAGAAAACAATGCTCCGCAGTGGCGGTGCCATCTTCCTCCTCTGGGGTTGGAACACTCCTACAGTGGGACACATGGATGCAGGTATCTCTCTCTGCTACTTTCCCCTCCATCGAGGTAGCCAGCAACCCCTAGTACTGACCTCTCCACCTAGGGTTTGTCCATCTCTTACTTCTGTAATCCTTTACCGACAGTCTCCAGGGCACAGAAAATGCTCATATTCTCCTGCTAGGTTGGGCAGAGAAGCCTTCACCCGTGGGAAGAAAGTCTTAAGAACATTGTTAGGTGAGACACCGTATGCTACTATACCATGTCTTCTTATCAGTCAGGAGAAGCCTTGAGATTAGGAAGTGCACATTCTTGCAGCTTGTTGCAGTCCACTAGTTTCAGAGACAGGCCTCCTCTACACCCTGCCTCCTACCACAAATACACTTGCACATAAAACATTTAATCTAACCCATAACACATGAATTACTACTGCTCATATTCTTAATACAATTTGCATATTTACCAAAAAGCCCCATGCGACCAGTACTTCCCCCCTTTGGACACATGACTCACATTGTGATTCATCCATTCAAAAAACAAAACAACAACATAGCCTGTTAAACCAAAATAATAAATGAAATTAAAATGACAACCTTTGATAATATCTTAACTTAATTGTATCCCATAAGGTAATTCAAGGAATAGTAAAATTGACTAGCGACAGGTGTCCCTCATTCAGGACTAGCTCTCTCACTCTGTCCTTGTTATGGTCCGAATCATATATAGGACTATTGCCAAATTATAAACTTCTTCATAATTATCACTATTACAAATGACCCTCAACTCAGTATAATAAATTACCTTAAATTCATTATCCTATGTCTCTCGGTATTCCAGTGTGGGTGATCAAATCACACTAGAAAGTCAAAACAGAGGTCAGAGGTCATTCAAATCCTTTCAAATAAGTGTTTCATTCTATAGTATAGACTAATCATTTAACAACAGTCAAAACATTTAATACATTTTGTATCCCAAGTGTACAGTAAGTCTTCATTACATTTATTTTCAAAATAAATCACGTGTTTACCTAAAACTCACTCAGAAAACAAAACTTCAGAAATGTCCATGTGTGTGTCCCTTTAAGATATATCATTTATAACCCGTGAAAAACAAACAAAAAACTAAATAAAAGACCCTACCCAACTAACAAATATTCATAACATGTGGGTTGTGTGTGCAGGTCTGTGTGGTAAAACGTAGGATAAAAACACACTAATTGCCAGGCATTATTTAATTTGGTAGCTCCCTCTTACGACCTAATTATAAGACTGCCGAATTTTAATAACTGCTCCCAAGACCACATAAACGGGAACATCTGAAAAAGTTAATGAAAGCCCTTTTCTCCTGGAAAAGAAAGTTGTTACAAATTGTTAACATTTACTCTTAATCATCAACAAGCATTGTGACGATAATTCCACTGTCTTCCCTTAACTCATTAATCTTTTGTTTCAATTTAATTCCTTGTGACTACTCCAGAAGAAGATAGCATAAAATCTCTCAAAAGATGAAAACCACTCAAGTTCTCTGAGTTTACAATGAGCATTTTTGATTGATTACCCTTTAGACTTCATTCTCTGTAATTCTCACAATAATTATTCAACCCCAAAATCGGCTCCATTTGATCCCATATCGAATTATCATGGTATCGTTACTGGATCACTGTCCAACGACGTAGGTAATATCAGTTTCGCCTTAGATTGTTCCTGTCACCCCTCTAAATGTCATATTTTATTAAGTCTCCAATATAACCAATTACTCCACATAAATAATCATTGATATTTAATCCCAGGCATCTATTATCCCAGTTGTTTTGAGACGTTGTCTCCTACGACTCCCTTAACATACATACTATGGGGTACTCCCACCAATCCTGTAAGAAAGAATCCCACTCAAGACACATCAAATAATACCATGTTTCATTAAGTGGAATAGACACCTTCTAATATAAACCTATAACCCCTTTCATGTTAAACATTAAACTTATTATGTGACTTGTTAAGCAAATGTTTACTCCTGAACTTATTCAGGCTTGTGTCACACCCTGGCTCTGGGACTCTATTTGTTGAGCCAGGGTGTGTTCATTCTATGTGGTTATTTCTATGTTGGGGGTTCTAGTTTGTTGTTTTCTATGTTTGCCAGAGTGACTCCCAATCAGAGGCAACGAGTGTCAGCTGTTGGCTGGTTGTCTCTGATTGGGAGCCATATTTAAACTGTCTGTTTTTCACTTTGTGTTTGTGGGTTTTTGTTCCGTGTTCGGTCATTGTCACCGTGGACGTTACGAGTCGTTTGTTGTTTTGTTCGTGCTTTAATTTAATAAAGTAAACATGTTCATTCATCACGCTGCGCATTGGTCTCTCCCTGACGATCGTGACAGAAAAACCCACCATACCAGGACCAAGCAGCGTGTCCAGGAACAGGCAGCCTGGACGTGGGAGCAGCGTCGGACGGTCGAGAGGCAACCCCAAACATTTTTTAGGGGGGGGCACACGGCAGGGGCGACTGGGCAGCAGGAGGCTGCCACAGGGCGATTAGGTGAGGAGGCCACCAGGTTAAGGGGGCTACTGGCGCAGAGGGAGCAGGAGTTAGTGTTGCAGAGGATGGAGCTATTGGAGGCGATTAGGGAAAGGGTGAGAAATGAGGCACGGCGAGAGGAACTCGGTAGGCAGCTGAGGGAGCGGAGGGTTATGATGAAACCCAGTCCCGCTCCTCACACCAAGCAAGTGGTGTGCGTCGCCACCCCAGCCCGGCCTGTTCCTGCCCCTCGCACCAAGCCTACGGTGTGCGTCGCCAGCCCGGCCCGGCCTGTTCCTGCCCCTCGCACCAAACCTATAGTGTGCGTCGCCAGCCCGGCCCGGCTCGTTCCTGCTTCCCGCACTAAGTGTACGGTGCGCGTCGCCAGCCCAGCCCGGCCTGTTCCTGCCTCTCGCACCAAGCCTACGGTGTGCGTCGCCAGCCCGGCCCGGCCTTATCCTGCCCCTCGCACCAAGCCTACGGTGTGCGTCGCCAGCCCGGCCCGGCCTGTTCCTGCCCCTCGCACCAAGCCTACGGTGTGCGTCGCCAGCCCGGCCCGGCCTGTTCCTGCCACTCGCACCAAGCCAGGGGTGCGAGTCGTCAGCCTGGTCCAGCCCGTTCCTGCCACTCGCACCAAGCCAGGGGTGCGAGTCGTCAGTCCGGTGAGGCCCGTTCCGGCTCCACGCACCAAGCCAGGGGTGCGCATCGTCAGCCCGGTCCGGCCCGTTGCTGCTCCACGCACCAAGCCAGGGGTGCAAGTCGTCAGTCCGGTGAGGCCCGTTCCGGCTCCACGCACCAAGCCAGGGGTGCGCATCGTCAGCCCGGTCCGGCCCGTTGCTGCTCCACGCACCAAGCCAGGGGTGCGAGTCGTCAGTCCGGTGAGGCCCGTTCCAGCTCCACGCACCAAGCCAGGGGTGCGTATCGTCTGCCCGGTCCGGCCCGTCGCTGCTCCACGCACCAAGCCAGGGGTGCGCATCGTCAGCCCGGTCCGGCCCGTTGCTGCTCCACGCACCAAGCCAGGGGTGCGAGTCATCAGTCCGGTGAGGCCCGTTCCGGCTCCACGCACCAAGCCAGGGGTGCGTATCGTCAGCCCGGTCCGGCCCGTTGCTGCTCCACGCACCAAGCCAGGGGTGCGCATCGACAGCCAGGTCCGGTCCTTTCCTGCCTCACGCACCAAGCCTGGGGTGCGCGTCATCAGTCCGGCACAACCCGTGCCTTGGTCATCGGTGCCAAATCAGGTACCGCTTTATTGCTCCCCAACGGAGCTGAAGCTAGCCGCTCCTGCTACGTCCAGGTCAGCTCCAGCCAGCGGGGCCAGACCGGACCAGGGGCGCTATGGGGGGTTTATTGGAGGGTGGTGGGCAAGCCCGGAGCCAGAACCGCCGCCGAGGAGGAGTGCCCACCCAGCCCTCCCCTATTTTTCTCTGGTTGAGGCGCGGTCGCAGTCCGCGCCTTTAGGGGGGGGTACTGTCACACCCTGGCTCTGGGACTCTATTTGTTGAGCCAGGGTGTGTTCATTCTATGTGGTTATTTCTATGTTGGGGGTTCTAGTTTGTTGTTTTCTATGTTTGCCTGAGTGACTCCCAATCAGAGGCAACGAGTGTCAGCTGTTGGCTGGTTGTCTCTGATTGGGAGCCATATTTAAACTGTCTGTTTTTCACTTTGTGTTTGTGGGTTTTTGTTCCGTGTTCGGTCATTGTCACCGTGGACGTTACGAGTCGTTTGTTGTTTTGTTCGTGCTTTAATTTAATAAAGTAAACATGTTCATTCATCACGCTGCGCATTGGTCTCTCCCTGACGATCGTGACAGCTTGCCATGACAAAGGGGTTGAATACTTATTGACTCAAGACATTTCAGCTTTTAATTTAAAATTTTTAAAAATATTTTTTAAATCCACTTTGACATTATGGGGTATGCACTGTATGTGTAGGCTAGTGACACAACATCTTAATTTCAGGCTGTAACACAACAACATGTGGAAAGAATCAAGGGCTGTTAATACTTTCTGAAGGCACTGTAAGTAAAATGTGCAGTAGGCAGTAAATATGTAACCTTTCAGAGATGTTTATTTGATGGCATCTCTGTGCTACAGAGGCAGATCAAGGGATTTTTTTGTTGTTAATTTCATCCCCCTGATTTTGACAGAAAAATAAACAGTGGGAGATGCATCTCATCTGTCTCGAGGATCGGATGCATCCATCCCTCCTTCTCTAGATCCTCATCTCCCCCCCCCTCTCCCCCCTCTCTCACTCTCCCTCTCTTTCTCTTTCGGAGATAGCTATGTACAGACAGCCGTCATATGTGCAGCAGGGGAAAGTGGCAGCTTTAATATTGGAGTGATTGCCGCTGATAAGGGTAACGGCTGTGGAGAGGCGTTAGTGTCATCCCTCTCTCCTCCGCAATAAACACTTTCATTTTGTTTTGCCGGAGAGACGGATGGAGAGATAGATGTGGTAAATAGACGACCTGAGGAGCAGTGGAGGGAGGGAAGGAAAGACAGATGGAGAAGAAAAATGGAAGGGGTGGGGATGCATATTCAGTATTAAAAGATCAATCAGAGGGTCGTGAAAAATGCATTTTGTCATCTACCCCTCTCGTTTCATCGGAGCAACAACAACGCTGGCCACTGTGCCATATTTAAAATGCAAACCTAACTAACTGTGATCTGTATAGCATTCATAGTCATATTTTAATAGGGAATTATATGCAATTATTAGTAATATGCCATGTGTCTAACAGTAGAATTTCAACATAGTCATTGTGTCAGAATCAGTGATGAGCAATGTCTGAATATTGTCCTGAAAAAAATCATTAAATCTGTGCTGAGGTGTAGGGTCTAGTGTACACTCTTAGATTCTTCAACTGTCCCCATAGAATAACCATTTTTGTTTCCAGGTAGAACCATTTTGAGTACCATGTAGAACCCTCTGTGGAAAGGGTTCTACATAGAGCCCAAAGGGTTCTTCAAAGGTCTCTCCTATGTGGACAGCCGAATAACCCTTTTAGGTTCTAGATAGCACCTTTTTTTCTAAGAGTGCAAAAGTGTGCCATTTGGCCAAGGACATTGAGGCATCAGATTACTGACTTAAATGACATCCTTTTCCAAAACTCCTTCAGACATCGTGACTACTCAGGACAGGGCTGGAGGCTGGGAGGAGAGGCCACTTGTTATGACGTTAGATTATGTGTTGTGTTTGAATTATTCCGCTGTCCTCAACTCCAACCCAATGCCTATCGCATGTGTTTTGTGGTAACACTTTATCTTTTAGGGTAATCACATTAAGGGTACATAGTGGCCAAAGTGGTCCTCCGTAGCTCAGCTGGTAGAGCGCGGTGCTTGTAACGCCAAGGTAGTGGGTTCGATCCCCGGGACCACCCATACACAAAAAATGTATGCACGCATGACTGTAAGTCGCTTTGGATAAAAGCGTCTGCTAAATGGCATATTATTATTATTATTATTACATAGCTTTCGATGCTAAGCTTTCGAGGCTAAAGCTGTTCGATTTTTTGGTGTGTATTTGTGTTTGATTTGACTCAGGGCAATAAGACAGCGTGACCAAAAATATTATGTGAACAGCTGGGTAGCTGAAATCTGCATATCAGAAATAAAATCAGGGAGACAGACAATTGCTAATTAAAATCAGTGGGAAGACATCTTGAAAATGAGACTTGACATCAGTATTCAGAGTCTGTCTTAAATATTTGTGGACGTTAAAATTAATAATACGGTTGCAGTATAACAGCGAGGAATACGCTTAATCTGGCTCTGTGTTTATTCCGTAAATGACTCCAGCTATAGGAACAGAGAATTTTAAACGTTTCAGAAAGCCCAGGCCAAGCATGCATCCCTATGGACCTTTACTATTGCCAATGAATGCACATGATGAACCCTCATCTATTTACCCAGCTAGCACATAACATTCTGAGAACCATATGTTTCTTAAAGCTTGTTGAGAGCGTGGTTGTCATATGGTTATTTTCCATAAAACCTTCCCACAACTTTCTGGGAATGGTGCAAGATAGTTGCTTGAATTTGGAACAGTCTCAGCACATTTAAGGAAATTGGGGAAAAAACTGTATTAACTTGGTACTTCATTACCTTAACTGAACGTTTACATTTAATTAAAATGTTGGTAATGTTCTAGCAATGTTCTCCAACTGGTTTGACATTGGGAATGTTCTCAAATAGCATAACGTTTTCTACAGGTTTCCTCATGGTTCTATTTAAAGTCATGTTCTCAAATTATTCCGAGATACTTAAGAAAACTTTCCATAAGAACCACAAGAAAACTTTAGTAACGTTCAGATAACGTTATAAGAATGTTATTTAAAAACATACATTCCGTTCTCAGAATGTGAAGAAAACGTTCCATAAAAACCACAAGAAAACTTTAGTACCATTAAGAAAACATTGTAAGAATGTTATTTAAAAACATATACATTCCATTCTCAACATCAACAAAACTCTCTATCCTCTATCTTGTTAAGTGTGTTCAGGTGTAGCCCACTAATTGGCCACATCTGATCTTGATGAGTGCTTGTTTCCTTTGAAATGTGGTCTGTTTAAATAGACTAAAATGAACAGCTTTGTATGCGTAAAAAACCATGGCATGCTAGCTCCATCCTGGGGGCGCAGTGGACTAATTCCATGGATAGAGAATATAAGATCATAGGTTTGAATCTCATTGACGCTGTGTCACGATAAAAAAAAGTATGTGTTTGCATGATTAAATTAATTTCCATGTGTCCTATCTGTGCTTAACGTTCAAACAAGTTCACCCAAAATAAGCTAGCAGTGTTATTAAAAGTCTTATTGAAACATTCAGTGAACATTTTAAAAACTCAAAATAACCTATAATTTCAGTTCTCAGAGCATTAATAAAACCTCCCAGGAAAACTTTAAAGGAACCAGAGTAAAACTTTCTCAGAACCTCCCTGCAACCCCAAAAAAAATTCCCAGAACAGGCAAAATTTCCACTTCTGTTCTCAGAATGTTTAAAAAATGTTTTGTTTTACCAGTCATGAAACGTATGGCTTCGTTCCCACAACCAACGTGAAACCAAAAGCATACGTTCCCACAATTCCCAAAGAACCAAATGTGCTAGCTGGGAAAATGAGTTTGAGTTGAAAGTTCAACTAGAGATAGATAGTGACCTTCAGGCTTCTTTGGTTTTAGCATACGCTATATCCTTTTAGCTTGTCAGTCAAACTGTGTGTTGATGTCAGGCTCAACTTAGTGTTTTGACTGGCTGTCTACTCAGCCCCAGCTCCAAGGGGCCAGGGTTCCGGTCTAGAAGCACGGTTTCAACTGCTCCTACAGTTTTTTTTATTTTTATCACACAGCTGAAAATATTAACATTTTCTATTAATCTAATGTCTGCCATGTTTTTGGATGACGTGATGAAGTCGTCGCTGCTCGCGCTGCTCCCTGTGTGCACTGAGTGCTAGTGTGCATATGATGTTGGTCCATATAAACCGGATGCAACCCGGATATAGACGGTCCATGAATCGGAGTATGTAAACGTGAGTAGATTACCTTGAAAATAACAGTCGGACATCTTGGACACAGTCTCTAGCTCCCTGAGGGGTCCTCATTAAGACTAAATGCTGAGCGTGACCTTTCCGTTTCCCCGCTCCTCCCACCCAGCTGCCCCTAATTACCTACCTCATTACCCACTCCGAAATAACACACTGATCCAAGATGGCTACCTCATTACCCCCTCCTAAATAATACCAGCACCATCAGGTTGAACCAAGATGGCTTCTTTATTACCCACTCCTAAATGTGACCGATCGGCTCGATTCGGTCTTATGTAGCAAAATTTGAAATTGTGTTTTTCACATTGGATAAAAGTAGAGACTGTATATCATACACTACAGTTGAGGAACAATGGGAAAGTAATTCTGCTTTGAAAGTTGATAAACTTGTAACCTCACTTTTGAGAAAATGGCCTTGAATGTTTTGGTACACCTACTGGAGAGCTCTTCTTTGTCTACACCCATTCAGCATCGTTCACACCCTCTAAAGGCTTAGCCCCACCCATCTCTTTAAGGAGTCAAATGTGAGGCTATGTACTAAACAACAAAAGATTTCAAGACTAAAGGCTGGTTTATACTACGGGTATATTCATAAATTTAATCTGGAGTGCCAGAGTGTGCTCAGAGTGCGCTCTGGGCTTTCGTAAACTCAGAATGTTGTCAGATTGTCCGTTCGTAAATTCAGAGTGTTTCGATCTCGGAGCGTTCAGAGCGCACACTGGACGCTCTGGCCGACGAATAGGGTTGATCCGAGCGTTCTGACCTAACAACAGCAGTCCAGCACCCAAGCTAACTGGCTAACGTTGGCTAGCTACTTCCAGACACAAATGAGAGAACAGCTTACTCTGACCCTTTTACTCACCCTAGCAGAGCTGGTTAGGCTGTTTTTCTGTTATCCAGAGCGTTGGTGACTGCAACTGTGCTGCTGGCAACAATTTAATTACGATTTTTTGCCAACGTTTACTCACACCGGCCATATTCAACGGGTGTCGAGCGTTCGTAAATGTGTCAATTATTCTGCACTCTGGCACACTCAGACGAAAGTGCTCTGAAATCGGATGAGATAGTCAGAGCGAATTTACCAGCTACATCTATCGACAGTTGTCGCAGTGACAGCATGAACATTCTATTGAAATGGTTACTTGCATAGTGGAGTCTTGTTTATACATGTAGCTAACTAGCTAAACAATGAACCATAATCCCAACTCATAACATTACTACCCTGCATGAATCTACAGGTAGCTAACCAACCAGGTTCAATGTTAGCTAGCTAACATTAGGCTATAACTAGCAATGCAAATAGCTCTGAGATACGAATAATTTAACTACACAGATCTCATACACGTAACGTTAGCTAGCGAGCCAGCCAGCTAACGTCAGCTAGCTAGCTAACAGTACACTTTAACTTGAAATGAAAACGACTTTCTGACTAAATTTGTAATGTGTAATATCTGAAAATGTAGGTAGCTAGACTATCTTACCCATATACCAGGATGGACGCTTCTCCCTCTCTGTCACGGATGCCATGGTTGCCCTTCGTTTGAAGATGTAATCCAGAGACAGGTGTTTTTTACAATAGCCTTCTGTGTGTTCTCTTTTCGACTCCGTCTGCATATTTACAATCAAACACCAGAATTTTCTCCATCTCCTTAGCTATCATTCTCTATTTCCACTGATTTCATAACTTGGTCCTCCAGAAAGTGGAGAGCAACACTTATGCAGTTCTACTACATATCTTTCAATAAATCTGTGTTAGAAAGGATTACCTACACCTACTGACCAGCTCATGTTATAGACAGAAGTGTGGTAAATGGCAGACCAATCCGAACTCATCTCTCGGCATGTCCAGCCCACTCATTGTCTCAGCCAATCATGGCTAGCGGGAAAGTTGCTGTCTTTTTCTGTGGCTAAAACAATTAGGCTCATAATTTAACAATTGTATTCGTATTTACAGATGGCATACAAGTTTGTTATTAAGGCATATGAAAGTTCAAATGTTCCAGAAGGCATTTCTGCCAAAAAACGCATTTAAGATCCCTAACCCTATAACCTGGACACCCACCTGAGCGACCCATACACCAAAGAGAAGTTCCCATCTCTTTTATGGACCTGCTGTGAATATGCAGCCTAAACAGAGAAATAAATGCGGTCAGAGACCTACTTGAGCAGCACCGCCCCCTCAAATATTCTGAGCCTGCCTGGCAGGGTTGGTCCTACAAAGCCAGAGCCCCCTGATGGGAGAGCATAATATACAAGGAAATTCTCAAAGCTGCTAATGAGAACCTTGACGACCTTTTACCTAGCTGGTGGGGATTCCGGTGGGGTATGCCCACCCAGGTAGTGGCAGTGCTGGCAACACTGGCTGCAGTAACCCATGGGGAGGGGGTCACACTCGGACAATCAGAGAGGGGGTTTATCATTGTGGCCCAGGTGGCACAAAATAATCAATGGTCTGACCGCATGGAGATGCTTGGGAAAATGGTTACAACAGGGGATCAGAGTGTTTGTGTCTCAGGTGAAGAGGGTGGATCTGATCTCCATCACCTAGGACTTGACATAGATTAAGTAGATTAATCAAATCTCACATTGTTATCAATTTCTGCTCAATCTGCATGCTTTCTCAATCAGCTTTAACTGTATGTGCACTCGTAAATCAAGTTATTACTCTAGTTGGGCTCTGGGATATAACAGCCGTTGAGTATCTGATTTTATGGTGGATTGTGGAGGAGGGGGGTTGAGTGTGTTGGAGTATGTGAGTATGTGCGTGTGTGCTTGTCTGGCATCTGTTGTGTGGGGGGGTGGGGATGTTGGGGGGGAGGGGGGGGGGGGTGTATGGGATGGACCACAGGAATTATTTGCTAGGATAATAATTGCTTGTCAATGAATTAAATGTAATACAATGGCAATCCGGGTTATATGTTAGAATCCTACGCGTGAACTGCTGACATTATTACGCATATTAATTGATAATGATGGAAAATAGGATATTCATAATTTAAAAAATATAGTTATATAGATATATATAGAGAGGTGAAAGCATTGGAAATGCTTTTGGCGGTTAATCTGCTTCTGTTTTGTGGGTGGCACTGTGTGCTGTTTTCGATGGATGGGTCCTGGCCTCTTGGGGCCTTAGGGATACGGAGGGACGTGGGTGGGATGCTGATCACTGGGATGACGGCTCAACTTGGGATGGGGAGGGGCTTTAGCGGGGGAATTAGTGGAGAACAATTGAAGGGTTACTCCGTAGCAATGCAAATATCACGGTACAGCTATATGGACACTCAATCATTACGCTATTTTTTATTGGTAAATTTACAAACATATATAATGATAAATAGACTTGAAACTTGTATCTCATTATGGTGTATGGTGAAATAAGTATAGCCAGTTATAATTGTAATGGCTTAGCTGATAATAACAAAAGAAGAACAATATTTACATGGCTCAAAGAGAAGGAATATAATATCTATTGTATACAGGAAACTCATTCAACAATTCGAGATGAAGTAGCGTGGAAAAAAGAATGGGGGGGGGGGGGGAAATATACTTCTCCCATGGGCAAAGAAATTCAAAAGGGGTGATGATATTAATTAATAGTAATTTCGATCCGAATGTGCAAATTGTCCAAATAGATACGCAAGGTAGATGGATTATTTTAAATATGTTATTGGACCATAAACAGATATGGCTCATTAACCTTTACGGACCAAATAATGATGATCCACAATTTTTTGACAATATATATAATAAATTATCAAGCCTGCAAGCAACTCAAGACAATATTATTATGGTGGGGGATTATAATACTGTTTTAAATAGCTCAATGGACCGTAAAGGAAATCACACCACAAACAATCACCCACATGCTCTTAAGGAAATTGTGAATGTCATGGATACATTAGAACTAGTAGATATATGGAGTCTTAAATATACTGATCTAGTGAGATATACATGGCGCAGACTGAATCAAGCTAGTCGTCTTGACTTCTTTCTTATCTCATTCTCGTTGGCACCAAAAGTAAAAAAAAAAGTGTTGATAGGGGACAGAATGCGGTCGGACCATCATATAATAGGCATATACATTACTCTTACTGAATTTCCACGTGGGCGAGGATATTGGAAATTTAATCAAAGCCTATTGGATGATAATTTATTTATAATTAGAACAAAGGAATTTATAACTGACTTTTTCCAACATAACATAGGTACAGCGAATCCCCTTATTGTATGGGACACCTTTAAATGTGCCTTTAGAGGCCATGCAATTCAGTACTCATCTCGAAAACAAAAGCAATTTAGGTCAAAAGAGTTTATACTAAGAATGGAAATAGAAAGTCTAACAGAACAGATAGATGGCAATAAAAACTGTAACATAGCGGCTCAGAATAAATTAGAGGAAAAACAAAAAGAAATGGAGAAACTTATTCAAGAACGATCAAGTGTAATATATTATAAAAATAAAGCAAACTGGATGGAATATGGGGAAAAATGCACAAAATTATTTTTTAATCTTCAACATAGGAATGCTACCAAAAAGAACTTAATGAAACTGGTTACAATTGACGGAGTCACCCATAATTCACCAAATTATATTTTGAAGGAAGAAACAAAGTACTTTAAGCATATGTTTTATTTTCAGTCGCCTCCATCTCCTCTAACTGAAGCTAATTGTAGAGATTTTTTTTCTATTGATAATGTCAAATTAACAGCCACACAGAAAGACTCATGTGAAGGTGAAATTACAGAGGAGGAACTTCTGGATGCAATTAAAGACTTTAAGTCTGGGAAAACTCCAGGGTTGGATGGCATACCAGTCGAGGTATACCAAACCTTTTTTGATATACTAAGAGGACCGTTATTAGCATGTTTGAACCACTCCTATGTAAATGGTAGATTATCTGACACTCAAGAAGAAGATCTCATTATTACTGAAACAGGATACAAGTGGAAAATATAAAGATCCAGTCCATTTACAAAATTGGAGGCCCCTTACACTTCAGTGTTGTGATGCAAAAATCCTAGCAAAATGTATAGCGCATAGAATTAAAAAGGTATTGTAGGATATTATTCATTCTAATCAGACAGGTTTTTTACATGGAAGATACATTGGAGATAATATAAGGCAAGTATTGGAAACAATAGAACACTATGGAAAATATGGGAAACCAGGCCTGCTATTCATAGCAGACTTCGAAAAGGCATTTGATAAAGTTCGACTGGGGTTTATATATAAATGCCTGGAGCATTTCAATTTTGGAGAATCTCTTATAAAATGGGTCAAAATCATGTATAGTAACCCTAGGTGTAAAATAGTAAATAATGGCTATTTCTCGGAAAGTTTTAAACTGTCAAGAGGAGTGAAACAAGGTTGTCCACTATCGGCATATCTATTTATTGTGGCCATCGAGATGTTAGCTATTAAAATCAGATCCAATAATAATATCAGAGGATTAGAAATACAGGGCTTAAAAACAAATGTGTCATTGTACGCTGATGATTAATGTTTTCTTTTAAATCCACAACTAGAATCCCTCCACAGCCTCATAGAGGATCTAGATACATTTTCTAACCTCTCTGGATTACAACCAAATTATGACAAATGTACTATATTACGTATTGGATCACAAAAAAATACAATTTTTACATTACCATGTAGTTTACCAATAAAATGGTCTGATGGTGATGTGGATATACTCGGAATACATATCCCAAAGGAAATAAATGATCTCACTTCAATACATTTTAATAGAAAGTTAGCAAAAATAGATAAGATCTTACTACCATGGAAAGGAAAATACCTGTCAATTTGTGAAAAAATCACCCTGATTAACTCTTTAGTATTATCCCAGTTTACCTATTTGCTTATGGTCTTCCCTACACCTAGCGAACAGTTTTTTAAATTATATGAGAAAAAAATATTCAATTTTATTTGGAACGGCAAGCCAGACAAAATTAAAAGGGCATATTTATATAATGAATATGAATTCGGAGGACAGAAATTATTAAATATTAAAGCATTAGACCTATCACTAAAAGCATCAGTCATACAAAAGTTATACTTAAATCCGAACTGGTTCTCAAGCAAATTAGTAAGATTGTCTCACCCAATGTTCAAGAAAGGCCTTTTTCCCTTTATTCAGATTACAACCTCTCACTTTCAGTTATTTGAAAAGGAAATAATCTCCCAAATATCACTATTTCTAAAACAAGCCATAGAAAGTTGGTTGCAATTTCAATTTAATCCTCCAGAAACGACAGAACAAATAATGCAACAAATATTGTGGTTAAATTCAAATATACTAATTGACAAAAAACCTTTATTTTTTGACAGAATGTTTAAAAAAGGTATAATCTTCGTAAATTATATTATCGGTAGGACTGGTGGAGTTATGTCGCACATGCAGCTAACAAAAACATATGGAAATGTCTGCTCTACCCAAAATTACAACCAAATAATTGCAGCCTTACCGCAAAAGTGGAAGAGGAAAGTGGAAGGGGGAGAAAGTAAGGAACTTGTCTGTTGGCCTTGCATTAAAGAACATAATTGGTTAAGGAAAACTGTAATAAATAAAAAAGTATATCAGTTTCACTTAAGGACCAAAGGATTGACAGCCGTCCCATATAGATTGCAAAATAGTTGGGAAGAGATCTTTGACGTACCGATCCCATGGCATAGTGTTTATGAACTGACACGCAAAACGACACCGGATTCAAAAATTAGAATCTTTCAATTTAAATTATTATATAAAATTCTTGCTACCAATAGAATGTTATTTATATGGGGGATACAATCTTCCCAGCTCTGCAGATTTTGCTGTGAAGAGACAGAATCATTAGATCATTTGTTTTGGTTCTGTCCATTTGTAGCTTGTTATTGGACACAGGTCCAGGAATGGCTAAAGGATTGCAATATTTACCTGGAGCTAACCTTGCAGATAGCATTACTGGGTGATCTGAAAAGTCATAGTCAATCAATCAATAATATAATAATACTTTTAGCAAAAATGTTTATTTTTAATTCACAATCTGTAGAAGCAATGCGAATAGAAAGGTTCAGAACTTTTGTAAAACATCACAGTACGGTTGAAATATATATGGCAAATAGAAATCCTATATGGATGGTGTTAAGAGATAGATGGGAGGTATTGAATAGAGTTGAAGGATGGGACTAATAACAAATAACAACAAATAATAACAAAGATAGCTAATAATGTAAGCATACTGTGTCCATAATAAGTATATAGGTTGTATGTTGGGAGCTTTTGGGAAAGAGCACAGTTAGAAAGATATGGCATATAGAAGCAAACCGGATGGACATCATGAAAATGATCGGAGAGGTTGAGAGTAGAAGAAGTTCAGGAGCAAAAATATATATATATGTATATATATATATATATATATATATATATATATAAATATAATAGAATTATTGTAAAATTAACTCTGTCCATAAGGTGTAGATAGTAAGTATAGACCGGAAGTAGAGGCCTGGGCATTGTTGTTCACTAATTTACTCCAAGTAGGGAAAGGATGGTGGGGTTGAAAAGTAATAAAGGGGAGTATATCTATAAAAAAAAAAAACATGGGCGATTGGAAGTGATGCAGACAATTACATTGATAGAAGATACAATCTATCTGCAATATTAAGCTGATCCATTCCTCCCCCCCAAAAAAATAAAATAAAAATAAAAATATAAAATAATGAAAATATGTTTACATTCAAATGGCTCTCCTGTGAAGTAGTGACGCACGACATACGCCTAGTTTCCTGAAACGAGTCACAAATAACAACAGCACCACCAGGTTGAATAATAATACATTGTGGGGTGCTTATATTTGTGCTGTTACACACTTGTACAAGTGTTCATCGTTCTAAATGTGTAATGGAAATGTGTTTCTTGCATATCCCAACTCCCCCTAATATACCCGCAGGGAGTGGGGTCATGAAAAGGGTCACCATTGTCCAGCACCCCTGGAGCAATTGGGATTAAGTGCCTTGCTCAAGGGCAGAGCAACATATCTTTCACCTTGTCGGCTCCAGGATTCAAACCAGTGACCTTTCGGTTACTGGCCCATCCATAGAGAATGATAGAGGCCTCTAGTGGCCAAAAGGCTGCTTTAGCATGGGCAGCACCATTGAGGGCTTCCGCCATGCTTCCGCCATTTAAAAGTAGTCAAAGTAGTCAACTGGGTGGGGATTCCTATGGGTTGTAGCCTCAATGGCACTGCCCATGCTGTCACAGACGCTATAATGGCACAGATATAAAGATGAGTCTTCTATCTATCTCTATGGGCCCAGTGCTCTCACCTCGAGGCTACCTGCCACCCAAACCAAGATGGCTTCCTCATTTGCCCTGCCTAAATAACACCAGGTAGATACACAGATCCAAGATGGCTGCTACTCCCCACAACTGATTTTCTATACTACTCTCTGCAATCTTTGTGTTGATATTTTAATTAACTGTACTGTAGCTTGCTTGATGCATGCTGGCATAGTGGATATCTGTGCACTGGATGTGTCCCCCTATTCTTTCACTCTTTCACTCCCCCTCCTCCCGCCAGACTTCATTCTATAAGTCCTGACTATATATTCAGGACGTCGCCATCACTATGGTGATCGCTGATGAGACGATAGGGTGATCAGCGCTTGCGGGATGTCGGACAATAAACTGAGAAGGAGTAAGTAAGTAGCCCTCCTAATGATGGCACTAAAGTAACGTGTTTAATTATATGGAATGCTGCATAAATTGTCGAGTGCGTGGAATCATTGGAATTGATTAAAATACTAATTAAACAGGCCCTTGCAGAATTTGGAGAGTGAGCTAAGGTTCAGATCTTCAGGGACATTTGCATACCCTTAATCTGGGGAAATGGGATTTAAAGGACCCTCTCTCATTCTCTTTCTCTGGCGCTCTCTCTTTCTCTATTCCCCCTATTTCCCAGTTCACATGCTAACAAACTCAATTAAAATTATCCTCTGTTTTCTCTTTTCACCATATAATTTGGCATAAGACCGTTTGATTTTGTTTTTCAATAAAAATGTATCCATCAAAGCGAGGGTTTCAAAGGCTAAAAATGCACAGAAAAAAAACAAGTCTGCCGAGTATACAGTGGGGAGAACAAGTATTTGATACACTGCCGATTTTGCAGGTTTCCCTACTTACAAAGCATGTAGAGGTCTGTAATTTTTATCATAGGTACACTTCAACTGTGAGAGACGGAATCTAAAACAAAAATCCAGAAAATCACATTGTATGATTTTTAAGTAATTAATTTGCATTTTATTGCATGACATAAGTATTTGATACATCAGAAAAGCTGAACTTAATATTTGGTACAGAAACCTTTGTTTGCAATTACAGAGATCATACGTTTCCTGTAGGTCTTGACCAGGTTTGCACACACTGCAGCAGGGATTTTGGCCAACTCCTCCATACAGACCTTCTCCAGATCCTTCAGGTTTCGGGGCTGTCGCTTGGCAATACGGAATTTCAGCTCCCTCCAAAGATTTTCTATTGGGTTCAGGTCTGGAGACTGGCTAGGCCACTCCAGGACCTTGAGATGCTTCTTACGGAGCCACTCCTTAGTTGCCCTGGCTGTGTGTTTCAGGTCGTTGTCATGCTGGAAGACCCAGCCACGACCCATCTTCAATGCTCTTACTGAGGGAAGGATGTTGTTGGCCAGGATCTCGCGATACATGGCCCCATCCATCCTCCCCTCAATACGGTGCAGTCGTCCTGTCCCCTTTGCAGAAAAGCATCCCCAAAGAATGATGTTTCCACCTCCATGCTTCACGGTTGGGATGGTGTTCTTGGGGTTGTGCTCATTCTTCTTCTTCCTCCAAACACGGCGAGTGGAGTTTAGACCAAAAAGCTCTATTTTTGTCTCATCAGACCACATGACCTTCTCCCATTCCTCCTCTGGATCATCCAGATGGTCATTGGCAAACTTCAGACGGGCCTGGACATGCGCTGGCTTGAGCAGGGGGACCTTGCGTGCACTGCAGGATTTTAATCCATGACGGTGTAGTGTGTTACTAATGGTTTTCTTTGAGACTGTGGTCCCAGCTCTCTTCAGGTCATTGACCAGGTCCTGCAGTGTAGTTCTGGGCTGATCCCTCACCTTCCTCATGATCATTGATGCCCCACGAGGTGAGATCTTGCTTGGAGCCCCAGACCGAAGGTGATTGACCGTCATCTTGAACTTCTTCCATTTTCTAATAATTGCGCCAACAGTTGTTGCCTTCTCACCAAGCTGCTTGACTATTGTTCTGTAGCCCATCCCAGCCTTGTGCAGGTCTACAATTTTATCCCTGATGTCCTTACACAGCTCTCTGGTCTTGGCCATTGTGAAGAGGTTGGAGTCTGTTTGATTGAGTGTGTGGACAGGTGTCTTTTATACAGGTAACGAGTTCAAACAGGTGAAGTTAATACAGGTAATGAGTGGAGAACAGGAGGGCTTCTTAAAGAAAAACTAACAGGTCTGTGAGAGCCGGAATTCTTACTGGTTGGTAGGTGATCAAATACTTATGTCATGCAATAAAATGTAAATTCATTACTTAAAAATCATACAATGTGTTTTTCTGGATTTTTAGTTGTAGATTCCGTCTCTCACAGTTGAAGTGTACCTATGATAAAAATTACAGACCTCTACATGCTTTGTAAGTAGGAAAACCTGCAAAATCGGTAGTGTATCAAATACTTGTTCTCCACACTGTATGATCTTAAATGTTCGATGCCACTTGCTTTGATTTGCATGAGAATATCTTTGTTAAATATTGCATTTAGAACTAGCGTGGACATACTTGAATTAATTAGTAGATTTATGGATCAAACTCATATTGCGATCCTATTAACTATTGCAAGAACCAAGACAAATTAATGATGTAGTACATCAACTAGCACGTTTACATTAAAATAAATATGAAACATTCATTGGTACAGATATACGATCTTAATTTGACCAGTTTCTCACAGCAGAAAAAATTGTCCTGCAGAAACAGGAAATGTTAATTATTGTATGGATTATGAATGGACATTTTGCAGGGGTTTATACATTTTTTGTTAGGGGAAATAAAGTCTGACATTTTAGAGTAATTACAAACTTTAGAAGCCTTTTTAAACCTTGAATATACTTCCTGCAACAACAGGGTGATTTCCTGCAACAACAGGGTGATCAAATACAACAGGGTGTGCAAAGGTCTGGCTCATAAACCACTTTACAAACATTTTAATAATCCTCAGAGCAAAGTAACAAGAAAATATCCATTGGACGATGTGCTCTATCTAGACACTGTACTGTAGGGTATTCTGTGGTCATGTACAGGTGTAGGATCTTAATTTGATCACCCTGTTGTTGCAGGACATTTCTACATCTGTAGGGTGGTTGGGCTAACTCTTTCATGTGTACCGTAGCCAACAGTAAGTGAGACTTTGACTGGTCACTGATGAGTTTGGAGTTGGAGTTGGAGTCACAGGCTGACAAAGACCTTCGGGTGAAAACTTTGCAATAAACTGTGAGAGAATTAATTCATCAGTGTGCAGGTATCTATCTTTAATTCTCACTCACACTGTGTCACACACTCTCTCTCACACACTTTCCTGTTCCACTGAAGAACTGAACGGTCAAACATGTTATTCTGCGTCATTCATTCTCCTCACTAACACATAACTGATTCCACTCACTCATTTCACGTTCCACTTAACTCATTCCATTATGTTTTTTTAACGTTTTTTTTTACGAATTCCACTAACAAACAACTCTGGTCTTGTGCTGGTGTCTTCCCACGCAGTTCAGCAGAAGAAGCAGTTGGAGAAGGAAACTGGTGTGAAGATCCTGGAGGTTGGTGTCAGTGATGTAAGTCCTGTTTCATCATCTGTTACAAGTTGGGAACCATAGAATTATTGACTTGAATGGGGTTGCCATTTCTATTGATTCTATTTCTGTGCTGGGAACATCCAACACTAACTATATCAGTGTCAAACGGAGTATAGAACTGACCCCAACAAATATTTTTGTTTGGGGGTTTTGTCTAGATCAACTTGAAGTCATCTTGATGCTGAATTGCTTCAATGTGATGTTATGTGACATTACAATGGTGTCAGGGCGTGTTGTAGGTGTAGTGTAGGAATCAAACGCAGGACGCAGACTGAATGTTCCAAAGGCTGTATTACTGGCCCAACACAGGCAACAGGACAACTAAGCCCGACAGCAAAAACACGCACGAAGGCGAAAGGTAAATGCGCACTAACAGGTGCGACAAAATGTAACGGTGCACACACAGGTGCAAATAAGCTCCAGCACAGTGGAGAAATACGCTCAACCGAGCAAAACACAACACTGACGGAAACAATCACACACAACACTAGACAAACACAACGAGAAACTTATAGGACACTAATTACGTCAAAACAGAAACAGGTGTGGAAACAAACAGACAAAAGCAAACGAACATGAAACATATAGCGGTGGCAGCTAGAATTCCGGAGACGACGAACGCCGAAGCCTGCCCGAACAAGGGAGAGAGGCAGCCTCGGCCGAAACCGTGACAGTACCCCCCCCTTGACGCGCGGCTCCAGACGTGCGCCAACTCCGGCCTCGGGGACGACCAGGAGGACGCGGCGCAGGGCGCGTCGGATGCCTCCGATGGAACTCCGTCAGGAGCGACGGGTCCAACACGTCTCTCCTCGGCACCCAGCACCGCTCCTCCGGACCGTACCCCTCCCACTCCACTAGATACTGGAGACCCCCCATCCGACGTCTCGAATCCAAGATGGATCTCACGGAGTACGCCGGTGCCCCCTCGATGTCCAACGGGGGCGGAGGAGTCTCCAATATCTCATCTTCTTGGAGTGGGCCCGCTACCACCGGCCTGAGAAGGGACACATGGAACGAGGGGTTAATACACTTATACTCCACAGGTAGCTGTAATCTATAACATACCTCGTTCAACCTTCTCAGGACTTTAAATGGCCCTACAAACCGCCGACCCAGTTTCCGACAGGGCAGGCGGAGGGGCAGGTTTCTGGTAGAGAGCCAGACTCGATCACCAGGTGCGTACACCGGTGCCTCACTGCGGTGGAGATCAGCGCTCGCCTTCTGACGTCGGAGGGCCCGCTGCAGGTGGACGTGTGCAGCGTTCCAAGTCTCCTCCGAGCGCCGCGCCCACTCATCCACCGCAGGAGCCTCGATCTGGCTCTGCTGCCAGGGTGCCAGAACCGGCTGGTAACCTAACACACATTGAAATGGAGTTAGGTTAGTGGAGGAATGGCGTAGGGAATTCTGGGCCATCTCGGCCCAGGGAACGTACCTTGACCACTCCTCCGGCCGGTCCTGGCAGTATGTTCTGAGAAACCTACCCACATCCTGGTTTACGCGTTCCACCTGCCCATTGCTCTCCGGGTGGTAACCCGAGGTGAGGCTCACCGAGACCCCCAACCGCTCCATAAACGCTCTCCAGACTCTGGAGGTGAATTGGGGACCCCGATCAGCCACAATGTCCTCGGGTACCCCGTAGTGCCGGAACACATGGGTAAACAGTGCCTCGGCAGTTTGCAGGGCCGTAGGAAGACCCGGCATGGGGAGCAAACGACAGGCCTTAGAGAACCGGTCCACAACGACCAGGATGGTAGTATTCCCTTGGGAGAGGGGAAGGTCTGTTATAAAGTCCACTGAGAGGTGGGACCATGGCCGTTGTGGAACGGGCAGGGGTAGCAACTTACCCCTAGGTAGATGTCTAGGCGCCTTACACTGGGCGCACACCGAGCAGGAGGAAACATAAACCCTCACATCCCTTGCCAACGTGGGCCACCAGTACTTGGCACTAAGACAGTGCACTGTCCGGCCGATACCCAGATGTCCAGAGGAGGGTGACGTGTGAGCCCAATAGATCAATCGATCCCGAACCTCGAGCGGAACGTACTTCCGACCCTCCGGGCACTGTGGTGGACTAGGGTCGGTGCGTAACGCCCGCTCGAGTTCAGCATCGACCTCCCACACTACCGGTGCCACCAGACACGACTCAGGCAGTATGGGAGTGGGCTCCACGGACCTCTCCTCCGCGTCATACCGCCGAGACAGCGCATCTGCCTTGCCATTCTGTGACCCAGGGATGTACGTGATCTTAAAAGTAAACCTGGTCAAGAACATACTCCATCTTGCCTGGCGAGGGTTCAGCCTCCTCGCCGCCCGGATGTACTCCAGGTTACGGTGGTCCGTCAAAATGAGGAAAGGGTGTTGAGCCCCCTCAAGCCAGTGCCTCCACACCTTTAGAGCCTGTACCACGGCTAACAGCTCCCTGTCCCCTACGTCATAGTTCCGCTCCGCCGGACTGAGCTTCTTAGAATAAAAAGCACAGGGGCGGAGTTTAGGTGGCGCGCCAGACCGTTGTGAAAGCACGGCTCCTAAACCGGCCTCCGACGCGTCCACCTCTACTTGGAACGGCAAAGAGGGATCCGGATGCGCCAGCACCGGGGCCGAGGTAAACAGGTCCTTCAGCCTCCCAAACGCCCTGTCCGCCTCGGCCGACCACTGCAGACGCACCGGACCCCCCTTCAACAGAGACGTGATGGGAGCTGCCACCTGTCCAAAACCCCGGATAAACCTCCTGTAGTAATTTGCAAACCCCAAAAACTGCTGCACCTCCTTCACAGTGGTTGGTGTTTGCCAATTACGCACGGCCGACACCCGGTCTACCTCCATCTTCACCCCTGACGCAGACAACTGATAACCCAAAAAGGAGACCGACTCCTGGAAAAACAGACACTTCTCTGCCTTCACATACAGGTCGTGCTCCACCAGCCTCCGCAACACCCTGCGCACCAGGGCCACATGCTCGACACGGGTAGGTGAGTACACGAGAATGTCATCAATGTACACCACCACCCCCTGCCCCTGCATGTCCCTGAAGATCTCATCCACAAATGATTGGAAAACTGACGGAGCGTTCATCAACCCGTATGGCATGACCAGATACTCGTAATGGCCCGAGGTGGTACTAAAGGCTGTTTTCCATTCATCACCCTCCCTGATGCGCACCAAGTTGTACGCGCTCCTGAGATCTAATTTCGTGAAGAAACGCGCCCCATGCAACGACTCAGTCATGGTCGCAATCAGCGGGAGTGGATAACTATACTTCACCGTAATCTGATTGAGACCACGGTAATCGATGCACGGACGCAAACCACCATCCTTTTTCTTCACGAAAAAGAAACTCGAGGACGCGGGGGAAGTGGACGGCCGTATGTATCCTTGTCTCAGCGATTCGTCTATGTAAATCTCCATAGCTTTCTTCTCCTCCTGAGACAGAGGATACACATGGCTCCGTGGGAGCGCAGCTCCTGCCTGGAGGTTTATCGCACAATCCCCCTGCCTATGGGGTGGCAACCGCGTCGCCCTCGCCTTACTAAACGCAATAGCCAAATCCCCATACTCAGGTGGAACGTGCAATGCGGGCACCTGGTTTGGACTCTCCACCGAGGTAGCCCCTACGGAAACGCCCAAACATCTACCCACACACTGAGCAGACCACTCCATCAGAGCCCTCTCCTGCCACGAAATCGCTGGGTTATGGGTACTCAACCAGGGCATGCCCAGCACCACCGGATACGCAGGAGAGTCAATCAGGAACAGCTGAATCATCTCCTGATGATCCCCCTGCGCACACATCCTAAGTGGCGCCGTGACCTCCCTGATTAAGCCCGTACCCAACGGACGACTATCTAGGGCGTGAACGGGAAAAGGAACATCAACAGGAATGAGGGGAATCCCTAACGCTAAACAAAACTTTTTATCAATAAAATTCCCAGCCGCGCCTGAATCTACCAGCGCCTTATGCTGGGAATGAGGTGCTACCTGTGGAAAACGTACAGGCATACAAAAATGGGCAACAGTGAGCTCTGGGTGAGTGGGGCGCCTACTCACCTGGAGGGAATCCCCAGTGCGGGACCTGTCGTCATCTCCCCTAGGAGGCCATCCCCAGCACCTAGCCGCGGTGTGTCCTCCCCGACCACAGTTGGTGCAGTGGATGGACCCCCTAGCCTGCCGACTCCTCCTCTCTCTAGCGCCAGCGCCCCCGAGCTCCATAGGACACGGCTCGGAGGCGCTGGAGGGTGGAATGGACGGACCCTCCGCAGGACGTCCGCGGGTAGCCAGCAGGGTATCCAGCCTGATGGTCATATCAACCAGCTGGTCGAAAGTGAGGCTGGTGTCCCTACAAGCCAGCTCCCGACGGACGTCCTCTCGTAGGCTACATCGGTATAGATCGATGAGGGCCCGATCATTCCACCCTGCATCTGCCGCTAGAGTACGGAATTCGAGCGCGAATTCCTGGGCACTTCTCCTCCCCTGCCGGAGGAAGACCAGACGCTCCCCCGCCGCTTTCCCCTCCGGGGGATGGTCAAACACCGCCCTGAAGCGGCGGGAGAACTCGGTGTACGTAATCGTCGTGGCGTCGATCTTCCTCCACTCCGCGTTGGCCCACTCCAACGCTTTTCCGGCCAGGCAGGAGATCAGGGCGGACACGCTCTCATGCCCTGAAGGTGCCGGGTGCACTGTGGCCAGGTATAGCTCTACCTGGAGCAGGAATCCCTGACACCCAGCCGCGGTCCCGTCGTAGGCCCTCGGGAGAGATAGTCGGACTCCTCGAGGTTCCGGCGCTGGAATGGGCGGGCTGGCCGATGGTGCTGGCAGGGCGGGCGGCGGTGGAGGCGAACCCCAGCCTCGGAGTGTGGTAATCACCTCCTGAAGGGCGGTCCCCATCTGCAGGAGCTGCTCTTGCTGGTCCCGAACCTGGGCTTCCAGTCTCGTCTGGGCTGCTTCGGCTCCTGCTGATTCCATTGGTGGTGTGTGATTCTGTCAGGGCGTGTTGTAGGTGTAGTGTAGGAATCAAACGCAGGACGCAGACTGAATGTTCCAAAGGCTGTATTACTGGCCCAACACAGGCAACAGGACAACTAAGCCCGACAGCAAAAACACGCACGAAGGCGAAAGGTAAATGCGCACTAACAGGTGCGACAAAATGTAACGGTGCACACACAGGTGCAAATAAGCTCCAGCACAGTGGAGAAATACGCTCAACCGAGCAAAACACAACACTGACGGAAACAATCACACACAACACTAGACAAACACAACGAGAAACTTATAGGACACTAATTACGTCAAAACAGAAACAGGTGTGGAAACAAACAGACAAAAGCAAACGAACATGAAACATATAGCGGTGGCAGCTAGAATTCCGGAGACGACGAACGCCGAAGCCTGCCCGAACAAGGGAGAGAGGCAGCCTCGGCCGAAACCGTGACAAATGGTATTCAATTGAGGCTGTATATTGAATACCATTTGTGTGAGATTGTATAGTTAGATCTTACCAAGTAAAGTCCCTAAAGAGAATACTGAGCTCATCGTCCAACACCCCAAAATGCATAATGTTTCATTGTAAAGGAACTTAACCAAACCTGAAAGGTCCCAGATCTTATAGAAACCATAGTGTCTCTGTACACTGGGCTCTCTCCAGATATGGCAGCTTGGCATTTAATCACCACACTACCTTCTGCTACCATCCATACCGCCTGCATCCTTTATGAGGCCGCCATTATGCGACCAGACATTGATCATGAGCTGAAATGAATGCAAAATGTATTTCCTGTTAAACGTGTCGCTTTGATACACATCCTCTGTATTAATTTCCTGTCCTCCTTAGGGTCATTGGTTCCCATGGAGAATAAAGAACAACAAGACAAAGCGCAGTGTGTTTTGACACTTTAAATTGCAGACGATAGTGGCTCAGAGGAGGAACAATAAGCAGATTATCTGGAGAGCTGTCACTTTATGGCTAGACATAATGGCTGGCTGTGACATATTCATGAGAAGAATTAAGAGGAGTGCAGAAAGATACTTAAGATGAGTGCCGGGCCGAGAGCAGGGGAGATGTGCGTTCATTCGATGGCGACGCTGCTAATAAATATTCATAAGTACTGTGGTGATGGTGAGGATCTAATCAAGCAGCCATTGATGCGCTGGAGTTCTCCTAGCATTTTTTCTACAGAAATGAGACAGACAGCGGTGGCGCTGTGAGCCATGAAGATCATCACGAGGCATGCTGGGAACTAAATGGACGTGGCCTGTGTGTGTGCTGCTGCCGTCATCAATAGCAACAGGGTTACATAGTCGGGACCGTTTTCCTGGGTCAATCCCTCACACACTGTCCTCCTATGGACTTTGTCACACTCTCTATTCTCTTTTCGATTGATTTAATCCTACTGTCCATCTCTTGCTTATGCCTACGCATTTACCTCCCTCTTTTTACCTCTTTTTACCTCCTTCTTTTTACCTCTTTTTACCTTTCTCTTACCCTCTATTTCTCTGACTATCTTTTTCTCCTCTTACTCCATCTTCACTCTTGTTCAACACACAGAGAGCTCAAGGCAAACAGTGATGGAGGGCTGTGATTTGTCATATTGGTCCTATTTGTTGATAATTAGCTGCAATGATAGGGAACCGGAGTGAGGGAGAGATCTATCCTTTACCTCAGGAGTGGGAAATCAGAGACAGATGCTGTGTGTGTGTGTGTGTGTGTGTGTGTGTGTGTGTTTGTGTGTGTGATTAGAAAATGTGTGTTTGAGGGAACTACAGTGAGAGCCAAGCCCTGTAATTATTAATATTCTCTATTGGCATTTTCATAGTCCGAACTCAAATAAGGCTAAATTCATCCCAGTGGTTTTTAGTCCCTGAACAGAATGATCATTTTATGAAAACGGTGGCAGAACATCCTGCTGAGAGTGCCTGTGGAGAGGGCTCTCAGAATGCATTAGTTTAAATGAGATTGAACACAACTATTGGTTGGTGAATCTATGGGGTGACCGCTGGTATATTGGTATTAGTGGGTACCTCAGCTAGATGCCACAGCATGGGTCGGTAACTATGCATTAGCGTGCAAAACACACGTTTTAAATGGTGCCCTAGTTTTAAGTAGATAACTGAATAAATTGACAAAGAAAGTAAATGAAAATAAGTTCATATAGGCACAACCAGTTAGATGTGATGAGGTTTATATCCTGTCGCAAGAGATCCAATCAAATTGGAGGATTCCTCCACTGTAGCGCAGGCTTACATAGACTGGTTGGAGTGTGCCAGCTCTTGCATGGAACCAACCAACCTGGTATCGTTAAGAGTATCGAGAGTGGAGCTGACACAGGCTGTATCCCAAATGGCACACTATTTATTTTATAGTGCACTAACTTTGACCAGAGCTCTAGGCACCCTATTCCCTTTATAGTTTAACTTAGGGAACACAGTGTGGACATAGCCATAGCCTCTCCGTCATCACCCTGTCTGACTTTGTTAAAAAGGAGCCAAATGACAAAACAGTTTAGGAAGATTTCCAGAAACCACGGACATCGATTGCAGAAGATGTTGATGAAGATAAGCTAATGTCAAAGTGAGGAGATTGGACCCTAATCGATAGACTTCACAATATCTGGCCCTCCTATAGATTTTCTAGAACCCATTTTCTTAGAAATGTCCTTGTTTGCGACTCATTAGCTACATTTACCACAAACACTCTTTAAGTAAATACAATTTAAAGAGCGACTGAACTCACCGGTTCTGCATGTGTTTTTCTGGTGCTCATTAAGTTGAAGAAAAACAAGATTTCAGTCTTGGGTGGTGTTGTTCGATGTGGGTGTGTTATCGTACCCTGGCAGTTACTGTTGTTTGTCCCTGTTGAGACACTGTAGCTGCTGCGGTGTCTCAGGAGAGACAAAAAAACTCTATCAACCACTTAGCCACTAATACTTCCTCAAAATAGTCAGAATTCATCTACGATAAATCAACAAATCAATAAATTAGTAATTATTTATGCAGAGGAGGTTTTAGTCGTGCAATTGTACATCTAGCTAAATTTATTTACATCAGTATTTCTCAAGTAAACAAATGCTCGCGAATGGGTTTCGAATTTGAGAAAATTGACAAGTCGCAGTTGGGATACAAGTCCACATCATCTCAATTGTTTTCAATTTGCCCAAAACAGACTCAGTGCTTGACTTGGGCAGGAGGTCATAGGAACTGAGTACTGGCAGTTCACATTTACTACTGCTTGAGTTCCTGCACCTCTTATAGAACATTAGCTAAAAAGTATTATGGAGTTCCTGCACCTAAATATAAACAGTACCGGCACCCAAAATGAGTAGGCTACCGGCACCTATTTCAGTCCAAGTCAAGCACTGGGCATACTTGAGTGATCAGTGTCAAACACATCAGCAAGTGTTCTTTCAACATAACATTGGTGAGGTGTTGTCTTATGTAAACAAGTCTGAGGCGCTGTGTAAGGGGCAGGTCTGTGTCACTGTGTGGTTCTGGCTGCTATGATTGGATAGAGCTCAATCAGTGCAGCTGATAGAGATCAATCACTGCAGCTGATAGACTGCATTCACCGCAGCTGTTTCTCCTTGCATGACAATTCTCCCTAGGCATTATCTCGTGTTGTCTGTGGGAAAGTGGGCATGAGCTAAATAAAAACCCAACCCTCCTGTATATCGTGATGACCTCCATTTTGGCAGTGGAATACATGTTTCTGACTAATATCAATGCCACATAGGCCGTTTTCAACCTGAGAAGTAGATGTTCGAGTTCAGTTGCTCTTTAATAAGCATGGCATTTTTTAAGTCATTTAAGTTGTCATTACGTTTTACCAATGAGATTGCTGTCCAGATCACGTTAGTGTCTCCATAACAGCACTCCTGTGAATGTGTAAAAAACTCTCTTAGGGAAAAGTGAGAGGGGCAAGAGGGGTAATAGAAAAGGGCCTGTTGAATGCCTGATATATACTATGTTTTTGTTCATCTCAATCCTAGCACTCTATCATCAGTTTTTCGCCAGGGCTGTGAAATGTTGACATTGACAGTAAATGAAAATCCTACAGAGAATATCAATATGCACACACCTTACAGCACCCCAAGCAGCCGCTTGGAGAATCATCCTCTAGTACGGATACCATAGCAGTCCTCCGTTTCATGGAGAGACGTTCCTAAAAGGCACACAGAGCTTCGTGACTGTGCATCCTCTCCTCCCGTCCTGTTCGTGATCAGGAGGGGTCGATGAGTCACTGTGCAGAGAGAGAGAGAGAGAGCGAGAGAGAGAGAGAGAGAGAGAGAGAGAGAGAGAGAGAGAGAGAGAGAGAGAGAGAGAGAGAGAGAGAGAGAGAGAGAGAGAGAGAGAGAGAGAGAGAGAGAGAGAGAGAGAGAGAGAGAGATGGTGCAGGAGCCGAGGGTTGCAAAGGTTTGCATTAGCCAGCTGTATGCAGACATAGGCCCTTTTCACATTGACGAAAGTTGAAGGAGATTCTTGAGAGGTATCGAACAAAATCCTGAGAATATACTTATTACTGTAATGTGAACTTGTCACGTCTTGACCACTACCTCCGGAGGTCACGCACGACACTCGCACTTGGCCCCCAGTTGCCCCCCTCCATGCAGGGCAGTGTAAGCAGAACGGTTGTGTTGAGCCCAACACTGCTACAGTAAAAATGAAATGTCTAGACATTTTTATTATATTTGAGACTTGTTTTATTGCGTTTTAATTGCAGTAACAGCCTGTTACACTCTGTAATTGTTGCTGTAGCTTAAGAAAAGCTCATTTCAATTGAGTTTTTTTCCCTTGACTGCACTGATCATCCAGGCAAGATATAATCTAGCTATGCAAGCAAGAAGCTTTTTCATTCGCAGTTTTACCTCATATAAAGACTTTCATGATATTGATAAAATTGAGCCTGATTTGTTCTAAGGAAAGTTTAAAACGCTGAAGTTGTAATGTAGGCCTAAGAAGTATCTAGCTATGGTTCAGCTAACATTATCCAACGTCAGCATTCAGCTAATTAGCTGATGCAGCTTTTATGATGTAGCTAAGAAAAATTCAGGAATAATTTTGTTTAGCTCGCCACCTAGCAAGGTAGTTCTATACTATGAACGACACTGTACTGTACCTTTATATTTGTGAGGGGTAAACATTCATGCTTGATATGCTAATGTTACTAGCTAGCATTAGCTAGCCAGCTGTGCTATTTTCTTGCAAGCTAATTTAATGTGTGGACAAACGAGAAATAAACCCTTTAATTGTCTGCACATTATGAATTGTTGCATTATTGAAGAGTGTAATATGGTTTGGTTGCATTATTCAAGTGTAATAACGTTATGTTTTAAATGAAAAGTTTAATTATTGAATAGTTTGTATGCTTACTGGCTAGTGGCTACTGTGATGTGTACGGTAAATTGGAGCTGAAGAGCAAGAATGTCACATTGCCCACCACAACAAAAGGTAAGGCAAGGGGGGGTGGATGTCTTCTTTTAGCACCTGAACATTTGGTGCCATCACAGTGGGAGACCATGTATTGTGTTCTTAAAATACAACAATCCCTGAAGGTTTGTCATTTCACCATCTTGATTTGAAAATCATTGCTTTTACATTAACGACTGTTATTAGAATATATGTTTTATCAGCGTACCAGTTGTCTTTTTTATCAGTATTTCTGAGTGCAGTGAAGGAGGAGGAGGAGGCTGGACATTTACAGTTAACTGTCCGCAATTAACTGTCCCATGTGATTAAGATTGTGGGTAAATTGAGATTCATTGACATTTTGACAGCAGCCTCATGTTTTTTATAACTCCTGCAAACTGCTTATGTGGATAGGCACTTATTAAGCACAGAATTCCCTGAGCTGCATGTCAACTGATTATTCAACCAATTGTAAATCATATATAACATGCAGGGATCTCAGCTGAGTCTCCGCACGGTGTGTGTGTGTGCATGTGTGTTGTGTTTGTGTGTTTACTTGTGTGTCTGTGTGTATGTGTGTGTTTGTACATGTATGTATGTGATTGCACATGTTCATGTTTTTGCATCTTAGGGATGTAGATCACAGGAGGTTGGTGGCACCTTAATTGGGAAGGACGGGCTCGTGGTGATGGCTGAAGCGGAATAGGTGGAATGGTATCAAACACATGGTTTCCAGGTGTTTGATGCCATTCTATTTGCTCCATTCCAGCCATTATTATGAGTCGTCCTCCCTTCAGCAGCCTCCACTGATGTAGATGTGTGTCTATGCAAATAACATATATTAGCAAGACTCGTATATGTCTGTGTACACGTGCCTTTGTGCGTTTGTGGTCTGTGTGTCTGTTTACTTGTCATGGCTTTCGCAGCGGAATTGCATTACCTGTCTTTCTGGAACCTTTATAATGGAAGTGGATGCAGGAGAAATAAACATTAGCATATAATCCCATCATATGTCAAGTAGGAAGAAATGTCAGCAGTGAATGCCACTATCTTAGAATTGGGGAAACCACTCATGGTCTTCCCCAATCAGAGTCCTGGGATAGCACGGGCAAAACTCATCTCAGGGAAAGGTCACGGGCAATGATGACCTCTGGCAACTGAATTTGGTGGCTTTCTTGCCAATTTCCTGCACCATAATGAATGCGATGGCTAGCATAAGAGCATTCCATTGGAAAAGATTTGAACATGTAACTCAAAATGATAGTGTAAAATAGGGACCTTGTAGCAGTCGTAAGGACAAAGATTCAGCAGGAGGCAGGCAGGTAGAGGTGTAAATGGGGGTTGAATTTATTTACACAGCACTGATGCTCTTTCTATGACATAGACTGACCAGGTGAATCCAAGTGAAAGCTATGATCCCTTATTGATGTCACCTGTTAAATCTACTTAAATCAGTGTAGATGAAGGGGAAGAGACAGATTAAAGAAAGATTTTTAAGCCTTGAGACAATTGAGACATGGATTGTGTATGTGTGCCATTCAGAGAGTGAATAGGCAAGACAAAATATTTAAGTGCCTTTGATCTGGGTATGGTAGTAGGTGCCAGGCACACCGGTTTGTGTGTGTCAAGAACTGCAACGCTGCTGGGTTTTTCACACTCAACAGTTTCCTGTGTATCAAGAATGATTCACCACCCAAAGGACATCCAGCCAACTTACATTTGACATTTTAGTCATTTAGCAGACGCTCTTATCCAGACTTGACACAACTGTGGGAAGCATTGGAGTCAACATGGGCCAGCATCCCTGTGGAATGCTTTCCACACCTTGTAGTCCATGCCCCGACGAATTGAGGCTGTTCTGAGGGCAAAAGGGGATGCAACTCAATATTAAGAAGGTGTTGCTAATGTTTTGTACGCTCAGTGTATATACAAAGTTCTAACTTTCAAATGTCAGTATTCAAAACAAAAAACCTCTCATCAGGCAAAACCTGTCTTAATCAATAAAGCACAGGCGAGGTCTACCAGGCTCAGATACAGCCTCCCCTTGAGTAACCCAAAAGTGAACTGCGGAAACATGTCCAAATGGCAGGCCAGGTACATCTATCCGCATTCAAGCGTGTGACGGAGAAACCAGACATGTGCTCCAAGCAAAAGACAATGAAGCCATTGACATAAAACGGGTAAATACAGTTAAATAAACCAAAGCTTCTTTATAACAAGTGTTGCGCAGTTTGTGAGCTCTCCAAACAACATTTCCACTTTGAGAATGAGAACGGTTAGAATGTATATTATATTTCATTACTGAACAGAAATTACCGTAATCGAACATTCTAAATCAATGGGGAAATGTGTGGATTAACAGTAACCTCACTGATGAACATACAGTATATTTAAACAGGGAATTTATAAACATTCACAAACAAATTGCAAACAATATTGACACAATTAATATGCACAAATTTGCCGGGATCCAGTGCATGTCACGATCGTCGTAATGAACGGACCAAGGCGCAGCGTGATATGCGTACATCTTACTTTAATAGTGTACTACAAACACGATACAAACTACAAAACTACAAAACAACAAAACGATACGTGAAGTCCTAGGTATACAATACAAACCAACACGGAACAAGATCCCACAAACACTGTGGCAAAACAGGCTGCCTAAGTATGGTTCCCAATCAGAGACAACAATCAACAGCTGATTCATGTTGCCTCTGATTGAGAACCACACCGGCCAACATAGAAAACACATCAGCTAGATAATGAACCTAGAACACAAAATCATGGAAACTACACACCCTGGCTCAACATAACAGAGTCCCAGAGCCAGGGCGTGACAGTACCCCCCCCCCCCCCCCCCCCCAAAGGCGCGGACTGCGACCGCGCCAAACATAAACCGAACAGGGGAGGGCCGGGTGGGCATTCCTCCTCGGAGGCGGTTCCGGCTGGGCTGACGATGCGCACCACAGGCTTGGTGCGGGGAGCAGGAACAGGCCGGGCCGGGCTGGGGACGCGCACCATTGGCTTGGTGCGGGGAGCAGGAACAGGCCGAACCGGGCTGACGAAGCGCACTACAGGCTTGGTGCGGGGAGCAGGAACAGGCCGGGCTGGCGACGCGCACCACAGGCCTGGTGCGGGGAGCAGGAATGGGCCGGACCGGGCTGACGACGCGCACCACTGACTTGGTGCGGGGAGCAGGAACGGGCCGGACCGGGCTGGCGACGCGCACCACAGGCTTGGTGCGGGGAGCAGGAACAGGCCGGACCGGACTGACGACGCGCACCATTGGCTTGGTGCGAGGGGCAGGAACAGGCCGGGCCGGGCTGGCGACGCACACCATAGGCTTGGTGCGAGGGGCAGGAACAGGCCGGACCGTACTGGGGACACACACCACCGGCCCTACGCGGGGATCAGGAACGGGCCGGACCGGACTGGCAACACACCCCAGTACCTCTCGCCGTGCCTCTACATTCTCCTTCCCCCTGGTGACCAGTGACTCCCGTAACCTGGCGGCCTCCCTTGCCAACCTGCTGAACCACTCTATCCCGACCTCCTGCTGCCCCGTCGTCCACGGCGTGAGCCCCCCCCCCCCCCCCCTAAAAAATTTCTGGCCGTCTCTCCTCCCCGTGGACCAGGCCTCCATGGCTCTCGCCTGACTCTCCCTCCTCTGCTCCCACGTCCAACCTCTCTCCTCCTCACGCTGCTTGACCCAGTCGAGGTGGATATCCGCTAGAGTCCTCTCTGGCGTTGGCTCCTGGACACACTGCTTGACCCAGTCGAGGTGGATATCCGCTAGATTCACCTCTGGCGTTGGCTCCTGGACACGCTGCTTGGTCCAGTTATGGTGGGATCTTCTGTCACGATCGTCGTAATGAACGGACCAAGGCGCAGCGTGATATGCGTACATCTTACTTTAATAGTGTACTACAAACACGATACAAACTACAAAACAACAAAACGATACGTGAAGTCCTAGGTATACAATACAAACCAACACGGAACAAGATCCCACAAACACTGTGGCAAAACAGGCTGCCTAAGTATGGTTCCCAATCAGAGACAACAATCAACAGCTGATTCACGTTGCCTCTGATTGAGAACCACACCGGCCAACATAGAAAACACATCAGCTAGATAATGAACCTAGAACACAAAATCATAGAAACTACACACCCTGGCTCAACATAACAGAGTCCCAGAGCCAGGGCGTGACAGTGCACAATAAGGGAGAGAGATGTGCCTATAGCGCATCTAAGCCACAGATAGTCCTGATGTGTATGCGGTATGACCAACAATAAGGGGCATATAATAGGTACCCTATTTTCAACATACTGCACTACTCTTGACCAGAGTCGTATTGGCCCTGGTCAAAAGTAGTGAAGGAATAGGGAATAGGGTACCATTTGGGACAGTATGCTCACCCTATGTGATTCAGTATGGTATGTAATTATGTAAATTAGTGTTTGTAAGTATAGGTAACAGCCAAAATAATGGAAATTCTTGAGTAAATGAGGGAAACATTGAAAGCAGGTGCTTCCACACAGGTGTGGTTCCTGAGTTAATTAAGCAGTTAACATCCCATCATGCTTAGAGTCATGTACAGTATACAAATGCTCAGTTGCCCATTATTTTGGCTACTATGGCTAGAAGAAGTGATCTCAGTGACTTTGAAAGAGGGGTCTCAACGGAGCATAAGGGGTTTAAAGTCAGTCACCAGACCTCAACCCAATTGAACATTCTGGAGCAGCACCTGAGACAGCGTTTTCCACCATCAACAAAACACCAAATGATGGAATTTCTCGTGGAAGAATGGTGTCGCATCCCTCCAATAGAGTTTCAGGCACTTGTAGAATCTATGCCAAGCCACACTGAAGCTGTTCTGGAGGCTCGTTGTGGCCCAATGCACTATTAAGACACTTTATATTGGTGTTTCCTTTATTTTGGCAGTTACCTGTATTATGTTCAGTGTCTGATAATAATCACTACTTAGATATGTGCTGTATAATTTAAAGGTCCAGTATGTAGCTTTGTGGGCGACCCGACCAAATTCCCATAGAAATGTGAGTTATAGATCTGTCATTCTCATTGAAAGCAAGTCTGATAAGTAGTAGATCCATTATGTATGTTTTTCTTTTGCATTTTTTTACTTTCAGTTTTGTACACCAGCTTCAAACAGCTGAAAATATAATATTTTGGGTTATTGAAAAGATATTTCACAGTGGTTTAGATTGTACAATGATTCTCTGCACTTGTCTGCTTGTTTTGTCACAAACTGAAATTAGGCAAACATGATAGAATTTTTGCAACCAGGTAATGGCAAGTGAGTTCTACATATTGCACCTTTGAGTGCTTTGCATTTAGCACATTGCCAATCTAGTTTGGCTGTAAACATGTTCTATCCCAGGTCAGAAATATGGGCCCTTGTCAGAAATAGTGCACTATAAAGTGAATAGGGTGCCATTTGGGATAAACAACAAACACCTATATGGTTGAGAACTTTTGTGAAAAAGAGCACAGTTTGGGGGATATGGCATGTAGAGGCAAACTGGATGGACATCATGAAAATGATCGGAGAGGTTGAGGGTAGAGGAAGTTCAGGAGTAAAAATAAAACAAAGTAGAGTCATTGTAAAATTGTCTGTGTCCATAAAATGTATATAGTATGTATAAGCTGGAAGTAGAAGCCTAAACTAGGGGAGGGGTGGTGTGGTTGGAAAGGAATAAAGGAAAATACATTTTTAAAAAGGATATGTATATATATATATATATATATATATATATATATATATATATATATATATATATATATATATATATATATATATATATATATACAGTGGGGAGAACAAGTATTTGATACACTGCCGATTTTGCAGGTTTTCCTACTTACAAAGCATGTAGAGGTCTGTAATTTTTATCATAGGTACACTTCAACTGCGAGAGACGGAATCTAAAACACAAATCCAGAAAATCACATTGTATGATTTTTAAGTAATTAATTTGCATTTTATTGCATGACATAAGTATTTGATCACCTACCAACCAGTAAGAATTCCGGCTCTCACAGACCTGTTAGTTTTTCTTTAAGAAGCCCTCCTGTTCTCCACTCATTACCTGTATTAACTGCACCTGTTTGAACTCGTTACCTGTATAAAAGACACCTGTCCACACACTCAATCAAACAGACTCCAACCTCTCCACAATGGCCAAGACCAGAGAGCTGTGTAAGGACATCAGGGATAAAATTGTAGACCTGCACAAGGCTGGGGTGGGCTCCAGGACAATAGGCAAGCAGCTTGGTGAGAAGGCAACAACTGTTGGCGCAATTATTAGAAAATGGAAGAAGTTCAAGATGACGGTCAATCACCCTCAGTGTGGGGCTCCATGCAAGATCTCACCTCGTGGGGCATCAATGATCATGTGGAAGGTGAGGGATCAGCCCAGAACTACACGGCAGGACCTGGTCAATGACCTGAAGAGAGCTGGTACCACAGTCTCAAAGAAAACCATTAGTAACACACTATGCCGTCATGGATTAAAATCCTGCAGCGCACGCAAGGTCCCCCTGCTCAAGCCAGCGCATGTCCAGGCTGTCTGAAGTTTGCCAATGACCATCTCGATGATCCAGAGGAGGAATGGGAGAAGCTCATGTGGTCTGATGAGACAAAAATAGAGCTTTTTGGTCTAAACTCCACTCGCCGTGTTTGGAGGAAGAAGAAGGATGAGTACAACCCCAAGAACACCATCACAACCGTGAAGCATAGAGGTGGAAACATCATTCTTTGGGGATGCTTTTCTGCAAAGGGGACAGGACGACTGCACCGTATTGAGGGGAGGATGGATGGGGCCATTTATCACGAGATCTTGGCCAACAACCTCCTTCCCTCAGTAAGAGCATTGAAGATGGGTCGTGGCTGGGTCTTCCAGCATGACAACGACCCGAAACACACAGCCAGGGCAACTAAGGAGTGGCTCTGTAAGAAGCATCTGGAGTGGCCTAGCCAGTCTCCAGACCTGAACCCAATAGAAAATCTTTGGAGGGAGCTGAAAGTCTGTATGTCCCCGAAACTTGAAGGATCTGGAGAATGTCTGTATGGAGGAGTGGGCCAAAATCCCTGCTGCAGTGTGTTCAAACCTGGTCAAAACCTACAGGAAACGTATGATCTCTGTAATTGCAAACAAAGGTTTCTGTACCAAATATTAAGTTCTGCTTTTCTGATGTATCAAATACTTATGTCATGCAATAAAATGTAAATTAATTACTTAAAAATCATACAATGTGATTTTCTGGATTTTTGTTTTAGATTCCGTTTCTCACAGTTGAAGTGTACCTATGATAAAAATTACAGACCTCTACATGCTTTGTCAGTAGGAAAACCTGCAAAATCGGCAGTGTATCAAATACTTGTTCTCCCCACTGTATATGTATTTATATGTATGTACATGTATGTGTATTTATATGTATATATATATATATATATATATATATATATATATATTTGCGGGGAAAAAACATATTGTCAGAAGGGAACCGATGTGGATGTGGTGGAGGAGTCAGGTGCAGAACACAGAGGTTAAGTCCAACAGATTTTAATAATCCAAAGTCAGATAACACGACCTCGACAAAAACAAGAGGCGAGGGAGAATTACGCAAACACGCGTAAACACTAAACATAAAACAAACAGAGTGCAAACACGTAGCTCCGAACAACATGACAGGGAAAAACAACACACAATAATACTAACACAAAACAAGGAACTTATAGGGCACGCAATCAACACACAATTGGCCACAGGTGGTACAGACAGACAAAAGCAATGGACTGCAGAAACATAGAGCGGTGGCAGCTAGTACTCCGGGGACGGCGCTCGCCGAAGCCTGCCCGAACCAGGAGGAGGAGCAGTCTCGGCCGAAACCGTGACACATATGGGGATTGGAAGTGATGCAGACAATTAGATTGATGGAAGTTACAATCTATCTGCAATATTAAAGCTGATCTACCCCCTAAAAAAAATATTTTAACAAATAAATAAGTAAAAAATGTCAAAAATGTAATTTAAAAATAAATAAAATAAAGCACCTATATGACCTTGAAAGCTTTTATCAGCCCATGTAAAGATCACCTCTTCATCGCCACCAGGACACACATTTATCAATTCCCTCAACAACCAATGTCCTTGCAGAATCACTCTAATGGCTGTTATCTGCTCTCTCTCCCACAGCCAGGTCATAACACTGTAATACATAACTGGCGGGTTTGATTGAACAATTGTTTGAGGTGTCTACTAAAATTCTACTAAATGTCTACTAAATGAAACTACTAAATGCTCATTCTAAAATGTAAAACGTCTCACTAACAACATTTTAAAGTAAAGTTTCAAGCAGAATTTAGGTGAGAACACATTTTATTATTTCAAAACTATTGCATATAATAAGCCAGCTACTGTATATGGAGTTAATGTGAGTTATATATAAGCAAAGTACAACCCCCCTCCCCCCTCCATTTACCATGACCTTATTGGTGACCCATCAATAGTACAACTATAATCTATCATGTATATATAATGTGAAACCCCATGGAGGGAATTCATCTCTTTACTGGAGACATCAAAGTAGACCCACTCTGACCCCTAGCTAGTTAAGGAAAAAAACATACATAGGGAAATAAATAAGTAAATACTTATGACGCAGCATGGCTATGTGCTCTGCTTCAAAGATTCTCAGTTTTATGTTTCTACCTTCGTTGTTTTGTTTTTTTTAGCTGGTGCTTTTAAGGTTCCGCAGAAGAAAAATATACAATGCAGTCAAATTATGTAAATAATGATCTAGCATCTAATGAATTGATTTCATGTTTGTGTATTAGTGGCAGACATGCACATTCACTTTTTTTTATGTTGTCTATGAACTCTACCATCTTTTACTGTCAATTGTGTAAGAATGCTACAATCTTAAAGGCTTCATTTAAAACGAGGTTTAAAGTTTTGTACAATATGATTAAGAGATAAACCTTGATTTAACCCAGTTTAAGAGTTAATCCATGTTGGTGCAACCCACCCTGAAACTGTTACCCAAAGATTATTATTATTATTTAATTTTAGATTTTTTTGTCATACACCAATTGTTGGCCAGCCTGTATTTATTTGAGTATGTGTGCACATATATATATTTTTTACATTTAACAAATTGAACAGCTATAATCGAGACTATAATCAACCATAGGTATTGATGTGATTTGCTGACTGTATGTTGTGAGGAGAGTGTGTGCGTGTCTTTGTCTCTGTCTGTGTGTGTATCAGTGCGTTCAAATGAGGTCGCTGGTTCGAATACCAGAGCCGACAAGGTGAAAAATCTTTTGATGTGTCCTTGACCAAGGCACGTAACCCTAATTTGCTCCAGGGGCGTACTACTATGGCTGACCCTGTTAAACAACACATTTCACTGCACCTATACGGTGTATGTGACAATAGAACATCGGTTTTGTAAAACATCCATGACGGCCCTTAATTCCCACATTAATGATCCACCATTGATCTTCAAAAAATATATAAAACACAAACAAACCTGAAAAACTCAAAATGCTTCCTATAAAAATGTCATCATCTGTGCAGACCAGAAAGCCATTTAAGCCATTGAGGCTGTTCTAAAAGTGCCTTAAATGCCAAGGCTGTGGCAGATAGATCTGGATGAGAAATGTCATGTGGGAGCAGCCCCACTGTGCCTGCAGCCCTGTTCAGATCTCTGTCTTCTCTTTGGAGACTCCAGCTGTTGCAGACTGATGAAAGCGAAGCTGCAGTGGGCGCAGTAACTCCGGCAACCTTTAACCATCACCTGACCTTTTGGACTGGAGAAATGCCTTTGATACTGTGCCATGTGGTTTGGTATTTTGGAGAGAGAGCCTTTAGTTCTCAGTTGACTCTCCTTCTCTCGCTCTCGATTTTTCATTCTCTGTCTCTGTTGATGTCTGTCTCTTTCTCTCTCTCTCTCTCTTTCTCTGTTGGTTTCCAAAGTAACGGCTGTCTTGTTTTTAATGAGAGCATAACAATGTTAAGTATTCACACGGACACCTTGAGTTACTCTAACCGCTGTGGTTGTTAGCTAGAGGCATAACTGGAGTTAGAATCTGAAATTAATAGCTCATTTGAAGAACATTCCGTGCTGTGCTGAGAGGAAAGAAAGATAGTGTTTTGTACATTTTAATGATTGTTTGATGATTCTGTTTGGAAGAAAAACATTAGACATTTGGCTGGGTTAATATAATTAATAATATATAATATATTTACAAAATGTATCATCTTCCAATCCATAGCAATATACATCCAAATATCCAAGAAAATATCCAAGAATAGTCCATTCCGTAACCGTTGACTTACAGGAAATACGGCACCTATGACTGGCCCTTTCTGCTGCATATGAATTGGAGATGCAGTGAGTCTGTGGGAAGAACGGGCATGGTGTGTTTAAACTGAGATGTGTTGCTTGGCATCGAGGAGCGAGGAGTGGGGAGGCTGCAGGCCCTCTGTGGGGTCATAGCTGGAGAGGATGCTGGAGTTTAAATGTAATTGTTGAAGGGGCACACACAGGTTCCATTTTGCCTGACACGCTGCATGCTAAGGGACTGCTAGCAGGACTCAGGCAGTTTAGAAACCAATGCTGATCCTGGCCCACAAGCAGGAGTATCCTGCAGTATCCTGCAGACTCACAAGTAGATGGTGTATCTGTTTAATGAAGCCCTTTAATAGTACAATATAGTGAGGGAAAAAAGTATTTGATCCCCTGCTGATTTTGTACGTTTGCCCACTGACAAAGAAATGATCAGTCTATAATTTTAATGCCATGTTTATTTGAACAGTGAGAGACAGAATAACAACAACAAAATCCAGAAAAACTCATGTCAAAAATGTTATAAATAGATTTGCATTTTAATGAGGGAAATAAGTATTTGACCCCTCTGCAAAACATGACTTAGTACTTGGTGGCAAAACCCTTGTTGGCAATCACAGAGGTCAGACGTTTCTTGTAGTTGGCCACCAGGTTTGCCCACATCTCAGGAGGGATTTTGTCCCACTCCTCTTTTGCAGATCTTCTCCAAGTCATTAAGGTTTCAAGGCTGACGTTTGGCAACTCGAACCTTCAACTCCCTCCGCAGATTTTTTATGGGATTAAGGTCTGGAGACTGGCTAGGCCACTCCAGGACCTTAATGTGCTTCTTCTTGAGCCACTCCTTTGTTGCCTTGGCTGTGTGTTTTGGGTCATTGTCATGCTGGAATACCCATCCACGACCCATTTTCAATGCCCTGGCTGAGGGAAGGAGGTTCTCACCCAAGATTTGACGGTACATGGCCCGTCCATCGTCCCTTTGATGCGGTGAAGTTGTCCTGTCCCCTCAGCAGAAAAACACCCCCAAAGCATAATGTTTCCACCTCCATGTTTGACAGTGGGGATGGTGTTCTTGGGGTCATAGGCAGCATTCCTCCTCCTCCAAACACGGTGAGTTGAGTTGATGCCAAAGAGCTCCATTTTGGTCTCATCTGACCACAACACTTTCACCCAATTCTCCTATGAATCTTTCAGATGTTCATTGGCAAACTTCAGACGGGCCTGTATATGTGCTTTCTTGAGCAGGGGGACATTGCGGGCGCTGCAGGATTTCAGTCCTTCACAGCGTAGTGTGTTACCAATTGTTTTCTTGGTGACTATGGTCCCAGCTGCCTTGAGATCATTGACAAGATCCTCCCGTGTAGTTCTGGGCTGATTCCTCACCGTTCTCATGATCATTGCAACTCCACGAGGTGAGATCTTGCATGGAGCCCCAGGCCGAGGGAGATTGACAGTTATTTTGTGTTTCTTCCATTTGCGAATAATCGCAGCAACTGTTGTCACCTTCTCACCAAGCTGCTTGGCAATGGTCTTGTAGCCCATTCCAACCTTGTGTAGGTCTACAATCTTGTCCCTGACATCCTTGGAGAGCTCTTTGGTCTTGGCCATGGTGGAGAGTTTGGAATCTGATTAATTGATTGCTTCTGTGGACAGGTGTCTTTTATACAGGTAACAAGCTGAGATTAGGAGCACACCCTTTAAGAGTGTGCTCCTAATCTCAGCTCGTTACCTGTACAAAAGACACCTGGGAGCCAGAAATCTTTCTGATTGAGAGGGGGTCAAATACTTATTTCCCTCATTAAAATGCAAATCAATTTATAACATTTTTGACATGCGTTTTTCTGGATTTTTTTCTGGATATTCTGTCTCTCACTGTTCAAATAAACCTACCATTAAAATTATAGACTGATAATTTCTTTGTCAGTGGGCAAACGTACAAAATCAGCAGGGGATCAAATACTTTTTTCCCTCACTGTATAAGCCCTTAATAATGCAATATACTTACTGTAACGTGTTAGCACAAATTACATCTTACTCTCCTTATAATTTGATATTAATAGGAGTTAATGAATGCGAGAGAACCAGAGTATTAGTATTGTGGCCAGGGGTTGCATTGAGGAGAGTGGTCATAGTAGACATGGTGATGGTGATTGTGATGGCTCGGAGTGATGACAAAGTGTCGAGCACAGACGATTGACTCTGAAGAGCAACAACAGATGCCTTCATAAAGCTCACTCTCACTATAAAGCTGTAGGAATTTAACACAAGGACTGGGCCACAACAAAAACAACATTTTGACAGGCCCACTGGGTTAAAGATAGACCAGCCCATCTGGTATTTGCCTGGACTGCCCTATGGCCAGTCCATTTCTGTACTAGAGGCCAACAAAAAGGCAAAGGAAAATACAATTACATTGCAATAACATAAAACATATTCTACAATGGGTTGGTCAAAACAAGCATTGTGATTGGTTGAGATGCATTCTAAGCCATACTAAAAAACCTGTTTAGCACGGGTAAGCCTATGACACAAAAATGTTTTCTGTTCCATCGTAGAAATCCCTGCGCATCCAGTGTCCCATCAGCCCAGCCAGCCAATTATTGATATCCACTGTAAAAAGCATCTAGACATTATTTCCCCTTGCTTCTAGCCTAACATTTGGTTTGCAACAACAGGGTTTGTAGAAACGTTGCTGTCTGTCTCTCGACACATGCAACATTGTTTCAATATTGAAATTCGATCTCCACTGTCCTGTTGAGAATTAATTAACGCATCAGGACGAGACAAACATATTTTCTCAACCAGTCGAAATCATGAATCAGCATCATTTCTATGGATAAATACAAAGAAATGTCAATAGAAAAACAGGTCAAACGACATGAAATGCAGCTAGTTTGCTGTCTTACCAGCTTTAGTTTTGTCAAGGTGACGTGTATGCGGGAAACGAATTCAAGCGCAGGACACCGAACTACTGGCAGAACGTACTTTACTCAAAACAGTAAAAAAAGTACAAAACAAAAACTCCAAACAGGGAGGAACAATAATCGCATACAACCAGCGCTGCCGACCTAACGGAAAAAATCACACACAACAAACAAATGAGAGACAGGGTTTTTTAAAGGGAATACAATCAACACTAATGGACACAGGTGTAAACAATACAGACCAGTCTAGACAAACACCGAAACATAGATCGGTAGCAGCTAGTACTCCGGGGACGACGAACGCCGAAGCCTGCCCGAGCAAGGAGGAGGAGCAGCCTCGGCTGAATCCGTGACAGTACCCCCCCCCTTGACGCGCGGCTCCAGCCATGCGCCGACCCCGGCCTCGGGGACGGCCAGGAGGACGCGGAGCAGGGCGAGTCGGATGACTCCGGTGGAATTCCCTCAACATGGAGGGATCTAGGATGTCCCTCCTAGGGACCCAGCACCGTTCCTCCGGACCGTACCCCTCCCACTCCACGAGATACTGCAGGCCCTCCATCCGACGCCTCGAATCCAAGATGGAACGGACTGAGTACGCCGGAGCCCCCTCGATGTCCAGTGGGGGCGGAGGAGCCTCTCGTACCTCACTCTCCTGGAGTGGACCAGCTACTACCGGCCTGAGGAGAGACACATGCGGTAATTAATTGGCAGTTGTAACCTATAGCATACCTCGTTCAATCTCCTCAGGATTTTAAATGGCCCCACAAACCGCCGACCCAGCTTCCGGCAGGGCAGGCGAAGGGGCAGGTTTCAGGTCGAGAGCCAGACCCGATCTCCTGGTGCATACACCGGAGCCTCACTGCGGTGGCGATCAGCGCTCGCCTTTTGCCGCCTGATAGCCCGCTGCAGATGGACATGCGCAGCGTTCCAGGTTCCTTCTGAGCGCCGAAACCACTCGTCCACCGCAGGGGCTTCGATCTGGCTCTGATGCCAAGGTGCTAGGACCGGCTGATAACCTAGCACACACTGGAAAGGCGTAAGGTTAGTTGAGGAGTGGCAGAGTGAGTTTTGGGCTATCTCAGCCAAGGGGATATATCCCGACCACTCCTCCTGCTGGTCCTGGCAATAGGACCTCAGAAACGTACCCACATCCTGGTTCACTCTCTCCACCTGCCCATTACTCTCGGGGTGAAAACTTGAGGTAAGGCTAATCGAGACCCCCAGACGTTCCATAAACGCCCTCCAGACTCTAGAGGTGAACTGGGGACCCCGATCAGACACTATATCCTCAGGTACCCCGTAGTGCCGGAAGACGTGTGTAAACAGGGCGTCAGCAGTTTGTAGGGCTGTAGGGAGACCTGGCATAGGAATGAGATGGCAGGCCTTCGAAAACCGATCCACAACGACCAAGATCGTCGTGTTCCCCTGGGAGGGGGGAAGGTCCGTGACAAAATCCACCGATAGGTGAGACCACGGCTGTTGTGGAACGGGGAGGGGTTGTAACTTCCCTCTGGGCAGGTGTCTAGGCGCCTTACACTGGGTGCACACCGAGCAGGAGGAAACATAAACCCTCACGTCCTTAGCTAAAGTGGGCCACCAGTACTTACCGCTAAGGCAGTGCACTGTCCGACCAATACCAGGATGACCAGAGGAGGGTGACATGTGAGCCCAATATATCAATCGATCACGAACCTCGAGCGGCACGTACCTCCGACCCTCTGGACACTGTGGGGGAGTAGGATCGGTACGTAACGCCCGCTCGATGTCCACATCAACCTCCCACACCACCGGTGCCACCAGACAAGACTCGGTATGTATGGGAGTGGGCTCAATGGACCTCTCCTCTGTGTCATATAGTCGGGACAGGGCGTCTGCCTTAGTGTTCTGTGACCCTGGTCTATAGGTGAGCTTAAATACAAATCAGGTAAAAAACATAGCCCACCTTGCCTGGTGAGGGTTCAGCCCCCTCGCTGCCCGGATGTACTCAAGGTTACGATGGTCAGTCAGAATGAGAAAAGGGTGTTTAGCCCCCTCAAGCCAATGCCTCCACACCTTCAGGGCTTGAACCACAGCTAACAGCTCCCTGTCCCCCACGTCATAATTGCGCTCCGCCGGACTGAGCTTCTTAGAATAGAAAACACAGGGGCGGAGTTTTGGTGGCGTACCCGAGCGCTGAGACAGTACAGCACCGATCCCAGCCTCGGACGCATCCACTTCAACTTGGAACACCAAAGAGGGATCCGGATGTGCCAGCACTGGAGCCGAGGTAAACAGGTCCTTCAGATGTCTAAAAGCCCTGTCCGCCTCAGCCGACCACTGCAAACGCACCGGGCCCCCCTTTAGCAGGGAGGTGATGGGAGCTGCTACCTGTCCAAAACCCCGGATAAACCTCTGGTAGTAATTGGCAAAACCCAAAAACCGCTGCACTTCCTTAACCGTGGTAGGAGTCTGCCAATTACGCACGGCTGAAACGCGGTCAATGTCCATCTCCACCCCTGACGCGGACAACCGATGTCCCAGGAAGGAGATGGACTCCTAGAAGAACAGACATTTCTCCGCCTTCGCATACAGGTCATGCTCCAACAGTCTACCAAGCACCCGACGCACCAGGGACACATGCTCGGCTCGTGTAGCGGAGTATATTAGAATGTCATCAATATACACCACTACACCCTGTTCATGCAAGTCCCGGAAAATCTCGTCCACAAACGATTGGAAGACTGAAGGAGCATTCATTAAACCATATGGCATGACGAGGTACTCATAGTGACCCGAGGTGGTACTGAACGCTGTCTTCCACTCATCTCCCTCCCTAATGCGCACCAGGTTGTACGCACTCCTGAGATCCAATTTTGTGAAGAATCGCGCCCCGTGTAATGAGTCCGTCATACTAGCAATCAGAGGGAGAGGATAGCTGTATTTGATTGTGATCTGATTGAGACCACAGTAGTCAATACACGGGCGTAAACCTCCATCCTTCTTCTTCACAAAAAATTAACTCGATGACATATATTCTTTTTACAGAAGGCGAGTGCCAAATCGGCATACTCAGGTGGAATGTGCATGGTGGGAACTTGGTTCGGGCTTTCCACTGTCGTTGCCCCTACGGAAACACCTACACACCGCCCGAAACACTGATCAGACCATCCCTTGAGAGCCCTCTGTTGCCATGAAATGTTGGGGTCATGAGATGTTAACCAGGGAAGCCCCAACACCACGGGAAACGCAAGAGAATCAATCAAAAACAACCGAATATTCTCCTCATGACCCTCCTGTGTTTTCATCCTGAGAGGCGCTGTGACTTCCGTAATCAATCCTGACCCCAAAAGGGAGGCTATCTAGGGCATGGATAGGGAAAGGCACATCAACGGGTACAATAGGGATCCCTAACTTATAGGTGAACTGGCGATCGATAAAATTCCCAGCTGCGCCTGAATCTACTAGCGCCTTATGCTGGGAATGAGGAGAAACATCGGGGAACACAACTTTAATACACATATGCGCAACAGAGAGCTCTGGGTGAGTTGGGTGCCTACTCACCTGGAATGACTCATCAGTGCGCTGCCTACTGCCTCGATTCCTAGGAGACCCTCCCCAGCACCGACCAGCAGTGTGTCCTCTACGGCCACAGTTGGTGCAGGGGACGGTATCCCTCCTGGACTCTCTCCTGGTCTCCCTAGCACCAGCACCTCCGAGCTCCATAGGGGTCGGCTCGGAAGTGCTGGGGGATGGAATGGACGGCCCTGACTCCGGACGTCCGTGGGTAGCCAACAGGGTATCCAGGCGAATGGACATGTCCACTAGTTGGTCGAAGCTGAGGTTGGTGTCCCTGCAGGCCAATTCCCGACGCACGTCCTCCCTCAGGCTACATCTGTAGTGGTCGATGAGGGCCCTCTCATTCCATCCCGCGTTGGCAGCCAGCGTCCGGAAGTCCAGGGCGAACTCCTGTGCGCTCCTCCTCCCCTGCCTGAGGTGGAATAGACGCTCACCCGCCGCTTTACCCTCTGGTGGATGATCGAATACTGCCCTGAAGCGGCGGGTGAACTCCGCATTGTTGACAGTAGCGGCGTCTATTCCCCCCCACTCGGCGTTGGCCCACTCCAGCACCTTGCCGGACAGGCAGGAGATGAGGGCGGACACGCTCTCGTATCCCGAGGGCACCGGGTGGATGTTCAACCTGGAGCAGGAAACCCTGACACCCGGCAGCTGTGCCATCATAAGCCCTCGGGACCGCAGCACAGCCATGCAAAAAAAGTTGTTTAGCACACCCTCTCATGTACAATTGCTTTATTAAACACACAGTGAATGTATTTTACGTTAATCAATATACAGTGGGGGAAAAAAGCATTTAGTCAGCCACCAATTGTGCAAGTTCTCCCACTTAAAAAGATGAGAGAGGCCTGTAATTTTCATCATAGGTACACGTCAACTATGACAGACAAATTGAGAGAAAAAAATCCAGAAAATCACATTGTAGGATTTTAATGAATTTATTTGCAAATGATGGTGTATTTGGTCAATAACAAAAGTTTCTCAATACTTTGTTATATACCCTTTGTTGGCAATGACACAGGTCAAACGTTTTCTCTAAGTCTTCACAAGGTTTTCACACACTGTTGCTGGTATTTTGGCCCATTCCTCCATGCAGATCTCCTCTAGAGCAGTGATGTTTTGGGGCTGTCGCTGGGCAACACGGACTTTCAACTCCCTCCAAATATTTTCTATGGGGTTGAGATCTGGAGACTGGCTAGGCCACTCCAGGACCTTGAAATGCTTCTTACGAAGCCACTCCTTCGTTGCCCGGGCGGTGTGTTTGGGATCATTGTCATGCTGAAAGACCCAGCCACGTTTCATCTTCAATGCCCTTGCTGATGGAAGGAGGTTTTCACTCAAAATCTCACGATACATGGCCCCATTAATTCTTTCCTTTACACGGATCAGTCGTGTGCACAAGTTCTCTGGGGATTTAAACTTGCAACCTCTTGGTGGGGAGTGCATCAGTATTGCTGCAGTGCCACCAGGTACATACTTATTACCAAGGACACACACTCTCAAAAATAGGGGTATGGTTAGGCTACAGTGTTGTTCCCTGGGTACAGAAAGGTCAAAGATACACATAAGAACTGACATGGTACTGGTTGTTCGGTACCTTTTAGGGTACATGTGCATATAATTTATTATAACGGTACATTTTCTACCCAATATATTCAATATAAGGAACAATTGTGACCGACCGGCTCGATTCGGTGTTATGTAGCAAAATTTGAAATTGTGTTTTTTACATTGGATAACAGTAGAGACTCATAGCTAGAAAATTGTATATCTTACATTACAGTTGAGGAACAATGGGAAAGTAATTCTACTTTGAATGTTGATAAACTTGTAACCTCACTTTGGAGAAAATGGCCCTTGAATGTTTTGGTAAACCTACTGGAGAGCTCTTCTTTGTCTACACCCATCTCTTTAAGGATTCACATGTGAGGCCATGTACTAAACAACCAAAGATTTCAAGACTAAATGCTGGTTTATACTACGGGTGTATTCGTAAATTCAATCTGGAGTGCCAGAGTGCGCCCTAGGCGTTCGTAAACTCAGAGCGTTGTCAGATTGTCATTTCGTTCTCGGAGCGTTCAGAGCGCACACTGGACACTCTGGCCGAGGAGGAGGGTTGATCCGAGTGTTCTGTCCTAACAACAGCAGTCAAGCTCCCAAGCTAACTAGATAACGTTGGCTAGCTTGCTAGCTACTTCCAGACACATGAGAGAACAGCTCATTCTGACCATTTTACTCGCCCTAGCAGAGCTGGTTAGGCTGTTTTTATGTTATCCAGAGCGTTGGTGACTCTAACTGTGCTGCTGGCAACAATTTAATTACATTTACTGACACCGGCCATATTCAATGGGTGTTGAGCGTTCGTAAATTTGTCAGTTATTTGGCGCTCTGGCACTCTCAGATGAGAGTGCTCTAGCTACCTAACAGTGCGGTTTAATTTGAAATGAAAACGACTTTCTGACAAAATTAGAAACATGTAATATCTGAAAATGTAGCTAGCTAGACTATCTTACCCGTATACCAGGATGGACGCTTCTCCCTCTTTGTCACGGATGCCATGGTTGCCCTTAGATTGAAGATGTAATCCGGAGACAGGTGTTTTATACAATAGCCTTCTGTGTGTTCTCTTTTCGACTCCCTCTGCATATTTGCAATCAAAGACCAGAATTTTCTCCATCTCCTTAGCTATCACACTCTAATTCCACCAGGCCTTCCACTGATTTCAAAACTCGGTCCTCCAGAAAGTGGAAAGCAACACTTTGATATCTGTTTAAAAAAAAGCTGCGTTAGAAAGGATAACCTACAAATAGTGACCAGCTCATGTTATAGAGAGAAGCGTGCTACATGGCAGGCCAATCCGAACTCATGTCTTGGCATGTCCAGCCCATCCATTATCTCAGCCAATCATGGCTAGTGGGAAGGTTCCTGTCTTTTTCCATGGCTAAACCAACTAGGCTCTTAATTTAACAATTGTATTTGTATTTACAGATGGCATACAAGTTTGTTATTAAGGCACATGAAAGTTCACATGTTCCAGAAGGCATTTCAGCCTTTTTATTAATAAATAAAAAGTTTACTTTCAAATGGCTCTCCTGTGAAGTAGTGACACGCGACATACGCCTAGTTTCCTGAAACGAGTCACAATTATTACTGCACTTTAACATGTCAGTGGGGGCAATGTGCTTGCGGGCTCATTAACATATTTGGGGGCATGGTCTAAAACAGTGATTCTCAGGTGGTGGGTCGCACCTAAATTTGGGTCGGCAGGAGGTTTTGAACATCTGAGAAACAATAAAATAAAAAACAAACTGCTTTTTTGTAAATACTCCAGTCTGAACTTAAACGACTAAAACCAAGGTAGAAAGTATGTAGAAACACAATTGGCCCAGGGTAGGGGAGGGAATGACCGGCAGGGATGTAGCTCAATTGGTAGAGCATGGCGTTTGCAATGCCAGGGTTGTGGGTTCGATTCCCATGGGGGGCCAGTATAAAAAAAATGATGTATGTACTCACTAACTGTAAGTCGCTCTGGATAAGAGCGTCTGCTAAATGACTAAAATGTAAATGATGAAAATACCCTCAAATTAAAGCTGACAGTCTGCACTTCAACCTTATAGTCATTGTTTGATTTCAAATCCAAACTTTTGGACTATATAATCAAAAGAAGAAACAATTATTCACTGTCCTAGGGCACTGTATATACTGTATGAATAGTGTATAAGTAGTATTTTTGTTGTCTCTTGGTGTCTTTCCAATATATAACTCTTTATTTTATTTTAATTTTTTATTCTAATTTAAAGTGGCACTCAAGTCTACTTTTGACCTCATATAACACATGATTTACTTAACAAAAGGTACATCTCAACAGGTGGTCCAGACAAGTCAAGACATGACACAAGTGGGGGCTTTCCTCTTTTGTCCTCTATTGCTCCTCTATTGTTCCTTAAGCAAAGTGGAGGCCGATGACATCAAGGATTCCCATCAGACCAACTCCTTGAATTCCTTACTCCTTGAAGTTTGCAGTTGTGTCAAAAAAACACTATTTTGCTCAAAACATATATTTTTACACTTTAGTGTGTGTACTTTACTGTATTTATACTTGGGATATCACTTTCAATAGTAAACATTTTTTTTAAATGCTGGAGGGCATCTTAAATGTTCTATCTTATGTTGTTCTTGTCTATAAAATCAAATCAAATTTCATTTGTCACATGCGCCGAATACAACATAAGAAATGCTTACTTACAAGCACTTAACCAACAATGCAGTTTAAAAAAAATAAGAGTTTAGAAAATATTCACTAAATCAACTAAAGTAAGAAAGAAAATATAAGAGTAACAATAAAATAACAATACAGGGGGTACCGGTACCGAGTCAATGTGTGGGGGTACAGGTTAGTCGAGATAATTGAGGTAATATGTACATGTAGGTAGGGGTAAAGTGACTATGCATAGATAATAAACAGTGAGTAGCAGCAGCGTAAAACTGCATAACTGTTCTGTCATCTATTTGTATACAGTGGCTTGCGAAAGTATTCACCCCCCTTGGCATTTTTCCTATTTTGTTGCCTTACACCTGGAATCAATGGGGGTTTGTATCATTTGATTTACACAACATGCCTACCAATTTGAAGAGCCACCTTTTGCAGCAATTACAGCTTCAAGTCTCTTGGGGTATTTCTCTATAAGCTTGGCACATCTAGCCACTGAGATTTTTGCCCATTCTTCAAGGCAAAACTGCTCCAGCTCCTTCAAGTTGGATGGGTTCCGCTGGTGTACAGCAATCTTTAAGTCAAAAAAAAAATACCACAGATTCTCAATTGGATTGAGGTCTGGGCTTTGACTAGGCCATTCCAAGACATTTAAATGTTTCCCCTTAAACCACCAGTGTTGCTTTAGCAGTATGCTTAGGGTCATTGTCCTGCTGGAAGGTGAACCTCCATCCCAGTCTCAAGTCTCTGGAAGACTGAAACAGGTTTCCCTCAAGAATTTCCCTGTATTTAGCGCCATCCATCATTCCTTCAATTCTGACCAGTTTGCCAGTCCCTGCCGATGGAAAACATCCCCACAGCATGATGCTGCCACCACCATGCTTCACTGTGGGGATGGTGTTCTCGGGGTGATGAGAGGTGTTGGGTTTGCGTCAGATATTTTCCTTGATGGCCAAAAAGCTCAATTTTAGTCTCATCTGACCAGAGTACCTTCTTCCATATGTTTGGTGAGTCTCTCACATGCCTTTTGGCAAACACCAAACGTGTTTGCTTATTTTTTTCTTTAAGCAATGGCTTTTTTGTGGCCACTCTTCCGTAAAGCCCAGCTCTGTGGAGTGTACTGCTTAAAGTGGTCCTATGGACAGATACTCCAATCTCCGCTGTGGAGCTTTGCAGCTCCTTCAGGGTTATCTTTGGTCTCTTTGTTGCCTCTCTGATTAATGCCCTCCTTGCCTGGTCCGTGAGTTTTGGTGGGCGGCCCTCTCTTGGCAGGTTTGTTGTGGTGCCATATTCTTTCAATTTTTTATAATTGATTTAATGATGCTCCGTGGGATGTTCAAAGTTTCTGATATTTTTTTATAACCCAACCCTGATCTGTACTTCTCCATAACTTTGTCCCTGACCTGTTTGGAGAGCTCCTTGGTCTTCATGGTGCCGCTTGCTTGGTGGTGCCCCTTGCTTAGTGGTGTTGCACACTCTGGGACCTTTCAGAATAGGTGTATATATACTGAGATCATGTGACAGATCATGTGACACTTAGATTGCACACAGGTGGACTTTATTTAACTAATTATGTGACTTCTGAAGGTAATTGATTGCACCAGATCCCAGGTGAGGCTGAGTTCCAAGTGTGCTCACAGTAAAGAATGATTAGTAGAAGTCCCCATGTTGTCATCAGAAAATGTAATTGAAGGTGCAGTAAATCACTGGCAGCTAGTTGCAATTGAGTTACTTTGAATATTACAATAACCTAAATTACTGGCAGTTAGATGCCAGTCAGTTACTGGCAGTTACTGGGCATTAAGTTACTGTAAAGTTATGTGTAGTAACCCCAGGTGTACAATAACAAATAATTACTACTTTTCAGAAAGTATTAAACTGTCAAGAGGAGTAAAACAAGGATGTCCACTGTCGGCGTATCTATACTGAACAAAAATATAAATGCAATATGCAAAAATTTCAAAGATTTTACTGAGTTACAGTTCATATAAGGAAATCAGTCAATTTAATTAAATTCATTAGGCCCTAATCTATGACTGGGAATACAGATATGCATCTGTTGGTCACAGATACCTTTAAAAAAAAGTAGGGGCGTGGATCAGAAAACCAGTCAGTATCTGGTGTGACCACCATTTGCCTCATGCAGCGCAAACATCTCCTTCGCATAGAGTTGATCAGGTGGTTGATTATGGCCTGTGAAATGTTGTCCCACTTCTTTTCAATGGCTGTGCGAAGTTGCTGGATATTTGTGGGAAATGTAACACGCTGTCGTACACGTCGATCCAGAGCATCCAAACATGCTCAATGGGTGACATGTCTGGTGAGTATGCAGGCCATGGAAGAACTGGGACGTTTTCATCTTCCAGGAATTGTGTACAGATCCTTGCAACATGGGGCCATGCATTATCATGCTGAAACATGAGGTGATGGCGGCGGATGAATGGCATGACAATGGGCCTCAGGATCTCATCACGGTATCTCTGTGCATTCAAATTGCCATCGATAAAAATGCAATTGTGTTCGTTGTCCATAGCTTATGCCTGCCCATACCATAACCCCACCGCCACCATGGGGCACTCTGTTCACAACGATGACATCATCAAACCGCTCGCCCACACGACACCATACACGTTGTCTGTGGTTGTGAGGCCGGTTGGACGTACTGCCAAATTCTCTAAAACAACGTTGCAGGCAGCTTATGTTAGAGAAATGAACGTTACATTATCTGGAAACAGCTCTGGTGGACATTCCTGCAGTCAGCATGCCAATTGCACGCTCCTTCAAAACTTGAGACATAAGTGGCATTGTGTTGTGTGATAAAACTGACCATTTTAGAGTGGCCTTTTATTGTCCCCAGCACAAGGTGCACCTGTGTAATAATCATGCTTCTTGATATGCCACACCTGTCAGGTGGATGGATTATCTTGGCAAATAAGAAATGCTCACTAACAGGTTTGTAAACAAATTTGTGCACAAAATCTGAGAGAAATAAGCTTTTTGTCCATCTAAACATTTCTGTTATCTTTTATTTCAGCTCATGAAACATGGGACCAACACTTTATTTGTTGTGTTTATATTTTTGTTCAGTGTATTTATTATGGCCAATGAAATGTTATCTATTAAAATCAGATCCAACAATAATATAGAGGGATTAGAAATCCATGGCTTAAAAAGAAAGGTGTCATTGTACGCTGATGACTCAAGTTTCCTCTTAAATCCACAATCTGGATCCTGCACAGTCTCATAGAGGATCTAGATATTTTTTCAAACCTCTCTGGATTACAACCAAACTATGATAAGTGTCACATATTGCGTATTAGATCACAAAAAAAAAAAAAACGTTTACATTATTGTGTAGTTTACCAATAAAATGGTCTGACGGTAAAGTGGACATACTCGGTATTCATATCCCTAAAGAAATAAATTAACTCACTACAACACATTTCTATAGAAAGTTAGCAAAAATAGAGGTCTTGCTACCATGGAAAGGTAAATACCTGTCTATTTGTGGAAAAATCACCCTGATTAATTATTTTGTCATATCCCAGATTACCTATTTACTTATATTTTATTTATTTATTATATGAGCAAAATGTTTTCACTTTATTTGAAACGGCAAGCCAGACAAAATTACATGTGCTTATTTATATAATTAATATGTGTTTGGAGGGCTAAAATGATTCAATATTAAAGCATTAAACCTCTCACTAAAAGCATCCATCACAGAAAAATTATTTAAGTGAGAATGCCCGAGAAGCAAGTGTTTGGAGGATATATTGGTATGGGTGTTGTTAGCAAACGTGCCAATATATCCTACAAACACTGGCTTTGAGGGCATTATCACTTTTATACAACGGGTTACCAACATATTCAAATAATGATTGACATATTTTCATTAAAAACTTTATTTGTATTAATTTATTCATACTATTTCATCCTTCCACAAGATATAGTCCGGACACAAATCTAGGGTTGCTACCCAAGGCGTCGTTCTATCGGTTCAGTTGCCAGAGACGCGACCCAGTTTTCGTTTAAATGTTCCATTGCCATACTGGCTGACAACGTTCTTATCCCTTGCTTGCTAGCTAGCCAACTACTGTTAACTTACAGTCACGTCAAAAAGTGCAGCCAGAATAACAGCAAAGTATCTGCATTTGTTTAAGCTGTTTTCTAGTAAAATTTATTTGGATACATCCATAACAATGAGCTAATGAGGCGCGATTTCGCCTGGCATAGAAAATGTGCTCACTCGTCAGGACTGTTGTTCAGAGGAGCTAGCCAACAACACAGCTAACACTATCACTTCAAACGGAAACTGGAAAGACTGCGAACTAGCAGCACTTCGTTACCTTTTACTGTTTTTCAATTTACATTTCTTTGTATATATCGATAAAAATGATGCCAGCTGATTCATGATTTCAACTGGCTGAGAAACGCTGCCTGCCTGTCTGTCTTGTCCCGACTACTGACACGTTCATTACTATGGGACAGCTGGTGATCGAATTTGAATATTGAAACAATGACAGACAGCAAGGTTTATACAAATCTCTGCTGTTGAAAACTAGATGTTAGTCTAAACGAAATGTGAGATAATGTCTAGATGCTTTTTATAGTGGAGAAGAAGTTTGTAAATTAGCTGGCTGGGCTGATAAGATATTATCCAGATTACGACCTCTCACTTTCAGTTAATAGAAAATGGAACCATTTTCAAAATATTGGCCTTTCTAAAACAAGCCATACAAAGCTTGTTGCAGTTCCAGTTTCATCCCCCAGAAAAAGACTGAACAAATATTACAACAAATTTTATGGTTAAACTCAAATATACTAATTGATTAAAAAATATATATATATATATATTTATTGATGTGTTTAAATGAATTGTCTTTGTTAATGATATTATGAATAAGAAAGGTGGAGTTATGTCACATGTGTAGTTAAAAGGACATTTCTAAAATGTTCAACTTCATATTTATAATCTCCAGCACCACCCCAACAACAACATACAGTATGTGAAAATGGCACGTTTCTATGTTTTGTATAAAAAAAGATAGAGGAAGATAAGTGTTTCCAATGACATCTTCAACCAATTAGTAGACAATGCCTACTCATAATTGGTTAAAATCACATGATGCACACTGATGATGTCATTGGAAACACTTATCTTCCTCTATCTTCTTTATTACAGAACATAGAAACGTGCCATTTTCACATATGTTGATGTTGGGGTGGTGCTGGAGATTATGAATATGAAGTTGATTTTTTTTAAATGTTCCTTTAACAAAAATATATTGAAATGCTTGAGCTACCCAAAACTGCCACCAACTGATTGCAGCATTACTACAAAAATGGAAGAGGCAAGTGGAAGGGAGAGAAGGTAGGAAACTAGTTTGTCTGCCCTTTAAAAAAGACCAAAATGGGCAAAAAATGAATCATCATAAGTAGAAAATGGACCAATTAAAAAAATATATATAATTACTGTGAAGTTAACAATAACTTACTGACAGCTGGTTGCCTGTTAGGTAACTCTCAATTAACAGCAACTTTCTGGCATCTAACTGCCATTAAGGTACTGTGAAATGCACAGTTAACTCTTAACAATGCAGCTCTTTTTGTCATATGCTCTTACAATGACTGCCAAACTAACAGTGTCAAAAGAGGTACTCAGCTGTTTATAACACTTAAACAAAATATGCTAATGATCCCCACCAGTACATTGTCCCCACCTACATTTCAGAGCGCATTGATGATTGTCCCTAATATTCAAAATATTCAGTACAAAAATGTACCATTATAACAGATTATCCACAAGTGTTCACAAAAAGGTACCGAACAACCAGCACCATGTCAGTTCTTATGTGTACCTTTGACCTTTTCTTACCCCAGGGAACAACACGGTAGCCTAACCATATCCTTATTTTTTAGCGTGTGTGAATATATGTACTTGGTAATAAGTACCTTAACTTCAGCAAGTATTCACACCCCTTGCCTGAATTTAAACAAACACAGATTCAACCACAAAGACCAGGGAGTACTTCTGCAAAATTAACCTTTTGTCATGAATACAAAATGTTATGTTTGAGGCAAATCCACTACAACACATTACTGAGTACCACTCTCCATATTTTCAGGCATAGTGGTGGCTGCATCATGTTATGGGTATGCTTGTAATCATTAAGGACTGGGGAGTTTTTCAGAATAAAAAAAAAATGGAATGGAGCTAAGCACAGGCTAAATCCTAGATTTAGATCCACCAAACACTGGGAGATGAATTCACCTTTCAGCAGGACAATAACCTAAAACACAAGGCCAAATCTACACTGGAATTGCTTACAAAGTAGACAGTGAATGCTCTTGAGTGGCCGAGTTACAGTTTTGACTTAAATCTGCTTGAAAATCTATGGCAAGACTTTAAATGGTTGTCTAGCAATAATCAACAACCAATTTGACAGAGCTTAAAGAATGTTGAAAATAATAATGGGCAAATATTGTACAATCCAGGTGTGCAAAGCTCTTAGAGACTTACCCAGAAAGACTTTGTAATCGCTGCCAAAGGTGATTCTAGCATATATTGACTCAAGGGTGTGAATACTTACAGTACCAGTCAAAAGTTTGGGCACACCTAATCATTCAAGGGTTTTTCTTTATTTTTAATATTTTTTACATTGTAGAATAATAGTGAAGACATCAAATCTATGAAATAACAAATCAAAATATATTTTATATTTGAGATTCTTCAAGTAGCCACCCTTTGCCTTGATGACAGCTTTGCACACTTGGCATTCTCTCAGCCAGCTTCACTTGGAATGCTTTTCTTACAGTCTTGAAGGAGTTCCCACATATGCTGAGCACTTGTTGGCTGCTTTTCCTTCACTCTGCCAAACCATCTCAATTGGGTTGAGGTCGGGGGATTGTGGAGGCCAGGTCATCTAATGCAGCACTCCGTCACTCTCCTTACACAGCCCTTACACAGCCTGGAGGTGTGTTGGGTCATTGTCCTGTTGAAAAACAAATGATAGTTCCACTAAGCCCAAACCAGATGGGATGGCGTATCGCTGCAGAATGCTGTGGTAGCCATGCTGGTTAAGTGTGCCTTGAATTCTAAATAAATCACAGACAGTGTCTCCTCCTCCATGCTTTACAGTGGGAACTATACATGCAGAGATCATCTGTTCACCCACACCGCGTCTCACAAAGACACAGCTGTTTGAACCAAAAATCTCCAATTTGAACTCCAGACCAAAGGACACATTTCCACCGGTCTAATGTCCATTGCTCGTGTTTCTTGGCCCAAGCAGGTCTCTTCTTCTTATTGGTGGCCTTTAGTGGTAGTTTCTTTGCAGCAATTCGACCACGAAGGCCTGATTCACACAGTCCCCTCTGAACAGTTGATTTTGAGATGTGTCTGTTACTTGAACTCTGTGAAGCATTTATTTTGGCTGCCATTTCTGAGGCTGGTAACTCTAATGAACTTATCATCTGCAGCAGAGGTAACTCTGGGTCTTCCATTCCTGTGCCGGTCCTCATGAGAGCCAGTTTCATCATAGCGCTTGATGGTTTTTGCGACTGCACTTGAAGAAACTTTCAAAGTTCTTGAAATGTTTCGTATTGACTGACCTTCATGTCTTAAATTAATGATGGACTGTCGTTTCTCTTTGCTTATTTGAGCTGTTCTTGGCATAATATGGACTTGTTCTTTTACCAAATAGGGCTATCTTCTGTATACCCCCCTACCTTGTCACAACACAACTGATTGGCTCAAACGCATTAAGAAGGAAAGAAATTCCACAAATTAACTTTTAAGAAGGCACACCTGTTAATTGAAACGCATTCCAGGTGACTACCTCATGAAGCTGGTTGAGAGAATGCCAAGAGTGTGCAAAGTTGTCATTTTGCATTTACATTTTAGTCATTTAGCAGACGCTCTTATCCAGAGCGAGTTACAGTTAGTGAGTGCATACATTTTCACGTCATCAAGGCAAAAGGTGGCTATTTGAAGAATCTCAAATATAAAATATATTTTGATTTGTTTAACACTTTTTGGGTTACAACATGATTCCATATGTGTTATTTCATAGTTTTGATGTCTTCACTATTATTCTACAATGTAACACATTTTAAAAAAATAAGAAAAACCCATGAATGAGTAGGTGTGTCCAAACTTTTGACTGGTAGTGTATGGGGTATTGTGTATAATCTATTAAATCCATTTTGAATTCAGGCTGTAAGACAACAAAATGTGGAATAATTAAAGGGGTATGAATACTTTCTGAAGGCACTGTATGTACCTGGTGGCACTGCAGAAATACTGACGCACTCCCCACCACAAGGTTGCAAGTTCAAATCCCCAGATCATTCATGCCCATTTTACATCAAGTGTCCTTGAGCACTGTTGTCAGATAAGTTAGGTTTCCATCCAATCGGCGACAGATTTTCATGTGAATATTCTAAAGTCCGCATGAAAATAATATGTGCATTTTCCCACCAGTCCACCATAATCCACCAAACAATAAAAAACAGTGCGTGATGACATAGTGCACACAAAATGTACTTTTTTGCTTAAGTTCTCATGTACTGAATAAAAATATAAAGTTAAATGTGTGTCACGTCCGTCGAAGGAGGAGGACCAAGGCGCAGCATGAAATGCAAACATACTTATTTTATTAAGTATCACACGAACAACAAAACAACAAACGATAACGTGACGTCCTAGGTCTAACACAACCAACACGGAACAAGATCCCACAACTACTGTGGGAAAACAGCCTGTCTAAATGTGGTTCCCAATCAGAGACAACCAGCAACAGCTGACACTCGTTGCTTCTGATTGCGAACCACTCTGGCCAACATAGAAATACAACAACTAGAATCTACAACACAGAACACAAACACATAGAATCTACACACCCTGGCTCAACATATAGAGTCCCCAGAGCCAGGGTGTGACAATGTGTTTCCATCGCATTTTCAACTCTACCGATAGTTTTGTCACAAAAACTGTTGTGTTAAATAGCAAATGTGTGCTCTAGCCAACAGCTCGCAGGTACAGTGCAGGTAGGCTGTGTGGGTACATGTTGAGATTATTAAGAGCGAGAATATTTTTATTTGTCAAACGGCAGTCAAGCATTGATCATCATGTCACCAGAATAAGACCCTAGATATTTATTGGAAAGGAGCATCAAGATCACTGTAGACTTTCACCACCCTGTGTAGTTCATCATCATCATGTATGTAATCTGTAGCCTAATAAACTGCATGCTTTCACAGGTCGTAGTGGGAGGACCACACAACATTTACTTCGATATGATGGTTATTTTATCAATATTTGCGCATTAAGCCGTTTCTACTGCCATTTCTTGCATAATTAATTTTACCAACAGAAAAAGATCCCACCATGTCTAACGAACAACAGAAACACTTTAATGTAGCAATAAAAACTCTGTAACTTATTGTATATTTACTGTATTTTCACAGCAACCTGTAGCCCGTAGTGTACCGAAAAATTACAGGACATTTTTAACAGTGAGTTACCTGTAAGTTACCATAAAACAACGGTACCAAAGTAATTATAAATCTTGCTATAATTGCTGGTTCCTACCCACGTTAGAAGGGCAAATGACTTGCTGTATGAGTTTTAATGTCCCTTCAAGTTATGGCTTTGACTTTGTTCATTATTAGTGAAAAACTTAAACCCTCAATGATAAAGCAGTATAAAGTTACATTGAGTCAATTCTGTGGATGCCAAGAGAGCATGCTTGGTGTACAGTGCCTATTTTGTTGCAATACAACCTGTAATTTAAATTTATTTTTAGTTGGATTTCATGTAATGGACATACACAAAAAATAACTTGTTTCAAAAAATTCAAATAAGTAAATAACGGAATATGTGCATATGTATTCACCCCCTTTGCTATGAAGACCCTAAATAAGATCTGGTGCAACCAATAACTTTCAGAAGTCACATAATTAGTTAAGTAAGGTCCACCTGTGTGCAATCTAAGTGTCACATGATATCAGTATATATACACCTGTTCTGAAAGGCCCCAGAGTCTGCAACACCACTAAGCAAGGGGCACCATCAAGCAAGCGGCACCATGAAGACCAAGGAGCTCTCCAAACAGGTCAGGGACAAAGTTATGGAGAAGTACAGATCAGGATTGGGTTATAAAAAAATATCTGAGACTTTGAACATCCCACGGAGCACCATTATATCCATTATTAAAAAATTGAAAGAATACGGCACCACAACAAACCTGCCAAGAAAGGGCCGCCCACCAAAACTCACGGACCAGGCAAGGAGGGCATTAATCAGAGAGGCAACAAAGGTAACCCTGAAGGAGCTGCAAAGCTCCACAGCGTAGATTGGAGTATCTGTCCATAGGACCACTTTAAGCCGTACACTCCACAGAGCTGGGCTTTACGGAAGAGTGGCCAGAAAAAAGCCATTGCTTAAAGAAAAAAAGAAGAAAACACGTTTGTTGTTCACCAAAAGGCATGTGGGAGACTCCCCAAACATATGGAAGAAGGTAATCTGGTCAGATGAGACTGAAATGTAACATTTTGGCCATCAAGGAAAATGCTATGTCTGGCGCAAACCCAACACCTCTCATCACCCCGAGAACACCATCCCCACAGTGAAGCATGGTGGTGGCAGCATCATGCTGTGGGGATTTTTTCCATCGGCAGGGACTGGGAAACTGGTCAGAATTGAAGGAATGATGGATGGCGCTAAATACAGGGAAATTCTTGAGAGAAACCTGTTTCAGTCTTCCAGAGATTTGAGACTGGGACGGAGGTTCACCTTCCAGCAGGACAATGACCCTAAGCATACTGCTAAAGCAACACTTGAGTGGTTTAAGGGGAAACATTTAAATGTCTTGGAATGGCCTAGTCAAAGCCCAGACCTCAATCCAATTGAGAATCTGTGGTATGACTTAAAGATTGCTGTACACCAGCGGAACCCATCCAACTTGAAGGAGCTGGAGCAGTTTTGCCTTGAAGAATGGGCAAACATTTTACATTTTAGTCATTTAGCAGACGCTCTTATCCAGAGCGACTTACAGTTAGTGAGTGCATACATTTTTTCATGCATTTTTTTTCATACCCAAGAGACTTGCAGCTGTAATTGCTGCAAATGGTGGCTCTACAAAATATTGTTTTTTGGGGGGGTGAATAGTTATGCACGCTCAGGTTTTCAGTTTTTTTGTCTTATTTGTTGTTTGTTTCACAATAAAAAATATTTTGCATCTTCAAGGTGGTAGGCATGTTGTGTAAATCAAATGATACAAACTCCCCAAAAATCAATTTTAATTCCAGGTTGTAAGGCAACAAAATAGGAAAAATGCCAAGGGGGGTGAATACATTCGCAATCAATTACTTATAGTACAGGTTGTGGTCATGTTCCAAGTTTGTTCTCTGTCTTTGAAAATCAATGTATGCAACTTAAGAAAAAATCCATGACACTTTCAGTGAAATTTTGTTTTCTTTTATCACATTTTGAAATACCTTTCAAGTTGCCATCTCTCTCATTGCCTGTGCCTGTTTATTTGATGCATGTTTCAGTAGATTGGACACTAACTGTGACTCATTCCTAAATACAGTTGTTATTTATTCAGGCATTATGTTATTATAACTCCTACGTACAGTAGACGTATGTTTGCTGCCTACACATGCCCTAATGGCCTTTCGCTGCTCCATATTTGACATGACATTTTGTATTCAAATGCCAGATACAATTATCCCTTGAAAAAACAACACTCAAGCTTTTAACCCATCATGACTTTCAGACAAAATTTCCCTTTTCCCTTTATTTCCCCCTGATAACAAGACTGATTAAATAGAGGTTGATAAGAGAGACATTTTAATGAATCAGTTAAGTATTTGTGTCTATTGGAGGTATAGGGGATGACTTGCTCTATTTAGGTGAAGGTAAAGAGCAACTGTTGGATTGAGCAAAAGATTACATTCACGGCTAATATGATAAAAGGTGTTGGCTAAGATGTTGGCTTGTGTAAAGCCCATGGCTACATTCCAAATGGCAGCATATTCCCTCTATAGTGCTTTACTTTTAACCAGAGCCCTATGAGCCCTTGTCAAAAGATGTTAGATATATAGGGAATAGGAATCAATGTCTGGATCTGTGCGCTGTTGATCATGATAAAACCACTATGACATGGGTGTGAGAGCCAGTCCAGAATGCCATGGTGGGCATTATGCAGGACACTGGAGAGGCATATAGAGTAGGGAGGCTGAGATTTCACACATGTAAAGGAATAATCCATTCAAAAACTATATTTTGGTATCTTTTTTGCATTAATCCACTGTTGATGCACTCCCAAAATGTTTTGCATGTCAGCAATAACATTTTCAAGACATGACTTCAAAAAGCAAATTGTAACTTGCCATATCATCATATGATGAATAAGTTACAATTTGCTTTTTGAAAGTCCTATATCTTGAAAACTTGATTGCTGACATGCAAAACATTTTGGGACTGTATCAAAAGTGGACTAATGAAACAAGTACCAAAATATAGTTTGTGAGTGGATTATTCCTTTAACCCTAACCTCTTTACCTGAACTACAATACAATGTGTCTTGTAACAAGATACATTCGAGAGCTGTAATTTGTATTTTCAAAATGCAAAATACTTTTTTATGATAAAAACAATATTGGGTTTCACAATTTTGTGGCCCCCTTTCACCCAGCATTGGTATCAGAAGTCTGGTGGCACCAATGCTGTATATAAGCCCTGGATTGCTGATGCTATGTAATTGCAAATGAGAGGCTTTGAAGCTACTGGTCGGCCATATTGGCACTCCTCAGAAGAAGCAGTCCCCCATAGGAATGAATGGAATTCTACAGTATTTCAATTAAATGTTTCAAGGACAAACTTATATGTACTAAAAATGGTAGTGGGGACAATAAAATTAGAACTTTAAAAATATATATACTTTAAGGAAAATGTTTATATACACTACCAGTCAAAAGTTTGGACACACTTACTCATTCAAGGGTTTTTCTTTATTTTTACTATTTTTTACATTGTAGAATAATAGTGAAGACATCAAAACTATGAAATAACACATATGGAATCATGTAGTAACCAAAAAAGTGTTAAGCAAATCAAAATATATGTTATATTTGAGATTCTTCAACAAGCCACCCTTTGCCTTGATGACAGCTTTGCACACTCTTGGCATTCTCTCAACCAGCTTCACCTGGAATGCTTTTCCAACAGTCTTGAAGGAGTTCCCACATATGCTGAGCACTTGTTGGCTGCTTTTCCTTCACTCTGCCATCCGACTCATCTGAAACCATCTCAATTGGGTTGAGATCGGGGGATTGTGGAGGCCTGGTCATCTGATGCAGCACTCCATCACTCTCCTTCTTGGTAAAATAGCCCTTACACAGCCTGGAGGTGTGTTGGGTCATTGTCCTGTTGAAAAACGAATGATAGTCCCACTAAGCCCAAACCAGATGGGATGGCGTAAGTGATTTGTTACTACATGATTCCATATGTGTTTTTTCATAGTTTTGATGTCTTCACTATTATTCTACAATGTAAAAAATAGTAAAAATTAAGAAAAACCCTTGAATGAGTTGGTGTGTCCAAACTTTTGACTGGTACTGTATATTATTTAGCTCGCATAATATAATTTAAGGTGTATGTGATATAATAAACATGGCCAAAACAAATGTAGACATTAATAAATGCATTTCTGTAGCTTCCAAAATATTTTTACAACGGTGGGCAAGTGCCAAGATGGAGATGCGGTGGCTTCAAAACAGCACACCCTGGCAGTCATCTAGTGTATATATATATATCGTGCATATATCGACATCTACTTTGTGCATGACAAGTCATTTTTCCAACAATTGTTTACAGACAGATTATTTAACTTATAATTCACTGTATCACAATTTCAGTGGGTCAGAAGTTTACATACACTAAGTTGACTGTGCCTTTAAACAGCTTGGAAAATTCCAGAAAATTATGTCATGGCTTTAGAAGCTATTGATAGGCTAATTTACATAATTTGAGTCAATTGGAGGTGTACCTGTGGCCACTGCTCCAAAACCGCCATAAAAAAGCCAGACTACGGTTTGCAACTGCACATGGGGACAAAGATTGTACTTTTTGAAGAAATGTCCTCTGGTCTGATGAAACAAAAATAGAACTGTTTGGCCATAATGACCATTGTTATGTTTGGAGGAAAAAGGGGGTTGCTTGCAAGCTGAAGATCACCATCCCAACCGTGAAGCACGGGGGTGGCAGCATCATGCTGTGGGGGTGTTTTGCTGCAGGAGGGACTGGTGCACTTCACAAAATAGATGGCATCATTAGGAAGGAAAATGATGTGGATATATTGAAGCAACATCTCAAGACATCAGTCAGGAAGTTAAAGCTTGGTCGCAAATGGGTCTTCCAAATGGACAATGACCCAAGCATACTTCCAAAGTTGTGGCAAAATGGCTTAAGGACAACAAAGTCAAGGTATTGGAGTGGCCATCACAAAGCCCTGACCTCAATCCTATAGAAAATGTGTGGGCAGAACTGAAAAAGCGTGTGCGAGCAAGGAGGCCTACAAACCTGATTCAGTTACACCAGCTCTGTCAGGAGGAATGGGCCAAAATTCACCCAACTTATTGTGGGAAGTTTGTGGAAGGCTACCTGAAACATTTGACCCAAGTTAAACAATGTAAAGGCAATGCTACCAAATACTAATTGAGTGTATGTAAACTTCTGACCCACTGGGAATGTGATGAAAGAAATAAAAGCTTAAATAAATAATTCTCTCTACTATTATTCTGACATTTCACATTCTTAAAATAAAGTGGTGATCCTAACTGACCTAAGACAGGGAATTTTTACTAGGATTAAATGTCAGGAATTGTAAAAAACTGAGTTTAAATGTATTTGGCTAAGGTGTATGTAAACTTCCGACTACAACTGTACATACAGTACACACACACACACACACACACACACACACACACAGACAATCATATTTTATCACACATCTACATGCAAGAAAAATATTATTCTTTACAACATACATTCAAAAGGGCCTACAGTATAATTATCTTTATGGGTTGGGGGGAAATTGCTAGATTGATTATATGCATTTAGAATAATGAGCTACTCAGAGTATGATTATGTTACAGTGCCTTAGAAATCCTGACATAAATCATAATTTGTGATCAGCTAGGTATACATTGTGTTTGTAGAGGCAGGCACAGAGAAGTGGGGGAAACAAAACAGCCCTGGTACGCTACCGTTCCACACACAGACACAGACACACACACCATAGAATGAACATCATGAATTAACTGAGGTTGAGATGAGCAACACCGCTTTGGCTCCAGGGCAGACTTTTAAAGCTGTGTGAGACACAGATAGTGCAGCCAGGCGGGCAGGTAGGGAGAGTGTCTGTCTGTCTGTCGGCAAGCTGGTGGCAGCGGTGCAACGCGGCGGTGAAGGAGACACGCCACGGCCCCATTTCTACCAGATTGGTGTGGCTTCATTAGCATGGGCGGCGGCTCCTCAGATTAGCCGTCATTAAACAGTGAAATCAGAGTGATTGCCTTTGAGTCCAGAAACACCGCAGCCTCCCTCCCACCTGTCAAGTGAGATGAGGGGGGATGGAACAAGAGTCCTGGCTGCTCGCCACGCGATCCATCTCTCCACTACTTGAGAGATGGGGGGGAACAGGGCGAAGAAAAGGGAGGTATTGGGCCATACATACTTGAGTATTTGTTATTTAAATACTTTTTTCTGCATATTTGAGTATTTTCAAATACACGGCCCAAAACATGTACTTTTATTTGAGTATTTGTAAAAAACAAATAATCTACCAAATTGTATTTGAAAGAATTTTCAAATATTTATTAAAATACTATTTTCAAAAACCTGGGTTAAATGCATGGGAGTGTATTTGAGTCAGTGTATTTGAGTATTTAAAAAAATTGACTAGCAAAGGCTCCTCGAGGAACTCCAGGGGTTCCTTGAGGATCTCCAGTGTTACTTGAGTATCTCCAGTTTTCCTTGAGTCATTACTAATTCTAAGATTGTACTGCGGACCCTCATCAGGGAGGTGTTGCCATGGAGAAGACAGGGCCAGGGGAAGGTTTCCGCACCCACTAGTTGTGTCTAATGAAGACGCTAATGAGAATTTCTGCGGTCATGGCTGTGAGCATCTATTTATGTGTAGCACTATCCCATCACCATCCCCAATAGTGGCACACGTAGCCTATCCGGACACACTCACTGATGGAACTAATTGGTTAAATGGTTTTGCGAGTAGTTAGGGCCTAGCAGCCTATACAACTGGTTGCATTGAAGCCTGCACATACAGTGGGGAAAAAAAGTATTTAGTCAGCCACCAATTGTGCAAGTTCTCCCACTTAAAAAGATGAGAGAGGCCTGTAATTTTCATCATAGGTACACATAGGTTTGCTAGAGTGCATTTGGATGATCCAGAAGAGGATTGGGAGAATGTCATATGGTCAGATGAAACCAAAATATAACTTTTTGGTAAAAACTCAACTCGTCGTGTTTGGAGGATAAAGAATGCTGAGTTGCATCCAAAGAACACCATACCTACTGTGAAGCATGGGGGTGGAAACATCATGCTTTGGAGCTGTTTTTCTGCAAAGGGACCAGGACGACTGATCCGTGTAAAGGAAAGAATGAATGGGGCCATGTATCGTGAGATTTTGAGTGAAAACCTCCTTCCATCAGCAAGGGCATTGAAGATGAAACGTGGCTGGGTCTTTTAGCATGACAATGATCCCAAACACACCGCCCGGGCAACGAAGGAGTGGCTTCGTAAGAAGCCTTTCAAGGTCCTGGAGTGGCCTAGCCAGTCTCCAGATCTCAACCCCATAGAAAATCTTTGGAGGGAGTTGAAAGTCTGTGTTGCCCAGCGACAGCCCCAAAACATCACTGCTCTAGAGGAGATCTGCATGGAGGAATGGGCCAAAATACCAGCAACAGTGTGTGAAAACCTTGTGAAGACTTACAGAAAACGTTTGACCTGTGTCATTGCCAACAAAGGGTATATAACAAAGTATTGAGAAACTTTTGTTATTGACCAAATACTTATTTTCCACCATAATTTGCAAATAAATTCATTAAAAATCCTACAATGTGATTTTCTGGAGAAAAAAAATCTCATTTTGTCTGTCATAGTTGACGTGTACCTATGATGAAAATTACAGGCCTCTCTCATCTTTTTAAGTGGGAGAACTTGCACAATTGGTGGCTGACTAAATACTTTGTTTCCCCACTGTATAATGCAAAGTATGTATCCTACTATAATATTACAACCATATCATGCACCAACAGGTCGTCATTAACCCTTAAGTCTTATACCCAAAGTGCCCAACTGAACCAGTTAAGTTTCTATTCAACTCATGAGTAGAAGACAATATATTTTCTTGCACCCAATAAGTAATTCTCTATACCTCTGAAATGTTGATTTATTCCCCATGCTGTCATATACGCTTCAGGATAAAGTTTCCCCTAGGTACAGATCTAAGATCAGCTTCCCCTCTCCCAATCCTAACCTTAACCATTAGTGGGGGAAATGCAAAACTGACAAGCCCAGTAAGTCTCATGTGACTTGGGTTTCAATTATGAATGCTACTAGTTGCTTTATTATTCCATAGTGCATACCTGTATATAACTGGCATCACTCACTCGGGGCGGCAGGTAGCTTAGTGGGTAAGAGCGTTGTGCCAGTAACCGAAAGGTCGCTGGTTCTAATCCCCGAGCCGACTAGGTGAAAAAAATCTGTCGATGTGCCCTTGAGCAAGGCACTTAACCCTAATTGCTCCTGTAAGTCGCTCTGGATAAGAGCGTCTGCTAAATGACAAAAAAAAAAAACTCATGTGTGACTTGATTAGGTGCATTGTTTAATGGTCTCATACCTTCTAAATAATTGCACTGTTATTTCTGTCTGAGATTGGAACAGTATCTTGAATGCAGCAGAGCACAATCCCTAAAAAATAAGTGTGAATGGTATCTTAAATATTTGGATTGTGGACATTTGTTGAGCAATTTAGTTTTCAATTTTCTTTTAATTTCATAGTCAAGCATCACTCAAACTCAGAGAAAAAAATAATTACACAATCATTTATGGTTGGAGGGCGTTTCCTTTGTGATCTTTGTTAAATTACATGTTGTACTTTTACGTTTGCTCACAGTGTGTGGGATATTTCATTTGCTCACACTGTCATAAAATTCTCACTCACACAGGCTTCGGCGAAAAACTCATTACATCTTCGGAAAGAAGTCTTCTCCATTTTCCCTGGGAAGAATGCAATCAGAGCTTAATTTGACTTGACACATGGTAACAATCCAAACACCTCTGCTGATAGTTGATGACTTAACTTTAATTGTTCATTTGTAAGTGATACTTACAGTAATTGTTTTTAGCGTTTCTCTGGGATTTGAACCATAACATGGAAACATTCCTGGTGTCAGAACGTATCTGCTTTGATTAAGATGCCCCCCCACCTCATCTAAATCAAACAATGGCACCCTGTTTAATCAGGGTTGATGCCAGTGGATTACCAGTGGACTATAAAACCATATGGACTGATGTACTGTAGATATTGGGATTGTATTTTACCTGTTGTGGTAGTTATTCTAACTCTGCACCTACAACCCAAACTCCAGATAAAAAGCGTGTCCAGGGCACATCTTTGCAAGCGAAAGCTAACCTGCACCTCACTAGTTAATATCAAGTATTTTCCTCAGACCCTTAGGTCTTTTACCATGCATCCCATCTTTAAACATGAAAAGAAACGTAGTCCATTGAAGCCAGTAACTGTAAAACATATTTCAAGCGTGTGTATATAGGTTATACCCTCCACCCGCCACACACACAGACTCAAACATAACAAAACAGATCCTGAAATGTTTATTCATGGTAAATGTTCATACTGGCAGCAATACCATCACCAGGTGTTTCTCTTTTTTTGAGTTGACATTGTTGTGAATGTGTGTGTGGGTTACTACCCTGTCTTTAAATATAGGCAAGATCACAGTCATAGCATTTAACTTGATCAACAACATGTTTACAGCTTTGAACTACTTGGCATGGGCCATGGTTAGGCTGAGATTCACACACAATGAGAATGTTTATTTGAAGCTAATCTGAGTAGAACTTTAGGATGACATGGCTATCAAACGTTTCGGGGTTGACACAGTTAAACGGGTTCTCCAGGCTAAGGGATGAAAACATAAGACAAAGGAATTCAGATGTTTGAAGTGGACCATGGAAATTGGAACTTTTTCTGATTATCAATCAAGAAAGATGCTCACTCACACATTTACATTCCCGTTCTCCGTCAACTCTATTTATGTCGTTTGTCCTAGGATTTTATCAAGATGTAATGGGACTACTGTTATTGCACTCAAACACATTCTAAATCTGCTACTGCGCTTTGATCTTTTCTTTGTCAAATCACCAGTAAAAGCATATGAATGGATCAATCAAACATCAACAGTCATAAGAAAATCATCAGTTGTAGAGCCCAGACAAGATGTCATGTTTTTTCTCTCCCATCTTGTAATACGGCTGCAGCAACAACAATAACATCTGGAGTATCCGATAATAATGACCCTATAAGTGTCTTGCACAACATTTCCTCAGCATTAGAGAAAAACCTAATCCTCCAACACCTTCCCTAAACATAGCTATAGCTACAGACGCAACTGTCTTGCTCACATATTGGATAAATCATTGATTTCCCCCCCCCCACCCATCCCCCATTTCAAAGACCATTGTTCAGTTTTGGTATTAGGACACATGTATTCACATTTATCTGTGAGCGTATAATACGTTTGAATGGTTTGTCTCTCATACATGGCCAAGTAGCGTGCGAGTAGCAGGCGGTGTGTGATGCATTAAGCTAATCTGATCTCATTATACCAGAGTTTGTATGTGGACCACACTTTCAACAGGCCTCCCTGCTCTGCTCCCTCAGCTTTATCTCCTGTTTACTCAAATAAATTACAAGACCTGAGGAGTCTCTGCTGTATGGCCTGTGGACATACGCACACACACACAAACACATACACATAAACACATGGGTATGTGCATGCACACAAACGTACGCACGCACACATATACACACAGGCTGTCATTGCTGTGTGGGCACTGTATTTCTGTGCACTGTACTGCTATCTGCGATAGTACACTTGATTCTGACATTTGTTTAACATTACTTCTCCTCTCTCCCCGACATTGTGAAGTGCAAACATTGTCTCTACTGTTTTAGCTTTTTATTAGAAATGTGAAATGTGTCATAAAGGAAAACAGTGGGACAGCTGTAAGGTGTACTGATAGGGGCTGTTGAACTTGCTGCAAGGATTTCATTATGAGATAGTGCTACTGTCCCAGAATGACTTTCAGAAAATGTCTACTGTCATTACTATTAGATTGATGCTTTTGTTTGATGTGTTATAACATTATCCTATACGACTACTACACATAAGAGTACTCATTTCACTGGGCTGGATTCCAATAGGAATTACAAATCACTTTGCAAGCTAGCAACCATGACTGTGGATGCTTCCAAAATAGCACCCTATTCCCTATGCAGTGCACTGCTTTTGACCTGGGCCCTTGTCAAAAGCAGTGCACTATATAGGGAAAAGTGTGTCATTTTGGACACAGTCTGTGACATTAAGGCTTATTTTCTATCTGTGACGAGATCCTCCAGAATTCTATAAGGTTGAGTCTGAACCCTAGCTGGCTTACCATTGGTGAAGGACAGCCTTTTTAATGTCCTGCACAGGATGTGACACGAGTCGTGAAATCTAGTGTGCAGCGTGTAATGGTTGTAATGTGTGAAATGTGGACATTGTGCTGCTGAAGAACTGTTGGAGTTGGAGTGACTTCTCTTTCTCTTCTCTTGTCCTCTACTCTCTCATCTAGAAGGTATAGTGTTGCTTGCTGGTGATCGGAGCTTGTCAACCATTTTCTAGCCATTTGGTTGCTGCTGCTTGGTTAGATTGAGGATGGAGTTGCGTTGGGTGTGTGTAGGGTACAGACCTGGGTTCAAATACGATTTGAAATAATTTAAAAGACTTTATCAGGAAAGGCTTAGTTTGTTAGTGGACACAGGAAGTCCTTCCAGTTCAGATCAAAGTATACAGTACATAATGTACTTTCAGAGGAACACATAATGATCTCACATGGTACTATTCGGTACCTTTTAGGGTATACACTGAGTGTACAAAACATTAAGAACACCTTCCTAATATGTGACTCGTTTCAGGAAACTAGGCGTATGTCGCGCGTCACTACTTCACAAGAGAGGCATTTGAATGTAAACTGTTTTTAAAAAATCTAAATGCGTTTTTGGGCAGAAATGCCTTCTAGAACATGAGAACTTTAATGTGCCTTAGTAGCAAACTTGTATGCCATCTGTAAATACGAATACAATTGTTAAATTACGAGCCTAGTTGGTTTAGCCACATAAAAAGACAGGAACCTTCCCGCTAGCCATGATTGGCTGAGATAATGGATGGGCTGGACATGCCGAGAGATGAGTTCGGATTAGTCTGCCATGTAGCACGCTTCTGTCTATAACATGAGCTGGTCAGTATGTGTAGGTAATCCTTTCTAACGTTTTTGAAAAATATCACTTAGTAGAACTGCAAAAGTGTTGTTCTCCACTTTCTGGAGGACCGAGTTTTGAAATCAGTGGAATGCCCAGTGGAATTTTAGTATGATAGCTAAGGAGATGGAGAACATTCTTCTGTTTGATTGCAAATATGCGGAGTCAAAAAGAGAACACACAGAAGGCTATTGTATAAAACACCTGTCTCCGGATTACATCTTCAAACTAAGGGCAACTATGGCATCCGTGACAGAGAGGGAGAAGCGTCCATCCATGTATACGGGTAAGATAGTCTAACTAGCTACATTTTCAGATATTACACATTTCAAATTTTGCCAGAAAGTCATTTTCATTTCAAGTTAAAGCGCACTGTTAGCTATCTAGCTAACGTTAGCTGGTTGGCTCGCTAGCTAATGTTACGTGTATGATCTGTGTAGTAATATTATTCGTATCTCAGAGCCATTTGCATTGCTAGTTATAGCCTAATGTTAGCTAGCTAGCTAACATTGAACATGGTTGGTTAACTACCTGCAGATTCATGCAGGGTAGTAACGTTATGAGTTGGGATTATGGTTCATTGTTTAGCTAGCTAGCTACATGTCTAAACAAAAGACTCCACTATGCAAGTAAGGTAACCATTGCAATAGAATGTTCATGATGTCACTGCGACAACTGTCGATAGAAGTACAGTGGGGGAAAAAAGTATTTAGTCAGCCACCAATTGTGCAAGTTCTCCCACTTAAAAAGATGAGAGAGGCCTGTAATTTTCATCATAGGTACACCTCAACTATGACAGACAAAATTAGAAAAAAAAATCCAGAAAATCACATTGTAGGATTCTTTATGAATTTATTGGCAAATGATGGTGGAAAATAAGTATTTGGTCAATAACAAAAGTTTCTCAATACTTTGTTATATACCCTTTGTTGGCAATGTCACAGGTCAAACGTTTTCTGTAAGTCTTCACAAGGTTTTCACACACTGTTGCTTGTATTTTGGCCCATTCCTCCATGCAGATCTCCTCTAGAGCAGTGATGTTTTGGGGCTGTCGCTGGGCAACACAGACTTTCAACTCCCTCCAAAGATTTTCTATGGGGTTGAGATCTGGAGACTGGCTAGGCCACTCCAGGACCTTGAAATGCTTCTTACGAAGCCACTCCTTCGTTGCCCGGGCAGTGTGTTTGGGATCAATGTCATGCTGAAAGACCCAGCCACGTTTCATCTTCAATGCCCTTGCTGATGGAAGGAGGTTTTCACTCAAAATCTCACGATACATGGCCCCATTCATTCTTTCCTTTACACGGGTCAGTTGTCCTGGTCCCTTTGCAGAAAAACAGCCCAAAAGCATGATGTTTCCACCCCCATGCTTCACAGTAGGTATGGTGTTCTTTGTATGCAACTCAGCATTCTTTGTCCTCCAAACATGACGAGTTGAGTTTTTACCAAAAAGTTATATTTTGGTTTCATCTGACCATATGACATTCTCCCAATCCTCTTCTGGATCATCCAAATGCACTTCAGACGGGCCTGGACATGTACTGGCTTAAGCAGGGGGACACGTCTCGCACTGCAGGATTTGAGTCCCTGGCAGTGTAGTGTGTTACTGATGGTAGGCTTTGTTACTTTGGTCCCAGCTCTCTGCAGGTCATTCACTAGGTCCCCCTGTGTGGTTCTGTGATTTTTGCTCACCGTTCTTGTGATAATTTTGACCCCACGGGGTGAGATCTTGCGTGGAGCCCCAGATCGAGGGAGATTATCAGTGGTCTTGTATGTCTTCCATTTCCTAATAATTGCTCCCACAGTTGATTTCTTCAAACCAAGCTGCTTACCTATTGCAGATTCAGTCTTCCCAGCCTGGTGCAGGTCTACAATTTTGTTTCTGGTGTCCTTTGACAGCTCTTTGGTCTTGACCATAGTGGAGTTTGGAGTGTGACTGTTTGAGGTTGTGGACAGGTGTCTTTTATACTGATAACAAGTTCAAACAGGTGCCATTAATACAGGTAACGAGTGGAGGACAGAGGAGCCTCTTAAAGAAGAAGTTACAGGTCTGTGAGAGCCAGAAATCTTGCTTGTTTGTAGGTGACCAAATACTTATTTTCCACCATAATTTGCAAATAAATTCATTAAAAATCCTACAATGGGATTTTCTGGAAAAAAAATTCTCAGTTTGTCTGTCATAGTTGACATGTACCTATGATGAAAATTACAGGCCTCTCTCAGCTTTTTAAGTGGGAGAACTTGCACAATTGGTGGCTGACTAAATACTTTTCTCCCCACTGTAGCTGGTAAATTCGCTCTGGCTATCTACTCAGATTTCAGAGCACTCTCAACTATCATGGAGACAGTTGCAAAAAAATGCGTAATTAAATTGTTGCCAGCAGCACAGTTTGTCACCAATGCTCAGGATAACATAAAAACAACCAACTCTGGTCAGAGTGAGCTGTTCTCTCATTTGTGTCTGGAAGGAGCTAGCAAGCTAGCCGACATTAGCCAGTTAGCTTGGATGCTTGACTGCTGTTGTTAGGTCAGAACGCTCGGATCAACCCTAATCCTTGGCCAGAGCGTCCAGTGTGCACTCTGAACATTCCGAGAGCGAAAAGCTCTGAATTTACGAAAGGACAACCTGACATCGCTCTGAGTTTACGAACGCCCAGAGAGCACTCTGAGCACACTCTGGCACTCCAGATTGAATTTACGAACACACCCGTAGTATAAACCAGCCTTTAGTCTTGAAATCTTCGGTTGTTTAATACATGGCCTCACATATGAACCCTTAAAGAGATGGGTGGGGCTAAGGCTTAAGAGGGTTTGAACGATGCTGAATGGGTGTAGACCAAGAAGAGCTCTCCAGTTGGTTTACCAAAACATTCAAGGGCCATTTTCTCAAAAGTGAGGTTCCAAGTTTATCAACTTTCAAAGCAGAATTACTTTCCCATTGTTCCTCAACTGTAGTGTATGATATACCATTTTCTAGCTCTGAGTCTCTACTTTTATCCAATGTAAAAAACACAATTTCAAATTCTGCTACATAAGACCGATTCGAGCCTGTCGGTCACATTTAGGAGTGGGTAATAAGGCAGCCATCTTGGTTCAACCTGATGGTGATGGTATTATCACCTTGATTCGGTCCTCTGTAGCAAAAGAGCTCTCCTTTGTCTATAACCATTCAGCATTGTTTACACCCTCTTAAGCCTTAGCCCCACCCATCTCTTTAATGATTCACGTGTGAGGCCATGTGCTGAACAGAGTGAGTAAGGTAGTGTAGTAAACAACCAAAGATTAAGACTAAAAGTGGTGAAAGTAGTAGCAAAAAGTAATAGTAAAAATACACTTTATCTAGTCCTTGGTCTATATCCTAATCTAACTTTGGTGCAGGTCATGTTGTGTCACAGAAGACTCTCCAATGTCTGGTTCAATGAAAATGTTTTTACCTAAATCATGGATTTCCTTATCATCTGATACATTTTCAGCAGTCAGAGAGTTAGCATGGCATGATCGTCCTCCAGAAAGTAGTCCATCACAACTTTTTTCCCTCTGATCTTTGTCAATAGCACCTGTTAAAAAAGCTGTAGCAACACTTTTGTAGTTCTTCATGATATCTTATAAAAAATGTCGCTGTAGAAAGGATTATCTACACATACTGAGCAGCTCATGTTATAGACAGAAGCACGCTACATGGCAGACCAATCTGAACTCATCTCTCTGCATTTCCAGCCCATCCATTATCTTAGCCAATCATGGCTAGCGGGAAGGTTCATGTATTTTTCCGTGACTAAACCAACTAGGCTCATAATATATACATTTTATTTGTATTTATAGATGGCATGCAAGTTTGTTATCAAGGCACATGAATGTTCACATGTTCCAGAAGGCATTTCTGCAAAAAAAATGCATTTAGATTTGTTTTTAAACATTTACGTTAAAATGCATCTCCTGACGTGCGACATACAGCTAGCTTCCTGTAGCCAGCATAATGTGCAAGCCAGCATAATGGGACCTGCAGATAGGGTTGCACAATTCTGGTAACTTTCCCAATCTCACTTGGTGAAGGTCTCAGGACTGAAAATGAACAATTCAACAACCATGTCTCTGTCATTAACAAATACAGTCATTGGTGGTAACTCTACAATTCACTCGAAAAGACAAGGCACACTGGGAAATTATATTGGTGGCGTGGCTTAGTTGGGAAGTGGCTTTTAGATAGTTATTTTTGGTCACCTGTGAGAGTAAGTGTTGTGGTCGAGGTAAATTTTTGCCACTTACAAGGAACAAATGGATTTGTCACTGTGGTGGTACTAAGTATATAAAGGCAAAAAGCATGTTTTTGTACCTGTGGAGAAAGGTACTATCTGAGGTATGAGCTGAGGTACATTCATATACCTATAACTAAAAGTACAAAGGAGGACCTTACAGGGTACCACCCCAGTGACAAGCACTTGTACCCTTTAAGGAACAAATCTAAACCTTTATTTCTGAGAGCGTAGCCAGAGATGAAATCTACAACAAAACAGTTGCAGGGCCGAAGTCAATTTGAAGTTATGTTGGTATACTTAAAAGGTTTTTTTAATGAGGTCTACAAAATACATTATGGATGATTACTAGATATGTAGCCAATGAGTTATGAATTATATATCATGCATTTGTAAGGCACTCCCAATAGTTGAGCCCAATATATAGAGCATATGAACTAGTAATACATGTTTAAAAGAGAATTTGACATGAGCCAAGTTTTACAGTAAATTACTGCCAACACAGTAGCCAGTTGGTTACAGGACCTTCACTGTAACACAAATTTACAGCATATTATTGGAACACCTGAATACTGGGTATTACTGGAAGCACAGTGATTAGTAAACTGTTGCAGATTTACAGTGCAGGTAGCTAGTGCCAACGACGGGCAGTATTTCTGTCACATGTCAATACTGTCAATACCAATTTTTTTATTTGTATTTCACTGGCCTGAACTACAATTCATGTAACCTATTGTGTAACAGTTTAATTAGAATACATGCATTTTGTATTTTCGAATACAAAAATACACGACATTGACTGACCAGGTCAATCCAGATGAAAGCTATGATCACTTATTGATGTCACTTGTTAAATCCACTTCAATCAATGTAGATGAAGGGGAGGAGACAGGTTAAAGAATGATTTTTAAGCCTTGAGACAATTGAGACATGGATTGTGTATGTGTGCCATTTAGAGGGTGAATGGGCAAGACAAAATATTTATGTGCCTTTGAACGGGGTATGGTAGTAGGTGCCAGGCACATGGGTTTGTGTCAAGATCCACAACACTGCTGGGTTAGGTGTTCCTGATGTTTGGTATACTCAGTGTATACTTGCAAGTAGCCCCCTTAACTACAACATTCTCGGTAACGGTAATATAATATTTTGCTATAACTGTGGTATATTCTTGTTTACCTTAGTTTACACTGACTGTAAGTCACTCTGGATAAGAGCGCCTGCTAAATGACCAAAATGTAAATGTAAAAATTAACAATTGCAAAACCTACCCTAACCAGAAACCGTGGATAGATGACAGCTTTCCCGCAAAACTGAAAGTGCGAACCACCGCATTTAACCATAGCAAGGTGACTGGGAATATGGCAGAATACAAACAGTGTAGTTATTCCCTCCGCAAGGCAATCAAACTGGCAAAACGTCAGTATAGGGACAAAGTGGAGTCACAATTCAACGGCTCAGACACGAGACGTATGTGGCAGGGTATACAGACAATCACAGACAACAAAGGGAAAACCAGCCACGTCACAGACACTGACGTCTTGCTTCCAGACAAACTAAACAACTTCTTCGCCTGCTTTGAGGATAATACAGTGCCACCGACGCGGCCCGCTACCAAGGACTGTGGGCTCTCCTTCTCTGTGGCCGACGTGAGTAAGACATTTAAGCGTATTATCCCTCGCAAGGCTGCTGGCCAGGATGGCATTCCTAGCCACGTCCTCAAAACATGCGCAGACCAGCTGGCTGGTGTGTTTATAGACATATTCAATCTCTCTATATCCCAGTCTGCTGTCCCCACTTGCTTCAAGATGGCCACCATTGTCCCTGTACCCAAGAAAGCAAAGGTAACTGAACTAAATGACTAATCGCCCCGTAGCATTCACTTCGGTCATCATGAAGTGCTTTGAGAGTCAAGGATCATATCACCTCTACCTTACCTGACACCCTAGACCCACTTCAATTTGCTTACCGCCCCAAAAGATCCACAGACGATGCAATCGCCATCACACTGCACACTGCCCTATCCCATCTGGACAAGAGGAATACCTATGTAAGAATGTTGTTCATTGACTATAGCTCAGCCATCAACAACATAGTACCCTCCAAGCTCATCAATAAGCTCGAGGCCCTGGGTCTGAACACCGCCGTGTGCAACTGGGTCCTGGACTTCCTTACGGGCTGCCCCCAGGTGGTGAAGGTAGGAAACAACACTTCCACTTCGCTGATCCTCAACACTGGGGCCCCACAAGGGTGAGTGCTCAGCCCCCTCCTGTACTCTCTGTTCACCCATGACTGCGTGGCCAAGCATGCCTCCAACTCAGTCATCAAGTTTGCAGACGACACAACAGTAGTAGGCTTGATTAACAACAATGACTAGACAGCCTACAGGGAGGAGGTGAGGTCTCTGGGAGTGTGGTGCCAGGAAAATAACCTCTCACTCAACGTCAACAAAACAAAGGAGATGATCGTGGACTTCAGGAAACAGCAGAGGGAGCACGCCCCTATCCACATCAACAGGACCGCAGTGGAGAAGATGGAAAGGTTCAAGTTCCTTGGCGTACACATCACCGCAGGGCTCTCCAGAGGGTGGTTCGGTCTGCCCAACGCATAACCGGAGGCAAACTACCAGCAAATTGATTTGCATTTTAATGAGGGAAATAAGTATTTGACCCCCTCTCAATCAGAAAGATTTATGGCTCCCATGTGTCTTTTATACAGGCAACGAGCTGGGATTAGGAACAAACTCTTAAAGGGAGTGCTCCTAATCTCAGCTTGTTACCTCTATAAAAGACACCTGTCCACAGAAGCAATCAATCACTCAGATTCCAAACTCTCCACCATGGCCAAGACCAAAGAGCTCTCCAAGGATGTCAGGGACAAGATTGTAGACCTACACAAGGCTGGAATTGGCTACAAGACCATCGCCAAGCAGATTGGTGAGAAGGTGAAAACAGTTGGTGCGATTATTCGCAAATGGAAGAAACACAAAAGAACTGTCAATCTCTCTCGGCCTGGGGCTCCATGCAAGATCTCACCTCGTGGAGTTGCAATGATCATGAGAACAGCGAGGAATCAGCCCAGAACTACACGGGAGGATGTTGTCAATGATCTCAAGGCAGCTGGGACCATAGTCACCAAGAAAACAATTGGTAACACATTACGTTGTGAAGGACTGAGATCCTGCAGCGCCCGCAAGGTCCCCCTGCTCAAGAAAGCACATATACAGGCCCATCTGAAGTTTGCCAATGAACATCTGAATGATTCAGAGGAGAACTGGGTGAAAGTGTTGTGGTCAGATGAGACGAAAATTGAGCTCTTTGGCATCAACTCAACTCGCCGTGTTTGGAGGAGGAGGAATGCTGCCTATGACCCCAAGAACACCATCCCCACCGTCAAACATGGTGGAAACATTATGCTTTGGGGGTGTTTTTCTGCTAAGTGGACAGGACAACTTCACCGCATCAAAGGGACGATGGACAGGGCCATGTACCGTCAAATCTTGGGTGAGAACCTCTTTCCCTCAGCCATGGCATTGAAAATGGGTCATGGATGGGTATTCCAGCATGACAATGACCCAAAACACATGGCCAAGGCAACAAAGGAGTGGCTCAAGAAGAAGCACATTAAGGTCCTGGAGTGGCCTAGCCAGTCTCCAGACCTTAATCCCATAGAAATCTGTGGAGGGAGCTGAAGGTTCAAGTTGCCAAACGTCAGCCTCGAAACCTTAATGACTTGGAGAAGATCTGCAAATAGGAGTGGGACAAAATCCCTCCTGAGATGTGTGCAAACCTGGTGGCCAACTACAAGAAACATCTGACCTCTGTGATTGCCAACAAGGGTTTTGCCACCAAGTACTAAGTCATATTTTGCAGAGGGGTCAAATACTTATTTCCCTCATTAAAATGCAAATCAATTCATAACATTTTTGACATGCGTTTTTCTGGATTTTTTTGTTGTTATTCTGTCTCTCACTGTTCAAATAAACCTACCATTCAAATTATAGACTGATCATGTCTTTGTCAGTAGGCAAACGTACAAAATCAGCAGGGGATCAAATAACTTTTTCCCTCACTGTATGTTGTGACATTTTTAGATATTACTTGTTAGATATACTGCCCTGTCGGAGCTAGAAACACAAGCATTTCACTACACCCGCAATAACTTCTGCTAAACACGTGTATGTGACCAATACAATTTGATTTGATATTATTCTAATGACCTCTGCCCCCAAATAAGGGCAAATTTAGTAGTAAAAATAGTTTGAGGGCGGAGCTCATAAGAATAATCACCAGCAGTTTACTTGGCAAATGCTAATTTAAATGTTGGTAATTTAGCAGACGCTCTTGTCCAGAGCGACTTACAGTCAGTGCATTAATTTAAGGTTGATTAAAAAAACTATATCACAGTCATAGCAAGTAACAACATACCTTTTGGATGTACAGTGCTTTGCAAAAGTATTCATCCCCCTTGGCGTTTTTCCTATTTTGTTGCAATACAAACTGTAATTTAAATTGATTTTTATTTGGATTTCATGTAATGGACATACACAAAATAGTCCAAATTTGTGAAGTGAAATGAAAAAAATTACTTGTTTCAAAAAATTCTAAAAAATAAATAATGGAAAAGTGGTGCATATGTATTCACCCCCTTTGCTATGAAACCCCTAAATAAGATCTGGTGGAACCAATTACCTTCAGAAGTCACATAATTAGTTAAATTAAGTCCACCTGTGTGCAATCTAAGTGTCACATGATCTCAGTATATATACACCTGTTCTGAAAGGCCCCAGAGTCTGCAACACCACTAAGCAAGGGGCACCACCAAGCAAGCGGCACCATGAAGACCAAGGAGCTCTCCAAACAGGTCAGGGACAAAGTTGTGGAGAAATATAGATCATGGTTGGATTATAAAAAAAATATCAGAAACTTTGAACATCCCACGGAGCACCATTAAATCCATTATTAAAAAATTGAAAGAATATGGCACCACAACAAACCTGCCAAGAGAGGGCTGCCCACCAAAATGCATGGACCAGGCAAGGAGGGCATTAATCAGATAGGCAACAAAGAGACCAAAGATAACACTGAAGGAGCTGCAAAGCTCCACAGCATAGATTGGAGTATCTGTCCATAGGACCACTTTAAGCCGTACACTCCACAGAGCTGGGCTTTACGGAAGAGTGGCCAGAAAAAAGCCATTGCTTAAAGAAATAAATAAGCAAACACGTTTGGTGTTCGCCAAAAGCCATGTGGGAGACTCCCCAAACATATGGAAGAAGGTACTCTGGTCAGATGAGACTAAAATTGAGCTTTTTGGCCACCAAGGAAAACACTATGTCTGGCCAAACCCAACTCCTCTCATCACCCCAAGAACACCATCCCCACAGTGAAGCATGGTGGTGGCAGCATCATGCTGTGGGGATATTTTTTATCGGCAGGGACTGGGAAACTGATCAGAATTGAAGGAATGATGGATGGTGCTAAATACAGGGAAATTCTTGAGTGAAACCTGTTTCAGTCTTCCAGACATTTGAGACTGGGACGGGGGTTCACCTTCCAGCAGGACAATGACCCTAAGCATACTGTTAAAGCAACACTTGAGTGGTTTAAGGGGAAACATTTAAATGTCTTGGAATGGCCTAGTCAAAGCCCAGACCTCAATCCAATTGAGAATCTGTGGTATGACTTAAAGATTGCTGTACACCAGCGGAACCCATCCATCTTGAAGGAGCTGGAGCAGTTTTGACTTGAAGAATGGGCAAAAATCCCAGTGGCTAGATGTGCCAAGCTTATAGAGACATACCCCAAGAGACTTGCAGCTGTAATTGCTGCAAAAGGTTGCTCTACAAAGTATTGACTTTGGGGGGTGAATAGTTATGCACGCTCAAGTTTTCTGTTTTTTTTGTGTTATTTCATGTTTGTTTCACAAGAAAAAAATTTTTGCATCTTCAAAGTGGTAGGCATGTTGTGTAAATCACATGATACAAACCCCCCAAAAATCCATTTTAATTCCAGGTAGTAAGGCAACAAAATATAAAAAATGCCAAGGGGGGTGAATACTTTCGCAAGCCACTGTATCTTTGCCCATCTCTGGCTAGTGCAATGTATGTTACTGTAATATTCACAGTAACTTGCCACCAGCTTTCTGTGAGTTACTGTAAAATGCAGAGCAGTGACATAGTACAATACTGTAAAATGTGCCTACTATACTGTAAGAAAGTATACATTATATTGTTAGAGCACTACTACATATCACTTAAATTGGTACAGCTCTCTCACTAATGGGTGCAACAAGTATAGCCTCTTACAAGGCATGCCTCAATAATTCTTAATGAGCCACAATAATACCATGCACCCACAAAAGGTTTTTGGCGCTCCAAAATTACAGAATGGTACTATATTCTGTGGTGGTGGTACTTAATTACAGTAAATTACTGGCAGCCAGTAAGTTACTGTAGATTTACAGGAAACATATATATATATAAAATTGTATGATACTGTATTCTGTAGGGTACAACATTCTCACTACTGGGTGCAACAAATATAGCCTCTTACAAGGCATGCCTTAAAATATGTTAATGAGCAAGCGATTTTTTCCCCTCCCACAATATTTTTCCACAATGCACCATAGTTTACAGTATGATACTGTAAATATATAGCAAAACAGGTAATACAGTGCTACAGCATTTAATGTAATTTTACAGAAGTGTAGCGGAACGGCATTGAGCCCCCATAATGCATTGCTCTTTACAGTGCTGTACTGTAATAAAGAATTACAGTAGCTAATTGTGAAAGTTTTGCTGTAAATTAACAGCAATTTATTAGAGTGATAACGTAGAATCTAGTAATTTGAAGTAGGTCCTGTTTGATAAGTAGTCTGTGAAATATTAGGTATCCTGTGAAGTACCCCTCAGAGCCTGTTTTTTTGTCCCCCTGTTCACACTGACAACTCCAGCTGTCACACACAGGGACAATGGAGAAGAGGGGGTGTACTCTGAATAGAAAAAATAAACTGGAGACCCCCCCCCCCTTCCCCTCCCCAAAGACTCGTCATCTGCATTTGACAGGAACCCCCCCCCTTCCCTTTCTCCCTCCTTTTCTCTCTCTTCTCTCCATAATCTTCCTCCTCTCCCTGTTGCTCTCCACAGGATAATTTGTCCGCTAAATAACTAATTAGGAGTTTTAGTGGGATTTTGTAAAACTGATCAGCTCATATGTTTCGCTCAGACAGGTCTTCACTAAACTTGTTGTTCAGTCTATGTTGTTATTTCTAAACCATATTTCAAGACGCACTAAATATTATTATCCAAAAATATACAGACTAAATAGCCTACCTCATTGTGATTTACATTTGCAGTAAAATGGTAAAAGCATAGAATTACGAATTAGAATACTAGAATAGGTATGAACCTTCTTATGGTGGTCCAAAGGTCAGTCATGTTGGTCAGGGAGTTGGTCAACCATGGTTTGCCAGTGCTGTGATAAGATATTGTGTAAAACAATGAATGTGAAGAATTTAGATAGCCAGACAGTTTTAGAGGAATGATTCCATTAATTGTTCAAATTAACTGCCAATATGCCAACATTTAATTCAAACAGTGCAGTCAATCCACAGCCATAGATACACTGGCTCAAATGTTGATGATAGGTCTTAGACAAGTTGTAAATGCAACAAGGACTGATATTGTATCATATAATAGCACTCACAGCTTTCCAAGAAAACAGAATCTGAGACATGTAGGCCTAAGGTCTATTAATGTATATTTTAGAGGCTATTTATAAAGAAAATGTGTATAAAACCCATATAAACTGTATTTATAATTATATGACAATATTTTAGGTTGACTATAATTCCATTACACCATTTCTGATATATCACACGCCTTACTTTTATTTTCCTGCATAGGCATAAGTAAAAACAGGAAATGCATCAGTTATGCCTCTACTGTCATTCATTCCAATTAGACTGGTTTGGGATTTCTCCCTGACCAAGATGGCTGCTATTTTCGCACCATTACAATTATGGAACTAGCCTCTCTAGTAATTTAATTGGTAAAAGGTTATACAGTCACTAATGATGGACACCCCACCCCCTCTTTCTATAATGCATGCTTTCATTATGGCTATTAGCCTACTGTATTATTATAGGCTACTGCATTTAGAAGCGTGATAGGGGAAAAGGATAGAGAGCGCGAGAAAACAGCAATTCGAACAGAACACAGAGACCCCAAGTAGCTTAACAAATGAGTGGCTCACCCAATGTCCATTCATGTCCCCCCTCAGCCCACAAGCCTATTAGCCAAGCATCCCTCCTTGAGCATTCACTGTCGACAACATGTGGAGGCATCGCTATAGCAACCAGTGGACATGACATGTGCAACAGACAGGGACTCCTAAGCGGCTGAATATAAGGAGGGGCTCAACCATATATGATCTCAAAAAACCCAACCCCTCTCCCCTTCTTTTCATTGGGCACAGAGGCGCTGAAAGGACCCACTATAGGCATCTGCAGATTCTTGCGAGGCTCGGAAAATCAGGCGGGCATATCACCTCGTTCGTTCTCCTCCTCGTTATTTTATTTTTCTTCTTCTTCTCAATCTTCGTGCGCGAGTATTGGTAGCCGCAGTCTTTTGTTGACGAGGGAGGCGCATGGGATGGGACACTGGTAACTTTTGGGGAGGATAGGTTTGAGTAGGAGGCTGGTTGATGCGCTGGCCACTGGAGCTGCGGTAGTTGCACCTGCTCTCTGGAATAAAACATATATTTCCTATGTATTGCAAACCATCTGACTTGCGGATCAACATGGATTTAGGTAATTATTTTCCAGCATGTGTTATATTTTGGCTGTGTTTTGAACGTGCTGCTACAACTAGTCTAATGCAGCGGGGAGACCTGCACGTTGCAAACTTGTGTGGAAGGCATGTATAGTCTAGGCTATCAGTTTTATGACCAATTAGATTATATATTTTTAAAAATGCATATTTTGACCGCTGCTTTTGGTTCTGTAATTGATTGCATTTCAATTGATTTGCAGTGCTTGCGTGAGTTGCCTCATTTCGTTCGCTCCAGGTACGGAAAGATCCTATAGTGTCGGGGGAAGAAATCTTAACAACATTTGTAGGCTAGGTTATATCCTAAATGTTTAGACGTTTTAAAAAATAGTTCAAATTTAGACGGGGATGATTAGTGCGGTAGTAGGCGAAAGTATTTTAGGCCTAGCTTAAGTTATAAGCTAACAGGTGTTGAAAATATAGAAAATATATTTGCTGTACAACAGCACAGCTGCCATTGTCCAATCGTCACATCTGTATAGGGAAGATTTTCACCTAAAAGCTAATTCCCCGGATACCAATGGAATTCGTTGATGAACTAAGCACATAGAGTTTTTGAGAAGATCAACATCTTCCATTTGCGAGTGGTTACCCTTAAGTTAAAACAAATCAATATTTGCATAAAAGGTTTGGTGATATTTCTTTGCAACCTTTGTTATTTCTAAGCATTAATTCGGTCGGTTTACTATCTACACACTGAAAATGATTTGAGATAGGAATATAGACTTCTTTTTTTAAATTACAGTTGAATGGCAAAGCAATTATGTATTATCAAAAAAATAAAAGCCGCATGGATTTACTTTGACAAAGGTTCTTATTAACCGCATTAACACTTTTGTAAAACCTTTAGAAATTCTTGTATGTTACAAAATGTGAAATTCTTGTTTGATTTTACTTAATCAGACTGGAAAATGGCTGAATTTCATGGAATAAGAAGTTGCTTGATAAATGTATGTTTATTTTATTACCATACATTAAAATATAAAGATGATTATTGATATTTCAGATTCAAATTACAGGCATGTACTATTCTAATAAAAAAATAATACACAATTCTGAGATTTGTGTATGATTTTTCAGGTGAAAATGTGTTTTGTTGCTTGAATGTTTTATTTCAAGCAACATTTGGTGGTGGTGTGTTAGTGTGTATGTGTTTGTTTGGGGGGGAGGGGGGGGGGGGGGGGGGGTAACTGAAATTGCTTGAAAGTATTGTGATCACAGGCCTCTCTCACTGTGACCTTTATCTCAATAATTTGAATAAACCAGAGAAACTGAAATCCATCTGCCCTTTGTCTTCAGCTAGATCTGCTAATCCTAGAGAGAGAGAGAGAGAGAGAGAGAGAGAGAGAGAGAGAGAGAGAGAGAGAGAGAGAGAGAGACCAAGAGGGAGAGACCAAGAGGGAGAGACCAAGAGGGAGAGAGGAAGAGATAGAGAGAGAAAGAGAGGAAGAGAGAGCGTGAGAGAGAGAGAGAGAGAGAGAATAAGTGAGTGTAAAAACTTCACTGAGCATCCTGTTCCAATGCAAGACATTTTCAAGAAGCCTTTTTCATTCAATGTGATAATCAAGTCAAGGTGAACAAAAAAATAAAAATAATAATAATACTGATTCTGGCGCAATATATAAGAGATTTCCTTAAATTATAAGAGATTTTCTTAAAAGTGTTATTCATAATTACACACGTTCATCAATTCATACATCTAAATACACCTGTCCATAATCATAATGTGATTTTATAATGTTCATACAAATTAATATTTTTGAAATACATGAAAATGATGATTTGTAAACAACGTTTATTTAAAAAAAAGAAGCATTTATTTTTTAGTTGCATTTATGGTTGCTTTTTTCTTACTTAGTTGACTACCTCTGTTTACGTTTCTCCATTCTCGCAAATTAACAAAAACTTCTCACTGGCGTAAAAAGGGAGTCCTTTCTCTTAAGAGAATA